>NC_091136.1:55235916-56435916 GCF_041381155.1 Argopecten irradians
TACCTTTGTGGATCTCCTTCTCGCCTACACATATACAAGGTATCAGTAGAGGATGACAACTCTGATCTATAGTACACACCCTAACAACCATATACACAGTTAACTGTAGCCAACACTAACTGTCAATAACAACATTTCCTGATGTAAATGATAAATCTCTCATTCCGTAGCTGTGAAATGATTAGCGTTTTACATCAATGACTCTCCATGTATTACAGACAGCTGTCCACCACTGAACCGTGAAATAAATAAATGATGAACCTTTAAATGCACCAATATGTATCTAATCCATCCTTTAAATTGACTGTATATTTATCTGTAGCAAGTCATACCATTGATTTCCATTTATTCATTGACTTGTATTGAAATTAAATTTTCATGTTGAAAACTTTGATAAATCATCTATCTTACAAATGCCCCTCCAAGTCAATATTTTATACAGTATTACATTTAGATCAATAGAGAAAAACTCCTGAAGCGTATTTCTCAGGCACTGAACCAATAAAACAAAATCATTGAAGAAATAATCATCAAGACAATCAATGAACAACACCTAAAAATAATTAGAAAAATTAAAATCCAATCACAATGATAGAACAATCCCCAAAATAATTATGGACACCAAATAATAACTCCTACAGCACAAACTTATAACAACTGATAGTCCCTTGGTCCCTAAAGATACAACAAGCACTCATGATTGAAATTTGATCTTTATCATTGAAATGAAAAAAAATGAAAATAAGTTCTCTGATTCTTTCGTCTTTTCCTTTTTCATTGAAACATAGAATGACATAAATGTCAAGCAACTTTGTGAAAACTAAAGCTGCCATTATACCCATTATTTGCTCTTTTTTTGTCATAAAATGAAATCTGCATACAGTGAAATTAGGACCCTTGGGTAGTCTAGATGTGAAATTTTAGAAAATTATTTCAGCACATTCTGAGAAATAGTGATTATTCAATAGTTATAATCCAAGATAGCCACTTGTCAACCATATCGTTTTTTGGTTGAT
Organism: Argopecten irradians; assembly: GCF_041381155.1. NCBI lineage: Eukaryota > Metazoa > Mollusca > Bivalvia > Pectinida > Pectinidae > Argopecten > Argopecten irradians. The sequence continues at coordinate 55,236,933 of NC_091136.1, forward strand.
CCAAAAATAAAACAAAAAAAATACATCAACATTAAATACTGACACACCCTCCCATAATACCAACATTAAATACTGACACACCCTCACCATCCAGCATCAACACCCCCATCCTTCCATCTTAACAACCATTAAATACTGACACCCCATCCCCCTCTCATCTAACATCAACATTAAATACTGACACCTTTTCTCATATACCAACAATTAAATACTGACACCCCCCCTTCACACATCTACCAACATTAAATACTGATACCCCCTCCATAGTACACAACATTATTAAATACTGACACCCCTCCCCATCTACACAACATTAAATACTGACATAACCCCCTTCCATATACCTAACATAAAATACTGACAACCCCTCACATACTCACTAAACTTAAATTTCTAAATACTGACACCCCCCTGCCATCTATCAACATTAAATACTGACACCCTCTCCCATCTATCAACAATTAAATACCGACACCCCCCTCCCAATTCTACCAACATTAAATACTGACACTGCACCCCCTCCCATATACCAAAATTAAATACTGACACCCCCTCCCCTATACCAACAATTAAATACTGACACACTGAACACACCCCCTCCCATCTACCAACATTAAATACTGACAAACCCCCTCCCATCTACCAACATTAAATAATGACACCCACCCCCTCCCATATTACCAATGTTAAATACTGACACCCCCCCTCCCATATACCAAAATTAAATACTGACAACACCCCCTCCCCATCTACTACCCAACATTAAATACTGATTACCCCCCCTCCCATATACTAACATTTAAAACTGACACCCCCTCCAATATACCAACATTAAATACTGACACGACCCTCCCATATACCAACATTAATAATTATACTGACACTCCCCTCCCAATCCATCAACCCATTAAATTACTGACACCCCCTCACAAGCTACCAACATTAAATACTGATACCCCTCCCATATACCAACATTAAATACTGACATTTTTTTTCCCCTCCCATATACCAACATTAAATACTGACACCCCCTCTACATATACCCAACATGAAATGCTGACACCCCTCTCCCACATATGCAACATTAAATACTGACAACCCCTCTCCCCCACATATGTCAACATTAAATACTGACATTCCCCTCCCATATACCAACATTAAATACTGATACACCCTCCACATATACCCAACATTAAATAACTGATAACACACCCTCCCCATATACCAACTTTTAAATACTGACACCCCCTCCCATCTACCAACATCTAAATACTGACACACCCCTCCCGATATACCAACATTAAATACTGACACATCACCTCCCATCCCATATAACCAACATTAAATACTGCCCCCCCCCCCCCCCCCCATATACCAACATTAAATACTGACACACCCTTCCCGATATACCAACATTAAATACTGACACACCCTCCCATATACCAACATTAAATACTGACCCCCCCCCCCCCCATATATACCAACATTAAATACTGACACCCCTCCCCACCCCATATACCAACATTAAATACTGACATTCAGCCCCTCCCAAATACTAACATTAAATACTGACAACCCCCTCCCCAATATACCCAAAATTAAATACCGGACACACCCTCCCATCTATCAACATTAAATACTGACACTCCCTCCCATATACTAACATTAAATACTCACACCCCCTCCCATATACCAACATTAAATACTGACACCCCCTCCCATATACCAACATTAAATACTGACACCCCCTCCCATATACCAACATTAAATACTGACACCCCCTCCCATATATCAACATTAAATACTAACACCCCACCCCCCCCTCCCCATCTACCAACATTAAATACTGATACCCCCTCCCATCTACCAACATTAAATACTGACACACCCCCTCCCATCTACCAACATTAAATACTGGACATCCCCTCTCCATAACCAACATTAAATATACTAACAACCCCCTTCCCATCTACCAACATTAAATACTGACGATCCCCTTACATATATCAACATTAAATACTGACACTCCCTCCCATATATACCAAATTTAAATACTGACACCCCCTCCCATCTACCAACATTAACTACTGACACTCCCCTCCATCATACCAAATTTAAATACTGACACCCCCTCCCATATACCAACATTAAATACTGACACCCCCTCACATCTACCAACATTAATACTGGACACTCTCCCTCCCATATATCAACATTAAATAATTGACACCCCCTCCAATCTATCAACATTAAAATACTGAAACCCCCTCCCATATACCAACATTAAATACTGACCCCACCCCCTCTCCATCTACCAACATTAAATACTGACACTCCCTCCCACATATCAACATTAAATACTGATACCCCCTCCCATATACCAACATTAAATACTGATATCCCCTCCCATATACCAACATTAAATACTAGAAAACCCCTCCCATATACCAACATTATATACTGACACACCTCTCATACCACCAACAATAATTACTGACCACCCCCTCCACATCTATCACAACATTAAATACTGAAACCCCCTACCATCTACCAAAAACATTAAATACTGACACACCACCCTCCCATCTACCAACATTAAATACTGACACCACCCCTCCTCCCACATATCAACATTAAATACTGAAATACCCCCTACCATATACCCATTAAATACTATTCCCACTCCCCAATATCAACATTAAAATACTGAAACCCCCCATATCCCATATACCAACCTTACCATACTGACACCCCTCCCATATACCAACATTAAATACTGACACACCCCTCCCATATACCAACATTAAATACTGACACCCCCTCCCATTCTACCAACATTAAATACTGATACTCCTTCCCTCCCACATATACTAGAACATTAAATACTGACACCCCCTCCCATATACCAACATTAAATACTGACACCCCTCCCATATACCAACATTAATACTGACACCCCCTCCCATATACCAACATTAAATACTGAACACCTCCCTCCCAATATCAACATTAAATACTGACACCCCTCCCATATTACCAACATTAAATACTGACACCCCCTCCCTACCAACATTAAATACCACTCCCTCCCACATATCAACATTAAGATACTGACACCCCCTCCCATATACCAACATTAAATACTGATACCCCCTCCCATATACCAACATTAAATACTGATACCCCCTCCCATATACCAACATTAAATACTGACACCCCCTCCCATATACCAACATTAAATACTGACACCCCCTCCCATATACCAACATTAAATACTGACACCCCCCCCCTCCCATATACCAACATTAAATACTGACACCCCCTCCCATATACCAACATTAAATACTGACACCCCCCTCCATATACCAACATTAAATACTGACACCCCCTCCCATATACCAACATTAAATACTGACACCCCCTCCCATATACCAACATTAAAATACTGACACCCCCCTCTCTCATATACCAACATTAAATACTGACACCCCTCCCAATACCAACATTTAAATACTGACACCCCTCCCATATACCAACATTAAATACTGACACACCCCTCCCATATACCAACATTAAATACTGACACACCCTCTCCAATATACAACATTAAATACTGACACCCCCTCCCATATACCAACATTAAATACTGACACCCCCTCCATATACCAACATTAAATACTGACACCCCCCTCCCATATACCAACATTAAATACTGACACCCCCTCCCATATACCAACATTAAATACTGACACCCCCTCCCATATACCAACATTAAATACTGACACCCCCTCCCATATACCAACATTAAATACTGACACCCCTCCCTCCCATATACCAACATTAAATACTGACACCCCCTCCCATATACCAACATTAAATACTGACACCCCCTCCCATATACCAACATTAAATACTGACACCCCCTCCCATATACCAACATTAAATACTGACACCCCCCTCCCATATACCAACATTAAATACTGACACCCCCTCCCATTACCAACATTAAATACTGACACCCCCTCCCATATACCAACATTAAATACTGACACCCCCCTCCCATATACCAACATTAAATACTGACACCCCTCCCATATACCAAACATTAAATACTGACACCCCCTCCCATATACCAACATTAAATACTGACACCCCCTCCCATATACCAACATTAAATACTGACACCCCCTCCCATATACCAACATTAAATACTGACATCCCCTCCCATATACTAACATTAAATACTGACACCCCCTCCCATATACCAACATTAAATACTGACACACCCTCCCATATACCAACATTAAATACTGACACACCCTCCCATCTATCAACATTAAATACTGACACCCCCTCCCATATACCAACATTAAATACTGACACCCCCTCCCATATACCAACATTAAATACTGACACCCCCTCCCATATACCAACATTAAATACTGACACCCCCTCCCATATACCAACATTAAATACTGACACCCCCTCCCATATATCAACATTAAATACTGACACCCCCTCCCATATACCAACATTAAATACTGACACCCCCTCCCATATACCAACATTAAATACTGACACCCCCTCCCATATACCAACATTAAATACTGACACCCCCTCCCATATACCAACATTAAATACTGACACCCCCTCCCATCTACCAACATTAAATACTGACACACCCTCCCATATATCAACATTAAATACTGACACCCCCTCCCATATACCAACATTAAATACTGACACACCCTCCCATCTATCAACATTAAATACTGACACACCCCTCCCATATACCAACATTAAATACTGACACCCCCTCCCATATACCAACATTAAATACTGACACCCCCTCCCCATATATCAACATTAAATACTGACACCCCCTCCCATATACCAACATTAAATACTGACACCCCCTCCCATCTACCAACATTAAATACTGACACCCCCTCCCATATACCAACATTAAATACTGACACCCCCTCCCATATACCAACATTAAATACTGACACCCCCTCCCATATACCAACATTAAATACTGACACCCCCTCCCATATACCAACATTAAATACTGACACCCCCTCCCATCTACCAACATTAAATACTGACACCCCCTCCCATCTACCAACATTAAATACTGACACCCCCTCCCATATACCAACATTAAATACTGACACCCCCTCCCATCTACCAACATTAAATACTGACACCCCTCCCATATACCAACATTAAATACTGACACCCCCTCCCATATACCAACATTAAATACTGACACCCCTCCCATCTACCAACATTAAATACTGACACCCCCTCCCATCTACCAACATTAAATACTGACACCCCCTCCCATATACCAACATTAAATACTGACACCCCCTCCCATCTATCAACATTAAATACTGACACCCCTCCCATATACCAACATTAAATACTGACACCCCCTCCCATATACCAACATTAAATACTGACACCCCCTCCCATATACCAACATTAAATACTGACACCCCCTCCCATATACCAACATTAAATACTGACACCCCCTCCCATATACCAACATTAAATACTGACACCCCCTCCCACATTACCAACATTAAATACTGACACCCCCTCCCATATACCAACATTAAATACTGACACCCCCCTCCCATATACCAACATTAAATACTGACACCCCCTCCCATATACCAACATTAAATACTGACACCCCCTCCCATATACCAACATTAAATACTGACACCCCCTCCCATATACCAACATTAAATACTGACACCCCTCCCATATACCAACATTAAATACTGACACCCCCTCCCATATACCAACATTAAATACTGACACCCCCTCCCATATACCAACATTAAATACTGACACCCCCTCCCATATACCAACATTAAATACTGACACCCCCTCCCATATACCAACATTAAATACTGACACCCCCTCCCATATACCAACATTAAATACTGACACCCCCTCCCATATACCAACATTAAATACTGACACCCCCTCCCATATACCAACATTAAATACTGACACCCCCTCCCATATACCAACATTAAATACTGACACCCCCTCCCATATACCAACATTAAATACTGACACCCCCTCCCATATACCAACATTAAATACTGACACACCCTCCCATATACCAACATTAAATACTGACACCCCCTCCCATATACCAACATTAAATACTGACACCCCCTCCCATATACCAACATTAAATACTGACACCCCCTCCCACATATCAACATTAAATACTGACATCCCCTCCCATATACCAACATTAAATACTGACACCCCCTCCCATATACCAACATTAAATACTGACACCCCCTCCCATATACCAACATTAAATACTGACACCCCCTCCCATATACCAACATTAAATACTGACACACCCTCCCATATACCAACATTAAATACTGACACCCCCTCCCATATACCAACATTAAATACTGACACCCCCTCCCATATACCAACATTAAATACTGACACCCCCTCCCATATACCAACATTAAATACTGACACCCCCTCCCATATACCAACATTAAATACTGACACCCCCTCCCATATATACCAACATTAAAATACTGACACCCCCTCCCATATACCAACATTTAAATACTGACACCCCCTCCCATATACCAACATTAAATACTGACACCCCCCCTCCCATATACCAACATTAAATACTGACACCCCCTCCCATATACCAACATTAAATACTGACACCCCCTCCCATATACCAACATTAAATACTGACACCCCCTCCCATATACCAACATTAAATACTGACACCCCCTCCCATATACCAACATTAAATACTGACACCCCTCCCATATACCAACTTAAATACTGACACCCCTCCCATATACCAACATTAAATACTGACACCCCCTCCCATATACCAACATTAAATACTGACACCCCTCCCATATACAACATTAAATACTGACACCCCCTCCCATATACCAACATTAAATACTGACACCCCCTCCCATATACAACATTAAATACTGACACCCCTCCCATATATCAACATTAAATACTGACACCCCCTCCCATATACCAACATTAAATACTGACACCCCCTCTATATCAACATTAAATACTGACACACCTCCCATATACCAACATTAAATACTGACACCCTCCCATATACCAACATAAATACTGACACCCCTCCCATATACCAACATTAAATACTGACACCCCTCCCATATACCAACATTAAATACTGACACCCCCCTCCCATATACCAACATTAAATACTGACACCCCCTCCCATATATCAACATTAAATACTGACACACTCTCCCATATACCAACATTAAATACTGACACCCCCCTACATATATCAACATTAAATACTGACACTACCTCCCATATACCAACATTAAATACCGACACCCCTCCCATATACCAACATTAAATACTGACACCCCCTCCCATATACTAACATTAAATACTGACACTCTCTCCCATATTCCAACTTTAAATACTGACACCCCCTCCCATATACCAACATTAAATACTGACACCCCCTCCCATATATGAACATTAAATACTGACACACCCTCCAATATATCAACATTAAATACTGACACACCCTCCCATATATCAACATTAAATACTGACACTCCCTCCCATCTACCAACATTAAATACTGACACCCCCCTCCCATCTACCAACATTAAATACTGACACCCCCTCCCATATACCAACATTAACTACTGACACCCCCTCCCATATATCAACATTAAATACTAACACACCCTTCAATATGTCACCATTAACTACTGAAACACCCTCCCATATACCAACATTAAATACTGACACCCCCTCCCATATACCAACATTGAATACTGACACCCCCTCCCATATATCAACATTAAAAACTGAAACCCCCTCCCATATATCAACATTAAAAACTGACTACCCCTCCAATATACCAATATTAAATACTTACACCCCCTCCCATATACCAAAAATACTGACACCCCCTCCCATCTACCAACATTAAATACTGACACACCCTCCCATATACCAACATTCAATACTGACACCCCCTCCCATATACCAACATTAAAAAATTACACATATTTAAGGAACTGTAATAATTTATTTTTCTTTGATTTATAGTCTTCTTATAACAACAAAGAATTCTCAACGATCAACATGACGATAGCCAATAATCAACAACCTCCATCAAAATATTCAACCTCAAAATTAACAACTGAGTTAAGTTTTAATTAAAAATTAAAAAGAGTATGTAATTAGAAGAAACATTAGAGCTATAACAAGCAAGTACAGTATTGAGAGGATAAAGTTCTCCGATATAAAGTCAAACATTCAGTTACTGTCCATGCAAGAATAGTGTGAACGGTTTTGATTGATCACTGCATCAGCATTCTTTCGCTATTGCCAGGCAGGCTGGCGGTACACTCTTGATACTTTGGTCACAGTTTTGGTTATGTTATCTCGACGGTGCCGGCAGGTGGCGCTGGACGACTTTGTTGAGCCTGTTAACCCGGTACTGTCATTAAAAATAAGATGAGAAGTTAGCCGTTGTTGTGTCAACTTATCTATATTTACGACTTGATACCAATACAACAACTTGATTTGATTGTTTTTGTCATATTTATTTGATTAATCAAGAGATCGAGGCAACACATTAGGACCTAGCTACAGTAGAATAATAAGCATCTGGCGTTCTTAACACGAACTGTACAATACGTCCTTGCTTAAATACGTTTTCATTATCTGATAAGAGTGTTAACATTAAATAGTTTGATATTTGAGATTTTGATGTCATACTAGCGTTCCTTTCCGTAATATAGACTGCGATACAGTTGTATCGGCATATTAGGCCAACTTCTTTTTCGGCAGTTCCAGTATCCAAGTTAACAGTAATATAAAGCTGTAGACAAGTCACAGAAAATTGAAGAAAGAGGTTTAAAACAGATACTAACATCAAGATCATTACTTGTATTACATATTATGTCTAAATCGGCAACACGTAAGCACTGACATTGACTGTACATTGTCATCTGAATATTGTTGGTTTGGTTAATTTTTATTACAGCAGGAGAAAGTTGTCTGCAGCACGATCTAGTTAATGTTACACGTGTTTCATCTCGGAAGTATGGTATGGAAGCACAATGTGTTGCAACTGTCGTACTTTGACAATACAGTATGTAGACCAACTCCTGTAGATTAAATGAGCATGGTTTTCACGAAAAAAACAACATTCCTACCATTCCAAATATTTTTGGCATCGTTTTGAGATTAAATAATATTTTATTTGTTTTAAAAAACACCGAAAGCCAACTCACATAAATGGTAAAAGTAAAGTACCTTTAGCTTCTGTACGTGTAGTCCGGTTTCCTAATTCATACGTTTAGTATTTTTTGGGTTACATTTCAGTCTTCGATTTCTCCATGATAATGTTTCAACGCTTGCCAAAAACTAAGCCACACTGATGTCCGATTTGACTTCGGTAATTACTTTACAAACTGAACGTAATCTTACAATATGTAAACTACTTCAGTAACATTGCTTGGAATCTTGTAATGTACGGTACGTTTTGTTAAAAACACGTGTAATCGTTGTCGCTTGTCGCTGCAGCTAGAATGAAATACCTTTGTAGGCTTTCACATGTGTGTATGACGTAACAGTGTCACTTGCCGGCACCGTCGAGATAACATTACCAAAACTGTGACCAAGGTATTGAGAGTGTACGGCCAGCCTGCCAGGCAAATGCGACAGAATGCTGATGTAGTGATCAACCGAAACCGTTCACACTATTATTGCGTTGACAGTAAGTATTCACTTATGTTATTGTTAAGTAGGTAGACTAAAGGAATTCTACAGAAATGGATCACCTGCACAGCAGTTCAAAAAAAAAACAAACGACAAGAGGCCATCCAAAAAAAAAAAAAAAAAAGAGGCCCATGGCCTTTCACGATCACCTGAGTTTGTTTAGAATGAAACAAAGAATATAAACACTAAAATACTGGCCCTTGAAGTCAGTCAGTGATTTTATAAATTTGATTTTTTAATCTATAAAGAGTATTTGCTTCCATAAAACCTGTGAACTCAGAAGATTTTTTGAAATTTCAAGTCATCTTGACCTTATTTGGTCCCACCCCTCTGGTCTCCCACGGAGTCAGCGAGGACTGATATGTATGTTAAAATATTATATCTCCGGCTAATAATTCTAATCAAGTTTGACTCATTTCCTATAAAAATTGAGCAAATAATGTTCATAAATGTGTTTTTCATATATAAACTTGACCCCCTCCCCAGAGGGCAAAGTGATTCCCCAGGGTCATAAAATTCACAATTTTCATAAAACACCTTCATCAAGACCTTTCCATCTGCAAAGAGTATTTGATTACTGGTATACCATTTCCAGAATTTCAAAAAATATTTTTTAAGTTTTAGCCTATTTGACCCCTTTTGACCCCGCTCCTAAGGCCCCTGGTGGTCAGTCATGGAAAATGTGTTAATAGGATTCAATAGCAATCTCATACTGATAATTCTGACAATATTTGCCTATTACAAATGACCAAATAATGCTCAAAAATGTGTTTTCCCTATATATACTATAGTAAACTTAACCCCCTCCCCAGGGGGAAATGAGAGACCCCAAGGTCATATAATTCACAATTTTTGTAAAGGACCTTAAGACCTTTCTATTTATGAAGAGTATTTGATTCCACCACATCTGTGAGTGGAGAAGAAGATTTTTGAAATTTTAGTCATTTTACCCCTTTTTGCCCCTCCCACAGCCCCCTGGGGTGGGGGTGGGAGGAGGGACCATATTATTCACAATTTTGATTGACCTTATGCCTTAGATTTGTGCAAAATTTCATTGAAAATAAATGTAAATTGTTTACTGACATACGACACACGACGACGGACAAAAGGTGATTATAATAGGTCACTTTTTCTGCCATAAATATTGATCAAATAATTTTGAAATGTGTTTAAATTGAGGGTTTACATGATAATGCAATATCTATTTTAAGTAATTGGTGACCTTGACCTTTGACCTTCAAACCTAAGAAAAAATCCCAAGCAAGTTCTATATCTGAGAAAGATGTACATGATCTTTGAGTGTGGACAGTCCAAGGAAATTTGATTCATTTCAGGAGAGTAAAATATGTTCACTAGTGATCTTGACCTTTGATCTTTGAACTTGGTAAGCAATGCAAAGTAAGCACCTTCCCTATGAAAGGTGTCATGAATTTTAAGTTGTACCAACCAAAGGTATCTGGAATTCATTTCAATGCCAATTCTGATGACAATGACACTTTCAAACTTCAGATGTTGATTTTGCAATGCAGCTGACACAAAAAAGACTTTATACAGAAGGAAATAAAAAAAGAAAGAAATAATTTAAGAAATGTCCTTACATTTTGGTGATGAAACCCTTGACTTCAAAGTCTTTTGATTTAGCACTTTTTCTGAAAAAGAATTCAGAACATCCATCCTGTTAATTTTAAAGAACATACATCATGTTAGTTTTATTACTAAAAGATTGTGTGTCTTTTAATGTTTAACTAATCATAATAACTTAACAGTAAAATTATGCAAAACACAACACATAATCATCATAATAATTATCACAATTTCATTTGACAAGGTCGACATACATATGTTACTCTTTTGGAAGTATCTTACATATCAAATCTACAGGTTCTGCCATACCTGCTATAGCTATGGTGTGCCAGTGACGTGCTGAGAGGTTGGACACTTGATGAAGAGAGCCAAATATAGTACGTGGTAGTGAAATAGACTGGCTGTTAGGGCCCTTACCGAGGTCCCTAAACTCTGCCCCTAGGGTTCCATTAGCTCCGTTACCCCAGGAGTACACCTGGCTATCTGTTACAAAACAAACCAGATATTAGTAACTGTAATTTTCTGAAGGCAGCAACAGTAATTACAAGAAATATGGCAAGAGAATCAGGGCATATGACAGGAAATCAGGGCATATGGCAGGAAATCAGGGCATATGGCAGGAAATCAGGGCATATGGCAGGGAATCATGGCATATGACAGGGAATCATGGCATATGGCAGGAAATCAGGGCATATGGCAGTAAAATATAATATTTATATTTCTTGTTAGTGTATGGTTGAATGTAGATTTGTTGTCCCATGGCTCGTCAGGTAGTTGTTGTTGTAGTGTTGAAATGAAGAAGGACTCCAATAAAGCCATGCTAATAATTAACCCATTAGTTTTACACAATATCATACAAGTATTATCATTCATTGTTTATGAAGGTACATTTTTTTTTAAACATTATTCTTTTCACATTAAGTTATGTTTTTTCAACTTTGATTTTCACATGGCTTCATGGTAACACATACCTGAAGTGGCAGCTACGGTGAAATAACTGCCACAGGTTACGTTGATGACTCGCTTCCCTGTTAGTGCCCCACTGACGCGACAGATCCGAGACTTCTTTTTAAAGTCTCCCACGCCTAACTGGCCATACTTGTTAGACCCAAACGTGTACATTTTACCATATACTAAAACACAGGAACCAAATATGTACACTATACCTACACTAAAACAAGAACATGTACACTTTGCCATATACTGAAACAAAGTATTTCAACAAGTTACCAATATTTTCTATCATATTAACCTAACTGGTAATATAACATAGTGTTTACATTGAGTTGTAAACTAAAACTTTGTGTTTGTGAGGAAAACAAGATGTCCCCTTTTCATAACTAATAGGTTCATTTGATTCTTTGATAAATCCCAAAAGGTTCATCCACATATCTTCAATGTTTAAGAAGTTGTGACCTTTATATTCTGACAAATTAGATTTAAGAACCTCATTTGAATAAAACAAGAGTTTTTATACTTACAATCGATGCCAGCTGAGTGAGTGTGCCCAGCTGATACCAGTACAATATTAAACCTGAGCAGGGGTTTCACTGTGCTAAATGTATACTGACAGGGAATGTCATATATCTGAAATATATGTAATATTGTCAATACACACAAAATTTAACTATTCTTTTTTAAAGATTACAAGCAAACTGTATATTCAATTATTATATTCCTACTATGATTAAAAAGTGTACAATGCTGAAAAACACAACCTTGCAATCCCATAACAATACATGTATGCAGCAGAGTAAATAACAAGTAAATGGCATTCCTTGATCAGACCGCCCTATACCATTATTTGGGGTGACAATATATCCCTACCTTTGGTTTTTGTTTACGTAGACCTGACGTTTCTGAGTTAAAGCCGAGTTTGTTGTACTCATTACTTCCACAGGCTAGGACCCGCCCACTGGTGGTGACAAGGAAAGTACCATCACTCCCCGCGTACACGTGTTTGATAAAATGTTTTCCTGGAGTTTCTACCTGTAAAACATTGTACACAGTCTAGATTTATTTCAGTAAGTAAATTTTGTGAAAGCTGACAATGCAAGTTAAAAATTATAAAAATGATTTTTTTTAAATATGTATACTTGAATTTCAAGAATTTTTTTTACGCTCAGTCTATACATGTACATATACACCTAGCAGTCCACTGTGTATCACCTACAAATAGGTAAACGAAGTCCTACCTGTAAAGCTGTATGGGGCTTGTTTTAGCAAGTAAACATGTCAAATCCTCTAAGTTGTCATTTCGAGTAAATAGAAATCCAAAGAAAAATCCATCCACATATCTATCTCCACGTATGTCATCGTACCCCATGCACTCAACTGGTCATGTACACATGACTACATACCTGTCCCAAACGAGCAACAACTACCAAGGACACACACGTGTCGATGGTGTGTAAAACATAGTGCATATTGAAATATTTTATGAGCTTGTATTGGACATATTTTAGGATCTAGCTGACAACATGTTCATGTATTACTTCAATGATACCTCAGGTGAGTGCAGTGTTTATTTTCAGTTTGACATTGTTATTTGCAATATTGAGGCATGTGTATCTGACAGTCTGAGACCAGATATGTTTAGAATGACACACGTGTGTAAAGTCCCATCCTTTATATAGAGGGGTGGCTAGTGAAGGTTACTAAGCAGAGCAAAAGAAAAAATGGCTGCCACTTCCTTGAAGTGTCATAACTGGGGGATGTCTTAGAAACAATTTTCCAAAAAATATTTCATCATATTTTTTTTTTAACTTCAAATGCATGCTTTTTAACTTGCATGTCAGTTTTAAATTACATGGTATTTTTGAAACCTTGAAGGTGTTTCAAATGTATGTATCATTTTCTTATACTTTTTCTTCATCAACTGGTTCTTTCATCAACAAGATATGGCTGTATAAATAATAATTATTGATCATGAATGAAACTTGTACACAATAGTGATGTATTAATTACCTTTTGTGGTGAGCCAAAGTCATCCTCAGATCCCAGACCAAGGCGACCTTAATATCAAATAATAATCATTGTCAATATACATGCATTTAGAAAAATCACATAAATTCTTCATGCAAACAAAGTATATGAGATATCTAATTTTCAATTACTTACCAAACTCTCCGCAGCCCCAGGAGTACACCTCCCTGTCTCGAGTCAATGCCATCACGTGACACTGTCCACATGATACCTCAGCCACTGGTCGGGTGTTAAAGAAATCTACTGGTATTGGGACTAGTACCTCATCTCCCTCCTGATTGTCACACCCCAGGCAGCCATAGTAGTCTGATCCAAAGGTGTATACCTCTCCCTCATCTGTAAAGAAATAATGTATAGTTATACAACATTGTCACACGCCAGGCAGCCATAGTAGTCTGATCCAAAGGTGTATACCTCTCCCTCATCTGTACAGAAATAATGTATAGTTATACAACATTATCATACCCCAGGCAGCCATAGTAGTCTGAGCCAAAGGTGTATACCTCTCCCTCATCTGTACAGAAATAATGTATAGTTATACAACATTGTCATACCCCAGGCAGCCATAGTAGTCTGAGCCAAAGGTGTATACCTCTCCCTCATCTGTACAGAAATAATGTATAGTTATACAACATTGTCACACCCCAGGCAGCCATAGTAGTCTGATCCAAAGCGTATACCTCTCCCTCATCTTTACAGAAATAATGTATAGTTATACAACATTATCATACCCCAGGCAGCCATAGTAGTCTGATCCAAAGGTGTATACCTCTCCCTCATCTGTACAGAAATAATGTATAGTTATACAACATTGTCACACGCCAGGCAGCCATAGTAGTCTGAGCCAAAGGTGTATACCTCTCCCTCATCTGTACAGAAATAATGTATAGTTATACAACATTGTCACACCCCAGGCAGCCATAGTAGTCTGAGCCAAAGGTGTATACCTCTCCCTCATCTGTACAGAAATAATGTATAGTTATACAACATTGTCATACCCCAGGCAGCCATAGTAGTCTGATCCAAAGGTGTATACCTCTCCCTCATCTTTACAGAAATAACGGAAAAGGACAAAACAGAGCAATTCTGTACCTGTGACGGAGACTGTGAAATCATCTCCACATGATGCCTGTATGATCCCCACTCCTTCCAATGCCTCGACTTTCTTTGGCGCCTTGTAAGCGGATTTGTTGCCCTGGCCGAGCTGACCCACAATCTCGGCTCCACCCTGGACATTCTACAAATCAACACTAATATATTATTCACCTGAATTCTCATTTTCTATACAAATGAAATAGAGTACGTATGTATCTTCATAAAGCAAATCAAGTGATCTTAAAGGCCCACTACTTTTCCGAAACAAAAAATAAAATTTCATAAAAGCAATAATAACAAAAGATAATTTATATTGATGGCCTATGATAAGGTTAAAACACCAAACAAATGCAAACTTGTCTGCGTTATATATGTTTACAGTGAAGATTCATTTCGCTGTTTTGTTGTCTAGCGCAGTGATAATCAACAAACGAGCGGTACTTAGGATGACAGTGGGAAACACAATATGACCTGCATTATGAAAATTAACATTTCATTTATTTTAATCAAATTGATTAAGAAATGATAATAAGTGTAGTGTTTACTTTAAGTTAATAACTTTTGCAACTCTACAAAATTATCTACCTTGTTTTACATTCCCATTTTAAAAATCAAAAGCCGTTTCAGAAAGGTAGTGGGCCTAAAAGGCTCTCATAAAACCTAAACAATACAGTCATATTCACTGAAGTAGATTATATAGTATTGATTTAATATTTACGTATTATGTATAAAACCACTTACTGCCCATGTGTACAGCTCCTTCTCCACAGTAACTACAGCAAAGTGAGCACCTCCTGCAGCAACCTACCAAGTAAAGGAATTTTTAAAAATAATACCAAAAGCATCACAATTCACAAATATGGTTCAATTGGTAAACAGAATAAATTTCACTCACAAATTAATGAGATTGGTGAATGAACAGAAACAATAGAAATGTTTGCCTACCTGTATAGCACTTTTCCCTTTAGTAAACAGGTCCTGTTTCTGGGGGGTTCTTTTTCCTCCTCCCCATTGGTACACCTGTAGAACAACTACATAACCTGTTAATCCATTACATAAGATGACTGCAATAAAGCTATATAGACAAGACATGGGTTCTCAAAGTGGATTCAAATGACCACAAAATACTCCAGTGAAAACCCTGCATGATTGCTAATCATAAGTCTCGGTCAAGCTTACGCCAGAGAAAATTTGGGCTATGTAAGACAAAATTTCAGTCAGACATCAGGGACAGATGGAATTAGGCCTACAAACAAGTAATTGTCAGAACATCCAGATCTGTTGTCAACACCAGAAAAACCTCAGGCTACACACATAGACAACTCAACTAGCAGTAGGAGCTACAATGTCTTTTACACCTTACAGATCAGGCACTGGTTTATCAAAACGTTTTTAACTTCAGTTTGTTTTGAGAAATCTAGACCTGATCATTATGACGTACCTCTGTGACTTTGGATTTGATGACGGGGACAGTTTCTACAGATGAGGCAGACTGAAGTCTTAATTTGCGTGCTCCTGAGTTTAACTCCCATACCTGCTTCTCCATTTTTGCTTTGCTGCAATAATTGATAATCAAATTTCTGACTTTACATATATTTACTATTATAGAGTTGTAATAGTGAACAAAACCAGAGAATGTCAGGTGGTGAGGAAGGAAAACTATACTTATACTGTACCAGGCAATCGCTGATCCTGTTCATCATTGATAACCAGAGCAAATGAAAGGAAATGTCAAGATAAAGTCTGTGTAATCAATTTGGTAGAAAGTGGCACCTGTAAATCAATTCTAAATTCAGCAAGTAAACATTTGTTTGCATACATTTATATAGACTTTGAAAGTCTTTGTCAAGATTTACCAATACCATCATGAAAATGCCATGATACATATCATTTCATATAAACCAAATAATGTCCACACTTTGTACCATGATGAATTAAAGCTGACCTTTATATCAACAATACTGACCAGTTATCAGTAGTGAACACAGGGTGGTCAAGGATTTCTATGGTGCTAGGGCGTTTCTGTGGTTCCTTCTGTAACATCAGGTTCACTAACTCCCGCATGTGGCTACTGTAACGCTTATCAACCTCACCCTGTTCACTTCTCACGATCTCGTAAGCAAGTCGTAGCTGGTTCTAGCATAAAATACCATCAAACATTATTTCAATTCAAAATTTAGAAAATGACTGAATCAAGTCAATATCAAAATGTATTCATGGACAGATTCTAAGGCATGGTTATACATGTATATAATCTTCCTTTAACAAAACCTTCAAAAAATAAGCATCCGTATACATAAAAACCAGGCGACTTAAACGCTATGTTACGTCATAATTATGAAATCAATTTTCAGCTAATGGACCTAATCCTTACTGTTAATAAAGCCACGTTCTGTACAGTACTTACAGTTGCCTGGAAAGTCTTTGTAAGCGTTAGCAGCTCAAACAGCACACAGCCAAGTGCCCAAACATCTGTTTTCTGATCATAACTAAAATAGACAAAAGTTGTGTTCAGATTCCAGTTTTGGTCTTTAATGACAAAAAAGTCTGTTAACATCCTCCAGAAAATCATATTTTATCTGAATATTATCAAGAGTTTTAGATATTTTTTCCTATAATTAAGTTATGACCAAGAAGAGCAGCTTCAACAATCTTCCATGTATTACCAATCAGCCAAAAAAATGCCTTAATCATCCTGGACAATGCACTGATTCAGAGATGTTATTGCATGTTTTAAAGTTGAAGTGACTATTATAAGGAAAGTCAGAATACCTTGCGCCCTGTACTATCTCTGGAGAAAGGTAATAAGGAGTCCCCACCACCTGTTACAGAAAACAATCTTTATCAATAATTCAGGAGAAAAAAATTACCTGGACCGTTTTAGATGATACAGTTTGACTGATTGGACCAAGTGGTTCATTTAAGAATTAAAGGCGGACCTGGTGATTTTATATTGTTTTCAGACGAGCCTTGACAAAGCCCTCACAGGCCTGTATCAAAAACTGCAGGTCCGTCAGGATTCACACTTGAAATGATGACTTTAACAAACTCAATTTCAGGTAATGAAAATGTTTAAGTTACATCAACATTGTTTAGTATATAGAATACTTTTGCTGGCTTTTATTGAAGAGGACAGGGGGTCTCAATGCCAGAGGAAATAAGAATACCATGTCTATTCATGTATGTTACTACTGTACTTCTATATGACTGTATCTTATATGTTTTTATCTAAAACAAAAATCTTATTTGATATCAATAGTTACTAAACTTTATTTCATCATAGTGAACACTTTTGAAACGCAAGTCGTAATTACTTCATCATCCATTTAGGAACACTTACTATGGGTTAAAAAGACATCCTCAAGAGCAATATGATACTTACAGTATCAGCCAGCTGTCCTTTGGATTCTAGAAGTTTTGAAATTCCAAAGTCACCCAATTTCAATAAATCTGTTTTTGTCATAAATATATTCATAGCTTTAACGTCTCTGAAAAAAAGAATGTTTTTAGTATGAAGCATTGACATATTGTAACAGAATGAATATCTTTATATCTCAATAAGAGCTATCTTACCTCATTCTCCAGGGCCCAGTTTCATGAAAATTCTATAACTCTAAGGAAATTCCTCAACTTCAAACTTTTCATAGGTTAAGGAAAACTCATTTAATACCTAAGATGTTTTATTTGAACATTCATTAAAATATTTGTACAAAAAGAACATTCTCTACAAGTAGATAATTTTTAATCACATGAATATTTTCCATTGATAGTTAATGATTTTTAAACTAGTAAATATACCCACCTGTGTATTATGCCATAGTTATGAATATGCATAAGGGCAGATGCAATCTGGAAAAGATACCATCTCACTAGCTGTAAAGATAAAACAAGCATAGATAAATATAGGTTACAATTAACATCAGAATAAAGATACAATAAAGTTTGTTAGGAGAATTAATGTGACCCTTTCCCATTGTCTTGTATAAATTATGATTGGGTTAAGTGGAAACATTTGTAACTTAGTACTAATAAAAATATAGGATACTTACATGTTCTTCAAATAGTTCTGTTTGAGTTGCAATTTTCTCATAGAGACTTCCTCCTGAAATTTTAAATATTAAAGTCCAATTTACAGACATTGTCAGTCATTTTATTAAACTATATTTTTTTATTTACTCTGTCAGCAATTTATCAGTAAAATTAAAGATATTAGAAATTGAGAAAATTATACTATGTTAAAAAATCCTTTTTTTTTTGTGATCTCATTAATTGTTTGTGTATACAGTTACAAAATATGTAATTATCATCAAATAATATTAACAATGAAACTATCTTATTTAATACTGCATGCATACATTTTTAAAAATGAACAATGTTGTATAATATTATATTTCCATAAAGTACTTATGAAAAGCACCTTACCCTTACCAACAAAAGAAGATGAAAATTACTTTTATGCTAAACTTTACTGGCACTGGCATATAAAGCTATTGTCAGAATGCATCGCAACTAGTACATGTAGTCGCATATAATTCCGTTATATTTGGTGGTGAATATTACAAGTGCATGATTTACATGATAAAACAATAAATGTTATCTGACCGTTTGCATACTCCATCTCTATGAAGAGAGTTTCCTGGTCCAGGAAATGATTGTAGTAGGTAATCACATTGGTGTTGTTCAGTAAAGATAAGATGTCAACCTCTTTCATGGCATCCCTTCGCTCCTTTTCTCCAAGTCGAGCAAGGTTCACCTCCTTCCATACCACAAGACTGTTGTCCTGCAACCAAGTGTCTGTTAACTTTCTTCTAAACTGCTATGATTGCAGTGTATCGGATAAATTTACAAATATAGACATAAAGGTTAAGTATTATGCAACCAAACCATCACTAGTCTATCATACAAGTTGCTTATTTTAGTTACTGTGTGGTTAATTTTTTTTTTATAGAAAGTTTGCATTCAAAAGGGTTGTTTGTGTAAATGCCTAACAGAAGAGGAGAATTAGAACAAATATACATACCCGGCCTACTATGCCTTTCAGCCGGGTACGAAATGGTCCCTACATGTCGTAGTGGAGCACCGCCTCAGAAAATCACTAAGGCACAGATTTCTAATTGTTGTTGGTTTCCAAATTATTTTTAGCGTATACATGCATTTATACATGCATTTATATATTATTTTTGTCCAAAAGAAACATAATGACCATTCTTAATATCACTCATAAGACGTCAAATTCCTAATTTGTAGACTTGCCATATAATTTTCCTTCGAAAAGACCATCATATTCATATGTGAAAAAAAAATAATGTCTCATTGTGAATTTGATATTTTAAATGATTCAGTTTTATTGCCAAGTAGGTAAATGGTATCAAACAAGTAAGATAAAATGCATACAGACGTTATGATAATGGTTTGCAGAATCATTTCTTTGCTCCATTTGTTGTAATAGACACCAATTGTAGCTCTAAAGACGACATCATTATCTGTCTAATAGTCTTTTGAGCTACAATATTGTAGCTAGAGGAGAATATGTGCTGGCCAGACAAGAGTTTGAACCCACGACCTCTGAACATGAGCCGAATGCTCGACTGACCTGGTCAACTTTGTGAAGTTTTAGACTAGCGACTGGCAAGCGACCATGCAGTTCTTGCCGAGTAGCAATTCTTGCCATTGCATATGTACTTGTATGATCACAGACGAATTTTGAGACATTTTTTGTGGAAATCAGCATGGTAGTGTCTTCTATCAGAAGAAGGCTTAATTGACTAAATTTGCTTAAAATCCATACAGATGCGATGGCGAGAATTGGTATTCGGCGAGAACTGGTCGCTGCTAGTACCATTGTAGCGGAGTAGTGCTATGTTAGTGTGCACAGTATTGTAAATTTATCCTGCAACTGTCCCACATACTGACCGATAACTACTGCCGGATAAATTTGTGCTTTATACATCAATACGAAATGCTTTATCCGTCAATACAACCGCGTAAATTTGTTCCACATCTGGTGAAATTTTTTCTTATTTGACCCAGAACTTTAACCTTCCGGTGAATGAAATGTCATTCAGTCCCTTTAAAAAGTGAAGTCACTGATGTCATTTTTACGATATCGAAAATCTCAAATGGCGGCGGCTTCCTTTTTTTTGGCTCATGGCAAAGGTATGTATTCTTAAGTAAGAAGCATTTCTTTGGGAAGAGACAGTGACTCGGAGTACAGCAGTGAATGAATGTGGTGATATATTAAAAGCAGTCGAACTTATTTTGCTGTCTTTGTTATTATTTTCAATGGTAAATCAGGTCTATACATATCTGATTTACGTTCGTCGAATGCAGTTACAAAATGACGTTGGATCAATGTCTAGCAACATTATTGAAACGTCGGGATCTGACGTCTGGACAACGTAAAACAGCTGGACAAAAATACGTCGATCCAATGTCATCATCTAACGTTGGGCCCACCTAGTGTCATGCATTAGGCCAACGTCTGTCCGACGTGTTGCTGCTAGCTGGGGAAGTAAATAACTGGCAATTTACTTTCGTTTTCAACTTTTGAATGTCATAATGGTTGCAGGATAAACAGAATACACGGGTAGTATCTTACAACACAAGTTTTATTTTGGTGCTCGACATGAAAATCCGGGATGACTCGGCACAGCATTGTCATCTCGGCTTTCCTGAGTCTCGCACCAAAAAAATACCCTTGTATTGTAAGATACTTAACCATGTAATGGATAGATGAAATAATTAATGCACTAAAAATACTTGACAAGACATAATTACATTCATAATCATCTGTCTGCAGGCTTTAAACTACAAACGACCACCATTGTGAAGCAGTATATGCGTTATAAGCCAGAGGCTTTCCGTTGCTGTGCACGTCTTCCTCGCAATACAAACTCCGTCGATATTGCACGCTGCACATCTGTGATACTCACCTCGGTCTTTCTGTACAAAACAGCTTCCCCAAATGCTCCCCTGCCTAAAACTTTAACAAAGAGATATGATGTCTCCTGACAAGGATCGTGCAGACCCGTAGACACAGTCTGCACGTCCGATGCCTCTAGTTCGGTCGCCATTTGTAAACAATCTACAGAAGGGAGGTAACTCTGTGATAAAATTTGATATTAGTCGAACGCACCTGTCAAGAGTGTGCTGACATTGAAAAATATCTAAAGAGCCAAACGCCTGTGGCTCTATTAAACGCTTCAACATTAATATCTTTTAAAGAGGATTGCCACGTTATACCGGTTTTTTTGTCACGCATACATTAAAAGCAAATATCGTCTCAATTACATAAGTCAACGGGTTTAGATAAAGAATTAATAAATTGTAACAGGAGAGGAGAAAATGTAGCGGCCAGACCGGGATTCGAACCCGGGACCCTCCGAATACTAGCCGAGTGCTCTACCGACTGAGCTACCTGGTCACCGATGATCGACCCAGTCCAATCCCGCTACACTCCTCCCTCCTTTCTCGAAGTCTTCGCCCTCGAAGACACACGAGACCCTTCCAAACACCACCACCGTGGGTTATTTAGTTGGGCGCCAATTCTGTAACAGGAGAGGAGAAAATGTAGCGGCCAGACCGGGATTCGAACCCGGGACCCTCAGAATACTAGCCGAGTGCTCTACCGACTGAGCTACCTGGTCACCGATGATCGACCCAGTCCAATCCCGCTACAAAATAAAGATAATTTCATCATTTTCACTTTGTACTTGTTGCATTCATATTTCTATTGCCCTACTTTTTCGGAATAATCTAGACATATGTTAATTAGTTTGACATTGTAAAATCGATCTTTTTTAACTAGAACAGTGGTCCAGGAGCTAGACCAATTTTACATCCCCTCCTTTGGTTCTTTGGATAAAGTCAGTTAAAAAAGGGGAGGTTACTCTAAATGTTCTGATATTACTTGTAAATCATGCGCATCTATACTCTGTAAGGGTTATTGTCACCAAGCCTGTTGAAATCCCTCCAATAGTTTAGGGGGAGTAGCCATTTAATTTTTTGTAATAAAGGCTGTATTTTTCTGAAGAAAAAAAAATATAGATTACTGGTATGCACATCTACACTGTATTCAGATTATTGCCACAAAATTTCTAGTATATAGTAGTCCGTTGATTATTGTGTCTACAGATGGACAACCTGAATCCAGTATAATCAGCTCCCCCGTCTACCAATCCCCCAAACACACCCCGGCTAACTTCATTGCAGGGGAAGGGGGGGTTACAAATACGAACAACAGGTTTTGATCTGTGGGTAGACACGCATATATCCGGTAATAACAAATTGTTTACTCCTCGATTTGTAATATCAGCTGTGTTTGTGGATTGATTCTCCTTTGTTGTTATAGCACTGATTAATTAAAAGGCCCACTACCTTTCGGGAGCAAAGCATAAAGGTTTCTTAAAAACATTAAAAACACCAGAAAATATATATCATTATTATATGACTGGTGCTTTTGCTATCTTTTGATTGGCCAATACGCTTCTCATAAGTATTCATCAACTGCGATATCAACCCCGAAATCAGCGGCGAAAAGCATGCAAGGTTACTGGACTCAGACCAGATACCTCTCGAGAGTCCAATAACCTGTGTCAAAAATAGATCGAGAAAAACTCCCTTGAGATGTGACGTCATAATCACTTTTGACGTCGAGTCGTATCCAAATATAACGTAATGGGAGTTTCCCTCATTCAATGACGTCGGGATAGTCTATTGTGACGTCATTATTATAGTCGGCAACATTTATGTCGGAAGGCAGCAAGTTACTGCGATCAACGGTGATTAACTGAACTGCAAACTACAATTTATGGAAAACGTTCAAGAATGCCAGAAGGGCTGCAGTTGATACAATATTACGGTTCTAATAGTCTACACTGTTACAGTAGCAAGGAGCATTTGGATATTTAACATTAATACCACATGTAACTACTGTATTAAATGCTGAGTTTGCAAATATCATCATGGTTTTTTGTTTTTTTTTGTAGTTAAGTCTTTTTGAAGAGCCGGATTAATATCATGTAACTGTCATATAATAAAACAGTTATCGACCTATTTTCAGGTGGATACGGTGAGTTATCAACCCTCGAAAATTATATACCCCTCGGCCTCAGGATATATCACTTACTCGGGTTGATATCTCCTCGTATCCACCTGAAATTAGGTCGATAATTGTATAATATATGATAACAGTGGAGTCATTTCACTGTTTGCCGTCTGGCACAGTGAGAGTCAACAACCGCGCAGTATTTCGGACGACGCCGGAAACATACTACGACCTGCACTTTCACATTTAACTTTTATTTATTTTAATTGAATTGTTTAAAAGGTGATGATAAGTGTAGTATTAACAGTAAGTTGATAACTTTTGCAACTCTACAAAATTATCAGTCTCGTTTTACATTCCCTTTTTAAAAATTAAAAGTAGTTTCGGAAAGAAAGTGGCCCTTTAATAACTAGAAATCAAGATACTTAATATTAATCAGGTCATTGCAATTTGGAGTTTACTGAAATACGTCAGTCTCGATACTCCTGGGGTTACTATTACTGACATTATATCCACCCATGGACTATATCTCATATTAAAACTAGAGGCAGTTCAGGAGAAAGAAAATGGCCAATCAATCACAGGCCTGCAGACACTTCATTTGAAGATTACAAAGAGAGCGACGCCCAACTTCAAAGCAACAGTGTACAGTTATACAATTTCTTTGATGTACATTGAAGGATCAAATTACCTATGTCATCTGTTGCTGTCAGTTTTACTATGAGATAGTTCATGGGTGGCTAGGACATCAGTGATAGTAACCCCCGGAGTATTGAGGATGGCAATACATGTACTCAATACAGAATGCAGTGTATTGAATCTGTAGCTCACACGTTATCTGACACAATGTTACAAACAAAGAACATTACTATATTCCTTAAGTAAAAGTCTGGTACACAAATAAATAAGACTTTTGATTACACTATAAGGCATTTCAGTCTTTATTATAATAAAAAAAAAATTATACTGAATGATAATACAAATGAAGACTGATTGTCAAACAGATACTTTGAACCCACATGGTACCAAAGGGACCAGGCACGATTTTTTTACCAACAGTACATGTATATGTATTTAGTACATCACATGATAATTACTAGGAATGCGATTGGATAACAGTCATGGTCTATTTTGCGACAGTTCCCTGTCCTTCTTGACTACCGGAACTGTACCAAATTATATTTCCCCGGGAATGAGCATGTGACCAAATATATGACATCATACATTATATGAGGGTTTGAAAAAGGCAATAACTAAATTATTTCTTGTCCTTAAAGAAGGTTTGAATATGACTTATTGTATCCAAAGTTTATTGATATGATTTTAACAGATAAACCTGGTAATAGAACTATGTACAAAACTTTAGTAAGCTCATGTACGCCCTCTGTCACAAGAAAATATATTTTAAAATGGAACTGTGTCTTTGAACTTGAGAAAGATGATATATGGTGGAGGAAAATAAATATGGATTATTTTAAGGTCACACAAGATACAAAGTTACAATGGCTGCAGTACAGAATTCTACATCATATATTGCCAACTAATGTATTTTTATATGGAAATATTTGCTCGAGTAAGAAAATCATAACATGAGTTAGAATCCTAGATACAAGAAAAAACTCCTTTATCTGTCAATTTGTCTCCAATTTCAATTCTACTTGGGCTGCCAGGTAAACAGTATATTGCTTTAAACATGGTTCTACTTTGTTTTAAACAATATGTATACAAATGTAGACTAAATAAAATGTATTTTAACTTTAAAGATGCTCCACCGCCGACACAGCACGAATGGTACCAAACATTTGAAGAATAATTGGTGTTAAATCGTGTATATATATGTCTTATTAATTAAAAACCATAATATAATTGATTTTCCTTCAGTGCATGCGCAATCAGTACTGCATTCCATATGGGACATAGTGCCACAGAATTTTTTCGGGATGCAATTAATTATTTTTAATATTTTTATCTTGAAGTAAAATAAGAAGCTCAGACTTTTCAATGGTGGTACTGGTGTAAAGTAAGTAACTTTTATAACTGAAGAAAAATACTAAATCGTCTGCTCCTGTTTTTGACAGAGAAAAATTATCATAATAGTTTGTTTTGCTTAATATTTCAATATTTTGAACTTTTATAATATCAAAAATAAATTCTTTCTACCACATGTTGAAACATATTACCGTATTGTAATAAATGTATCTCAATTTATTCGGTTAGCAACACACAATACAATGTTTGTAATAATCAGTCATCGGTGTGTACGTACGTCAAACATCATATCCTCCATGCTTTAATCAAGGATTTCTTTACTTGTTACGTAAAATTTCATTTTACAGTCACAAACTTTACAATTCACAATGTATAAAAGATACAGACTACAGGAAAATATTATCTAATTAAAGCTTATTCATTGCTGAACTCCTCTACAAAAAAAATCTGAAACTTTTATTTCTCTGCGGATTTTCTTTCATAATTACACGAAGATACCTGCTATTAGAGCATAAATTAGAGTATTTGAAACATAAAATTTCACTCTTTTAGTTATTTACATTCCAGCCAAATTATTATTATACAATTAACTACACTCAAAAGTAATCATAAAAAAATCTTTGATCGGCTTTTCCTGTGACCGTCGATGTAAGTGATAGCACATCAGTTATAGTACAGCTATAAGCCACGGACTATTATGACGTCACACTGTTTAGAGCTAGAAAATATGCATAATCAGGTGGTCAGAAAATTTGACCTCGATATCGACGGCTTACAGGTTATTCCGGGCACGGAGAGGTTTCTACTCGTGCTAATAAAGCCATTTCCAGCATAAACTGAAATTATCATTTTTGACTGCACAAATCCTTTAATGTACTAAAATCCCATATCATTTGTTATTATAAGGTGAAAAAGAATTTATACAATGAAAGAAATAATTACTCTGCCTTTCTTCATAGATGGGGTGGATGGCATGAACTGATGGATGATACACAAGTAACTAAAGGATAAGCTTCTTTTCCAAATACTTTAATTATAATTCATGTACATGCATAAGTACACTGAAAATAGTAATGGTGCATGTTGTGTTGTTTTTTCTGTTTCTGTTTATTGTAATGCTGTTCCTGTGGTAACATACATAGATGCATACGTACATTTCAAGGTTTAAATTGGAAAAAATATATTAAAACATTTGATCAGTAGCCCAATATATAAGCAATGTAACGGCAATTGATTATCTTGTATTTTCCTGAAACATTGTCATAAATAGTTGATATTAGACCAAATTAAAGTTACTATAATTGATTATCTTGTATTTTCTTGATACATTGACATAAATAGTTGATATTAGACTTATTCTTTACTTATTCCTGTCAGAGCTACAAGTATGTAAATTCCAATGTACCAATAAGAATTGTCCATTGTATGTACTGTACTCATTGTTATTATACTGTAAATTGTATTATTATGCTGAAAACTAATAACAAAATTTCATGAGAAAATTTTTTTATATGATGTCATAATCTAATCCAAGTAACAAGTACTCATTGTAATGGACACCATTACATAGTCCCCAAAACGCATCCCCAATTGCAACAAATCAAGAATGCAGTTCACAGTGTATATGAACATCTTGGGAGAATTTTGATGTACTTTTAAATAGGAATTCAGGTTCTCCTAAAATGTACATAACTACATAACTCGGTGATCATGACCCAGGACCTGGCCATGCCTTGTACCTGAGTATAGTGCACACCCCAATTTTTCTCTTGATAATTTATGAAAAAAAGTGCGCACTATACACACAAAAATACGGTAATACAAGGCTATTTTCAGAGGAATTGATTTGGCAGTTATCATGACTGTATGGCATCCCTTAAAATTTATTTTAAGTTAAAACCCCCATTTACCAATTTTCAATGAATTGCTGACAAAAAATTGAAAACAGGAAGTTGGCCCAGCGACAATCTTTTAAATTCTTTATCTTCTTGATCAGTATCCCTTAATACCCCTATATTCTAATTTTTATTGAAATCAGACCAAAATGTAAAAACAGGAAGTAAGCCCAGCGGGCATCTTGAAATATCAAAAATATTTACGAAAATGTTTTTATGTTGATCGTCATCCCTTAAAACCCCTGTACACCAATTTTCATTGAGATCAGAGATCGAAACCTGATGAACAGGAAGTGAGCCAGCGGTCATCTTGGAATAGCAAAATCTTTAAGAAAACGTTTGCATGTTGTTTGCCATCCCTAAATAATCCTATAGACCAATTTTCATTGAGATCGGGGACCGAAACCTGAAAAAAGGAAGTGGGCCAGCGGCCATCTTGGAATACCAAAATCTTTGCAAAAATGTTTGCATGTTGTTCGCCATCCCTTAAAACCCCTATATACCGATTTTCATTGAGATAGAAGACCGAAACCTGAAAACAGGAAGTGGGCCAGCGGCCATCTTGGAATACTAAAATCTTTATGAAAATGTTTGCATGTTGTTCGCCATCCCTTAAAACCCCTGTAGACCAATTTTCATTGAGATCAGAGATCAAAACCTGATGAACAGGAAGTGAGCCAGCGGTCATTTTGGAATAGCAAAATCTTTAAGAAAACGTTTGCATGTTGTTTGCCATCCCTAAATAATCCTATAGACCAATTTTCATTGAGATCGGGGACCGAAACCTGAAAAAAGGAAGTGGGCCAGCGGCCATCTTGGAATACCAAAATCTTTGCAAAAATGTTTGCATGTTGTTCGCCATCCCTTAAAACCCCTATATACCAATTTTCATTGAGATAGAAGACAGAAACCTGAAAACAGGAAGTGGGCCAGCGGCCATCCCTTAATACCCCTACATACCAATTTTCATTGAGATCGGGGACCGAAACCTGAAAAAAGGAAGTGGGCCAGCGGCCATCTTGGAATACCAAAATCTTTGCAAAAATGTTTGCATGATGTTCGCCATCCCCTAAAACACCCATAGACCAATTTTCATTGAGATCGGAGATCGAAACCTGAAAACAGGAAATGGGCCCTGGCAGCCATCTTGGACTTTCAGTTGGGAAAAAAAACTTTATGCACAATCCCACACCCTAATGAGTATGTATGTGAAGTTTCGTGATAATCGGCCCAGTAGTTTCTGAGAAAAGCTGCGGAAACCCGTGCGGCGGAAGAAAGTGTAAGAAATAAGAATAAAAATAATTAACTTACATAATACATAATAATAATAATAAAAATACTGTTAGAGGTATCTTCATAATTCCAGCTGTTTCGAAATCAGAATGATTTTTTTAGTGTTCCAGCAAAATTTATGTATTTTATTTATCTCACTTTTTGAGAAAATCAACTTTTTATGTATCTGTTCCCCCGATGCAAAAATTCACTTGGAAGGTTTTTATCACTACAGTGTTGATTCCTGTTGAAAACAAGCGTTCTGATGCCCTTCAAATTCGCGAATTCAAACTCAACAAAAGTAGCAGAACAATATCAATAAACCAGACATTTTCAGCACTAATATCGAGATAATCAGGCATAGAACTCAATACCAGGTAATAAGAATTTCCTGTAACAGTTAGCGATAGGAAAATATTGCGATTTGAGTAAATAAATGTTTAATTTCTTTATTCTGATTACCATTTCTAAATTTGACGATTTGATCCCCAACATTCCAATGACGTCACTTTTTAGTCCTCTATGAGCCCGGGTGATTCGACCTTGCAAGCTGGCATTTTGAAGGAATAAGCATTCATTTGTGGTATTATGGTGGCAATTTGCACTCATATACAGCATAACATAGTTCAAAATAAGTAAGATCTTAAAACATTTCATTATTTAAACATCATTTTGACAAAAAGAAAAAACAGTAGCCTATAGGCTACAATGTAAATCTTACAGCATTTGTGGATACAATGCTTCATTTAGTAGTTTTCTCCGTACCAACGTAACACGAGCCTGTGCTTCGTCTCGGCAAATTCTAACTCATTCCTCTCAGGGGTGTCTTCACCGACGTTCGAGCATTTCGGCAAAAAAACAAACAAAGATTATCGTATACCAGGTATATTAAAGAACAACAAAAAACTTTGTGATTTGTGATCAATGTGTTATTACCATTTTTTTCACTTATCTTCATGTTGAAACAACAGCTACACGCACATTACATTTACAAAAGTTTTTTCCTATTAGGAAATACTAAATCATACATCTTCAAATATTTGCTATTAAAGATAGGTGATTAAAATAACAATGTTATCTGCTATTATAAAAAAAATCACTGCATATAAAAAAGCAGAAATCTGGCTTAGTGTTCAAGTGCAGATCTTCTGATCTTTCGATTCTTACCACCGGCGGCAATTTTTTTTTTTTTCTTTTTTTTTTAATATATCATGCAAACATGCCTATTAAATCTATTCACAAAATCTGGTGAGGGCTACATGTACATGTAGCTATTACTACAAAATAAATAATTATATATATGAGGATTTACATCGGATACACGGTCAGTATCTTACAGTAGGCCAAGGATGTATCCTTGAATAGCCCTGTCAGTTTTATTTTGGTGTCGACATGGAAAGACGAGATGACTCCTGTCTCCTGGACATTAAAACAAATCATTTATTTCATCTAGGCAAATAATCATTTGAAAATTCCATATACCGCCTACAAGGAGACGTCCTAGGCCTATCGCTACCCACAATGCACTCGATCGTGGTCTTATACATATGTACATGTATTATGTAACTTTTTATCAATAATTTGATCAAGATATATCTGTCTTCGACAGTTATATTTAGAATTATGAATATGTGGAATGAACGTGTGTACAAGATAAAAAAAACCCATCTCAACTGCTATTCCGGGACCGTGAAATGTAATATTGGTCACCTCAGCCCAAGCACAGGGGCACACAAATTATTCATCATGTAAAATAATTGCTATGTATGTCATGTCCACATGACTGAAAATTGCTAAAAATGAATTATATATTTTGTAAATATTGGTTAGCTTGTAATAATAATGATAACAATAATAAGAAGAAGAAACGGAGCAAAATCAATATGTCCCCCCACTTCGTTTGGGGGACATAATTACCATATTTAATGATATAACCATTTATAGATGAAATTAATTTATCTTTCATCCCCTTGAATCCAATTTACTTTTAACAGAGTAACTAATTAATCTCTCACCATCTTACACACTAGAACTCATTTAATTTGACGTATGATAGTATCTGCATAAATATATATATATACATGTACAGTAAAATACAGTTATAGCAAATCTCTTGGGACCACCAAAATAACTTTAAGTATAGTATAGTAACATTGACAGGGAATGAAAATTACTGCTGCATGTTCATAGAATTACTGTACCTATATACGTCAAGCATGTACTTGTCAATCTATACATTCTACTAACCCATAATAGTTAATACAGTGCTCTTCACAAACCGAAAAACATATTGGAGTTTAAATCAATCTTATACCGGTAGTCATTGTATTTCTCCACATTATTTTTTTTTTTTTATATTTAAATGTATAATACTAATAAACTCAAACAAGAGGCCCATGGGCCTTAACGGTCACCTGAGTTAGAATATATAATGAAACAAATAATGAAATAAATTAAAGACATACAAACACTATATACTGGGCCTTGAAGTTGGTCAGTGATTGATAAATTTGACTTGTTAGACTATGAAGAGTATTTGCTTCCATCAAGCTGTGAACTTAGAGGTATTTTTTGAAATTTTAATCATTTTGACCCTGTTTGGTCCTGCCCCTCTGGTCCCCCAAGGCGTCATTGAGGACGGATATGGATGTTAAAATGCTATATCTTAGGCTAATAATTCTAATCAAATTTGACTATTTTCCTACGAAAATTGGGCAAATAATGTTCACAAATATGTTAAATGTGTTTTCCCTATATAAACTATAGTAAACTTGACCCCCTCCCAAGGGGGAAACGCGAGACCCCAGGGTCATATAATTCACAATTTTTGTAAAGGACCTTAAGACCTTTCTATTTATGAAAAGTATTTGATTCTACCATTTCCAGAATTTCAGAAGAAGATTTGTGAAGTTTTAGCCTATTTGACCCTTTTTTAGCCCCGCCCCTCTGCCCCCAGGGGGTCGGCCAGGACCAATGTGGATATGATATTAAAATGCTATCTTAGGCTAATAATTCTAACCAAGTTTGACTCGTTTCCAATGAAAATTGAGCGAAACATGCCCATAAATGTGTTTTCCCTATATAAACTATAGTAAACTTTACCCCCTCCCCAGGGGGAAACGTGAGACCCCAGGGTCATATATTTCACAATTTTTGTAAAGGACCTTAAGACCTTTCTATTTATGAAAAGTATTTGATTCTACCATTTCCAGAATTTCAGAAGAAGATTTTTGAAGTTTTAGCCTATTTGACCCTTTTTTAGCCCCACCCCTCTGCCCCCAGGGGGTTCGGCCAGGACCAATGTGTATATGATATTAAAATGCTATCTCAGACTAATAATTCTAACCAAGTTTGACTTGTTTCCAATGAAAATTGAGCAATACATGCTCATAAATGTGTTTTTCCCTATATAAACTATAGTAAACTTGACCCCTCCCCAGGGGGGAAACGTGAGACCCCAGGGTCATATGATTCACAATTTTTGTAAAGGACCTTAAGACCTTTCTATTTATGAAAAGTATTTGATTCTACCATTTCCAGAATTTCAGAAGAAGATTTTTGAAGTTTTAGCCTATTTGACCCCTTTTGACCCCGCCCCTAAGACCCCTGGGGGTCAGTCATAGAAAATTTGTTAATAGGATTAAATGGCCTTCTCATACTGATAATTCTGACAACATTTGACTCATTTCCTATTACAAATGACCAAATAATGCACAAAAATGTGTTTTCCCAATATAAACTATAGTAAACTTAACCCCCTCCCCAGGGGGAAACTAAAGACCCCAGGGTCATATAATTCACAATTTTTGTAAAGGACCTTAAGACCTTTCTATCTATGAAGAGTATTTGATTCTACCACATCTGTGAGTAGAGAAGAAGATTTTTGAAATTTTACTCAATTTTACCCCTTTTTGGCACCTCCCATAGCCCCCTGGGGGGTGGGGACCATATAATTCACAATTTTGATTGGCCTTATGCCTTAGAAGGTTTGTGCAAAATTTCATTGAAATTGCTTCAGCAGTTTTGGAGAAGAAGTCGAAAATGTAAATTGTTTACGGACATACGACGGACGACGCACGACGCACGAGGGACGACGGACGACGACGGACAAAAAGGCAAAACTTGAGACTTCGTCTCAGGTCCTAAAAAGTCATAAAATAACATCAAACAACCAAAACAACTGTGTAAGATATAAACAATATAAGTAAACATCTATAAAGCACAGATATATCTGCACATTAACTACATTGGACCAAATAAATGCTGAAAGTGGGAAACTTGAAGTGGTCCAAAATTACTGGAAACTTTCAAAAACTGATCACATGCCATGAATCAATTCTAAACAGGCCTAAAAAGGATAAAATATTTTACTAGGAGGTCTATTGGATAAAAATTGATAACAAAACAGTAAAACAATATTGTTATTATCATAGGTGATACCATTCAATCTTACATGGACACCTCCATATGTGTAATACAGACTCAATACTGAATATTAGAAGGTGTATAAGATATATTTTTTTTGTATGTAAGTGCATAAGAAACAAATTTGCAGTGAATTATTTCATGAGTTATCACTTAAGGAGAATTTTTTTTCTAAATCAAACTTGCGCTGTTTTTTTTATTGTTTTGGCGATTTCATTCTGATTTTGAAATCAAATAGCATGAAAAGAGATGGTTTACAGTTTTGTACATTTGTATTTACACGATGCTCATAATTATAATGCTCAACTGTCATCTACCATCTTGTATCTTTAATAATCGCATATTGTATTAATATTAATGTACATGTACTATCAATGCGTGGTTGTATTAAATATGAAGGTTTTATTTAAATGATTAAATTAATGTGTTAGTAATATAGAATGCAATGTTACATTTATATGTGAAAATACTAATAATATAATTTGAGTAACGTAAATGTAATATTATGCGAACAAGATCATGTATACGTAATGTAACGTAAGAATAAGATAACATGAAATAATATTAATGTAATGTGCTAGTAACGTTTAATCTTTTATAATATATAGTTAATACAATATAATGTATCAATGTAATGTGCGCTGGTTAATGAATATAAGATGAGTAACATGTAGATGTAATGTAAGAACATTATTGGATATAAATCGAGTAACATTCAAATGTAACATAGGATTATAAATGAATGTATTGTGAGTAAAATAGAGATATAATATGAGAACAATAATAAACAAGAGGCCCATGGGCCTTAATGGTCATCTGACTCATGGCACAAAACAACAAAGTAACAGTATAAAGTAGTGGTTAATAATTAATATAAGCAATACAAGGAACTCCTTTGATGAATATGTAAGTTTCTGAAATAGGTAAAGGTCATTTGTTGAACAAACTTGGTAGCCTTTCATCCATATAAAGTTGTAACCCATTCAAGGATTAAGGAGGAGTAAGATTTTAAAGCCAAATTTCAGCAAAGCTCCCATTTTGGACCTCCGCCATTCCATTCCCATGTTTGCATGTTGTTTGCCATCCCTTGAAACCCCTATAGATCAATTTTCGTTGAGATCAGAGACCGAAACCTGAAAACAGGAAGTGGAAAACAGGAACAGAAATACCAAAATCTTAACGAAAATGTTTGCATGTTGTTCACCATCCTTTAAAACCCCTATAGACCCATTTTCAGTGAGATCGGAGACCGAAACCTGAAAACATGAATGGGGCCAGTGGCCATCTTGGATTACCAAAATCTTTATATAAAATATGATTGTCCTTCCCTAATGATGTTTTACACCAAATATGGAAAAAAGCCACTCAAGGAGGAGTAAGGTTTTAAAGATAAATTTAATTGAAGTTCCCCCTTCTGAGCCCCACCCCTCTGTCCCAAGGGGTCAGACCTAACTCGTTCATATAGAATATGATTGTCCTTCCCCAATGATGTTTCACACAAAATATGGATGAAATCAATCCAAGGATGAAGGAGGAGTAGGATTTTAAAGCTTAAAATAAGAAAATTTGCCCTTTTGGGGCCCCACCCCTCAGCCCCTAGGGGTCGGACCAGGCTCATTTATAAAATTTATGATTGTCCTTCCCCACTGATGTTTCACACCAAATATGAATGAAATCAATCCAAGGATGAAGGAAGAGTAGGATTTTAAAGCTTAAAATAAGAAAATTTGCCCTTTTGGGGCCCCACCCCTCAGCCCCTAGGGGTCGGACCAGGCTCATTTATAAAATTTATGATTGTCCTTCCCCACTG
Source organism: Argopecten irradians (assembly GCF_041381155.1). NCBI lineage: Eukaryota > Metazoa > Mollusca > Bivalvia > Pectinida > Pectinidae > Argopecten > Argopecten irradians. The sequence continues at coordinate 55,272,856 of NC_091136.1, forward strand.
ATGTTTCACACCTAATATGAATGAAATCAATCCAAGGATGAAGGAAGAGTAGGATTTTAAAGCATAAATAAGAAAATTTGCCCTTTTGGGGCCTCACCCCTCAGCCCCTAGGGGTCGGACCAGGCTCATTTATATAAACAAGAGGCCCCAGAGGGCCTATATCGCTCACCTGGTTTGTAGTGCCAAGTAATGTTCTGCATACAGGTTCATTGTTTCTATTTTGAAGGAATTTGAATATTTACCTCTAATTCCCCTGTTGGGTCCCACCCCTCCTGTCCCCAGGGGGCTCAGAACCAAAATTTATACAAATTCTATTCCCCTTCTCCCAAGGATGTTTGTGGCTAAATTTGGTCACAATCCATGCAGAACTCTAGGACAAGTAGCGATTTATAGGATTTACCTTTATTTCCCTTATTGGGCCCAGCCCCTCCTGCCCCCGGGGGCTCAGAGCCAAAATTTATACAAGTTTTATTCCCCTTCCCCCTAGAATGTTTGTAGCCAAATTTGGTTCCAATCCATGCAGAACTCTAGGATAAGTAGCGATTTATAGGAATTACCTCTATTTCCCCTATTGCGCCCCGCCCCTCCTGCCCCCGGGGGGTCTGAGCCAAAATTTATACAAGCTCTGTCTCCTTCCCTCAAGGATGTTTGTGGCCAAATTTGGTCACAATCCATGCAGAAACTCTTAAGACAAGTAGCGATTTATAGGATTTACCTTTATTTCCCCTATTGGGCCCTGCCCCTCCTGCCCCCGGAGGCTCAGAGCCAAAATTTATACAAGTTCTGTTCCCCTTCCCTCAAGGATTGTTTGTGGCCAAATTTGGTCACAATCCATGCAGAACTCTAGGACAAGTAGCGATTTATAGGATTTACCTTTATTTCCCCTATTGGGCCCCGCCCCTCCTGCCCCGGGGGCTCAGAGCCAAAATTTGTACAAGTTCTATTCCCCTTCCCCCTAGAATATTTGTGGCCAAATTTGGTTGTAATCCATGCAGAACTCTATGACTAGTAGCGATTTAAAGGAAATGTTGACGGACGGAAGGACGACGGACGCCGCGCCATGACATAAGCTCGGGCCAGGTGAGCTAAAAATGATTGTCTTTCCCCAATGATGTTTCAAACCAAATATGAATGAAATCCATCCAAGGAAGAAGGAGGAGTAGGATTTTAAAGCTAAAATTACAAAAATTTGCACTTTTGGGGCCCCGCCCCTCTGCCCCTCAGGGGTCGGACCTATCTCATTTTTAAAAAATATGATTGTCCTTCCCCAATGATGTTTCATACCAAATATGGATGAAATCAATCCAAGGATGAAGGAAGAGTAGGATTTTAAAGCTTAAATTAAGAAAATTTGCCCTTTTGGGGCCCCACCCCTCAGCCCCTAGGGGTCGGACCAGGCTCATTTATATAAAATATGATTGTCCTTCCCCAATGATGTTTCACACCAAATATGGATGTAATACACTTAAGGGGTAAGGAGGAGTAGGCTTTGTATAAATAGTCTTACGCACGAAGCACGGCGGACGGCGGACGACGCACGACGACGGACAAAACATGATGACAATAGGTCATCCTGACCTTCGGTCAGATGACCTAAAAATAGAACGTCATATTTTATTTTTGGAACACAAAATGAAAGCTGGCCGAAAGCGAGGTTATAATGAACAACAAACGTGCTGACATGACAAGGAATATCAGTTTTCCACATTTTAAGATTATTTTTCTAGTTTACGATGGTTGACAAATGAAGTTTAAGCCATATTTGTTATAAAACAATTTGTATTTAGCGTAAGAATGATAAGTCAAAAGTCAAATGAGACTTTTCATTCGACAGGGCACTGCGAAGGGAGGTTCCTGACTCATTGCACATATATGTACATCATGCAAGTATAAAGTGGGAAGTTGCTCTCGTCTCTTGCATTTCAGTGATCCATTTATATTCACCTACTTTCCCAATCGTGCACAGTTACTGTCTCTTGATGTACACTGTTTTCTATCGGAATTCGTTTGTGTTCGCTTGACCCACGTTTTTGATCCACCATTTTGTTTACATATGCAGTGCATTGTGGGAGGTCACGTAAGTTCAACACTACTATACTATCGTTACAAAATTCGACCGGGCCGGTTCAAAATACAGAAAGATGGAATATCCATTATAATTATTTCATTTGACAAATTTGCACAATAACTGATATATATCATTAGTATGTATAAATATGTATTTTACTCAAATTTACATGGTTTATTTAGGTTCATGTCCCTTTAATGGTAAATGTTAATAATGGATGAAAATATAATATGAAAGTTTGAAAATAAATGTGACGAATGTAAATATATTGTAATGTGAGATGTCTCTACACTACATACGTGTACACTGCAAGTGTGTTGTGTATCTGTACATATTGTATTGTTTTTCCTGTCTGCACTGTATATATATATGCACTGTACTGATAAACCAATTGGTTTAAAGTAATAAAGAACTGAACTGAACTGAACACAGTCCAAATACAAAACAGATCTCTTAAGTAAATATAAAACTTTAAGTCCCAATATCCGTATCTGTCTGATTTTTTTCCTATTCAAAGATTTTAGACTATTTGACCCCATGTGACCATAAAAGTAGGTCAATGTCATTTATTTTACAACAACTTAATAGTGGCCTTATAATCCCAGCATGTCTTACAGGCCAAATATGGATACCCTGACCTTTGATTTAGGTTAGAAGAAGTCTATCAAAAGATTTTAGCCTAGTTGACCTCACGGTGAACCTTGACATTACGTCAAAAGTCATTATTTTTCACAACTGTTTGTAGCCCTTTCATACCCAGGCATGCTACAGGCCATATATGGAATACCTTACTGGACCTTTTTGTTAGTTAACAAGATTTAGAGATATTTGACCACCAATTTGTCCCATTTAAAAAATCCACACCAAAAATATGAGTTCTGATTTTCTATTTGACCTTATGATGTAGAGTGGATAGGACTAAATCGAAGTCAATATGGGCAATAGTGATTCAGAAACTTTTAATAAAAAATCAAATAAACATGGAACATGACTAAGTGTTTAAGCTTGCTTATCAAACAAGCAAATGTTAGCCGACATTGTAACGTCATTGCTGAAAACACCATGTGACTACATGACTAGGTAACTACATCACATCTTTCCTAACTCTTCTGAAAACCGTCATCAATTTTCCGACTCCTGTTCGGCAACAATCTAACTTCTATGGCAACCAGTTTCAAATGAAGGTAAGCCTATGAACCCCAGGAATAGCATTACAAGAATAGACTTCCAACAACTATTGTACCAAATTTTATTTAGAATTCATAATAAATATTCTTTAATATAGCTTATTTTAACTTCATCTACAAATACTTAATAATATCGGAGTGCGAATCTAACTTGGTTTTTTGTTGTTAGTTATTTATAGTGTGACTTTAATCTGTAAGTATGCAATGAATATGAACACGCCATGTATACATCTTTTTATGCCATAACAAAATGGCATTTTAATTTTTCAAATTTTATTCATTTTCTTATTGTTTTTTGGGGGACTAGGGGGTCTGTAATTGAAAACAGATTTCTCTACTTTTTTAAGTATGGATAATTTACATTTTGCAGGGATTTTTTTGTTATTTCAATCTAGATACATTGGATATCTTTCTACTATTACACATACAGGTTTGTTCATATTGCTAATAATCTCAATGGTTCATAGACAAAAAGTTATGGATAAATATAATAATATGATACAGTATGGCATGTGATATTCCCAGGTACAAATAATGAAACCCCACATTGTGTGTATGACAAGTTGCGATACTTAGTGTGTTCTCAGATTGTTAGAGTTTTGCCACTCAGATTGACAGAATTTTGCAACTCAGAAAGTCAAAGTTCCAACACTCATAAGGTCAGAGTTCCAACACTCAGATGGTCAGAGTTCCAACACTCAGTGCAGCCCAGTCTATATCTGTACTGCAGTATTCTTTATCACAGACAAACGATTCTCCACAGCCACAGCTCTTGAGGAACTTCCTGTATGCATGATAATATCATCATAATAAACATCATCATATGAAGAATTAATATCTTATTATAACATTAAAGCAGCTAAATGAATATTCCTGCTATGCAGGGTTATCTACCATTAAGTTAAAAGAAATAAGCATACTCTGCCTTTACTTTGTTCTTGGCAGAGTATGAATTCACCTCCAATGATGATTGTGTACTGAATACTTAATTCCCAAAATTATTATTGAGGTTTCATATGTACTCTATATCCATATTTATCTAATAGACTCATGATTTATCATTTTTCTCCCAAGAAAAAAAAGAGTGAAATATATATAAGGACTCAGGATTATCTAAACTTAAGAACTCATCATTTGATGATGTGTGCTAAAAGAAAAACAAATAAACAAGAAAAAGAAGAAATAACCGAGGGACTGAAATAATGTCAATAAATTAACATTTGATAATGTGGCTACTGATATTTACCTGACAATGTAGGGGAACTCTGGGGCCTGACAGACATGTATGTGTCCACAGTTCCTCAGGGCATAGAACTGTATAGAGCCAGAACCAGGACGTCTGCTCTTTAGAGCTGCTTCATATAACTAAAGAACAAAACATCCTTGTCACAATTAGTAAGTATGAAATAAAAAATTACTACATCACTCGACACTGTCACAATCAATAAGTGTGATATAAAGAATTACTACATCATTGTCACCATTAAAGTTATATGTTCCGTAACTGGCCGAAAATTTGGACATGTTATTTTTTCTTCAATTATCTATTTAAAACCATAAGTTTTAATTAATAGAGCTGTGAAAATCATTCAAATGGACAGACAAACATATATAATGCCTTATAAATGTTAGTTAGAACAAATAGGTTATGCACTGTGAAATTCTTGTTTTTTATGCCATATACATATTTAGATTGAAACATACCTTCAGAAATTACTTTACAATTACAACAAGGACATAGTCATTCAGATCCCCCGCCAATGGAGATATCAAAGCTGAAGTAAGTTTGATTGTGAAGACTTATGTGTATGAAAAAAACCCAGGAAAAAGGAAGTTGAGCTAAAGAAAGATGGAGTATAACTCAAGTAGAGCGGGGCTGCAATTGTTGAATCAGATATACAGCCTTGACATTTATATTAGACTATATACACAAAGATGGGTGGAGTTTTGCAAAGTAACATTTACCATTTACCATGATATTTTCAGCAATGTTTCCATGGTAACGGAAAAAGTGCAAAAAATGAAAACCTAAAAATAGCAAAAGGTACTACTAGACCATAAAAAGAAAGTGTCTATGAAGTTTCGTGGAAATATCTCTGCTTGTTTTAGAGTTATGCTCCGGAAATGAACCTGCTACAAAAATATGATATTTTCAGCAATGTTTCTATGGTTACAGAAAAAAGCACAAAAAGTGAAAACCTAAAAATAGCAAAAGGCACTACTAGACCATAAGAACAATGTGTCTATGAAGTTTCATGGAAATATCTCTGCTGGTGTTAGAGTTGTGCTCCGGAAACGATTCTTACACAAAAATCTGCCATTTTCAGCAATGTTTCCATGGTTACAGAAAAAAATACAAACAGTGAAAACCTTAAAATAGCAAAAGGCACTACTAGACCATAAGACTAATGTGCCTATGGAGTTCCGTGCATATATCTCAACTGGTTTTCCAGTTATGCTGCGGAAACGAACCTGGTACAAAAATATGATATTTTCAGCAATGTTTCCATGGTAACGGAAAAAGTGCAAAAAATGAAAACCTAAAAATAGCAAAAGGCACTACTAGACCATAAGAACAATGCGTCTATGAAGTTTCATGGAAATATCTCTGCTGGTTTTGGAGTTGTGCTCCGGAAACGATTCTTACACAAAAATCTGCCATTTTCAGCAATGTTTCCAAGGTTACAGAAAAAAGTACACAAAGCGAAAACCTTAAAATAGCAAAAGGCACTACTTGACCATGAGACCAATGTGTCTATGAAGTTTCGTGGGAATATCTCTACTGTTTAGAGTTATGCTCGAAACGAACCTGGTACAAAAATAGATATTTCAGCAATGTTTCCATGGTTACGGAAAAAAGCAAAAAATGAAAACCTAAAAATAGCAAAGCACTAAACCATAAGACCATGTGGTATGAAGTTTCGTGGAAATATCTCTACTTGTTTTAGAGTTATGCTCCGGAAACCATTCATACAGACGGACAGACGGACAAACGGACGGACAGACGGACGGGATAAAAAAATACTGTAAAAATGTGCAATGAAATTGGGGAAAACAATATGGCTTCATGGTCTGACCGTATGTACTCATTTCACTACACTGAAGATGTTAATATAATAATTTTGGCAGTAATGCCAAAAATCATTTTCAGCTCTTTTTTGTAGCTGTAAAATTAAAACCAATGCATTGAAAGTATTGTAATTCTCAAAATGTTGGTAACTTTTGGAGTTGAATAACATATCAAAAGCTCTTCTTGATTTTTGACTATGAAAAATTACGGCACATTTAGCTTTAATAAGCGGAAATAAAGAATTACTACATCACAGTCACAATTAATAAGTGGGAAATAAAGAATTACTACATCACTGTCACAATTTGTAGGTGTGAAATAAAGAATTACTACATCACAGTCACAATTAGTAAGTGTGAAATAAAGAATTACTACATCACTGTCACAATTAGTAAGTGTGAAATAAAGAATTACTACATCACAGTCACAATTAGTAATTGTGAAATAAAGAACTACTTCAGATCATGATCACAATTAGTAAGTGTGAAATAAAGAATTTCTACATCACAGTCACAATTAGTAAGTGTGAAATAAAGAATTACTACATCACTGTCACAATTAGTAAGTGTGAAATAAAGAATTACTACATCACTGTCCCAATTAGTAAGTGTGAAATAAAGAATTACTACATCACAGTCACAATTAGTAAGTGTGAAATAAAGAACTACTACATCACAGTCGCAATTAGTAAGTGTGAAATAAAGAATTACTACATCACTGTCACAATTAGTAAGTGTGAAATAAAGAATTTCTACATCACTGTCACAATTAGTAAGTGTGAAATAAAGAATTACTACATCATGTCACAATTAGTAAGTGTGAAATAAAGAACTACTACATCACAGTCACAATAAGTAAGTGTGAAATAAAAAATTACTACATCACAGTCACAATTAGTAAGTGTGAAATAAAGAATTATTACATCACTGTCCCAATTAGTAAGTGTGAAATAAAAAATTACTACATCACTGTCACAATTAGTAAGTGTGAAATAAAGAACTACTACATCACAGTCACAATTAGTAAGGGTGAAATAAAGAACTACTACATCACTGTCCCAATTAGAAAGTGTGAAATAAAGAATTACTACATCACTGTCACAATAAGTAAGTGTGAAATAAAGAATTATTACATCACAGTCACAGTTAGTAAGTGTGAAATAAAGAACTACTACATCACAGTCACAATTAGTAAGTGTGAAATAAAGAATTATTACATCACAGTCACAATTAGTAAGTGTGAAATAAAGAACTACTACATCACAGTCACAATTAGTAAGTGTGAAATAAAAAATTACTACATCACTGTCACAATTAGTAAGTGTGAAATAAAGAATTACTACATCACTGTCACAATAAGTAAGTGTGAAATAAAGAACTACTACATCACTGTCACAATTAGTAAGTGTGAAATAAAGAATTACTACATCACTGTCACAATTAGTAAGTGTGAAATAAAGAATTATTACATCACAGTTACAATAAGTAAGTGTGAAATAAAGAATTACTACATCACTGTCACAATTAGTAAGTGTGAAATAAAGAATTACTACATCACTGTCACAATTAGTAAGTGTGAAATAAAGAATTATTACATCACTGTCACAATTAGTAAGTGTGAAATAAAGAATTTCTACATCACTATCACAATTAGTAAGTGTGAAATAAAGAATTACTACATCACAGTCACAATTAGTAAGTGTGAAATAAAGAATTACTACATCACTGTCACAATTAGTAAGTGTGAAATAAAGAATTACTACATCACAGTCACAATTAGTAAGTGTGAAATAAAGAATTATTACATCACTGTCCCAATTAGTAAGTGTGAAATAAAGAATTACTACATCACTGTCACAATTAGTAAGTGTGAAATAAAGAATTCTTACATCACAGTTACAATAAGTAAGTGTGAAATAAAGAACTACTACATCACTGTCACAATTAGTAAGTGTGAAATAAAGAATTATTACATCACAGTCACAATTAGTAAGTGTGAAATAAAGAACTACTACATCACTGTCACAATTAGTAAGTGTGAAATAAAGAATTACTACATCACAGTCACAATTAGTAAGTGTGAAATAAAGAACTACTACATCACTGTCACAATTAGTAAGTGTGAAATAAAGAATTACTACATCACTGTCACAATTAGTAAGTGTGAAATAAAGAATTACTACATCACTGTCACAATAAGTAAGTGTGAAATAAAGAACTACGGTGGAACCTCCCGAAACCGATCATGGTCGGTGCATATAATTTCGGCCGGTTTAGAGAGGGTTCGGTTTGGAGAAGTGAACCGAATACCGATCATCACGATCCAGATTTAATCGATCGGAAGTCGTTTTTTACATTAGTGCACCGCATGTATGCCTAGTGTTCGTTAAAACCGACCGATATTGATTGTTAATGTGAATGTTATCACAAAAGAGAGAATCATACGTTTAAAAGGAATGGAATACAGCAAACTTGACTTTGTTACCTATTATAAACGTAGTTTAGTTAGTTAGTTGCGTGAATGTTCTTTGGGATGTTCTCGTCTGCAACCTACATACGACCGATCGCTTCTGGTTACGTCAAGAATCAAATTATATGGTCTAATTACACGATGATCAGTCGATGCCGGTCATTATATGACATAGTCATTTTCTAAAACAATACATGGCTTCGGCTTCTTCATACAGATAATTTACGTTATCCGACAACTACATATGTAAATAAAAAACCGTGTGATTTGAATACGAAACTTTCTCTTTATTACTAGCTCTGCTTGTTTTCCTACAGTAAACAAACCGCGTGCACATGGTATACCTTCGTTAGATATCTAAACAATAGGCATAATTAAATAATTACACCACCATCTCGGGTATAATTACTGTGTACCTATAGCCTTCCCATCGGTATACATGCCAAAGGACATGGCATGCAACAACTATGGTACAGGTATGTGTGTATTTCACGGTCGGTTGATCAGACCTCAATGCAATCTATCGGTGTCGCTCAGGTAAGGCCGGTTTTCAGAAGTGTATTTTAGTTACATTTGACTATTTCGATCTCAAAATCGGTCCGGTATTCGGAAATGGGAGGGATCGGTTTTGGGAAGTTTTATATACTATTAATAAAGAGGAATTCATTCCGTACATGACATCCATGTTCGGTTTCTAGAGGTGATCGGTTTTGAGAAGGTTCGGTTTTGGGAGGTTCCACTGTACTACATCACTGTCCCAATTAGTAAGTGTGAAATAAAGAATTACTACATCACTGTCCCAATTAGTAAGTGTGAAATAAAGAATTACTACATCACTGTCACAATTAGTAAGTGTGAAATAAAGAATTACTACATCACTGTCACAATTAGTAAGTGTGAAATAAAGAATTACTACATCACTGTCACAATTAGTAAGTGTGAAATAAAGAATTACTACATCACTGTCACAATTAGTAAGTGTGAAATAAAGAATTACTACATCACTGTCACAATTAGTAAGTGTGAAATAAAGAATTACTACATCACTGTCACAATTAGTAAGTGTGAAATAAAGAATTACTACATCACTGTCACAATTAGTAAGTGTGAAATAAAGAACTACTACATCACAGTCACAATAAGTAAGTGTGAAATAAAGAATTACTACATCACTGTCACAATTAGTAAGTGTGAAATAAAGAATTACTACATCACTGTCACAATTAGTAAGTGTGAAATAAAGAATTACTACATCACTGTCACAATTAGTAAGTGTGAAATAAAGAATTACTACATCACTGTCACAATTAGTAAGTGTGAAATAAAGAACTACTACATCACAGTCACAATAAGTAAGTGTGAAATAAAGAATTACTTCATCACAGTCACAAGTAGTAAGTGTGAAATAAAGAATTACTACATCACTGTCACAATTAGTAAGTGTGAAATAAAGAACTACTTCAGATCATGATCACAATTAGTAAGTGTGAAATAAAGAATTTCTACATCACAGTCACAATTAGTAAGTGTGAAATAAAGAATTTCTACATCACTGTCACAGTTAGTAAGTGTGAAATAAAGAATTACTACATCACTGTCACAATTAGTAAGTGTGAAATAAAGAATTACTACATCACTGTCACAATTAGTAAGTGTGAAATAAAGAATTACTACATCACTGTCACAATTAGTAAGTGTGAAATAAAGAATTACTACATCACTGTCACAATTAGTAAGTGTGAAATAAAGGAACTACTACATCACAGTCACAATTAGTAAGTGTGAAATAAAGAATTACTACATCACTGTCACAATTAGTAAGTGTGAAATAAAGAATTACTACATCACAGTCACAATTAGTAAGTGTGGAAATAAAGAACTACTACATCATGATCACAATTAGTAAGTGTGAAATAAAGAATTACTACATCACAGTCACAATTAGTAAGTGTGAAATAAAGAATTACTACATCACTGTCACAATTAGTAAGTGTGAAATAAAGAATTACTACATCACTGTCACAATTAGTAAGTGTGAAATAAAGAATTACTACATCACTGTCACAATTAGTAAGTGTGAAATAAAGAATTACTACATCACTGTCACAGTTAGTAAGTGTGGAAATAAGGAACCACTACATCATGATCACAATTAGTAAGTGTGAAATAAAGAACTACTACATCATTGTCACAATTAGTAAGTGTGGAAATAAGGAACTACTACATCATGATCACAATTAGTAAGTGTGAAATAAAGAACTACTACATCATTGTCACAATTAGTAAGTGTGAAATAAAGAATTGCTGCATCACTGTCACAACTTGTTAGTGTGAAACAAAGAATTAAAATGATCAGACAGATTGGAGTAAAATGCCATGGAACCTTGTTAAGTTAAACTCTGAGACAGAATTCCAGGACTTGTGTTGGTCATGACTAAACTTTCAGTTACCACATAAGATCAATGATTGACCTGTGTCACTCAATGCTTTCCACAGTCGTACTATATTTACAAATATTGGCTCGATGTATTGCCATCAACTGCATGGCTGTAATCAGGCAATGACAATTTCTATTTATATATCCTAAAGAGAAAATATTTAATTTACAGAAGTTAAGTTTTGCACAGAAAAAAGTCAATTTACCATTATGGTAAAATAAGTTTTACAACAATTAATGGTAATCAGTGGTATGAGTAATTACCTTCTTGCCGAGGTGAATAGGGACGTCCATGTCATCTCTGCAATGTACTATCATAATTGGTGTGGTTATGTGTGCTACACTGTAACAAAGGAAAACAAACAGTATACATATGTCTGTGTGGCAATAAATTCTCATCTGATCAAGTGTAAACTGATTGTCGAATTATATATATATTATGCTGGTAAAACAAATCAAAGTGCCAAGGCCACTCATACATGCTGTGATTGAAGGACTCAAACAAAGGAATAAAGAAATTCATTTTTCATTTTAATATTGAATTTAGTATACTAAGAGTGCAGTGTTGAATTTCGGAGTTTAACAAAATATATTTAACAAAATATATTTACGGTATACCGTATTTATTTAATGATATTTAAAGTTTTTCAAGAACAATAAGTTGAATAGCTCATTTTCCTGAAATAATTGTAATAAATTTTATATCTAAATTATTTCTGAAATAACAATTTCAACACCAATGAAATCGTTCAGAATCTGAGTATCATTTTTTATAATTCTGTATTAATTACTAAATTATCAATTTCATCAATGTCTCTTCAAAGACAAAAAAAATAATAATAAGTTAGCATATCTGTATCATAATATATTTTCGGAAAATATAACATTAGAAATATTACCATTTCCGGATATGTTTTGGTTTCCCTTTAAGACAAGAGATCCCAGAGGGATCTTGGCGCCCACCAAAGAATGATCTATGTCTGACAACAGAAAGAGGGATCTTTTCCCTGCTTTTCAAACTTTTACTACAGGCTATATATGAAACTTGAGAAAGATCCTTTCAGTACTTTCTGAGATATGTAACAGTAACAAACTTCAATTATCAAAATCAAAGATGGCTACTAGTCGATCATCTTGCTGACCGATAAGTCTGAAAATGCACTAGACCCCTTCAGGAACCTGCACATGAAATTTGAGAAAGATCCCTTCAGTACTTTCTCAGAAATAGCGGTAACAAACTTTAACTATCAAAATCCAAGATGGCCGTCGGTCGGCTATCTTGTTGACCGATCGCTCCCAAAATGCAATATGCACAACTAGGGTTCAAGGGGAACATGCATATGAAATTTGAGAGAGATCCCTTCAGTACTTTCTGAGAAATAGCGTTAACAAACTTTAACTATCAAAATCCAAGATGGCCGTCAGTCAGCTATCTTGTTGACCGATCGCTCCCAAAATGCAATATGCACAACTAGGGTTCAAGGGGAACATGCATATGAAATTTGAGAGAGATCCCTTCAGTACTTTCTGAGAAATAGCGGTAACAAACTTTAACTATCAAAATCCAAGATGGCCGTCAGTCAGTCGGCCATCTTGTTGACTGATTGGTCCCAAAATGCAATATGCACAACTAGGGCCCTAGGGGAACCTACATATGAAATTTGAGAAAGATCCCTCAAAACTTTCTGAGAAATAGCGGTAACAAACTTTAACTATCAAAATCCAAGGTGGCCGCCAGTCGGCCATCTTGTTGACCGATTGGTCCCAAAATGCAATATGCACAACTAGGGCCCTAGGGTAACCTACATGTGAAATTTGAGAAAGATCCCTTCAGTACTTTCTGAGAAATAGCGGTAACAAGAATTGTTAACGGACAGACGGACGGACGGACGGACCACGGACGAAAGGCGATTTGAATAGGTGGGCTAAAAACTAACATGTTGCTTTGACGACTTTTGACTAATCAATCATGGCCAGATACTTTTGCCAAATAAAATGTACATTATTTCATTACGTATATCACTCGGATTTCTTTTTAAATTAACAAGAACGCTAGCCGCTAATTATTACATCAAGAAAACTTCATGTAATGTATCGGACTTTAGCAAGTCTTCGTAAGCCTAACAGTAATCGGTTCCTTTGCTTTACCGATTTTTGACTTATAATAAAATATGGCCATATACTTTTGCCAAGTAAAAGGTACATTATTTGGTTACTTATAACACTCAAATTTCTTTTGAATTCATAAGAACGCTAACATCAAGAAAACTTCATGCAATACATCAGACTTTAGCAAGTCTTCGTCAGGCTACTGTTATATTACACGGCAATATTAGTTCATTTGTCACTTTAAGCTGCTCGTATATATATATATCTGTATTATCATTATATTTTGTAAGTTTATGTTGATAAATTTTGTACTTTTTCCCTTTCAATATAACACAGTTGTCAATAAACAAAAGACACAACTCCCTGTGACAGATCGGGGGAGGAAACATGTACTCAAAACTATTAACTTTTACTGCACAATAATATAGTGTATCATCGGATATAGTTCGCCAATGCAACCAACACAAAAAAACTTTATAAGCGTTATAAGAACTTTCTTTTGCAGTTACCTTCCTAACATTTGATTACAATAACTGATCAGAAGCAAGAATTACGTAAAATTTAAATAAACATACACAATCCAAAATCCACCGAAAGTCTGCCGCGGAGGAAGAGAGCAAAGAAGGCGTTGTTTGTGATTTTTGGGAGGCTACTGTTCTCGGAGTAAATAACATAGAGTCCCAACTGAACACTTAAAACACTCCATCCATGGTGTATATGTATGTACAAATTCAATGTCTGTGGTTTTGAATATTGGGGTTTTATTTTTTAATACCATCAAGTTATACGTGAAATGAACAAAACAACTTGTAATTTTCTTCGCGGAGTGGTTTCATTGTTTTGATGTGCACAGACTCGCCGAGCGTACCCAAGAATGCTGATTCACAGGATCAAAAACTACTATAGACTTCTATATATTTAATCTATAGTGTATCTTTGACTTACCAGCATACTAAATACCTATGGTCAAAGTAAACATGCATATGAAGTAAAGGATTCAGAAATTAATGACCTTCCAACTTCGTATGGGTAGTAGGAAGAAAAAATCTAAACTTACTGTTTGTCACTGTCAAAATGGATGTTCATCTGAGCAGAGGTATCCAGAAAAGCTTTCTCAAACCATGGTAAAAATCTAAATGGCTGAAACAGAAAATCAATCATGGTTTAAAATCTTCAAATTAATACATGAACAAAGACTAATATAATTATCAGCTTTGAAAGAACATGTTCAACATGTTCAACTTTTTTTACAGTGATAACATCACATTTTATTGTGAAAACAATTTAAACAAGAGATCCCAGAGGGATCTTGGCGCCCACCAAAGTATGATCTATGTCTGACAATGGAAAGAGGGATCTTTTCCCTGCTTTTCAAACTTTTCCAAACATACAACACATGAAATTTAAGACAGATCGCTTCATTACTTTCTGAGAAACATGCACAACTAAATCACAAGGGGAACCTACCCATGGAATATGAGAAATATCACTTCAGTTATTTCTGACAAATAGCGATAATTATCAAAATTCAAGATGGCAGCCGGTTGGCCATATTGTTGACCGACCGATCCCAAAATGCAATATGCACAACTAGGGCCCTAGGAGAACCTACATATGAAATTTGAGAAAGATCCCTTCAGCATTTCCTGAGAAATAGCAGTAACAAACTTTAACTATTAAAAACCAAGATGGCCACCGGTCGACCATCTTGTTGAACGATCAGTCCCAAAATTCAATATGCACAACTAGGGTCCTTGGGGAGTCTACATATGAAATTTGAAAAAAGATCCCTTCAGTACTTTCTGGGAAATAATGGTAACAAACTTTAAGTATCAAAATCCAAGATGACCGACAGTCGGCCATCTTGTTGACTGATTGGTCCCAAAATATGCTTAACTAGGGTCCTAGGGGTACCTACATATAAAATTTCAGAAAGATCTTTCAGTTCTCTCTGAGAAATAGCGGTAGCAAACTTTAAGTATCAAAATCCATGATGGCCGCCTGGTGGCCATTTTGTTCACGGATCAGTCCCAAAATTCAATATGCACAACTAGGGGCCAAGGGGAACCTACATATGAAATTTGAAAAAGTTCCCACAGTACCTTATGAGAAATAGCGGTAACAAGAATTGTTAACAGATGGACGGATGGACGGACGGACAGTCGGAAGGAAGACGAACCACTGACAAAAGGCGATTTGAATAGCCCACCATCTAATGATGGTGGGCTAAAAAAAGAGAAAAGTTGTTGCTTGTAAAATTAATGAAGACAGGTGATGAAGTCTAAGAAAACAGTTTAAATGTCATTTATGCAGACATGAACAGTTATATTGGTTTTTATTTGTTATTGAAGTGAGAGGCTGGATGGGCAGGAGTAAGGCAACCCGGTCGCACATTTGAGCATGAATATACACATATTTTTAGATCACTATATAAGCATGATGCAGCTTTGTCCAGTCAGTAGCTGAAGACAGAAAATGGCTGATGGACAAGATGCGTACGGTCAAGGACAGTAACATCTTTGTTTATGTGCATATCTAGTAATTTGATTCACAAGTTACCCACCACCTTCCCCATCTGCCTCCTCATTGCAACTTCTGTATTAATTACAATTATTGTTTACTTTGGTTACCTGTTTCAACTTTATATGCTTCAAAAATTTTGTCATACATAAGTTTGTAATATAATGTTTTATAATCTTTCTTTGTTTTATCATATGCACTTGTAGGATGGCAGATTTTGTTCCCCATCTAAGACTATTGTATGTTCTTGTATAAACTGTTATATAATGTTTTATAACAAAGAACACATATACTGTCGCTTATGGTTAAAAAACTGCATTTTTCAATTCATTTCATGTGTTTTAGTTTTATATCAATTTAGGTTGTAGTTTTACAAGCTTGCCATGGTGAAGGTTCTGTATAAAACAAATATTACTAAATATTACTAACATGAGGGCAACATGTTGTTTTACTGACACTTTATCCTCACTGTTCCAGATATAACATGTGACAGACCTCTCATATATTAAAGGAACTCTATGATGTGTGCCTGCTGTATGTTGTATTTATGTTGCCATCATTTAATCAAACAATCTCAATACTCCAGATAATACACAGGCCTTGGGTGAAATTATACTCACTATACCAAGTATCTCAATACTCCTGGTAATACACAGACCTCGGGTGAAATCATACTCAATATACAAAGTGTCTCAATACTCCTGGTAATACACAGGCCTCAGGTGAAATTATACTCACTATACAAAGTATCTCAATACTCCTGGTAATACACAGGCCTCGGGTGAAATTATACTCACTATACAAAGTATCTCGATACTCCTGGTAGTACACAGACCTCGGGTGAAATTATATTCAATATACAAAGTATCTGAATACTCCTGGTAGTACACAGACCTCGGGTGAAATTATATTCAATATACAAAGTATCTGAATACTCCTGGTAGTACACAGGCCTCGGGTGAAATTATACTCACTATACAAAGTATCTCAATACTCCTGGTAGTACACGGGCCTTGGGTGAAATCATACTCATTATACAAAGTATCTCAATACTCCTGGTAATACACAGACCTCGGGTGAAATCATACTCACTATACAAAGTATCTCAATACTCCTGGTAGTACACAGGCCTCGGGTGAAATTATACTCACGATCCAAAGTATCTCAATACTCCTGGTAATACACAGACCTCGGGTGAAATTATACTCACTATACAAAGTATCTCAATACTCCTAGTAATACACAGGCCTCGGGTGAAATTATACTCACTATACAAAGTATCTCAATACTCCTGGTAGTAAACAGGCCTCGGGTGAAATTATACTCACGATCCAAAGTATCTCAATACTCCTGGTAATACACAGACCTCGGGTGAAATTATACTCACTATACAAAGTATCTCAATACTCCTGGTAATACACAGACCTCGGGTGAAATCATACTCACTATACAAAGTATCTCAATACTCCTGGTAGTACACAGACCTCGGGTGAAATTCTACTCGCTATACAAAGTATCTCAATACTCCAGGTAATACACAGACCTCGGGTGAAATCAAACTCACTATACAAAGTATCTCAATACTCCTGGTAGTAAACAGGCCTCGGGTGAAATCATACTCACTATACAAAGTATCTCAATACTCCTGGTAGTACACAGACCTCGGGTGAAATCATACTCACTATACAAAGTATCTCAATACTCCTGGTAGTACACCGGCCTTGGGTGAAATTATACTCACTATACAAAGTATCTCAATACTCCTGGTAATACACAGGCCTCGGGTGAAATTATACTCACTATACAAAGTATCTCAATACTCCTGGTAGTACACGGGCCTCAGGTGAAATTATACTCACTATACAAAGTATCTCAATACTCCTGGTAATACACGGGCCTCAGGTGAAATTATACTCACTATACAAAGTATCTCAATACTCCTGGTAATACACAGGCCTAGGGTGAAATTATACTCACTATACAAAGTATCTTAAAACTCAAGGTAGTAAACAGGCCTTGGGTGAAATTATACTCACTCGTGACAATGGGTGGTTACAAGCAGCTTCTCGGAGGTTATTGAACGGAGATTCAAGTACAAGACCTGCAAAAGTTTGATCTGTGAATAAAGAGAGAAGGTTCTGAAGAGGCAACATAATCAAATGAACTAGATGAATTAAGTTTTAAATTTCACAGTGCTTTGGTATCATATTACTGGTATAAATTTCTAAATGATATAATTATTACAGTACCAGTACATGTATACGATATACCTGAGCATACAAATTCTGCAGTAATTCTTTATAATTCAATTTTGCTTGTTACGAGCATTTTCATTGGCTTAAAAATTTACTTTATTTGCCCATAAAGGAAAAAATGGTGTCGCTGTTTGTAACGTTGCTTCTGATTGGCTGAGATGATGGCGTAATGATTTCATAGACAAAAGAGTCCCGAATATTGAAGAGTATTATCTTTAGTAAAATGAAATATAAAAATAATTTTGAATAGATTTTTTATGTTATGGAGATATAACACAAAAATATGAGTGTACTGTCATCATAAACCGCTTCGCGGTTTATTTAGAGTATACACTCAGATTATTTAGAGTACGTATACACTCAGATTTTTGTGTTATACCTCCATAACATAAAAAATCTATTCAAATTAATCCTTAAATATTTTAATAAGCGATTGTTCAAACCCTGGAATCCCAATGACAATATGAATATGTCCATTTCACATACATTTGAGACTACAATGTATATTGTATTATGTATATGTTCCACAAACATCAAGGTTTTTAAGAAGGTTAAGATATTTTGTGTTTACTTACTTGTGTCACACAAATGCCTCGCCAGCCGTGTAGCAACCCTATGAAACACAACTCTGAATTCATTATTTATCTCAACATATACAAATCATTGGTACTTAATTAGTGTTTAACTTGAAAATTCAGACATTAAAGGTATATCAAATAAATCAAAACTTTTTGATCCAATTTGAAGCTTTAATTTCTTTATTGAATTTTCAGACTAAAGGAAAATTAGTTTTGAGCAAATATCTGTTACCTTACCAAGCAGTGAATGATCAAAGACATGGACAAGGAAAAATTTTGTAACACTAACCCTGTACCTAGTGTGTGACCAATGATATTACCCAGGGTCCTCTGCAGTCTGAACACTTACCCTGTACCTAGTGTATGGCCTATACTATTACCCAGGGTCCTCTGGAGTCTGAACACTTACCCTGTACCTAGTGTATGGCCTATGTTATCCCCAAGGGTCCTCTTGAGTCTGAACACTTACCCTGTACCTAGGTTATGGCCTATGGTATTACCCAGGGTCCTCTGCAGTCTAAACACTTACCCTGTACCTAGTGTATGGCCTATGGTATTACCCAGGGTCCTCTGCAGTCTGAACACTTACCCTGTACCTAGTGTATGGCCTATGGTATTACCCAGGGTCCTCTGCAGTCTAAACACTTACCCTGTACCTAGTGTATGGCCTATGGTATTACCCAGGGTCCTCTGCAGTCTAAACACTTACCCTGTACCTAGTGTATGGCCTATGGTATTACCCAGGGTCCTCTGCAGTCTGAACACTTACCCTGTACCTAGTATGGCCTATGGTATTACCCAGGGTCCTCTGCAGTCTGAACACTTACCCTGTACCTAGTGTATTGCCTATGGTATTACCCAGGATCCTCTGCAGTCTAAACACTTACCCTGTACCTAGTGTATGGCCTATGGTATTACCCAGGGTCCTCTGCAGTCTGAACACTTACCCTGTACCTAGTGTATGGCCTATGGTATTACACAGGGTCCTCTGCAGTCTGAACACTTTTCCTGTACCTAGTTTATGGCCTATGGTATTACCCAGGGTCCTTTGCAGTGTGAACACTTACCCTGAACCTAGTGAATGGCCCCAGATAATAATTGGTGAATCACCACAAGATTCTTTGACCCATTTGTACATAGAGAGGGCATCCTCCACCACTCCTTCCTCTGAGGGGCTCCCTGAGGAATCAGCAAATCCTGAAATATATTTACTAGGTACTCTTATATTGAATACACTGATTTCTCATTTTACTTTTCAGTGACTTCTGTTATATATATTCTGAGAGCATTACTTAATACGTGTACATACGGTATGCAGACCATATTACCTTATATCTTATAAGGTTATACAAACTGATATTTGTTAAACAAAAAATTTGCACAAAAAAAATAGTTAACTTTAATCCAATCAAGGTCATAATATTACCTATATTTCATGTTCACCTAAAATACCTAAACATGTTACCACAAACTGAGTAACCTACATTATCTAACAACCAAGTTTTGGAAATCTTTACCTCTGTAGTCTATAGAGAAAACATGATTATCCAAGGAAGAGAGCTGCTTAAGTAGGTCCATTCTATGTGTGTGTGCCCTGAAAGACAAAAACACATGACATGTATAACAACTAAAATGAAATGCTGTCTCAATGTCATTAAATAGTAATTTGTCTGATAAATGTCATAAGATAGTCAACTGTCTGTCAATAGAAAGTAGACTGTCTGATGAATGTCATTAGATAGTAGACTGTTTGATGACTGTCATTAGATAGGTGACTGTCTGATGAATGTCATCAGGAAGTAGACTGTCTTATGAATGTCATTAGTTAGTAGACTGTCTGATGAATGTCATCATATAGTAGACTGTCTGATGAATGTCATTAGATAGTAGACTGTCTGATGAATGTCATTAGATAGTAGACTGTCTGATGAATGTCATTAGATAGTAGATTGTCTTAATGTCATTAGATAGTAGACTGTCTGATGAATGTCATCATATAGTAGACTGTCTGATGAATGTCATTAGATAGTAGACTGTCTGATGAATGTCATTAGATAGTAGACTGTCTGATGAATGTCATTAGATAGTAGACGTCTGATGAATGTCATTAATAAGACTGTCTGATGAATGTCATTAGATAGTAGACTGTCTGATGAATGTCATTATATAGAGACTGTCTGATGAATGTCAAGATAGTAGACGTCTGATGAATGTCATTAATATAGACTGTCTGATGAATGTCATTAATATAGACTGTCTGATGAATGTCATTAGATAGTAGACTGTCTGATGAATGTCATTAGATAGTAGACTGTCTGATGAATGTCATTAGATAGTAGACTGTCTGATGAATGTCATTAGATAGTAGACTGTCTGATGAATGTCATTAGATAGTAGACTGTCTGATGAATGTCATTAGATAGTAGACTGTCTGATGAATGTCATTAGATAGTAGACTGTCTGATGAATGTCATTAGATAGTAGACTGTCTGATGAATATCATTAGATAGTAGACTGTCTGATGAATGTCATTAGATAGTAGACTGTCTGATGAATGTCATTAGATAGTAGACTGTCTGATGAATGTCATTAGATAGTAGACTGTCTGATGAATGTCATTAGATAGTAGACTGTCTGATGAATGTCATAGATAGTAGACTGTCTGATGAATGTCATAATAGTAGACTGTCTGATAAGTCTTGTATGTTAGATCATAGATAGTAGACTGTCTGATGAATGTCATTAGATAGTAGACTGTCTGATGAATGTCATTAGATAGTAGACTGTCTGATGAATGTCATTAGATAGTAGACTGTCTGATGAATGTCATTAGATAGTAGACTGTCTGATGAATGTCATTAGATAGTAGACTGTCTGATGAATGTCATTAGATAGTAGACTGTCTGATGAATGTCATTAGATAGTAGACTGTCTGATGAATGTCATTAGATAGTAGACTGACTGATGAATGTCATTAGATAGTAGACTATTTAATGAATGTCATTAGATAGTAGACTGATGAATGTCATTAGATAGTAGACTGTCTGATGAATGTCATTAGATAGTAGACTGTCTGATGAATGTCATTAGATAGTAGACTGTCTGATGAATGTCATCAGATAGTAGACTGTCTGATGAATGTCATTAGATAGTAGACTGTCTGATGAATGTCATTAGATAGTAGACTGTCTGATGAATGTCATTAGATAGTAGACTGTCTGATGAATGTATTAGATAGTAGACTGTCTGATGAATGTCATTAGATAGTAGACTGTCTGATGAATGTCATTAGATAGTAGACTGTTTGATGAATGTCATTAAATAGTAGACTGTCTGATGAATGTCATTAGATAGTAGACTGTCTGATGAATGTCATTAGATAGTAGACTGTCTGATGAATGTCATTAGATAGTAGACTGTCTGATGAATGTCATTAGATAGTAGACTGTCTGATGAATGTCATTAGATAGTAGACTGTCTGATGAATGTCATTAGATAGTAGACTGTCTGATGAATGTCATTAGATAGTAGACTGTCTGATGAATGTCATTAGATAGTAGACTGTCTGATGAATGTCATTAGATAGTAGACTGTCTGATGAATGTCATTAGATAGTAGACTGTCTGATGAATATCATTAGATAGAAGACTGTCTGATGAATGTCATTAGATAGTAGACTGTCTGATGAATGTCATTAAATAGTAGACTGTCTGATGAATGTCATTAGATAGTAGACTGTCTGATGAATGTCATTAGATAGTAGACTGTCTGATGAATGTCATTAGATAGTAGACTGTCTGATGAATGTCATTAGATAGTAGACTGTCTGATGAATGTCATTAGATAGTAGACTGTCTGATGAATGTCATTAGATAGTAGACTGTCTGATGAATGTCATTAGATAGTAGACTGTCTGATGAATGTCATTAGATAGTAGACTGTCTGATGAATGTCATTAGATAGTAGACTGTCTGATGAATGTCATTAGATAGTAGACTGTCTGATGAATGTCATTAGATAGTAGACTGTCTGATGAATGTCATTAGATAGTAGACTGTCTGATGAATGTCATTAGATAGTAGACTGTCTGATGAATGTCATTAGATAGTAGACTGTCTGATGAATGTCATTAGATAGTAGACTGTCTGATGAATGTCATTAGATAGTAGACTGTCTGATGAATGTCATAGATAGTAGACTGTCTGATGAATGTCATTAGATAGTAGACTGTCTGATGAATGTCATTAGATAGTAGACTGTCTGATGAATGTCATTAGATAGTAGACTGTCTGATGAATGTCATTAGATAGTAGACTGTCTGATGAATGTCATTAGATAGTAGACTGTCTGATGAATGTCATTAGATAGTAGACTGTCTGATGAATGTCATCAGATAGTAGACTGTCTGATGAATGTCATTAGATAGTAGACTGTCTGATGAATGTCATTAGATAGTAGACTGTCTGATGAATGTCATTAGATAGTAGACTGTCTGATGAATGTCATTAGATATAGTAGACTGTCTGATGAATGTCATTAGATAGTAGACTGTCTGATGAATGTCATTAGATAGTAGACTGTCTGATGAATGTCATTAGATAGTAGACTGTCTGATGAATGTCATTAGATAGTTGATAAGATAGTAGACTGTCTGATGAATGTCATTAGATAGTAGACTGTCTGATGAATGTCATTAGATAATGCATATAGTAGACTGTCTGATGAATGTCATTAGATAGTAGACTGTCTGATGAATGTCATTAGATAGTAGACTGTTTGATGAATGTCATTAGATAGTAGACTGTCTGATGAATGTCATTAGATAGTAGACTGTCTGATGAATGTCATTAGATAGTAGACTGTCTGATGAATGTCATTAGATAGTAGACTGTCTGATGAATGTCATTAGATAGTAGACTGTCTGATGAATGTCATTAGATATAGTAGACTGTCTGATGAATGTCATTAGATAGTAGACTGTCTGATGAATGTCATTAGATAGTAGACTGTCTGATGAATGTCATTAGATAGTAGACTGTCTGATGAATGTCATTAGATAGTAGACTGTCTGATGAATGTCATTAGATAGTAGACTGTCTGATGAATGTCATTAGATAGTAGACTGTCTGATGAATGTCATTAGATAGTAGACTGTCTGATGAATGTCATTAGATAGTAGACTGTCTGATGAATGTCATTAGATAGTAGACTGTCTGATGAATGTCATTAGATAGTAGACTGTCTGATGAATGTCATTAGATAGTAGACTGTCTGATGAATGTCATTAGATAGTAGACTGTCTGATGAATGTCATTAGATAGTAGACTGTCTGATGAATGTCATTAGATAGTAGACTGTCTGATGAATGTCATTAGATAGTAGACTGTCTGATGAATGTCATTAGATAGTAGACTGTCTGATGAATGTCATTAGATAGTAGACTGTCTGATGAATGTCATTAGATAGTAGACTGTCTGATGAATGTCATTAGATAGTAGACTGTCTGATGAATGTCATTAGATAGTAGACTGATGAATGTCATTAGATAGTAGACTGTCTGATGAATGTCATTAGATGGTAGACTGTCTGATGAATGTCATTAGATAGTAGACTGTTTGATGAATGTCATTAGATAGTAGACTGTCTGATGAATGTCATTAGATAGTAGACTGTTTGATGAATGTCATTAGATAGTAGACTGTCTGATGAATGTCATTAGATAGTAGACTGTCTGATGAATGTCATTAGATAGTAGACTGTCTGATGAATGTCATTAGATAGTAGACTGTCTGATAAAAGTCATCAGAATGGAGACTGCTTGATGAATGTCATTAGATAGTAGACTGTCTGATGAATGTCATTAGATAGTAGACTGTCTGATGAATGTCATCAGATAGTAGACTATTTGATGAATGTCATTATATAGTAGACTGTTTAATGAATGTCATTAGATAGTAGACTGATGAATGTCATTAGATAGTAGACTGATGAATGTCATTAGATAGTAGACTGTCTGATGAATGTCATTAGATAGTAGACTGTCTGATGAATGTCATTAGATAGTAGACTGTCTGATGAATGTCATTAGATAGTAGACTGTCTGATGAATGTCATTAGATAGTAGACTGATGATGAATGTCATTAGATAGTAGACTGTCTGATGAATGTCATTAGATGGTAGACTGTCTGATGAATGTCATTAGATAGTAAACTGTTTGATGAATGTCATTAAATAGTAGACTGTTTGATGAATGTAATTAGATAGTAGACTGTCTGATGAATGTCATTAGGTAGTAGACTGTCTGATGAATGTCATTAGAAAGTAGACTGTCTGATGAATGTCATTAGATAGTAGACTGTCTGATGAATGTCATTAGATAGTAGACTGTTTGATGAATGTCATTAGATAGTAGACTGTTTGATGAATGTCATTAGATAGTAGACTGTCTGATGAATGTCATTAGATAGTAGACTGTCTGATGAATGTCATTAGATAGTAGACTGTCTGATGAATGTCATCAGATAGTAGACTGTCTGATGAATGTCATCAGATAGTAGACTATTTGATGAATGTCATTAGATAGTAGACTGTCTGATGAATGTCATTAGATAGTAGACTGTCTGATGAATGTCATTAGATAGTAGACTGTCTGATGAATGTCATTAGATAGTAGACTGTCTGATGAATGTCAATAGATAGTAGACTGTCTGATGAATGTAATTAGATAGTATAGTAGACTGTCTGATGAATGTCATTAGATAGTAGACTGTCTGATGAATGTCATTAGATAGTAGACTGTCTGATGAATGTCATTAGATAGTAGACTGTCTGATGAATGTCTGATGAATGTCATTAGATAGTAGACTGTCTTGATGAATGTCATTGATAGTGAATGTCATGAATGTCATTAGTAGACTGTCTGATGAATGTCATAGATAGTAGACTGTCTGATGAATGTCATTAGATAGTAGACTGTTTGATGAATGTCATTAGATAGTAGACTGTCTGATGAATGTCAAGTCATAGATGGAGTAGACTGCTTGATGAATGTCATTAGATAGTAACTGATGAATGTCATTAGATAGTAAACATGATGAATGTCATTAGATAGTACTATCTGGAGGAGCCATTTAATCATCTGTAACAAAGGGACAGAACTCTGAAAAAGGTGAGCATCTTTTTGAGGGATCTTTATCTGTGATAAAGATTATGTACATCTAGTTCATTGTATAAGGATTATTGCTTACCGAATTATGTTGAAATTCCTTTGGAAGTTTTCGAGGAGTATTCAATTTGATCGTTGTGTCTAAGAGATGGACAATACAATTCCAATATAAGGATGTCAGGGCTCATCACACTGAGACAGTCAGAGGTCATCACACTGAGGATGTCAGAGGTCATCACACTGAGGATGTCAGAGGTCATCACACTGAGCTGTCAGAGGTGATCACACTGAGGATGTTAGGGTCATCACACTGAGGATGTCAGGGGTCATCACACTGAGCTGTCAGAGGTCATCACACTGAGGATGTCAGGGGTCATCACACTGAGGATGTCAGGGGTCATCACACTGAGACAGTCAAAGGTCATCACACTGAGGATGTCAGGGGTCATCACACTGAGGATTGTCAAGAGGTCATCACACTGAGGATGTCAGGGGTCATCACACTGAGGATGTCAGGGGTCATCACACTGAGGATGTCAGGGGTCATCACACTGAGGATGTCAGGGGTCATCACACTGAGGATGTCAGGGGTCATCACACTGAGGATGTCAGGGGTCATCACACTGAGGATGTTAGAGGTCATCACACTGAGGATGTCAGGGAGGTCATCACACTGAGGATGTCAGGGGTCATCACACTGAGGTGTAGAGGTCATCACACTGAGGATGTCAGAGGTCATCACACTGAGGATGTCAGAGGTCATCACACTGAGGATGTCAGAGGTCATCACACTGAGGATGTCAGGGTCATCACGATGTCAATCATCACACTGAGGATGTCAGAGGTCATCACACTGAGGATGTCAGGGGTCATCACACTGAGGATGTCAGGGGTCATCACACTGAGGATGTCAGGGTCATCACACTGAGGATGTCAGAGGTCATCACACTGAGGATGTCAGAGGTCATCACACTGAGGATGTCAGGGGTCATCACACTGAGGATGTCAGAGGTCATCACACTGAGGATGTCAGGTCATCACATGAGATGTCAGGGGTCATCACACTGAGGATGTCAGAGGGTCATCACACTGAGGATGTCAGAGGTCATCACACTGAGGATGTCAGAGGTCATCACACTGAGGATGTCAGAGGTCATCACACTGAGGATGTCAGAGGTCATCACACTGAGGATGTCAGAGGTCATCACACTGAGGATGTCAGGGGTCATCACACTGAGGATGTCAGAGGTCATCACACTGAGGATGTCAGAGGTCATCACACTGAGGATGTCAGAGGTCAGTCCACACTGAGGATGTCAGGGTCATCACACTGAGGATGTCAGAGGTCATCACACTGAGGATGTCAGAGGTCATCACACTGAGGATGTCAGGGTCATCACACTGAGGATGTCAGGGGTCATCACACTGAGGATGTCAGAGGTCATCACACTGAGGATGTCAGGGGTCATCACACTGAGGATGTCAGGGGTCATCACACTGAGGATGTCAGAGGGTCATCACACTGAGGATGTCAGGGGTCATCACACTGAGGATGTCAGAGGTCATCACACTGAGGATGTCAGGGGTCATCACACTGAGGATGTCAGGGGTCATCACACTGAGGATGTCAGGGGTCATCACACTGAGGATGTCAGAGGTCATCACACTGAGGATGTCAGGGGTCATCACACTGAGGATGTCAGAGGTCATCACACTGAGGATGTCAGAGGTCATCACACTGAGGATGTCAGAGGTCATCACACTGAGGGATGTCAGGTCATCACACGTCAGAGGTCATCACACTGAGGATGTCAGAGGTCATCACACTGAGGATGTCAGGGGTCATCACACTGAGGATGTCAGGGGTCATCACACTGAGGATGTCAGAGGTCATCACACTGAGGATGTCAGAGGTCATCACACTGAGGATGTCAGGGGTCATCACACTGAGGATGTCAGAGGTCATCACACTGAGGATGTCAGAGGTCATCACACTGAGGATGTCAGAGGTCATCACACTGAGGATGTCAGAGGTCATCACACTGAGGATGTCAGGGGTCATCACACTGAGGATGTCAGAGGTCATCACACTGAGGATGTCAGAGGTCATCACACTGAGGATGTCAGGGGTCATCACACTGAGGATGTCAGGGGTCATCACACTGAGGATGTCAGAGGTCATCACACTGAGGATGTCAGGGGTCATCACACTGAGGATGTCAGAGGTCATCACACTGAGGATGTCAGGGGTCATCACACTGAGGATGTCAGGGGTCATCACACTGAGGATGTCAGAGGTCATCACACTGAGGATGTCAGAGGTCATCACACTGAGGATGTCAGGGGTCATCACACTGAGGATGTCAGAGGGTCATCACATGAGGATCATCACTGAGGATGTAGAGGTCATCACACTGAGGATGTCAGAGGTCATCACACTGAGGATGTCAGAGGTCATCACACTGAGGATGTCAGAGGTCATCACACTGAGGATGTCAGGGGTCATCACACTGAGGATGTCAGAGGTCATCACACTGAGGATGTCAGGGGTCATCACACTGAGACAGTCAAAGGTCATCAGGTCATCACACTGAGGATGTCAGAGGGTCATCACACTGAGGATGTCAGGGGTCATCACACTGAGGATGTCAGAGGTCATCACACTGAGGATGTCAGAGGTCATCACACTGAGGATGTCAGGGGTCATCACACTGAGATGTCAGTCATCACACTGAGGATGTCAGGGTCATCACACTGAGGATGTCAGGGTCATCACACTGAGGATGTCAGAGGTCATCACACTGAGGATGTCAGAGGTCATCACACTGAGGATGTAGGGTCATCACACTGAGATGTCAGAGGTCATCACACTGAGGATGTCAGGGGTCATCACACTGAGGATGTCAGGGTCATCACACTGAGGATGTCAGGGTCATCACACTGAGGATGTCAGGGTCATCACACTGAGGATGTCAGGGGTCATCACACTGAGGATGTCAGGGGTCATCACACTGAGGATGTCAGGGGTCATCACACTGAGGATGTCAGAGGGTCATCACACTGAGGATGTCAGGGGTCATCACACTGAGGATGTCAGGGTCATCACACTGAGGATGTCACACTGAGGGTCATCACACTGAGGATGTCATAGGGGTCATCACACTGAGGATGTCAGGGGTCATCACACTGAGGATGTCAGGGGTCATCACACTGAGGATGTCAGGGGTCATCACACTGAGGATGTCAGGGGTCATCACACTGAGGATGTCAGGGGTCATCACACTGAGGATGTCAGGGGTCATCACACTGAGGATGTTAGGGGTCATCACACTGAGGATGTTAGGGGTCATCTGAGGATGTTCACTGAGGATGTCAGGGGTCATCAAAGTGTTATCTTGAGGATGTCAGAAGTAAGTCATCAGAAAAAGAATGCCTCATGGTCTTCAATATTCAGTAAATTAGCTGGCAGTCACTTTATAGACTATTATCATGTTATTACCTCGTAGCTGCAGTTCCATGAAGGTATATAATGATAGGTTTGCCATCCTGTAGTGTGCGGGTGTAGTCTTCTTCCTGGTGTGGTTCTGGTATACTCTCAGGAAGGATGTGCCTGATAAACAATGACCATTTAAGTGTTAATTATAAGTTTGTACTAAACTGCTGTATATGTATGAAAATATTGGTAAAACAGATTATTTATGGACAGATGTAATCAACAAAGCTTTAGCCCCCGTTATAACACTGATATCAGAAAGGGCTATTCAAACAGCAGTCACCTCACTGCCACCAGAACATTTGGACAAAGAAAGCTTGCGTATCAAATGATTTTAGCAGAGTGTAGACAAGATTCATTCTAAACTTTTAGATAACTGTTTATATAATTAAAACTAGAAAGCTCATTTAAACTTCAATTTAAAAGTTTTACCAGTAAATCAAATAAAGATTTTTGATGATTACAGAATTATACACACCAAACTCCAATGTTAACACTCCTTGTCACTGATAGATGGAAACTACGTCCACTTTTTAGATTTTTGTTTCCAAGTTTCTTTGGTTTAGAATAATCTGTGAATGGTGCCTTCACTACAACAGAGAAATAATTGATACATTATATAAGTTACGGTATATCAAATATTTATTAGTTGGTACATGCATAATATTATATATAAAAGGACTATATACAACATGTAGCTTGTGCTCTTTATGGCCTCCAAATCCGTCAAATTTCATACTTGTTATTCGGTGATTAAAGTGTTGAATTTCAAGTATCAACACATGTACACCTTTGATACAACAAATATGATGGTTGTGTATCATTGCAGCTTTAGTTGTTACGGTAATATGTGCATAAATTATGAAAAAGTGGAAATTTTGTCAATTTTGCAATCTACACATCATAGAGAGCATCCTTGAACAACCTTGGTGCATCTCCTAAATATGTATTTAAGTGTCTAGTTATCATCAGTAAATATGAAGTGTGTTCAACATTTTACTCTTCATTTGTTTCAGACAAAAACTGTCAAAAATATAAGAAACTAAAGCAGCAAAATTACAATTGAATCACAGGGATGTATGTACATGTACTAAATATTTCAAAAACAAGATTTTAATCAATTTCTTAACCTAATTTTTCAAAAAAATATGGATTTGGAGTTAAAAAAAAAGGCTCAAACCACCACATATATACATTTAGTCATTTGTGGATTACTTAAATTGAACGAACAGCTGGGTTTAACACAACAAGAGCTGTTGCAAGGAGAACAGCAAAGCTCGCCTATTCAGAAGAAGTTGATGTTCAATATTTACTATTTAAACATGGAAATATGACAAATTAACAGACTCAAAAACCCCCTACAGGGCCCCAAATTGGTTGTATTATCATGTTCAGCATCCATACACATTAGGAAAATAAAATCATAAACATTTATGATGACTTATGCTTAAACAATTGACAAAATAGAAACTTGCTCAAAAACTTAAACATGGAAATATGACAAATTAACAGACTCAAAAACACCCTAAAGGACCCCAAATTGGTTGTATTATCACGTTCAGCATCCATACACATAAGGAAAATAAAATCATAAACATTTATGATGACTTAAGCTTAAACAATTGACGAAACAGAAACTTGCTCAAAAACTTTAACGTGAAATGGGACGCCAACGCTGACGCCGACGCCGACGTGACAACATTAGCTCCCCCTATTCTTCAAATAGACGAGCTAAAAATGAAGCAGAATAAAGCGAGACTTACCAAAGTTAAGAAATACAATATAAGTCTGTAGCCATGGGTTGATGATCAGGGTAGCTGGAAGTACTACATAAAGTGCAAAGAAAAATGTCACTGGCACTGCTGCAATATACCTGTAACATAATTATACTCTATATATAGGTACGACTCAAGTGGATCAAGGTAGGCATTTCTATATAGCTATTGGCTTGTACAACAGTGCAGATAGAAAGCAGAAAGATACATGTATCTGGCAACTATTCAAATGTGTACCAGGAAAATGATTGTGGTAATTCCATGTTGACTCTGAAATTCAGTAATTGTTTTCGGAATCATAAACTCCATTCCAGTATATTGCAAAAAATCAAAGCTTAATTGTTTGGTACATGTCAAAGTAAATAAGAGTGCATTTTTTGCTTTACATTTCACTTCTTTAAGTTAACTGTGACAGTTCTCTACTGCGCTTGATCTAAAATGACTTTCATTCCTTAAATTAAGATGTACAACATTGAGAAATATCTGATATGGGAAAGTAAGACACAATACTAATTGTGCTATACCTATAAAGTTGTTGGACTGGTATATCATAACAAGAGCTGTTGGAGAATAGCAAAGCTCGCCTATTCAGAAGAAGTTGATGTTCAAGTATTTACTATTTAAACATGGAAATATGACAAATTAACAGACTCAAAAACCCCTTAAAGGGCCCCAAATTGGTTGTATTATCACG
This sequence comes from Argopecten irradians, assembly GCF_041381155.1. Lineage (NCBI taxonomy): Eukaryota > Metazoa > Mollusca > Bivalvia > Pectinida > Pectinidae > Argopecten > Argopecten irradians. Next base: position 55,304,677 of record NC_091136.1, read on the forward strand.
TTCAGCATCCATACACATTAGGGAAATAAAATCATAAACATTTATGATGACCGATGCTTAAACAATTGACAAAATAGAAACTTGCTCAAAAACTTTAACATGGAAATATGACAAATTAACAGACTCAAAAACCCCTTAAAGGGCCCCAAATTGGTTGTATTATCATGTTCAGCATCCATACACATTAGAACAAGAGATCCCAGAGGGATCTTGGCGCCCACCAAAGAATGATCTATATCTGACAAAGGAAAGATGGATCTTTTCTCTACTTTTTAAACTTTTTCAAACATACTACATATAGAATTTGAGACAGATCGCTTCAGTACCTTTTGAGAAATAGCGGTACCTAACAAACTTCAACTATCAAAATCCAAGATGACTTCTTGGTGGCCATCTTGTTGATCAATCGGTCCCAAATCACAATATGCACAACTAGGGCCCTAGGGGAACCTACATGTGAAATTTGAGAAAGATCCATTCAATACTTTCTGAGAAATAGCAATAACAAACTTTGAATATAAAAATCCAAGATGGCTGCCTGGCAGCAATTTTGTTGACCGATCGGTCCCAAAATGCAATATGCACAACTTGGTCCCTTGGGGAACCTACATATAAAATTTGAGACAGATCCCTTCAGTGCTATCTGAGAAATAGCCATAACAAACTTTAACTATCAAAATCCAAGATGGCGGCCTGGCGGCCATCTTGTTCACCGATTGGTCCAAAAATGCAATATGCAAAACAAGGGCCCTAGGGGAACCTACATATTAAATTTGAGAAAGATCCCTTCAGCACTTTTTGAGAAAAATCCAAGATGGCCGCCTGGACCAAGGGTAACTTCCATGTGAAGTTTGAACAAAATTCCTTCAGTAGTTCTCAAGAAATATCGATAACAAACTTCAACTACCAAAATCAAAGATGGCTGCCTGGTGGCCATCTTGTTTTTCCGATCACCTTAAAAATCTGTATGGCACAACTAGGGACCAAGGGTAACCTTCATATGAAGTTTGAACAAAATCCCTTCAGTAGTTCTCAAAAAATATCGATAACAAACTTCAACTGCCAAAATCAAAGATGGCTGCCTGGTGGCCATCTTGTTTTTCCGATCACCTTAAAAATCTGTATGGCACAACTAGGGACCAAGGATAACCTTCATATGAAGTTTGAACAAAATCCCTTCAGTAGTTCTCAAAAAATATCGATAACAAACTTCAACTGCCAAAATCAAAGATGGCTGCCTGGCGGCCATCTTGTTTTTCCGATCAGCCTCAAAATCTGCATGGCACAACTAGGGACCAAGGGTAACCTTCATGTGAAGTTTGAACAAAATCCCTTCAGTAGTTCTCAAGAAATATCGATAACAGTAGTCTCAAGAAATATCGATAACAAACTTCAGCTGCCAAAATCAAAGATGGCTGCCTGGCGGCCATCTTGTTTTTCCGATCAGCCTCAAAATCTGTATGGCACAAATATGGACCAAGGGGACCCTCCATGTGAAGTTTGAACAAAATCACTGCAGCAGTTTTTAAGAAATAGTGATAACAAGCATTGTTTACGGACGGACGACGGATGACAGACCACGGACGCAGGGCGATTTGAATAGCCCACCATCTGATGATGGTGGGCTAAAAATAAAATCATAAACATTTATGATCACTTATGCTTAAACAATTGACAAAATAGAAACTTGCTCAAAGACTTTAACATGGAAATATGACAAATTAACAGACTCAAAAACCCCCTAAAGGGCCCCAAATTGGTTGTATTATCACGTTCAGCATCCATACACATTAGTAAAATAAAATCATAAACATTTATGATGACTTAAGCTTAAACAATTGATGAAACAGAAACTTGCTCAAAAACTTTAACGTGAAATGGGACGCCAACGCTGACGCGAACGCCAACGCTGACGCCGGGGTGACAACATTAGCTCCCCCTATTCTTCGAATAGGCGAGCTAAAAAAATGAAATAATTAATGAAATAATATTTATAGAAATATAACTCTATTCTTACTTTTTTAAAATATACATAGAATCTAATTAACATAATTATAAATGATGTCCTATATACTCTTCGCTATTACTATATAGCTTCTCTCAAGTATCGCTACATTTTTTGTATATCCTGACAATCGATCTGCATAGGAATTTCATATGGTACACATTTTAATTAATTGACAGCGTACAGATTTGTTGACTAGTCCTGAAATTTAAAAGTTTCATCATCTTAATTTCCTCCAATCAAATGCCTTCAAATATTGGCAGCCATCTTGAATTCATAACTGAATTGTGTGATAAAAGATTAATTTGTTTTGTAATGAGTATATTGATTACCTAGCTTTCATATATATACCTTGATCTTTCCAAGTTTCGCTCCATCGGATAACAAATAATTGTTAATTATTCAAGAGTCAAGAAGTTTTATTTAGAGTCGCATACATGAGGAACATAATAACATTAGCACTGTAGTGCTATTCTTGCGGCAAACATATGTAAAAATATCACAGTACAAACAGGTAATATATATATAGACAGACAACAATTTAACTATAACAAGCATGCAATAGATACATGATATTTAGTTGGAAACAGCTATCACAGTTTAGCAGAAATAAGAAAATTTGATTTAAAGGTAATAACTTAATAATTACACCTGTATGTCACACAAATGTTACACAAAATAGGTTAAGACACTGAAGTGTAATGTACATAAATGCTTTTATCAGAGGGACCTGGCACGACTTTTTTAAACTAACGAAATGTCGTCTCGGCCCATTAGGGCACCTCAAAAACCAAGCCAAAATCACAAAATCTACGCTTGTGGTGGTAAACAGTATCCATAACTGTGTTCATCCACAATCTCCTTTGGAGGTGTCATGACCTGTACTTTGTAGAAACCCCATTTAAACATCGTGTAGCTCACTTACTTTACAAAAATGTAACCATGACCGCCATGTTCATTTGTTTTTCGGAACGCTTCTCGAGTTTACCGACAACCACAACATAACATAATTTGCGTAATGTAGTCACTTTATGTAAAGTCGAGAAGCGTTCCGAGAGAAAAATGAACATGGCGGTGACGGTTTAAGTAAGTGAGCTACACGATGTTTAAATGGAGTTTCTACAAAGTACGGGTGATGACACCTACAAAGGAGATTGTGGATGAACACAGTTATGGATACTGTTTACCACCACAAGCCTAGATTTTGTGATTTTGGCTTGGTTTTTGAGGTACCCATTAGAGCCGAGATGACATTTCGACCGGACAGGGAAATGTCTACCTAGCATATTTTTCGTAAATTTTCCGATTCATCAAGCCATAACTTCGTCAATACTTGGCCAATTTCGTTCATCAAGCACTCAATGGAAAGATAAATTATTTCTCTTTAAGGTAAGATATCTGTCAATGTTTTATAGAACCCATTTATTAAAATAATCACAGGTTTTTAAAAAATAGGTCCGTTTTTCTCGACCGCCGAGTTTATACCCTTGATACTATAATATATTATATATGTATACTATTGGTTAAAAATTTTTGTGCCAGGTCCCTGTGGCTAATATAGCAAAGTGTAAAAATTTAGTGTAAAAAATCCTAGGTGTGAAGCAGTCTGCAAAACGAATTGTAGTTTTCAGCTAGCCGACATTCATTTGGCAGACTGTTCCACACCTGAGAAGCAACGAAACAAAAAGATCTCTTTCCATAAGTGGAGGTGTTTACCCTTGGAATCTTTACCAGGTTTTCCTGTCTAAGATTATAAAAAACTTCTTTCTTCTCAACAAGATTTTGTAAAATATGAGGAGAAATATCATTTAAAATTTTAAAAACCTCAGAGGCCATATCTTTCATACGCTTTACATGTAAAAATTAAAGTTTGTGCCTCCTTAAAATATCGAAGACTGGGGAAACAGTCATTGTCAATAAAACAAAGTGCTATCTCCTGGACTTTTTCCATTTTCCTAGTATTTGTCAAAGTACAAAAGTGCCAGGCAAGTGGACAATAGTTGAAATTTGAAAGTATAAAAGACTTAAAAATGGTAATTTTCCCCTTCTTTGTAAGATTATTTCCCAGTTATTTTAAAACAGCAAGTTGTTTGGCAGCATTTTTACAGAGTCGAGATATGTGTGCATCAAATTTAAGAACAAAGACAATATCTACACCTAAAAGTTTTACAGTATCTTCACACATAATCTCAAGGCCATCGATGTTAAAAGATTTCATAGAATTTTTTGTCTTCTTTCCAAAACATATAGCCTGGAACTTCTCTGGGTTGGCTTTCATACCATTAAAATTAAACCAGTCTATTAGAACTTTACTCTCTTTTTTTAAGCAATCTTTCAGATGTAAAAAACTATCACCTATCTAAAGAGAGTATTATCATCTGCATAATTATATAAAACACATTTGTCAACAAAGATAAAAATATCATTCATAAAAATATTGAAAATCAGAGATCCCACAATAGAACCCTGGGGGACCCCCTTCTTCACATCTGTCCATTCGCTGGTCTCTGGCCCCAGTCTGACCTGCTGCGTTCTGTCACTCAGGTAGCTGCCAATGAAGTCAATAGCTGACTTACCCAGACCATAAGTTTGCAGTTTCCCGAGTAGCAGGTTATGAGGAATGCAGTCAAATGCCTTGGACAGATCCATCAGAATAGCTCCTGCATGCCGATGGCTGTCCAAGGCCTGCCTCCAGTCCTCAAGAGCTTGCAGCAGGACAGACTGACAACCATAACCGCTCCTGAACGCTGCTAGGAAGGGATTAAAAATTGACTTAAAATATTCACCTAATTGGTTATGAATAAGTCTTTCAAAAATTTTGACATAGAAGGTAAAATACTTACAGGCCTGAAGTTACTCTTATCCATAGGGTTGTTTTTCTTAAAAATCGGTAAGACCTGTGCTTTCTTCAGGGCATCAGGAAAATGGAAAAACTTTACACAATGGTTAAAAAGGGATGTTATAACAGGAGTAAAAGCTACTGAACCAGCTTTTAAAACTTTTGAGGAGATACCATCAAAACCTGTAGCTTTTTTCACAATCAACAAGGAAAAATGTTTTTTACATCACCCTCATCTACAGGCTGAAAATTAAAAGCATTGTTTTCATTTCCTTCACACATGGTTTTTGTAATATTAACAACACTTGGGTGGTCAGTAAAATTTGCATGAAGTTGTTTTACACACCCTCCAGATCCTTACCAATATCATCTGCAACTGTAGAGAAAAAACCATTAAACAGATTTGGCACAACCCTGCATATGGGTAACAGTTACCCATTTGAGTAACAGTTACCTGTTTGAGTAATCAATAAGTTACCCAAATGAGGAATATTGTTTAAGAAAAATGCATGAAGTTGTTTTAAACTTTTTTTATCAAAAAAGGGCGTAATAATTTTGACATGTTACCATTACTAACATAACATAGTACATTATTAATCAAAATGGGACAAAATTCATTGTCTCAATTTTGGTAAAAGTCACAAAAGAAACCACCTCCATTGCTTACTATGGTGCTAAAAATAGAACACAGGTAAAACTCATTTACGGTAACCATGACATTTGCACTGAATTTCCCTGATAGCTATACACTGAAGTCAATGGATAGCACCTAAATTGTCATCTTACAACAGAATTTGATATTTCACCCACAGAAACTTAAGAGTCTTTGATCAGTTGTAAGGCATTCTAAAAATTATGACGCCCTTTTTTGATAATAATTTTTATAACAACATTATGCGTTTTCTTTTCACATAATTACTCAATTGGGTAGCTTATTGATTACTGCAAACAGGTAACTGTTACTCAAATGGGCAACTGTTACCCATATGCAGGGTTGTGCCCAACCTGTTAAAAACATCACAAACTTCTCTCTGTCTGGATACAATGCATTCATCTTCTTCTTAAATAATTTTCTGATCATTAACACATTTGTTAGATAAAAAAGGCTTTATAGTAGGCCAAAAAAATATTCAAATATTCTACCATTCAGATGTCATGGCAGCCATATTGGATGCTTGTTCCATCCAAAAAAATGCGATAATTTAATAAGCACCACGTATTTAAGCTACATCAAAATAAAAGTGCCCAACCTGTTAAAAACATCACAAACTTCTCTCTGTCTGGATACAATGCATTCATCTTCTTCTTAAATAATTTTCTGATCATTAACACATTTGTTAGATAAAAAAGGCTTTATAGTAGGCCAAAAAAAAAATATTCAAATATTCTACCATTCAGATGTCATGGCAGCCATATTGGATGCTTGTTCCATCCAAAAAAATGCGATAATTTAATAAGCACCACGTATTTAAGCTACATCAAAATAAAAGTCAATGCATTGATATATCCAATTAAATATACATATACCCAAGCAATAAAAAACATTATAGATAACACAAGAATTAGGCCTATGTACCATACAAAGTCCATGTCTAGTCCTTCACAACCTCATGTTTTGCAAGACGTGCGTTTACGGCGCGGTGCGTTCGGTATGCAATCGATAAAAATGCAGAAAGTTGAAACACTGATAATTAATAACAACGAAACCTAATCAAACATTTCTATTTAATTAAATCATTAGACTGGAGACAAAGTGATATCAAATTCGTGTACAAATTGTAACTTGCAACTTAAAGGACACTTACAGCTAAACACTGGGACCGCAAAAATTAAATATCATTTGACAAGCACCAGCACGTGTTCCAATGTTTACAATTACCAATCGTGTTTATAACGAAGCATCTGATTGGTTATGGAAAGTGGTGTCCAATCAGAGCGCTCGAAACGCAGCTTGATTTACCTGTGTGTTTCTGGTTGAGGTCGAAGTACAAAGAATCGGCTCTGTGTAGGCCTGCAAAATGTCAAGTACTCGGAAAAGAAAACAGTCTCCAGTGAAAATACAAACGGTGCACAAAGAAGAAGAACCGGAAGAAGAGGTTCAGGTGTTGAACACTGATGTAGTGAAGGGATCTGGACCAGTCTTACCAGGGTATTTGTCTTATGTTCCTGCGTAAATAATGCTCGACCATAATGATGTGTGTGTTCACTCATGCGTTACATACAGGGGATGGTTTGTTGATATCCTACATGTAATAAGAGCAATGCTAACGGTAAAAATAATACGACGTATGTAGAATAGAACCATGAGCGTAGAATCAGACGACTGTCAATGCGGAGTTTTTAAATAATTGTGTTAAATGTGTGTAAATAAGCAGAATTCTTATCCGAATCCGATTATTTGGATTATTCTATACTTCCCGACTGTGTGTTGAATATTACATAATATCGCGTCGTCTGTCTGGAGCGGTCGGTGCCCTGTGGTGATGTGGGCCTAGCTGGCACATCATTACGTGCCATGTTAACTTGGTCTAGTTGGCAGTAATTTGCATGGTCTTTAATACGAAAAAAATAGCATCATCTAAAACGTACTGTACTACATTAAATGCAGTTACTTAGGCCGTTTGTAAACGTCATTATTTTAAGTACAAATCCTGACTGACCTGCAGTTTATGATACAGGCCTGTGAGGGCTTTAAGGCTTTGACTGAAAACAATATAAAATCACCAGGTCTGTCTTAAATTCATAAACAACAACTAGGTCCAACCAGTCAAACCGCATAATAGAAAACTAGAGAAAATGAGGGAGAGAAAAAAGTCCACAGCATAATTATTACTGATAAAAACAGAGAAGAGGGAACAATATTCTAATTTCTCTGATACATACATATTTCTGTATCAAAATTATATCAATTTATTATTGCATATATCAGTATATAACGATATACAAAACTAGGTTTTGCACTGATTATGCTACATATATCAAATTGAACATCTAACAATTATGTGACAAATATGATAAACTGTAAAAACTGTGAGTTTGTGCGCGTGTAATGAATCTTAATTATTTCTTTATTTTTCACCCTTTGACCTTTGACAAGTAAGCTCAGAATAAATAAGGTATTAATATATGCTAATTGGTGGTTGAGCCACTCTCCTTTCACCTAGCCAGCTGGGGTTCGATTCCTGGCAAGGATGTGAAAATGTCAGGGGTCACCTTCCCGATCACATAGGTTTTCCCTGGGCACACCAGTTTCCTCCCACTCTAAGACCCCTCGCACGCTTTCATCCGGGCCATCGAAAGTGATTTGTATAAGTTGTATAACTTGTTTTGCAATCAATGTAAAATAAATAAAGTTTATCATATATGCTAATTAAACGCTTTATCATCCAAACAATCATACATGTACTTATATTAAAGGGAAGCATTTAAATAGCAATCCTATTTTTTCCTGATATTTTAAGAACATGTACTTATATTAAATGGCTGCATTTAAATAGAAACCCTATTTTTTCCTGATATTTTTGGAACATGTACTTTTAAAGATATCTAAATCAAATTAACCTAATTAAAGGTATGATTTTTGTGTGTTACAGATGGTTATGGAGACTAATTCTACTCTCCATGAAGGTGACCTTGGGATTTTTGTTTTGTCTTCATGTACTTACTCCAGTACTTATCCTGACAAATCCTTGGATACAATCCAAAGCTGTGTTCCTCAATAACTGTAAGTTTGACTCATTGAATTCATGAAAAAAATTATCAGGTGATCATAATTTTCAATTCAACCACAGTTGTTATACATGTTGTAATATACTAGCATAACGGTTACGTAGATAATGGTTAGAATCTGGACCCTACTCCGGATATTACATTGTACTGTGTACTTGTGTATTACGTCACATGACGCTGAGTACAATTGGAATAAAGCATGGTCTAGCATGAACCAGTGTTCGTCTTTCTCACCGGGCTCATTACATGAAGCTGTATAGTCAATACGCTTCACTTGTAGTTTCTTTTTGTTATAGGTGTGCTACCACTCTGTTAACAATGATTATCGGAACTTGATCTAAGACACACACAGTACAGTAAAACATGCTTACAACAAAGTCATGGTTATAACATAGTAGTTTTCATTCCTTGTCAAGGTTCGTATAAGATGTCTGTGATATAAGTGTAATGAACTATGTTTATAATGAAGTGGTATGTATTTTCACAGTGAGCAGAAACACACATATCTCATTATATATTACCAGATACCAATTGATGTAGATTACATGTATAGTTATAGAGCTCAAGGTTTCTATTTGAACATTCAATATGAATTTACAGAGACTAGGAAACTAGATATCTGGGTGATTACAAATGTCATATTGTTCATTAAGTTGCAAATCTATTACTGATTGACAGTCCGATGGCCCCCGTTTATAGACGTTACGAAGCCAGACGAGTTTGGTCTAGGGCACTCTGTCAGGAACTTCTACTTACAGGTAGAGGAACACAGTAGAGTGGGAGTTTGGTGAGTATAGTGTTGTAAAACACAGCAGGGTGGGAGTTTGGTTACTATAGTGTTGTAGAACACAGCAGGATGGGAGTTTGGTGAGGATAGTGTTGTAAAACACAGCAGGGTGGGAGTTTGGTTACTATAGTGTTGTAGAACACAGCAGGATGGGAGTTGGGTGAGGATAGTGTTGTAGAACACAGCAGGATGGGAGTTTGGTGAGGATAGTGTTGTAGAACACAGCAGGGTGGGAGTTTGGTGAGGATAGTGTTGTAGAACACAGCAGGGTTGGAGTTTGGTTACTATAGTGTTGTAGAACACAGCAGGATGGGAGTTTGGTGAGGATAGTGTTGTAGAACACAGCAGGATGGGAGTTTGGTGAGGATAGTGTTGTAGAACACAGCAGGGTGGGAGTTTGGTTAGTATAGTGTTGTAGAACACAGCATGATGGGAGTTTGGTGAGTATAGTGTTGTAGAACACAGCAGGGTGGGAGTTTGGTGAGGATAGTGTTGTAGAACACAGCAGGGTGGGAGTTTGGTGAGGATAGTGTTGTAGAACACAGCAGGGTGGGAGTTTGGTGAGTATAGTGTTGTAGAACACAGCAGGATGGGAGTTTGGTGAGGATAGTGTTGTAGAACACAGCAGGCTGGGAGTTTGGTGAGGATAGTATTGTAGAACATAGCAGGATGGGAGTTTGGTGAGGATAGTGTTGTAGAACACAGCAGGGTGGGAGTTTGGTTAGTATAGTGTTGTAGAACACAGCAGGGTGGGAGTTTGGTGAGGATAGTGTTGTAGAACACAGCAGGGTGGGAGTTTGGTGAGTATAGTGTTGTAGAACACAGCATGATGGGAGTTTGGTGAGTATAGTGTTGTAGAACACAGCAGGGTGGGAGTTTGGTGAGGATAGTATTGTAGAACACAGCAGGGTGGGAGTTTGGTTAGTATAGTGTTGTAGAACACAGCATGGTAGGAGTTTGGTTAGTATAGTGTTGTAGAACACAGCATGATGGGAGTTTGGTGAGTATAGTGTTATAGAACACAGCAGGGTAGGAGTTTGGTGAGGATAGTGTTGTAGAACACAGCATGATGGGAGTTTGGTGAGTATAGTGTTGTAGAACACAGCAGGGTGGGAGTTTGGTGAGGATAGTGTTGTAGAACACAGCATGATGGGAGTTTGGTTAGTATAGTGTTGTAGAACACAGCAGGGTGGGAGTTTGGTGAGGATAGTAATGTAGAACACAGCATGATGGGAGTTAGGTTAGTATAGTGTTGTAGAACACAGCAGGGTGGGAGTTTGGTGAGTATAGTGTTGTAGAACACAGCAGGGTGGGAGTTAGGTTAGTATAGTGTTGTAGAACACAGCATGATGGGAGTTTGGTTAGTAAAGTGTTGTAGAACACAGCAGGGTGGGAGTTTGGTGAGGATAGTGTTGTAGAACACAGCATGATGGGAGTTTGGTGAGTATAGTGTTGTAGAACACAGCAGGGTGGGAGTTAGGTTAGTATAGTGTTGTAGAACACAGCATGATGGGAGTTTGGTTAGTAAAGTGTTGTAGAACACAGCAGGGTGGGAGTTTGGTGAGGATAGTGTTGTAGAACACAGCATGATGGGAGTTTGGTGAGTATAGTGTTATAGAACACAGCATGATGGGAGTTTGGTGAGTATAGTGTTGTAGAACACAGCATGGTGGGAGTTTGGTGAGTATAGTGTAATAGAACACAGCAGGGAGGGAGTTTGGTGAGTATATAGTGCAAGTGTCCTTTAGCCCTTTCTATGAAGGATATTCTCAGACTGGTAGCAATAGGTGTAAATCGATTACTCCAAAGAAATGTTTCTTTGGCCTTGAACCACTTCATACATAATTAGTACATTGATAACATGTACAAACTGTGGTTACAAAAGACTAGACTTGTCACTTGTCACAAGAATATTAAAAACATCACTAAAATTTTGTCGTGGCAACATGTCTGATTTTAAGTTTCAAACTAGGGGGAGATAATCTAGTATTCAAATTCTGCTGAGAAAACCTTGTCAACAACTTAGGGACTGGTAACAAGCTTTCTAATGAAGGGGTACATGTCAATGTTTGTTATGACCTACAAATCATTACCACTGTGTACATCAGAGAGTGCATGTGCACATTAGCAACCGGCCATTTATATCTGGTATGATGGAAATTAACACCTAGATAGGCAATACTGATAGCTTTATGTTAATGAGGAATAAAAAAAAAGTGTTTTGTCATGATTGCAATAGCAAGGTGTAGAATAAATTGATTTTATTGCATTAAGGTATCTGTTGTTACATTTTATTAGGCAGAGGTGAATTACCTGTCTTAATAGTAATGTTCTAAGCTATGTATATTGCAGGCATTTGATTCCCCAGTCAGAAGCTGAAGTAGAGTTTAGCCAGTATGAAAACTTACTCAAAGATGGTAAACCTATCTTCCTTTATCTTCATGGAACATCAGGATCAAGGTATATATAGAAATGAAGCATTTTAACTAACATATGGGTTAAAGAAAACTTTATCATAATACTGAACAAATCACTTGTCTTGTGTCAAATGACTTAGCTACATTTTATAATTACATTCTTCTGTGCAAGACTCTGAAGTAAAGGGAGCTTATGAGAGGATGATGAAAATTCATAATTTTCAGCAGTTACACCAAAAATGTATAACTTCAGTTTGACCTACCTGATGTGAAATTATAATGTAAATAACAAATTTGCATTCCCAAATTTTGATGAGTAATTAACTTAGTTAATGGTGTTTTACTTATAGAGCTGGCTGGCACAGAGTACAGCTGTACAAACTTCTGGTTTCCATGGGCTTCCATGTCATAGCCTTTGACTATAGAGGTAAGTTTGATCCTAGGCCTTTCACATTTTGACAGTCACCACACAAAGCCTATCAACAAATATCCTGTATACCTGAAACCTAACAGCATGATAATTTATCCATCCCAATTACTGTATTGTATAGGAGACATATTACATATAGCTCTTTTTGAAATTTTTACTTTTCCTACTTTACATATATATTTAAAGGTCATGTAGGTGAACTAATTGAATGATAAAATTAGCTTCATTGATGTGTAACATTTTAACTCTTTGATGTTCACCTTCAATCATACATTTGATTAATCTGTATGTTTTACATTGCTATGTATGTTACAGCTGAAGTGGACTCAGTTGGAATTTGTCATATAATCATAGTATGGACAGACTTGGTAGAATTAGCACTGAGTAAAAGCTAGTTTCATTATTTTAGGTTGGGCCGACTCGGTGGGAGTGCCTACTGAGGATGGGGTAGTAGCTGATGGCTACTTTATGTACAAGTGGATAAAACTTGTGTATTTTTTATGGGGACACTCTCTCAGGACTGCGTAAGTAACACACCTGTATTTTTGTGGGGACACTCTCTCGGGACTGCGTAAGTAACACACCTGTATTTTTGTGGGGACACTCTCTCGGGACTGCGTAAGTAACACACCTGTATTTTTTGGGGACACTCTCTCGGGACTGCGTAAGTAACACACCTGTATTTTTGGGGACACTCTCTCGGGACTGCGTAAGTAACACACCTGTATTTTTGTGGGGACACTCTCTCAGGACTGCATAAGTAACACACCTGTATTTTTGTGGGGACACTCTCTCAGGACTGCGTAAGTAACACACGTGTATTTTTGTGGGAACACTCTCTCAGGACTGCGTAAGTAACACACCTGTATTTTTGTGGGGACGCTCTCTCAGGACTGCGTAAGTAGCACACCTTTATTTTTGTGGGGAGACTCTCTTGGGACTGCGTAAGTAACACACCTGTATTTTTGTGGGGACACTTTCTCGGGACAGCGTAAGTTACCTTATTTAGGCAATTACTTAGGTAACCACATTTCCATTTCTCAACATTTAGATATGAAACAACAACATGAGACACAGAAAGTTAGTGCTGTATAAATCATAATGACATAGTAATCACTTGTGTTACCACACTGATACATATAATACTATTGTTGAGGGTCATCCTTCAGTAATACATTATGTACTCCTGTAAACATCTCATAGTAAAACACTGACACATTATATAACAAATGTATTCGTATGAATGAATTCATCTTACATCATCTTTTCAGAATTACAACTAAGTTGGCAAAGATGCTGTGTGAGAAAGGTATGTTGATTGTACATTCTATATTTATTCCTAGTGTACAATTTATTAGCTTATGCAAGTCTAAGCCCTTGTTGTTCTCATCAGAGTATTCAGAGTATATACATATAGACAACCATTTTGATTGTATGCTGTTTATAATCTCAATATATCAAGTCTATGAATTTTCACCTTCTGCTACAATAGTGTTTGTAGAATTCAAGTATATTTGTAAATGATATTTTGTAACATATAGAATAACTCATATGCTATATGATGAGACCTGATTTCTGTGTTACCAGGTGAGGAACCTCTGGGTGTGATACTGGAATCTCCATTTACTAATATAAGGGAAGCTGCCTCCAAACATCCATTCACAGCTGTAAGTTAACCTAATATGGTCTATGAATAATTTAATTTTCATGTTATAGATGAATTAATCAGACATTTCCAATGACTAAAAGTTTGATATAACAAAGTTAGCCAGTATTCATGTGTTTACAGAATTGTATGAGAGTGTACAGATTTTTAAATAACATATATCAAAGAGTGGATTTATCTGTGTAGATGAATTCATAGCTCCAAGATCTATTTTATTGTACTTGATCAATATTGTAAATAACAGACCATTTACTTCATAGGTTAATGGGTGTTTTTGAGATTCCACCTTAACAGCCTGTTCCAATCCAGTCTTGTTGAATCTGTTTTAGTAAGTCTGGATTTTGCTCTATTTGAATAAGATTTTACCATTATGTATCCTTTCTGTTTGATATCAGCCCTTCCGAATGCTGCCATGGTTTGAAGCTGTGTTCCTGGACACCATTGATCAGAATAATATTAGTTTCACCACAGACAAAAAGTGAGTATTACTACCTAGAAGCTATCAATGGTTGATATATATTTAGTAACAGGTAATTTATTTTCTAATATTTGTATTACTGTTATTGTAGTAAGAGCTCAGAAAAATTTTCTTTACTCAATTTTTGGACAATATTGTGTTGAAACACTTCGTAAATATAGATATATATTATATGTTACACGGTGCATGATATTTTGTTTTATTTGCTTCCAGCATTGCTCACGTGACAACACCTCTACTGATACTGCATGCTGAAGATGATAAAGTTGTGCCGTTTGAGTTAGGGGAAAAGGTAGTTGTTTATCTGGCTCATTGTTCCTTATGACTAGCTAGTGTGTCATGTATATTGTATAAATGTTCACTCTTATATTACTGTCCTCAGGACTATATGGGCTAGTGATTAAGGTGTCTCAATATTCTATCCTTTGCCCTCCATATCTGAGGTTAACGTTGGTAAACCACATGTTACTTACCACGTGCTGGATGTTAGTTACCATAAGTATAATGTATATAAATGTACACATGTTCACTCTCAAATTATTGTATACAATTACATGTTTCAATGAATGAAATAAATACCTGGGTATGCATTTAATAATTATGTAGGGAGGATTTTATTATTAGAACTATTGAATGTTAAGCATACAAAGTGTAGATTAACAAGGACAATCTGATATTCTGTTAAATGTAAATAACTAAGTTAATTATACAAATCTGACCTTTCCAGCTGTATGGCATTGCATCAGAGACACGTCCAACCAACAGTGGTCCACTGGACTTTGTCTCCTTCAATGCTAGCTATGGATACGGACACAAGCTCATCTTCATGGCTCCAGAGCTACCCAGCATTATCAGGTATTAATCTGTCACTGTATGTTACCAGTTTATACATAAGTTCACCAGATTCCAAAACTAGAGCCACTACAACGGTACATGGTATTGATATACCGATACCTCTACATCATTTGGTTCTACATTTACTTTGTTTTTATATTTAGAACTTACAAAGAACAACTACTTCTCCTTTTATAGGGAAAATCAACCTACTGGTTGCTGGACAGCATTTAGCATGTTTGAACTTTCCTATTTTACTGTTGAAGCAAAAAGAAATTGATTTGATATATTTTAATTTTTCAAGCTATCATTCATTTCCAACAAACAGCCCAGTGCTTAAAACTTTCAAAGAAGCTTCTTTCAGCTGTTTTGTGAAATTAAATGACATTCCATGAATGTCATTGCTTTATCTGTTAAAGGGAAAATTCAGTCTAAGAGTACATTAAAATTTGCACATATTTCAGAAACAAACCAGTTCTAATGGAAATTAAATTAGTTGGTTTTACTGTGATATGTCAGAAAAGCCCACTGCAGTGAAATGTAGAAATGTATGTGAAATGTTCAAACTCGCTTACTGTCCGCCATTACACATAGTGGTCAGATGTTTTGTATAACGAACCCTGGCCCTTGTCAGTATAGTAAAGAATTTTTGTCTAGAACTACTCAAATCGCTCTTACAGTAGTGTGTTTACCTTATTTGATGCATGTTCTTGTCTAAAAATAATTCCATCAACTCCTAAGTGGTTATGTATTGCATTAGTTTAACGTGCGTACATTGGCCCGGGTATGGGTACAGCGTAAATGTTGTACCTGCTTAATCGTATTTATCAACAATTTGGAATTTCAATGGTACAACAATCAAAATACTTAACAATTTCGTGAAATTTGTCAATATTTCTTGGTATATGTTTCATAAGATATGTAGAACAATATATTTATGTGATATTTTGCTTTGTGGTTATGTAACAGAATTAGCCTCACTGAATTGTCCCTTTAACACTAGCTAGGATACGTATACATACTATGATCAGACTGTTCATCATTTGCTCTGTCCTATTGAATCATGATTTTTCTTTACAGCAAATTTGTAGACACATGTGAGGAAGAAAAGACTACCCAGTAAATCTGGAGACTGACAATGCCACATATCATTAGATATCCAACATGTCATGGTGGAAGTTTGACTTGTCAGGGAGTGGACACCAGTTAAGGAGATGATACAAAGGCTTTCATTAATTTTACTGTAAACCAAATTTTTTTCACGACTACCCAATTTTACAATTACCATTTCCAATTCACTTTGCGGAGATTAGATTTCGCAGATTTTGAAATTTCATACATTGTACCTTTCAGTGTAAATGTGGTAGAAATTAACTCACAGAAATTAATTTTCACTTCACTTGCTCCAGAAGGAACTTTGGTATATGGTATGTGTCCAGGTACTGGCTAATAGTAAAAACAGAGAAGTTTTATAACACTATGTAGTATACCCAGAGATATTTTCTAGTGTGTCATATTGTGATACTGATGGAGGAATGAGTCTGTGTGTTGGCAGTGTTGGGAGCCCATTCATGCCTTAGATTTGTAATACCTTACTTGTGGTGCTTAGGTGTGCTGTTGTTGTTGTTGTTCTTTATTGTTTTATCTCAGGTTAATTAAGATTGTTAAAGTGTTTTTGGGTGGTATAAACGTTTTTGAACAGATCTGATTGTGATGGAAGTTATTGGTGTTAATGTATTTAAATGTCAGTGATATATTTTAAATGAGAGAGTAGATAGTATTCATCATTAACTTTACTAGTTAACCTACCTATAATTAACACATATATTAAACAATATTTATAGATGAGATTTTCTCTTACATAAAAATGTAATTCACAGGTGACATCTCAAATTAACTAATGGTTGATGTATACTGATAACATCTCCAATTAAGTGAAGTATTTAATGGTATTCATAGTTAAGATCTGAACAAGTATTTATAGGTAATTTCTCACACTAACTAAAGGTGTGTAATGAGACTTTTTACCACAGAAAAGACCAGATGTAAACATCTTTTGAGATCTGAACATTTTAGTATTTCAGAGCATATCTCATGTTTACATTGAAGTCTATTGCATTTTCTCAATGATTTTTTACAACAATAATATGTTTGTCATCTTTGCATTAAGCATACATGTCCTAGCAGTTTTCTTATTTTAGAAATGTTTATGATGTATTGCTTTAGATTATGTGTAATTAATCTTTCTTTATACAGTAATATTTATTACGTAGTTGTAGCACAAACTCATGATGCAAATTCATAAAAACCTGGAAATGAACGAAAATTGGAGTTCAGTGGTAACTGTTTGTTATATAGACAAACTGCCTATTGAATGTTACAGTTCATTTACAGAATCAGATCTGTTTATATCTTCTGTTCCGTTTTAGCAGCAGTTTATTAATCCATCAATTATTTAATTATTAGGTTAGAGGTGTTTTGGTGTGGCAATAAATCTAAGACTTCATTTTACTGCAAAAAGTAATGATTCTCATTCAGAGAGAAAATTCTTTATCATCTGTTTATAATTTTTTTCTGCTTTAAAAGCTAGATTTAATCCTGATATCATTGAAGCCTTAAATTGGTGCTCTACCGATAACAACTGGTGCTTGATTAGGGTTAGTACTGAGAAATGTCAGTAAAATGTCATTTTAAATCTGGTGCTTACAAAATACTGCAGTATATTCACAAGAAGTAGGGCAGCCTAGTATTTAAATCATGTAGAGTGTACTTTATATCTATTCTGGTATCTTATCCATACTCATACACTAAAATGGAGCTATTCCTCTCGTCTAAAAGATTTATAGGACAAAATATACTTATTTTTGACTAATACCGGGTAATACTTTTTTTTAAAAACAAATTAGACATTACTAATTGTGGCTTTTATTATATACATATGTATATTCAATGTAGTTATATACACAAAGCATTCCATCAGCACTTCTCTTCAGTAAAGTTGATGTCCAGACACCCTTTAATAGTATAAAGGAGAGATGTTATATATCATATTTTATCAATTTATCTTTTGTTTTTGTATCATTTTACTTGACTTACATCAACGCACATTTTAATACAGGTGTTATATATGTTTTCTTTTGTCAAGCTTTTTATACAATGATCAACAGATCAATGTAAATTTCATTCTTCCACCTTTTTTTATCTTTGAATAATTCAATTTTGCTTGTTACGAGCATTTTCATTGGCTTAACAATTTACTTTATCAGCCCATAAAGGAAAAAATGGCGTCGCCGTTTGTAACGTCGCTTCTGATTGGCTGAGATGACGGCGTAATAATTTCATAGACAAAAGAGTCCCAAAATGAATTTTAAATGTTGAAGAGATTATCTTTAGTAAATTGAATTATAAGGATTAATTTGAATAGATTTTTTATGTTATGGAGATATAACACAAAAATCTGAGTGTACTCTCATCATAAACCGCTTCGCGGTTTATTTAGAGTACACTCAGATTTTTGTGTTATATCTCCATAACATACAAAATCTATTCAAGTTAATCCTTAATTACAAGCTAAGGACAGACTAAGACAAATTACTATTGACAATTGGGTGTAAAGGTGTAAATTATTGCAAACAAAATGTTTTGAGCATAATTGTATTAAAGAAGAATACATGTGTGTGTAAACCTTAAAGTTGAACTTGGTATATATGTACTACATAAAATGATCTAAAATTGAGTGTCTTTATAAATGTCTTTCATTCTTTTATTGCATTTATAACCTGTTTATATAAGGTATATATGTTTTTGATATAATTACGTTTGCACTATCATTAAATTATTATGTGTTTATGATATATCCTAAGTTCACTAAGTGTAAGTATTTTATTTGACATTTTTCATATACCAGAATTCCATTAGTCATTGACAGTGTGATAGTGTTCTCTTTGAAACATTTTGCTTACTTAGTAACTTATAGATAAATCTATAAAAATTATAGCTCACATTATTGCATTGCAATCATTGTGACAAAAGGTATAATTTTAATTAGATTGCATTGAGTAAAGCACTTTATTTTCATGTACATGTGTGTACAATATTTCAACATATTCATGAATAATTACTGTAAATTTGCAATCAAGAGCTTTCTTGCAGAATTTATGTGAAAATTTCAATGTTGTAAAAATAGAGTGATTAGCTATTTTATATATGTAATATTCTCTCTGGTCAGCGTATTATCCTTTTTATATGATTATTGTGATAGTTTAACTTGTTTGTGAGACTCTGTGATTCTCGTTCTTTCAATGCAATATAATTTGTTAGATCTAAATTTTTACCTGTCTTTTAGCTCACCTTGTCTAGAGGACCAACATTAACTTATTGTGTGATGTTTGTTAAATTGTTAAGGGAAACTTCAAATGTTAAATGCTGTATTGTACTTGAAATTGCTGGTTTCCTATATACAGAGCATATTTGCAGTGATTAAAATCAAGGTTCTCTAATTCCTATAATTCTAAGTGCATCAATGTCTTTCTGAATAGTTCGTTGGTGTCAAGAATTTACAGATTTTAGTGAAAACATGACTACAGTGAAACTAAACCACCTACGATATTACACTGTTATACAGTACAACATTATTCATTTGAATCAGCTATAAGAGAGTGCTAGGTTGGATCTGAACTCCTTCCCATCTCCCTAAGTCAGACATTGGGTTATACATCGGTCATTATAATAAATCTTATAAATAATCTAAAATGGCTGAGATATCCAGCTGGTGGGTGATACAGGTCCAATAGGCCCCTTGTATAGCTGTTGTGTGATTGGTTGAACATGCATGTAAAGCTGTGTAACCCTGAAGTGTGTTCTGTTTTGAAAATCCTAATGCAGTATAGCTATCATGATAAATGTGTTGTGATTGTTTGTGACTGGTATGACCAAGATGTCATATGTTCCTATACGAAGACTGATCACAGAAACATTTCTTTTGAAAATCAAAACTTAGCTGTAGTGCATTTGTATGAAGTTCATATCCCAGAAAAAATAAAATCAATCTAATGATCTTACCAGACATTATCTAATGACTGATTTATTCAATGAATATGTTACTAAACGGAACAAATATCCTCCTTCATTGTTTTTACTGAACATGAAAAAACACTTAAATAATTCTGAAGTGCCTTTATTCCTTCATAGACGGCTCCATTCCCTCACAATTTTCTGTCACTGAAAGTGTAATACAGGGTTTTGAAATTATTTAGTATTATATCATTTTCTTTGCAATAAGAAATGATTTTTTTGCTTCTGAATATATTCTGAAAGTGTTTTAGTAATAGTGTATTTTAACATTTGAAGCACCTTGTAGTTGTGATGTTGAAAACTGTCTCCATTATGTACGTATATATATATATATATATATTTAGTGTACTCTTAAACTATTAGACTGAAAAGTACAGTTTTAAATGTAACATGAAAACTGGTTAGATTAAGATTTTACATGAACCAATTTCTAATCAGAGTTTCTTTTTTTTTTTTTTTTTTTCATGTTAATAGATTCACTTGGTTAAAAAGTTGCAAATATTTTGAAGTAACACAAAAATGTCTGGTGTTTTTTCATTGATTTCTGAAAAATGTCAAGATTTTACACAAAGCAGATATACTTTCCGGGAATTTTTCTTGAAAATTGATGTGTACAACTGTGATAATGTGCAGTGATTTATTTTTCAGTCAAAAATACCAACCTGCAGTATTATTGTTTGAAAAGATCTTATCCAAGGCGATGAAGTGAAAGTGCACTGCCGCAAATTCTTTAGTTTTCTGTTTGCAATTTCAATGCACTTTTTTTGCTAGCGCAATATTATTGTACAATCACGGAAGTCTTTTTATTATTATTCATTTGTTTTCATTAATAAAATATTCTCTTGAAATATTGTGTTATGTCTTAACTTACATTCTAATTGATCACATCCATAGTACAATATTACATTTATTTTCCCTGAATATGAAGGATAACCTAAGGGTTAATGATCACCTCTTAGAATAATATTAAATCCATCAAGGTGAGTTATCCATCATACTTCTATATTTCTTCCTCCTATCTGCTGATCCTTCTTTCAATTTTTGAGAGTTCTCTTTTCCTCCAATCCACTCCTGTGACTTGGAATGATTCCAAGATAATTTTTTTCTTAAACTTTAAGACACTAGTTATTTCACCTCCTATGACCTTGAGTTATGATCAAGATCATTCTTTGGAATACATTTTAAAAGCCTAATATCAGTTAGGTATGGGAAATTTGACAAAAGACGTGCTACACCATAACATAATTAAGCTCGCTAAGATTCCTTACTAAGGCATTGATGTCACTATTTGCCCTATTGGGCCCCGCCCTTACTGCCCCCAGGGGATCAGAGCCAAAATCTATACATACTCTGTTCCTCTTCCCCAAAAGATGTTTCTGGCCAAATTTAATAACAATCCATGTAGAACTCTAGAACTACTGGCAATTTAAAGGATTTACCTCTAATTCCCCTATGGGTCCCGCCCCAGGGGGTGTCAGAGTCAAAATTTATACAAACTCTGTTTCACTTCCCCAGGGGAGGTTTCTGGCCAAATTTGGTTAGAATCCATGCAGAACTCTATAACTAGTAGCGATTTAAAGGATTTACCTCTATTTCCCCTATGGGTCCCCTCCTTTCCTGCCCCAGGGAGTTCAGAGCCAAAATTTATATAAATTCTGTTCCCCTTCACCCAAGGATGTTTCTAGCCAAATTTGGTTACAATCCACGCAGAACTCTATGACAAGAAGCAATTTAAATTAAATCTTGACGGACGGACGACGTGCCTTGACATAAATATTAATTATAGTGCTATTATAACACTGGAATTCTCAACAGTTAAAAATAACTAATGACAAAGCTACCTGTGTAGTAAGTTTATTGGTGTCTAACCACATACCAGTAAGCTGTATCAATGACACATACCATCGAGACAGAGCAAAAGCAACAATTTTCATAAACATTCTGTCCTATAGAATTTTGAATGTTCAGCTTACTAAAGTCACTTAAAAATCTCTTTATAAATCTTCAATATTTTGGGGTTAAACTATATATAATTAATTAACATTTTTCAACTCTTTATTGTGTAAATACGTTGTAGTTATTTTTTGTTTTTGTCTTTTTGGCCAAGAGCAGTTTCATTAGATTTCAATAATGCCCATTTTACAGTCTCACTCTATGCAATCACCAATATTAACAAATTGTATACAAATATTGCTGGCACCTCAGCTAGGGAGACAGTATTGCGAAGTGAAAATCAGTGGCAGCACACAAGTGTTTGCACTTTCTAAGGTACATCAATTCATATTGAGTAGTTTTATATGGTCAAAACAATCCATGGTATTCTTCATTGTTTTCTATATGGCCTCAATAAACCATGGGGAAAATTCTGTATAACATGGCAAATTATTGATAATAACTTATATATAAGGTCATGGCAAAGACGTGACAAATCATAATCAAATCCTTATATAGACATGGAAACTGGACAATTTCTTGTATGAATGCATGAATGCATACTATGGACAACATCACAGTAATATGACAATAGTAGCTGTACAACTAATATCAAACAATTGAAAGGACATAGTCGCAATGTGTACAGAGAAAATGATTGTTGTAATCCACAAATAGACACTTTATCTTTAATATTAAATGCATTATTTCTCAGGCAAGCTTACTTTCACATACTTATGTAATTATCCCTGATCTTGAATGGCTGTCATTGTGAACACATTCCTCTGAGCAGGACGTTTTGAAGATTTACAATATGAATGTTAAAATATAACCTTAAGTAAAATAACTCCACTAACAAGTAGTTGGAAGATTTCCTACTACATTAAACCTATAAATTCTCTATAAAATGCTTTACCATGTTTAATTCATACTGCTATTCAGAAACAAAAAAATGCTGCGCTAAAATTAACAAGTAATTACAATCATAAAAAGAAAAATTAAGATAAAAATTTAAGAAACTGTTTTCCTTGCTCCACTATAACAGATACTGGTTTCATGATAAAACTATGGATCCAATAACAGACAACAAAAACAGATTAGCAACAAAGAGGTTAATATATAGATCACAGCACACTAGTAGGTTATCACCATTTACATGTCCACATACAAGCTTCTCTCCACTACATACAACAATAGGCCAAGCCTTCATTACTTACACCAGACTATAACACTTCCATATGAGAGTATATAGGTTACGGATATTCCATCCGAGATTTTACTAAATTAGACAAAGCCTGAGGCTTTCACCTAATATTTAGTGAACCTGAGGGTGGAATATCTCTTTCTTTCATACCAAGCATATGAAAGAGAATTTTTTTCTCTCATATCATATCATTTAGGAGGTTCAGCAAATGAGTTCACCATTTGACATCACAATGCATAAAACACTATATAACCATTGAGATGTCCCAATATCTGTTCAAAAATGATTTGGAAAGTGTTATAAAGAATCAATAATATTTGGAAGTCAAAAGTTTCATCATGATCTCTTTAACAAAATATCCACCGCATCAAACAAATAATGTTGGGTACAACACCTGGGATGGTTTTTTTTACCTAAATTCAAATTTAAATAAAAATGAAGCTTAAAGGTATAATTCCAGAATTATCCTTGAAAAGCTATGGGAGGCACTTCTATTAAAACCATAGTTTGTCAGTATTGATATACTTCCAGTAATATAATGTAGGACAGCTCTAATGACCTGAACCCAAAGGAATATTGCTAGAACTGGTCTAACAGCTGGAAATGGTGTATTGCCGGCCCATTTCCAGGTCTACTTAACAACAACAAATACATACAATTCTACTTTAACATTTTTCAGATGCAATGACTAGATTCCACATTATCAATAATATTTTGGTGTAGCAACAACACCAGGTCACATTGACAAACAATCATACCGGTAGTTTAGGTTACAACTCACTGACTAACAATCATACCGGTAGTTTAGGTTCTACAATATACAAATATACCTCTCGGTAAATATTCACAGTTTTATAATCTTTAGAACTCAAATTATTTCAAACCTGTCACCATATGAACGTTTTAAATCGAACTTCTAGGTGGATGTAACTACAAATGACCCATATGTACTGTTGTTACACGAACAGCTATAGAGGACCAACACATACATCTGTAAAATATACATTTAAAACAATGTACTAAAATCTGGAGTGCTACATAGATTTTACATCAAGATTCATGGGAAACATATTACACCAAATTGTCTATTTTAAAGTTTGAATTCACAAATACTAAAGAAATGGCTTTGAATTGATTACATTATGCATATGTAAAATACAAGCACTGGAAAAAGATAAATAATTTGAAAGGAAAATATTTTCTGATAAAAGAACGGAATGGAAACATCTAAAACTTAATAGAACATAAATATTTACATGTACAAGGGACTAGTCATTAGCAGTCTAAATATGCATGTAAGAACCATAACAACACCAGGATTTCCACAGAACACCAGACCATGCTAGATATCAGATACACAATACTAGGTAACACTCACCTCTTACAACAATACATTCACCTCATAACAAAATACACCTCAATTCTGCACCTTTCAACATCACTTGTCAGGCCTTTAAATCTATGTTTATAATGTAAATTATTGAAAAAATCTGTTTACAACAACTTTCACCTGGTTTTTTCCAATGAATTTTGCAGCACAACCTTAAACATCTAATTTAAACCAATTTGATGCAGCAGACAACCCTTGATGTACAATTATCAAAATAGCCTATTTTAAATCAAGCTGTTTTAAAAATCTATTTTCAACCCAGCATTCAGGACACTTTAAAAACAAGATACTTGGATATTAATATTACTATGGCTACATTGAAATCTAATGAAGGCTGCCACAATAATGGAAGTAATCATGCTGCTGTATCTCTGTAGGGGTGAACCAGTCAACATAATCCGTTAATTTAAGAGAACTAGACAGTTTTAAGTAAAGGATACATTTCAAATATCTAACACAATAAATAAAACTACCAAAGTAATTAGTTTTTGACTAAAAATGTGTAGTTTGCTATTCAACTAAAATACATTAATGACATGTAACAGGGGCAAAACATGTTTGACACATGTTGTGTTGAAAACGCCAAGTGTAGTGTTTTAACAATTTGCACAATTAAAAGTGATTAGCAAAATCTTTAATTACAGACACAATATGATTGGCCAACTCTTTAAATGATACCACATGCATGATTGATTAATTCTTTACAAGACATCACATGATTGGTCAATAGTGTGACATCAGTACAAATTGCAGTAGTAGACAAATAATTATCACACGATACTAGGTACTCTCATAAAATGTTTCAAAACAGGTGCATCACAAAAATAAAACTATCTCAATATGTAAGGCAAACACTCTATACCAGTAGATACAGATTGACAAACAGGTACGGATTGCATGAAATCTATAGCACATATAACAAATTCAGACAGTTTCTAACAAACATCCATTATGTTATCACTATTATTCATTCACACACATCTTAATCTCCGATGTACTATACCATCAAACATGTGTAATACTCGTGTAATACATGTATATAACACTACACACAAGACTAAACTTGGTGCTGTGTAAGTACATTCTAGCCCAATTACCTAGACATCATATTTACAAATCAAGGGATAAATCAATTAATTGACCCTATCAGCTTGTATTTCATTGCTCAATCTTCTAATTTGTTGTTTAAATCTCACACATTAAACTAAATATATGGTAATAATAAAATATGTAAAAGGCATCTCATAATTATTGCACTCATTAGTGTTTTCTACACACATATAATACAAGTATACCACTCTTGCCAATACAACAAACCCTACCAAATGATGTACAATCCCCAGTCTTCTCTTTATATAGTAGTTTAAAGGCTCATCTAAAGCCAAACCCTACTGATCACAAGGACTAAGTATTAGGTTTTTACTTGATAGTTAAATACTGCCGAAGGTTTAATATACTTTTGGACAGATAATTGTTCACCAAGTGTTTACTAGGATATATGGAAATACTGTTGAATGCAGACGTATTTTAGACAATAATTAAAGATAACCATAAGGAGGTTAACAAAAGCTAAATTAAAACAATCCCTAAAGCCCTATTTATGCTTGATTCACCTACCCCATGTAATTGTTCCCTAAAGCCCTATTTATGCTTGATTCACCTAAACCATGTAATTGCTCAATAGCATCTGACTAGATTTTCTATTTATAGCCACCAGTACAATTCTGTAGTAATCTATACAAATCCAATTTTAGGAAACGACAGGACAGATATAGACAATATCCTAAGTCCCCTTTCATTAATTTCTTGGTGTGAGCATGAAATTTTAGAAACATTAAAGTAAGAATTGTAAACCTGAACTTGAGCATAGGAATGGCAACAAGGTTGGCCTTACTGTCCTAAACAAGAAACTTTGTAGCTACTATGGGTAGTAACAAATAGAACCTGTAATATCACCAGAGAAACGGTCAAATTATTTGTAAATAGAGCAGATTCTATAAAAATTCCTATAATTTTGGAGATAAAATGCAAGGTGATTAAAACAACAAAAGCAAGCATTATAGATACTGAAAGTAGACATATTTTTCAAGGCCAAACTATAATGTAATCAAGATTTACATTATTACACAGGAACAACTACAAACTGGAAACGGATTCTAAAAACTACTACAGACCTTGTAAGCCTAGTTGACACAAGTTTTTAAAGCACATTAACAGATTTACAGTTTGTTTTAAGGGCAATGAAATAATTGCACAGCAACTATTTCCTATGGTCTAGCTACCAAGGAAATGAATGGGATAAGGATAGATTAATTAAGGGAAACATTTATTGAATCACTAGTATTTAGTAGCCTAAATTAATGACCAATACAACAAATGTTACTTGGTAGAAAAAGACGGTCGACTCTGGTTCTCTTTGATCTCTAAAATTTGTTATTGTTATGATACAGTGCAGACTCTTCAAGAGTGAACTAGTAGGATGGGAATGGGGAGAGTGACCTTGTATTTATTAGAAGTCGAGGAAAAGAGTGATCTTGAGCTTACTAATATGTGTGTGAAATAAGAGTGATCTCGAGTTTACTAAAAGGTCTGGGATAAGACGAGTGACCTTGACTGTGTTCAGAGGTCAGGAATATGGAGAGTGACTGACCTTGACTTTACTAAGAGGTTAGGAATAAGGAAAAAGACCTTGTGCTTACTTTAAGGCCTGTGAAATAAAGTTATCTTGAGTTTACCAAGAGGTTAGGAATAAGGAGAGTGACCTTGTCTGTGTTTAGAGGTCAGGGATATGAACGTTGACTGATGGTGCATACTGATGAGAAGTTTCCCTGAGGTTGTACATCATTCTGTAGGGTTTGTTTAATTGTCAGGAAGGGTTCTTGAGTATTCTTTTAAGTTTGAAGTCATACACCTGTCGACACAGATACACGTTGTTAGGGTCGCATCCCTGAGGAGGCAGTTTCCCGGTGCGTACGTATTCATCCTCCGGACTAGGAACAACCTTCGGCTGAGGGGGTATCCCACTCTCCTGTCGCTGTAGTTCTGCTCGGTACCTAACAATACAAATTGATATTTAATCATATCTCACTATGGAAACAACCAGTTAGTACCCAACAATACAATATAATGATCATATTAAACAATGAAAACAATCTCCTTAGCATTTACTGTAACAATGTAACATGACAATTAAAGCAGTATCCAAATATTACAAATATTTTAAACTATTCCTATAAGTTACTAGATTTTATTAATCAGTCTTGATGGCCTTGATGGAAGAACAAGAAATCATTTGAGGTAGGCAGTTTATATAGTTATAATTAGATGACCTTTTAACTCTGCAGTAAGGAGTTAATTTAATTTAGCTACCTAACTAGATATTAATTTATTAAACATGATGGAAGTTTAGATACAAAGCATGGTTTGTAGCCTACCGGCAGTACTCAGCAAATGTCAGCACATAGCCCTTATCATCGATACATGCCACACTGTTCTCGTCCTTGTGTTTGGAGGCGAACACTTCACAGTCAGCATGGTGAGTCTTGCGTCCAGATTCTGTGTGTTCTGGCTGGTAGTACCACAGCAGGCTCATCATCATCTCACCTGTAAAGGTAAAACTACTCTGTTAATCAAATGTACATTGTTGAGGGCAAATTTTATAAGCATCCACATACATTCAACGGCATGATGAAAATTACATGAAAGCATGTGGAAAGGATGATTGAGTTGTATGTCTTCAGGAGATTTCGGTTTATAGTAGAATGTCTTTCCCTGGAGCCCAGCCACAACAGTACAGACTACTCGATTTCTCCTCAAAACACAATCCACTACAGATAGTTAACATTAAACCAGAAATCTCACATCTTTACTTTTGAATAAGCAGACCAACTTCAATCAGTTAACTGCATTTCTTACCATCATGCGGATGCTCCCAGAAGTTGGTCACCTTGGCGACATATGGAATGTCTGTCTTTTTAGGTCCGGAGCACAACAAGACACATTCTCTCACCCTGATAACATCTCCATCAACATGGCGGATAGCCTGGTAACAGTTGGTCTCCACAGACATTCCAAGCCACTGAAAATCAAAACCATAAAAACTGTAAATAATATAGCACATTGTACAGTGTCTATATATCATTACAGATATACACTGCCATAAGTTCTGTGTTTGCCACAATCGAGTCAAGTCTTTCATCTGCAAAATGTGTTTCCATCTACACCTTAAAGCAGCCATTAACAGTACTAGTTGTTTCTGTACATTTTTTCTTGCTAGGTGAACATTCAGAAAAGCTAGAGGACAGCCATGGTACCGTCAGTAATGTACCTATAACAAAGCAAGAAAGGATTCTGGATTGGTCTGTAGTGACTGTGGCAACACTTCTCTTGTCAAATATTTCAAAGACATATAATCTGTGCTTTATCAACAACCACTGTATATATGGGAGAGTAACCTACCAGTGACATGACTTTCTTCCTCTCTGGTTCTCCATCAAACTCCCAGCCATGTCGGGATATGCTCTTGTTATATTTCGGTTTCTTTTTTATTTCCTTACTTTTCTGCTTCATCAATATTTTTTCTGCTGCCTTTTTAGCTCTGGGTTCCTGAACAGTCACCTTTTTCTCTGTTGATTTTTTCTGTGAGCTTCCCTTCATACTACTCACTGAAGTTTTTCTCTGAGACTTTTCATTGCTTGGTTCCTTCAGTGTCACTGATGACATGAAGGGTTTGATGTCGTCGGGCTCGCCTACGTCAATGTCAATATCGCTCTTGGATTCCTCAGACTCTGTGACATGTACGGGGATGGAAGAAGCATGACAGGTGTCATGGGGGAGGGGCTGATGGGGCATGGGTGTGGTTGTAGAGGGGTAGTAGATACCAGAGGCACTGTAACAGGCGGGACAACCTAGAGAAAAGACATTAATAATAATATCAGTTACACAACTACATGTATATATAAAGCAGTGAAGTAATTGATTACGTGTATATCAAATTAATTTTGGAGCTACATTTATTTCATGGTATGCATTATTTGAGAACCAATGATCATGAGTAATAGAGATACTTTTTGTCTATTTCAAACAAAAGTAACTGTAAGCCATATTGACTCCTGTGACCTTGAAGATATGTCAAGGTCCTGTCCTCTATTTTTTTTCAAAACATTTATACCTTAAAGTTTATTATGCAATGTTAATTTCTATGTATGTATACATTCATGTTATTCATATAGGTCAGACTTTTGTCATAGCAGGATATATCCTAATATGCTCCCCTGTATACTTACCACAGTGAGCATATAGGTCAGACTTTTGTCATAGCAGGATATATCCTAATATGCTCCCCTGTATACTTACCACAGTGAGCATATAGATCAGACTTTTGTCATAGCAGGATATATCATAATATGCTGCCCCTTATACTTACCACAGTGAGCATATAGGTCAGACTTTTGTCATAGCAGGATATATCCTAATATGCTGCCCCGTATACTTACCACATTGAGCATATAGATCAGACTTTTGTCATAGCAGGATATATCCTAATATGCTGCCCCGTATACTTACCACAGTGAGCATATAGGTCAGACTTTTGTCATAGCAGGATATATCCTAATATGCTGCCCGTATACTTACCACAGTGAGCATATAGGTCTGAATTTTGTCATAGCAGGATATATCCTAATATGCTGCCCCGTATACTTACCACATTGAGCATATAGATCAGACTTTTGTCATAGCAGGATATATCCTAATATGCTGCCCCGTATACTTACCACAGTGAGCATATAGGTCAGACTTTTGTCATAGCAGGATATATCCTAATATGCTGCCCCGTATACTTACCACAGTGAGCATATAGGTCTGAATTTTGTCATAGCAGGATATATCCTAATATGCTGCCCCGTATACTTACCACAGTGAGCATATAGGTCTGACTTTTTGTCATAGCAGGATATATCCTAATATGCTGCCCCGTATACTTACCACAGCGAGCATATAGGTCAGACTTTTGTCATAGCAGGATATATCCTAATATGCTGCCCCGTATACTTACCACAGTGAGCATATAGGTCTGACTTTTTGTCATAGCAGGATATATCATAATATGCTGTCCCGTATACTTACCACAGTGAGGTAGAGCTGACTGACTGGTGGGGTAGGAGATAGGGAAGGAGCTGCCAAAATGTTGTGGATAAGACACCACCTGTACAGAACTGATGCTGCCGATACCTCCCAGTGTATAGGACTGGCAGGGTGGGGTCGTGATCAGACCACTCCTCTGGGCACATCGTGGACACGCTGGCAGTGTCTGGTGGGGTACTACTGTGTTCACATAGGGTGATCCTTCCACGATCTGAACATGAGAGGGTACGTTTGTATAGGAGGGTGGATTGGAATCGAGGTGACAACTGGTTTCCTCAGGTACAATTTCACCTTCTTTGCCCTCACTAAAGTCAGACTTCCCCCAGTATAACTTTCCCTTAGATGAACACATTGCCTGTTGATAACAACCCATACACTGAACACCTGATGGGTAACGCTTTTTCGGGGCTGTAGACAAGTCAGTTCTTGCAGCCCGCTGAGTGTCTGTTTTCACTTTCTTCGTTTTAGGCTTTATCAAATCTTTGTCAGACAGTTTCCTTTTCTTTGGTTCTTTAGTAATCAATTTCTTTTTCTTGGCCGACTTCTTCAATGTGTTATCACTACCTTTGTTAGCCTTATTTTCATTTATCCGTTTGTATTTAGATACAATGGATTTGGTTTTTGTGTTTTTTGGTGACGTTCCTTTTTTATTTGGTGTCACTTTTTTACCTTTAATTTCCTTGTCTACTTTTAATTTTTTAACAATTGCTTTTGTTTTCTCTTTAGATTTTACAGATTCAATTTTTCCTTTAGTCTTCTTGTTTTTTTCACTCTCTTTATGAACTTTCTTTGGTAAACTTTTCTTTGGTGTGACATTTGTTTTTTTAGTAACAGCACTTCCAGTAGATGATATACTGGCCTTTCTATTGGC
Source organism: Argopecten irradians (assembly GCF_041381155.1). NCBI lineage: Eukaryota > Metazoa > Mollusca > Bivalvia > Pectinida > Pectinidae > Argopecten > Argopecten irradians. The sequence continues at coordinate 55,336,476 of NC_091136.1, forward strand.
CTTTGGTGGTGATACCTCCTTTTCATACATGATATTAACGCGTGCTGCAGCATTCAAGCTAGCTTCTCTTTTCAACCTACGACCTGGTAGATATGTCTCCATCACATTTTTACTTGATTTACTCTTTTTCTTTTTTTCTTTCATCTTCTTGCCTTTTGATGAAGCATTTCCACCACTTTGAACACTGTACATATGTCCGTCACCAGATATTGCGATACGTTCACCGAGATGAACTCTGGGTTGCTTTGCTAACAGAGATGAAGGCAGTTCTACATCTATCCCTGAATCATCAAGAGTACGTTTGAATTTATAAGTCCTACCACTGGTGCCAGTGACTGTTTTGAATATGCGTCTGACTGGGGACAGACTTGAGTCACTGGCGGTGCTGTCATTACCTATACTACTGTCACTGGTGCCGCCATTGTTGTCACTAGATTCACTCAGTTCACTGTTTAGTAAGTCATTTGAAGGTTGTTCAGTTTTTATAAGTCCCTTACATAGATCAGCACCAGCTGGCTTCTGAAAATAAACAAGACATATTCATGACAATGCAATCATAATAAGTATAATTATCATAATAGGACACGCTTTTGAATGACAAGGTTTCAGAGAAGATATGTATAGCAGGTTACTTTTAAGGGTATGAAATTTTTTTGTAATTTCGTGGGACAAAGCACTAGCTATGATCATGAAATTTTAAATCCTGAGGATTTTGACTATCATAATTTTGAGTAAGTATTATAAATAACCAGCGCAGCTTTATGGTCATTGGTGTATATTGGTTTGTTAGATATACATCTTATTAACAGCCAGTGTCATATAAGGACATGCCAGGTTTGATGGTGGAGGAAAACTGGAGTGCCCTGAGAACAAGAGCTGTTTGAGAACAGCAAAGCTTGCCTCTGGCAGCCATTAAAGACATAAGAGACATTATCATGCAAGAAGAAGTTTACCTATTGGACCTCTTCAAATTCCCAATATCTAGCATTTTCTTCTCTAAAATGATAGCTCATACCTATTACAACACTTATAATCCTAAATTAATCAAGAAATCAACATCATTTGTTATGGATAACAATTTTTCAACACTTACACCAAAACCTTAAACTGGTGATTTCGGCCCTTTGGGCTCTTGAAATTATCAAAATCCAGCATTTTCTCCTTTAAAAAGATAGTTTATACCCATCACAACACTAACAATCTGTAATCAATGAAGAAATCAATGTCCTTTGCTACAGATAACAGTTTTTCAACACTTACACCAAAACCTTAATCTGGGACGTTGACACCGATGCCAGAGTGATTCCATATAAGCCCCTAGGCCTCTCTTCAGGAGGCCAGCTAAAAACAATCAACCAGCGGTTAGTACCTGGCAAATGCCACACATGGGATTCGAACTCATGACCCAGAGGTGGAGAGCTTGTGGTAATATGTTGGGACATCTTAAACACTCAGTCACTGTGACCCATTATTCATAGTCATACCAAAATCCAGATGACCAGTGACAAAAACTAATATAAAATTGAATGCTCAGCCAATAATACAGCCTTGTAATCATAAAGTCTAATGTAGTCTTTGCCAAAATAAGTAAATACCATCCTTGGCTAAATAAATATACATGTATATCATCACAAAGTTGAACAGACGTGTTGAGATGAGGATATACTGGTTATACACTGAGATGGCACGGAGTGGTCCCTTTAACAGACTGTATTGATCTTTAAACACAGAGTTATGTAGGAGCAGCGATCTATCTACACACACAAACTATATATCAGCATCGAGCTTCAGAGTATAAACACCACACAACAAAGCAAACTAGATCAACTATACTCACAGATTCTTATCACCATGACAAGCAGCTGTATATCATGCAATCTAAACAGCGATTACAACCTTTAATATATTTTATAGACATGTATATACAGAATGTACTGGGTTCTGTATTAATGACCTACATGGCTCTTGTGCAGTCCATGCAAAATAGTTCAATCTCCTATTATGATATTATTCCTGGCTAACATCCGACGTAAATAGCTACAGGAAGTTATCATAAGGTCAGTCCTGTGTAAACATATACATTTTGATATCTTGTACAAGGAACTAGTGTTGGGTTGCAAGCTAAAGTAGTGATCCTCAGACTCTCTTATTGGCTGATGGTCTACTTTCTTTACCAACCACATATTTTATCCTCATTCATAACGTAAAGCTAAACATTGAGTATATAGTTTTGATTTATAATATAATCTACTACTGAAAAACTTGAGACATTATCATAATTTGGAAAAAGGAAAATCCATAGGGACTCATGTATGTTTGAAACAGTGAGGAGTATGTATTAACTGGTCACAGTTTTATACATATTGTACTGTTAATGTACATTTCAAACTTCACTTTTGGGCTCCAAATTTCATTAAAACCCCTCTAACTTGGACTGGCATTCCTCAAATACCGTATTCGACCCAATAAGCGTCTCCATCCCTATAAGCGCCCCTCCCCTTTTTTAGGCTTCAATTTCACTTACTTTGAATTGAATGCAGACTGAATATATGAAAACTTTTCTTACCAGTTTCTTTTGCAAATTGATTTATGGCTTACTTTGTAGAATAATTTTATGAAAGGCTAGTCCAAAATTGTTCTATTAAGCGCCCCCTGAGTTGCTTCAATTTTTTAAGCGCACTGGGCGCTTATTGGGCCGAATACTGTATCCCTCAATTGTGGAACTGATTGCCAATCACTGTACCCTGTTAGTGTATAATGAAAATTTCATGTAACAATGTACCCTTGTTGGTCTATGTAACAAAAGCCGGGATAGCTTTTGGCCCTTTAGATTTTTTTATCTACAGCATTCCAATGTACATTTTATCCATATCTATGCATTATGAATATCACACTGTTTGAAAATCACTTTTATAGAGTAAAATGCTGTAAAACATGTAATGTTATATGGTGTCATAATTTGACATAATTTTTGACTGTCAATTAATTGCTGTAATTGTGAAAACTGCATGAAATAACAGCAGTTACAGTAATATTTGAGATTCCAAATTAGTCAATGCTATCAAATTAGTTTTTAGTGAAGACAATTTAATGAATACACATGATATTCATGTTCTAATTAACACTGTTAATTTGTTACATTAATATTTCTTCATTGAAAATACCAGATAACATTACAGTTTGAAGACAAAATAGGCCTTGAATGCACCCTTACATCTCTAAGTTAAATCTGGAACACAAACTGTCACTTGTCCTGTTGTATCTCTAAGACCTTGATTATATGTACAATCCTACTACTGTAATGAAGTATATAGATCTGACATTGGAAGCACAGCTCTTCTCTTTTCTCCATAGTATTGATCCATGTTTACAGTAAAGGATACACATATCGGGCCAGCATTACTTTATTATTAAAGACTTTTGTGTGTTTTTGTCCTACTTAATCAGATACATTATTCATGGTAAAATACAGGGTTTTATGGGACACACACATTCACTTATCCAGACAAGTTCAAACCTATGCTGGACAAGGAAACTCCCAATAAACCACCTTTATAATTGGGTCATCTTTGGAAACCACTGCTGTATGTCCCACAGAAACTAGCTATTGTAGCAGAACCTATTTCACAGATAGAGTCAAACATGCTTTATATGTTGATGAAACAAAATGTATCGCATGTACTATCAGATAATATTTTGTCAAACATTTTCATATAAAAGATACCAGATTTTGGTTACTGAGTTCATGTTACAGTCTTAGTCCATCTATTCCCATTCTACAGCAGCACAAGATGTGAAATTCCCATATCATAATACATGTGTAATACATTTTTTGCTCTTGATCATCATCCTCACCATGAAAAAGCTTTAATTCCTAGTGAGCAAATATACATGAAGTTTAACCAGAGACATCAAATCAGTGGAATCTTTTTGCTGTCCTATATATTTTATACAGAGTTCAATGAACAATAGATCTAGATCTATAGCTTCCACATCAGTCAGTGGCAAACACATCTTATATAGAACTCAACTACAGGGACAACCCTTCAGGCAAGCACATCAGTAACCTATCACTAATCATAAAGTAATTATAACCCATCAGTAATTATAGTTACCCATCAATAATTATAGGATGTAACCCATCGGTATTTGTAGTAACCCATCAGTATTTATATAGTAACCTATCAGTAACTATAGTAACCCATCAGTAATTATAGTAACCCATCAGTATTTATATAGTAACCCATCAGTAATCATAGTAACCCATCAGTATTTATATAGTAACCCATCAGTAATTATAGTAACTCATCAGTAATTATAGTAACCCATCAGTAACCCATCAGTAACTATAGTAACCCATCAGTAATCATAGTAACCCATCAGTATTTATATAGTAACCCATTGTTAATTATAGTAACCCTTCACTAATTATAGTAACCCATCACTAATTACAGAGAAATAATGAGGTAACAGAAACATCCATGGGAGATCATTGTTATAATGTCAGCTTTGAAAAGTATAGTACATTCAGTAGCCTTTAATTATAGTATTGCACCGAGTATAAAGCCTGGCTTATGTACCCAATGCATTCTGACCTTCCATAAAACTTATTTAATGTTTTTCTTTATAGATTAAAACAGGACTTTTGCCCAATATATATATTCGGTAAGTATAATATTTCTATAATTTAATTTGCTTCTGACCCCAACCCATCACATCATAATTATATATAATTACTTGCATCTCATGGATATTTATATAGGTATACTTTTCAGGAAGATACTGATCACTTTAATCTCATACAGATTTAATTATCAACCCAAAGTATCTATTTAGATAACAAATAATGAGAACAGCATGTTTTGGCACCTCCTTGTACCAGCTAGGCAGACTGAGTCCAGTAAATGGCTCCTATAACAAGCTGACTCCGATTTCTCTTTTATAACCTTGAAGATAGCCACAGTTGTAATCCTTCACCTTACAGCTAATCTGTTTTGACTTAAACACTATATTACACTAGAGCATCATATCACCGACCCAAACCTTACCCATACAGCTACACAGAGTAAGTCGGAGTAGAACACTACTAGGGACTACCAATTGCAAGCTTCATACTCGTGTTGTCTAATCTGTTTTAAGTTTCACTACATCAAACTTTTACAGACCAAACAGGAGTATAGACTGACCATGACTGTTAACCTGTCCAGACTTTCACAGTACTATAAATATATCATACAATCTATATTACATGTACATGTAGTTATACCAGTACACCAGATGTCTCGTTTTAATTTTCAGCATTCTTTTCTAGGAAATATTTATGATTATGATAAGAGTATGAACAGAGAATAAATGCAGTGCTTGCACACTTTTTTAACTTTTAAAAAAGTGCATTTATCGAAATCACACTTTTCTTTGACTCATTGCAGTAAACTAAATGTACATAGATTAACATTGTCCTGGCCCAGCCACAAGCCTGTTTATACATTGTCCTGGCCCAGCCACAAGCCTGTTTATACATTGTCCTGGCCCAGCCACAAGCCTGTTTATACATTGTCCTGGCCCAGCCACAAGCCTGTTTATACATTGTCCTGGCCCAGCCACAAGCCTGTTTATAAATTGTCCTGGCCCAGCCACAAGCCGGTTTATACATTGTCCTGGCCCAGCCACAAGCCTGTTTATAAATTGTCCTGGCCCAGCCACAAGCCTGTTTATACATTGTCCTGGCCCTGCAGCCACAAGCCTGTTTATAAATTGTCCTGGCCCAGCCACAAGCCTGTTTATAAATTGTCCTGGCCCAGCCACAAGCCTGTTTATACATTGTCCTGGCCCTGCAGCCACAAGCCTGTTTATAATTTGCCCTGGCCCTGCAGCCACAAGCCTGTTTATAAATTGTCCTGGCCCAGCCACAAGCCTGTTTATACATTGTCCTGGCCCAGCCACAAGCCTGTTTATACATTGTCCTGGCCCAGCCACAAGCCTGTTTATAAATTGTCCTGGCCCAGCCACAAGCCTGTTTATAAATTGTCCTGGCCCAGCCACAAGCCTGTTTATACATTGTCCTGGCCCAGCCACAAGCCTGTTTATAAATTGTCCTGGCCCAGCCACAAGCCTGTTTATACATTGTCCTGGCCCAGCCACAAGCCTGTTTATACATTGTCCTGGCCCAGCCACAAGCCTGTTTATAAATTGTCCTGGCCAAGCCACAAGCCGTTTATACATTGTCCTGGCCCAGCCACAAGCCTGTTCATAATTGTCCTGGCCCAGCCACAAGCCTGTTTATACATTGTCCTGGCCCTGCAGCCACAAGCCTGTTTATAAATTGTCCTGGCCCAGCCACAAGCCTGTTTATAAATTGTCCTGGCCCAGCCACAAGCCTGTTTATACATTGTCCTGGCCCTGCAGCCACAAGCCTGTTTATAATTTGCCCTGGCCCTGCAGCCACAAGCCTGTTTTATAAATTGTCCTGCCCAGCCACAAGCCTGTTTATACATTGTCCTGGCCCAGCCACAAGCCTGTTTTATACATTGTCCTGGCCCAGCCACAAGCCTGTTTATAAATTGTCCTGGCCCAGTCTCACAAGCCTGTTTATAAATTGTCCTGGCCCAGCCACAAGCCTGTTTATATATTGTCCTGGCCTAGCCACAAGCCTGTTTATAAATTGTCCTGCCCTGCAGCCACAAGCCTGTTTATAAATTGTCCTGGCCCAGCCACAAGCCTGTTTATACATTGTCCTGGCCCTGCAGCCACAAGCCTGTTTATAAATTGTCCTAAGTGTGTACATCCTACGATGGCCGATAGCAGCCTGACACAAATATATAGTAAAGTAAATGTGTCACGCTGTTTAACAGTAATACTATGACACAAAAATCTCAAGTAAAGTAAATGTGTACCGATAATTTGTACAGTAAACAGCATGACACAAAAATCTCTAGTAAAGTAAATGTGTACCGATAATTTGTACAGTAAACAGCATGACACAAAAATCTCAAGTAAAGTAAATGTGTACCGATAATTTGTACAGTAAACAGCATGACACAAAAATCTCTAGTAAAGTAAATGTGTACCGATAATTTGTACAGTAAACAGCATGACACAAAAATCTCAAGTAAAGTAAATGTGTACCGATAATTTGTACAGTAAACAGCATGACACAAAAATCTCTAGTAAAGTAAATGTGTACCGATAATTTGTACAGTAAACAGCATGTTACAAAAAACTCTAGTAAAGTAAATGTGTACCGATAATTTGTACAGTAAACAGCATGTTACAAAAAACTCTAGTAAAGTAAATGTGTACCGATAATTTGTACAGTAAACAGCATGTTACAAGAAACTCTAGTAAAGTAAATGTGTACCGATAATTTGTACAGTAAACAGCATGACACAAAAATCTCTAGTAAAGTAAATGTGTACCGATAATTTGTACAGTAAACAGCATGTTACAAAAAACTCTAGTAAAGTAAATGTGTACCGATAATTTGTACAGTAAACAGCATGTTACAAAAAACTCTAGTAAAGAAAATGTGTACCGATAATTTGTACAGTAAACAGCATGACACAAAAATCTCTAGTAAAGTAAATGTGTACCGATAATTTGTACAGTAAACAGCATGTTACAAAAAACTCTAGTAAAGAAAATGTGTACCGATAATTTGTACAGTAAACAGCATGACACAAAAATCTCTAGTAAAGTAAATGTGTACCGATAATTTGTACAGTAAACAGCATGTTACAAAAAACTCTAGTAAAATAAATGTGTACCGATAATTTGTACAGTAAACAGCATGACACAAAAATCTCTAGTAAAGTAAATGTGTACCGATAATTTGTACAGTAAACAGCATGACACAAAAATCTCTAGTAAAGTAAATGTGTACCGATAATTTGTACAGTAAACAGCATGACACAAAAATCTCTAGTAAAGTAAATGTGTACCGATAATTTGTACAGTAAACAGCATGACACAAAAATCTCTAGTAAAGTAAATGTGTACCGATAACTTGTACAGTAAACAGCATGACACAAAAATCTCTAGTAAAGTAAATGTGTACCGATAATTTGTACAGTAAACAGCATGACACAAAAATCTCAAGTAAAGTAAATGTGTAGCGATATTTTGTACGGTAAAATGCATGACACAAAAAACTCTAGTAACTAAAGTAAATGTGTACCGATAACTTGAACAGTAAACAGCATGTTACAAAAAACTCTAGTAAAGTAAATGTGTACCGATAATTTGTACAGTAAACAGCATGACACAAAAATCTCTAGTAAAGTAAATGTGTACCGATAATTTGTACGGTAAAATGCATGACACAAAAAACTCTAGTAACTAAAGTAAATGTGTACCGATAACTTGTACAGTAAACAGCATGTTACAAAAAACTCTAGTAAAGTAAATGTGTACCGATAACTTGTACAGTAAACAGCATGTTACAAAAAACTCTAGTAAAGTAAATGTGTACCGATAATTTGTACAGTAAACAGCATGACACAAAAATCTCTAGTAAAGTAAATGTGTACCGATATTTTGTACAAAACATAATGACACAAAAATCTCTCCAAATGAAAATGTGTCACGCTGTTTTACATTATAGCATGACACAAAAATCTCTCGTGTAAAAGGGGACCGGAATGTGTAGGTAATCAAACATGTCATTTTTGGACAAAGTGTCTTTTCGCGGAAATAGGTATGGTATTCCAGAGTGGCAGACAAATATTGGGATACTTCTGCCTACTGAAGCTACAAGAAGACGATAGACGTTTTTGTGTTCTAACAAAGGTGAAGGGACTTTACATACATGTTCATTGTTTTCATTTACAGGCATGCTTTTGACGTGACATGAATATGCTATTGTATGACGAAGTGACCCCCTTTTAGACGGACTTCCAAGATTTTTGTGGTCTTTTACCAGTAGCGTTAGTACTGTATCAAAACATTGAAACATAAAAAATAAGTGAAATAGACAACTACATTGTATCATCCTGTATTTTGAGAGAATCAATTCATATAGAAAAGAACATTTTAAATGACAGGTTCTTCTTTAACGCCTTTGAACAAATAATAGTTATTAAATTTACTGGGTATTTTCTACGAAAACTCGATATTACTTGCATATATACTTGTCTGGAAAAAAAGTACCTCAACATTACGCCATACTGCTTTTATGAAAGTAGAGCGATCTCCCAATATGATACTTTCTGTTTAGCATACTCTAAAAGGTGTCGGTTCATTGAAAACAAAGACTTTATACTAAGGATTGAAGAAAGTATGTCAGATTTATATGGATCCATATAAACTGTCCACAAATTGACAGGAAATACCATAATGTATTACGCTTGAGCATATTTATAAATAAATCATGTAATTAAGTCTGTCAATGCGTGATTGTTTTAATCAAATATGTTATAGCATATATCTTGATGTTCAAATATCATAATAGATAGGATAGGGTGTGAACATTAGGAATGCTGTTTTTAACTATTTTGAAAGTGTGCATTTATAATGACCTCTCAAAAAGTATGTAGAGATTTTTGTGTCATTATGTTTTGTACAAAATATCGTGACACATTTACTTTACTAGAGATTTTTGTGTCATGCTGTTTACTGTACAAATTATCGGTACACATTTACTTTACTAGAGATTTTTGTGTCATAGTGATGCTGTTAAACAGCGTGACACATTTACTTTACTATATATTTGTGTCAGGCTGCTATCGGCCATCGTAACATCCTGACCAAACAAATGTCGGCTCACAATCAATTTACTGGAAAATAAGGAAGATGATCCTAAAAAAGACATTTAGTAAAGCTTCCTTACAGTGTTTCCCATAGTGACACATCTCATACAAATGAAGGATGATTGGGTATCTGCAGCCTTCACCTCATTTAGGCTTCTCATCTCAAGCACTTACATGTATAATGTGAATTAACACATGCCCTGATTATACTCACTAAAACTTTAGCAGAATAAGATGCAAAGTATTTATCATAAAAACTAATGCAGATCTAGGATGCCGGTTGGTCACCAGCTAATTAAAACTACTTCACAAAGATTCCAGTGTCAAATAATCTCCACTTATGACCCTGGTTGGTCACCAGCTAATTAAAACTACTTCACAAAGATTCCAGTGTCAAATAATCTCCACTTATTTTGAAACCTATAATTCTTAAAGATGCTCCACCGCTGACAAATGGTATTTTTTCACTATCAAAAGCAGGAGCAGGTGATTTGGTATTTTTTCTTCAATTACAAGTTACTTACTTAACACCATTACCAGCATTGAAAAGTTTGAGCTTCTAATTTTACTTCAAGTAAAAAATATGAAAAATAATTAATTGCATCCCGAAAAAATTCCGTGGAACTATATCCTATATGGAATGAAGTATTGATTGCACATGCACCAAAGGCAAAATAAATTATTTTATATTATTTTTTGTGTTAATTAAACATATATATACACGATTAACACCAATTATTGTTCAAATGATGAATATCGTTTATGCTCCGTCGGCGGTGGAGCATCTTTAAACATCTTTATCACTTAGATAGAAATCATGCAACTCATTTTAATTTTTTTTCACTATATATTTGTATTCAAGATATGAAATAATTACTTTTTATCATTTCTTTATTATATCTACAATTCCAAGGGAACCATATATATAATAGACCCAATTCTGGTCATTTGCAATTTTACTGCTAAACCTTTCTAGGATGACATTTTATATATATAAAGCTGTGGAATATTGTTTAATGTTGAGAATATACTTCATATTATTTTGGATGTACTCATGTATCAAGCCTGAAGAGCAATGACAGATGATATAGCAGCCATACCACACAATGAGAAGATCAATTGTCCTCTTGAATAATTTAAAGCATGAACTTCAACTCCATTGTTGAAATTGCAAATGGAGCCCCGCTGAGGCTCATCAACTGGCAATGATTAGCATTGAATGTGACAAGAAGAATCTTACTCGCTCATGATGTCACAGAGTACAGTTTTACACTGACCTCACCATCACAATGTTATCCTGCAGAATACACTGTGGCATAGAACATCACAGCATACTGATCTGTACAACTACTATATAATCATTCATGACACTTCAGGTATAATATCCTAAGATATACATACTGAAAGATCCTATCAACAAGGCTGTGTTTGTCATAAATCCTTTAAACAACAGCTTAACACATCTAGACAGAGATTCTAGCACCTCTTTTTTTAATCCTGGCAAAATTTAATGTTAAATTGCAGTCAGATGAAAAATATTCAAGTAAAAAATACCAGTGCTGTCAACTGAGCAAACAATATCTTATATAGGCTTTTAGATTATTATCAATTTCAGCTATGAGAATAGAAAATATTTACATATATGTGAACATTTACAGATCATTTCAATGTACACAGTGTACTGCAAATATATCATTTCTGATTTTGAAATGCAGAATATAAAGCTTACTTTAATTTCCAGTGTTGGAGTAACATAATCAATAGCTCATCTGTATACAAGCTGATATAACTGGTCAATAAATACAATTTAAATATGAATACTTAATAATCAAACAAGTTGTATAGGCAATTTATAAACAAACATATAAATCTTAATAATGTAGCAAGTCATTTTATAGTGTCTTATTATACATGTATATGATATATAATAAAACAAAAAGTCTCAGTAAAAGATCAGATTTTCTACCTGAAGATTACAGAGTTCATAAAAATTTTGATTATATTTGGTCAGGAACTGGCTGATATGTTGATTTTATAGAGAACTTTGTTGTTACACTGTATTTTTTTCTATTTTCTTACTACACACATATTTTTCTTATATTATATCAGATAATGTCGGTGTACAGAGAACAGAGAAAAAAAAACAATAAAAAAATAAAAAGATTCTATCTGCTGGAGATGAATTGAACATGACAGGCAAAAAGAAAACTTGATTTTTGAAGCTCTGTTTTAGAAATCTCTGTTGGATACATATTACATACATACATGTAGGTGAATTTAGATTACTTATTAACAGTGAATTTTGTTCAAATTACATACCGTAGTTATAGTGTCAGGTCAAAAAGTCTTTACGCACAGTTATTTATAAGTAAATATTCCATTATAAATCCTATGTATTTTTTTTTTATAAGATTAAAAAAAAATCATTAAAATCTTATCTTAGATGGATTCTAAAAAATCTCATCTTTAGATGGATTTAAATTGCCTTAATGCCTCTAGATCTCAGCTAGCTCTAATGCAATTGTATATGTAATTTTCTGATATTTCAAAATTTCGCAATATCATTATATTTGTGCATCACATATATATACAAAACATTGTTTTGAAATAGTTTAGCATAAGGTAATATACAGATTTATACGCTACTTCAGCAGTTTATCATTTGCATACTACAGACAATTAGAACTTCATAATACATCATGTATGCAATATCGTTTGATGAGACAATATCTTATCAATTTAATTGTCTTTTTAATTGTAGTATTTCAAGAGTCTGAGCTAATTGTGGATCAGCCAAGTTTTCCAATGGTTTACACTGGTCAGGGAATAGAGATTCAAAAGGATTTTTGAGACATGATAATTAACTTTTCCAAAGAGTAATCTTTTCCATCACAAGTCATTTAGTGGAGTACCTATGTATAAAACAAGGATTTATAAGTGAGAAGGATTCGTGACTGTCTCTTTACACTACTGAACACCACGCGAGACGCCTATGAACCGGGAATAAAAACCGTTTTTCTCAACAAATACTTGTCTTATCGAGTCAAACGAAACACCAATGTAAAGTTTATTAAATTTCACAACGTTTATCACTTGTTTTAAGAATGGAATATTTAGGAGACATGTCTTAAATCTTCGTTAAAAAATACGACAGCTCATGAAATGACGGCCCTGCTTCAGAAAGTAAGACGGTAACCCTCGCACCCGGAAGCTACATCAAAGGCTGCGCCTGCGGATATCAAAGGAAAATCAGTCGCGGCCCAACATCACGGTCAGTGCACAAACACAAAAGCTCCTACGATGTACTCCCCCAAAACCCAGTGTGACTTATCCTTCTCTTATATATGTCCTTGGTATAAACACCTATAGCAGTATATATGACATTGAGAACTTATAAGTGCAGTAAATTAAGACTGCATATTTACAAACTTTACCTGTATGTATTGTCCCATTTGGCTGAATGAATTGTGAAACTGTTAATATGATACAGGTATACAATGAGCATTAAAAAAATCAACCAATAAATTAGTTCCTAATGCTGCTGTTTCATTTTTGTTATCCCATTAGGGAAAATATAAGAAGCTAAACTATATATATATTGCAACCAATTATTATAATTGATAATAATAAATAAATTAGTAGGTCGTAATGTCTTCAATTCATTATTGATTGTGATGATACCAACAAATTCTCTACACTTTTTTTGGAAAAATTATACATTAGCATATTTTTGATATGTTCTATTATTTCATCTTCTTTTTCAATACTGTTTTTCACCCGTTAAGCATCTGTCTCCCCTTTTTGAAACCTCAATTTCAAGTACCTCATTGAATACATGCTGGAAATTAACCATCAACACTTTCTTTATTTAATTTCTTATGCAAATTCATTAGCTTCAATTATGTTGGGCTGTTAAATTACTTTATCAAAAGATTGTCTAGATTTGGTCCTATTAGCACCTCTTATTCCCTTCAATTATTACTTTGCGCTTTTATTAGGTAGAATATGTTATGATGATACTTAAAATTTTTAACATCATTAAAAAAATGAAGCTCATAACATTCTTTATTGCTTTTTCTCAAGAAATCCTTTTCTGCCAGCTTTCAGTTCAAGGGGTACTACTACAGTTGAATACCATACTTACCTTGTAATTGAGATTGAATCATCCTTAAAGATCAATCCAACATCTTTACAATCTATTAGGCTTCTGTGGTCTATGTGGATATCTAATGACTTGCAGAACTAAATATAAATCTTACCCTAGTAAACAAGTCAGTTTTCCGTACGCGTGCTGGTGATATGTTATATGTTACATGTCATGATTCATCAAATCAAAATATTTCCTCGTAATTATGGTTGATCCGGATCTATCTTTGCAGCACATTGAGACAAGTTAGATCTGATCAGATTCGATCTAATCTGGGCCTTCTAGACAATATAATGCCTAATGAAGCGTGACCACAACAAAAACCGTAAACAACAACACTGCGATGTTACCACGCCTCTCACACACCACACCGTGGCGTAAGGCACACGAGTCACGAATCCAACACATTTTTATCACCTTGTAGGAAAAGTTCACTACGGATTCGTTATTCGCAATACAGCCCTAAAATCAATTTTGCTCCATTAATTAGTAAATAAATAAGATATCCATCAATGAATTTTCAAACTCTGACACAGGCTTTCGACAGAATACACCAAATCATGATGGACAGTGAAGAAATTATCGTCAATTTTCACCGTGTTTTGATATGGTGGGTCGGGAGACACCCTGCTAGCGGCCATAATATATGATTAACTTCAATAATTCTCATATGAATCTAAGGTCAAATGATGTATAAAGCTGAAAATAAACAAAATATTACCTCATCATCTTCATCGGAGGTATGAGGAACTTTTCCTGCGACCTCCTCGGTGGAGTCTGTCGCCATGTTTCCTACTGATGGCTTCGTTCCTGTTAAATCCGCGAGAGGGCGCTGTGGGTTTTACAGCCAGAAAACGTGGTCCTACGATAGGCCTTGTAGGGTCGAAACAATCGATAACGTCAATTTTATCTGTCCTTTGTCCTAACAATGTAAACGAATCAACAATTAACAGGAAGACATTAGGAAAATCTAAAAGCATGTTATTGTTACCAATGCTATATCTCTTTTTTTTTCTCTTTGAGGCCTATTTGTCAGATCGAAGTTTAGATAGACATTCATATCATCATGAACTAAAATAAATTACAAATTATTTAAGTGAATAACTCATTGGATTAGGCCTACCTACCAATGGTGTTATAAACCAGTAGTGGTGTAAATGATATTTTTTATTGTCATTTAGGGACATAATCGATCTGTTATTACTATGATTATGAATACCACAATATACATTTATCCACACAAATAAATCAATATTTTTATTAGCGTCGTATTGGTATACAAGCTAAACGTTATATAATATATTCATGGACATAATATACTAAATCTCTGGTTTACATGCAGCAGAAACATACACATTATGTTCATCATTTTGAACACAAGAAATCGCACAGATCTATGGCAAGCCAAGTTACTTTTTATTCTATTAATTCCGATATTGGAATTAGAATTTACAATATCGAAATTAAATTTCTGTTAATTTCCGATATCGAGGAGCCTAATTCCGTTATCGGAAATTCTATTTTTGATATCAGGAATTAGAAAACAATTTTCCATATCAGAAATTTAAATCTGATATTGGAGGTTCTATTTCCGATATCAGGAATTCTATTTCTGGTATAGGTCCTAGGGAATTCTATTCCCGATATCGGAAAATCTTAGTAATTCCTGATAACAGAAATTGAATTTCCGGTATCAGAAATTCTCTCTCATCCTGCTTGTTATATGAGCATGATGTATGATAATACAATTATCATGTAATACAATTTCTGATATTGAAATTTGTTTTCTAATTTCCGATATGAAAAATAGAGTTTCCGATATCAAAATTAGAATATCCGATATCAGAATTAGAATTTCAATATGGGAAATTCAATTTTCGATATCGGCAAAAGTATTGCCGATATCGGGAAATATAAAAAGGAACTTGGCTTGCCATACAGATCCAGTGAAAATGTAACAATGTAACAATACAGGCAGTGCTGGACAAACATATAACTTCATTTTGTATAACAAACTAGGTACATTGTACGATTAATATATTATGTGTTTATCAATACCATTTCATGAGACAAAATATCAATAATTTATAATGCACATTTCAAAACCTTGCAATATTAATTAACTTAAATTAGAAATTATAGTATCTCGTAGCTTTAAAAGTCAAATCTATATATTTTCCTATTGTTTTTAATTTCCTTATATTCTGGGTTGATAATAAAAGTACCAACTTGATTACACTAGAACGTCTATAATTATATGATCGAAACACCCCTAACAAACACACAAAGAAAAAAATAAAAATAAAAAAAAATACGACCCTGCAGGTAGGGTGTTAAATTTGTATCTGCTGCCCCTATATTGCATGATCGCAAGAGGCGACTTAATTTTGGATCTTATCTTTCCTCTTCTTCCTAACGCTCCCTTGACACCGCCTCAATTTTGGGCTTCTGTTAACCGCCCGCCTCTGTGAGGTAGGCTCCGGGTTCTGCCCTGTGGCCTATACGCACCAAAGTCTATAAAAGTGACCACCTAGTTTCTGCTCCTACTAAAGCGTACAATCAGATATGTGACCGGGATGTGTTGCTTGATGTCTTCGGCTGTTAGCACTATATTCTCCCAAAATACACACCCGTATACATGGGAGGCCGTTCTTACAACATGACCCTGACTGTAAATAGGACGTTAATTTAGCAAACAAACCAACTAAAAAAAGACTCGCTACAAAACCTAAAAGTTTTGATAGCACCAGTTTTCAGTTAATGAAATCAGAGATCTTCAGAAACACTTAGACTTTATTATGTATAGATCTATGTTTCTGATGTCTTTTCCTGAATACGGGCTGCAAACACAGGGATCTGAAAATTAGTTACAGTTTATACAAGGATTTATAAGTGAGATAAGATATACGTCCTTGGTTTATATAATTATTTTTTAGACGTTTTAGATAAATTTTCCGGTTTTTTTTATCAAGACACCTAACTGAAACGGCTGAAAAGGGTTCATGGTCATTAGAATGGGTCCGATTTTACTTAAACGGTGACTTATTTCCACGTCTACGAAGTAAACAGGGCTGCATGTTCTTGTTCACATGGTAAGTGAAAGATGCTCCACCGCTGACAAATGGTATTTTTTCACTATTAAAAACAGGAGCAGACGATTTAGTATTTTTCTTCAGTTATAAAAGTAACTTACTTTACACCATTACCACCATTGAAAAGTTTGAGCTTCTAATTTTACTTCAAGTTAAAAATGTGAAAAATAATTAATTGCATCCCAAAAAAATCCGTACCACTATATCCTATATGAAATGAACTACTGAATGCGCATGTACCAAATGCAAAATAAATTATTTTTTATTATTTTTGTGTTAATTAGACTATTATATACACTATTAAACACCAATTATTGTTCAAATGATGAATATCATTTTTGCTCTGTCGGCGGTGGAGCATCTTTAAATTTTACCGCGAAAAAATAAGGAGTTGCTTCCCTTTGATAGAACTCTTCAGGCGGAAATGGACAGCTAACAAAATTCTGTTATGATTCTGGAGTTGCCGATTTTACACTATTGTGGATGAAAAATGCTTTGCATAGCTCCATAATGTGACAAACCCCTATACGTTTACTGTTATTATTTGATCAATAACCATGTCGGTGGAAGAACTGGAACAGGTAATGGATATTTATGTGTACACTGGATGTTTTTGCTCGATACTTATTGCTTGTCAAAAAGGGGTGTAACGTTAGTTAGATCTAACTTGAAACAGTACGTAATTTCGCACACCTGACGATTTTTCGCAATCTTCCTTTAAATGTCAGAAAGATTTGCTCTGTTGTTTATGTTGTGACTAAAGGAGGCCTCTCACTGTGATTTTGTCATATTTAGTTAATTTTTTCAGGATAAGTTGGTTTTGAAAAAACGAAATCGGAACAATACGGCCCATCTCAGTAAAGAAATTTATAGAAAATAAACCACTTGACATAAAATAATTCTGGGTGATAAATAACTGATTCACGTACAAATATGTAGAGAAACTATCCTTTTTTTAGAATACATCGAAACCCGTATGAAAATCCATCAAATATAAGCGGAAAACAGATATTTTCTGCGGACACCCTATGACTTTCTTGACCTCGTTTACATTGTTTACTATAGGGAGCGGTCATTTTTCATATCGAAAATGGCGGCGAAATGTCACTTTTTCATTTAGAAATATAATTGTGTTTTGATGTCATTTCAAGATTGGAACTGTACTTAATCTTTGTTTATGATGTTGTTGGTCCATGAAATGTTTGAAAATGATTATTTTCTCCAAAAACAAGAAAGTTTGAGGTGTGTGCGAAATTACGTCCCCCAAACCCGTTCAACTACAGGTTAACATCAAGTTAATAACAGCTCCCATGCGCAGTGATACGTCTGCGCATATCCGGTTACATACTCGTGTGTTGTGAAGCACTTGTACATCTGCCGATGTAAGTTCAGCCTTTTTGGTTCGGAATGAAAGTATTTGAAATTCATTAAAATCAATGCCAAAAGTGTGCGAAATTACGTACCCCCACTCTAACGTTAGTTAGATCTAACTTGAAACATGTCTTAGAAAGGTCTGACTAGGCTAAGCAAGACACATTGAATAGGCAGAACAGAATGTTACTATTTGCATCATTCTGTATATTGAACGAACAGTAATAATTAAATTAGGTTGATTTATATAGAGAGGATTCAGTAAAACATTTGGAGACATTGACCATATAAAATAGCTATTTGACATCTGTCTATGACAATATCAATGCTTATTGCACTCATGTGCACCAGGCAGATCTGATTGAGATTTAATGTCCCTCAAATGCAGGACTATCCTGCGTATACAGGTGTGTACGTCCCCAACCTGATGATGATATAAATTGATAAAATTATAATAGTTAATCAGGTTTGCATCCCTATCAGCTTTTGAGAGATTCTGCATTACTTCCGCCATACTCCATATCTCAACAAACCACACCTGAGAACCAGTGGTACTATTACCTTAGACCTCCCCAATACATTTGTCAATACACTGTAGATGTTTTCTTCCAATGGCAATGAAAATTAAAAGTCATTATTGTTTTTATCAGAATTTTGATGACTTTTAGTATCAAAAACTCAAAAAAAAAAAAATCCATTACAAGATATCAACGTTAGATTCGCCAATTGAAATATAGTTAGAAAATAAATCAAATATCACATGAAAACCCAATTAATGGTATATGTTTCTGTATTTAGTAAACAAACATTTTAACATCCAACCTTCAAAGAACACAACACAAGTGTGGGTACATGTACAGCAGCCAGTTAGTACACAATGTCACATGCCCATATCAGGGGTTGTCTGAGAGGTAGTATACACTTCACCTTTTATTTTTTGTGTGCGCCTATGTGTCAGATTTAAGGTCGTCAAAATGTGGTATATACTACT
The DNA here is from genome assembly GCF_041381155.1 of Argopecten irradians. NCBI lineage: Eukaryota > Metazoa > Mollusca > Bivalvia > Pectinida > Pectinidae > Argopecten > Argopecten irradians. The sequence goes on from NC_091136.1 coordinate 55,355,820, forward strand.
GTTAAAGCAGTATATTTTTATTTAGAAAAGTAGAACCTGTATGAATATCATTAGGATGAATTGCAAAATAGCATTAAATCATGATCAGCACGTTCTAAATTTCCATCTACTGTACTATGTAGGTCAAATTTACCTGGTGATCAACTGGGGATGTACAGGCACATAGATTAATTTTTAGACAAGCACAGTTTCAAGTTCTTTTATATATATATATAGCTCTAGTTTTAAATATTCATGTTTGTTGAAATGTTGAAGAATTGAACAAAAACTAAGTGCAGATAATTCCATAAGGAATATTAATGAATGTTTAGGTTATAGAATGTTCTTTTTTACTGTTAAAAGGATAATGGGACTTTAACATCCTGTTCATGGTAGCATATTCTGGTGTGGTTTGTGTTGATTTGATCCCTGCATGGTAATTGTTAATGATATTTTGTTACATCAAGTATGTAACTGTTTAGTTATATAAGCTCAGCCTCTCATACTTCCATTTACTGTACAGGAGCCTTTCAATGCTCACGAGTTTGTGGAAAGACTGGCATGGCGTACCATGGGAACCAAGGGAAGAAGTAACCATGACGACTTTGATCCGATGTTGCTTCATGGTGCTTTTGAAAAGATGATTCAGGATTTGAAAGAAAAAAATGCACAAATGGAGAAAAAGGTTGAAAAACTAGAAGATGCCTGTAAGGAGGAAGAGAAGAGACATTGGCAAAGAGTGGCAGATCTTCAGAAACGCAATAAGGTTATCTAGCAATTATATATTAGAGTATACATAGAGTAGTTACATTGATGTTATAAACCATAAACCTTAAGTTTTATTTCAGTGATTGAACCATAAGTTAACAAAAGCAAGGTTTTGGGCTTATTTTGTTTAATGTCCTATTATGACAACCAGCGTCATTTAAAGATATTTCAGCTTAAGCTAATGGAGGAAAGCCAGAGTACCTAGAGAAAATCACTGACCTGCAGTTAGTACATGGCAACTGCCACATGAGTTTCAAACTTAATTACAACCCTGTGGGGAAGGCGTTTACACACTATTATCAATTGTAAACAAGTCATGGTTGCTAATTATGAGTTTATAATCTTAGAGAAAAATCAATAATCAGTCAATTCAAACTAATTTGCTGTTTTTCAGGCATCCTATTCTCACTTTCAAGAACTAGACGAGAGAATCAACCTGGTGGCAACAAAGGTTGTTCACCTAGGAGACCAGTTAGAAGGCGTCAATACACCAAGGGCGAGGGCTGTCGACGCCCAAAGACTCATGAACTTTTTTAATGAGTTCCTTAACTATGATGAGCCTAAGTCATCAGTATTTACTGACCCTTTTCAGGTAAGATCTATTTCAACATCTTTATAATAATAGTTTAATAGAACTTGGTGTTGATGCTACACTATATATCATAAAGACACAAAATACAGCATTCCTACACTACACCTGTTATCATACACACCTGTATATAGGGGAGACAATCCTTCAGTGTCTCTTTAGTTATACACGCACAAACAATCTCTTCAAGCATTATGATTAAGTTTTCTACTTGAGACATATATATATATACAGTATAACTTGTCTAGACCGGATGTGAACGGGACCAGACTATTTGTTCGGTTTATACAGGTGTCCGGTTTATAGAGGATAGAACCTTATCACAATATGTTCACATTGAAATCATCAGAAGAATTTTTTTTATTACATCACAAACATTTATTCTCACATATGTACATGGTAGAGCACAGAATTCCATCCTACGTTTTCTTGGTTTCTGAGGTGTACATGTACGATCCATTTCTCCCGGCATGCTACATTCAAATGAACTCTCAGAAGTTATGTGTATGTTTTATTGTTAGAATTGTAACGGGAGAAAACCTCGCCTGTTACAGAATTGACCGTGAAAAGTATTCACAAATACAATGTACATGTAACAAAACCGTCGAATGAAAAGTGAAAAGTTGTCACTATCTAGCCCTTAGTATACCGGTACAGGTAAATCCCCTTAGGCGCCTCATGATCAGTCCCATGTTGTGAAAACATTATTACCGGTTTGCCCAAGTTAATTTTACAAAGAAAGGTATAGTAACATTACCTAGACAGTTCCGTTTTCAGAGTAGACAGGTTCCGGATCATGCAGGTTTTGGTTACTATATTTCATTAAGAAATTTGCCGGGACAAAACAAATTAATCGGTATAGACAAGTTTCCAGTTTATACAGGGTTCGGTTTAGACAAGTTATACTGTACCTGGTATATAGATACAAATTCCATTAATGAATTCATAATAGATTATCATGTGACATATTCATTCATCATTCATCATTTGTAGCTAAACTATTTCACCTGTTTTGTGAACTGATTGCCAAATATTTCTGTCTGCATTTATTAGTAGCTATGGTTTTCCATCTAATGAAAATAACTATCTGATTTTTTTAGCTTCAATTGGCTGCAGAAATAATCCAGAAGTTATATCAGATAGCCTTAGAACTTCCAGCAGGAGAAAAGTAAGAACTCATACAATGTTCACAAAATCTACTATGAAATTCTACTGTAAAATGGAATCATTTGCAATGTGATTCACGTGGTTAATAAGCAATTTGTCTAGTGTTTCAAAATCTTTTTATTTTAACAAAAAAAAAAAAAAAAAAAAAAAAAAAATCAATTATGGCTACTTGTGGTACAATTACTTAGAGATGACAGACAACACTGATTCTGTTGATCAGTTCTGTTTGAATCTTATGAGGCTGCATGGTTTGAATTCAATGAAACTGTTAACGTTCAATTTGTTATTATATTGTTTCGGGTTGATTTTCATTGATACAATACTAGCCATGAGTGCTCCAATGTTAGTCATATCAATTTCAGACTTCACAAATTGTTTTTCTCATAGGTATACTAGTAATTTCATTACATTACTGATGTATTGTAGTTTTAATGAAACTATTCTTTAATCAACAGATTTGACAATGCCAGAAAGAAAATATGGGGTATGTATGATCATGGTGCTGTGTAAATGTACTATATTAATGTTAACAAGGCGTTGTACTGTGTATTTGAGAATTCGTTGTCTAATGGACAGCCAACCAAAAATTCTAGAAACTGTTAAATTTACATTAATGCTGTGGTTCTACTATTGGAGTCATTGTATTGTGAGAATGTATAGTTTCTTCATGGTCAGTGTGATGATCTGATCTTAAGTAATCCTAATTATGTTACTGTACAAGTATATCTTTGTCTTTCTAAAATTCTTATTGTACAAGTACATCTTTGTCTATCTAAAATTCTTATTGTATAAGGACATCTTTGTCTATCTAAAATTCTTATTGTATAAGTACATCTTTGTCTATCTAAAATTCTTATTGTATAAGTACATCTTTGTCTATCTAAAATTCTTATTGTATAAGGACATCTTTGTCTATCTAAAATTCTTATTGTATAAGGACATCTTTGTCTATCTAAAATTCTTATTGTACAAGTACATCTTTGTCTATCTAAAATTCTTATTGTATAAGGACATCTTTGTCTATCTAAAATTCTTATTGTATAAGGACATCTTTGTCTATCTAAAATTCTTATTGTACAAGTACATCTTTGTCTATCTAAAATTCTTATTGTACAAGTACATCTTTGTCTATCTAAAATTCTTATTGTATAAGGACATCTTTGTCTATCTAAAATTCTTATTGTATAAGGACATCTTTGTCTATCTAAAATTCTTATTGTATAAGGACATCTTTGTCTATCTAAAATTCTTATTGTATAAGGACATCTTTGTCTATCTAAAATTCTTATTGTACAAGTACATCTTTGTCTATCTAACATTCTTATTGTACAAGTACATCTTTGTCTATCTTAAATTCTTATTGTATAAGGACATCTTTGTCTATCTAAAATTCTTATTGTATAAGAACATCTTTGTCTATCTAAAATTCTTATTGTATAAGGACATCTTTGTCTATCTAAAATTCTTATTGTATAAGAACATCTTTGTCTATCTAAAATTCTTATTGTATAAGAACATCGTTGTCTATCTAAAATTCTTATTGTATAAGGACATCTTTGTCTATCTAAAATTCTTATTGTATAAGGACATCTTTGTCTATCTAAAATTCTTATTGTACAGGTACATCTTTGTCTATCTAACATTTTTATTGTACAAGTAAATCTTTGTCTATCTAAAATTCTTATTGTACAAGTACATCTTTGTCTATCTAACATTCTTATTGTACAAGTACATCTTTGTCTATCTTAAATTATTATTGTATAAGGACATCTTTGTCTATCTAAAATTCTTATTGTAAAGTACATCTTTGTCTATCTAAAATTCTTATTGTACAAGAACATCTTTGTCTATCTAAAATTCTTATTGTATAAGAACATCTTTGTCTATCTAAAATTCTTATTGTATAAGAACATCTTTGTCTATCTAAAATTCTTATTGTATAAAACATCTTTGTCTATCTAAAATTCTTATTGTATAAAGGACATCTTTGTCTATCTAAAATTCTTATTGTATAAGACATCTTTGTCTATCTAAAATTCTTATTGTAAAGACATCTTTGTCTATCTAAAATTCTTATTGTACAATGTTACATTTTTGTCTATCTAAATTCTTTTGAAGACATCTATCTAAAATTCTTATTGTACAAGTACATCTTTGTCTATCTAAAATTCTTATTGTATAAGGACATCTTTGTCTATCTAAAATTCTTATTGTATACAGGACATCTTTGTCTATCTAAAATTCTTATTGTACAAGTACATCTTTGTCTATCTAAAATTTTATTGTACAAACATCTTTGTCTATCTAAAATTCTTATTGTACAAGTACATCTTTGTCTATCTAAAATTCTTATTGTATAAGGACATCTTGTCTTTCTAAAATTCTTATTGTACAAGTACATCTTTGTCTATCTAAAATTCTTATTGTATAAGGACATCTTTGTCTATCTAAAATTCTTATTGTATAAGGACATCTTTGTCTATCTAAAATTCTTATTGTACAGGTACATCTTTGTCTATCTAAAATTCTTATTGTACAAGTACATCTTTGTCTATCTAAAATTCTTATTGTATAAGTACATCTTTGTTATCTAAAATTCTTATTGTACAAGTACATCTTTGTCTATCTAAAATTCTTATTGTATAAGTACATCTTTGTCTATCTAAAATTCTTATTGTATAAGGACATCTTTGTCTATCTAAAATTCTTATTGTATAAGGACATCTTTGTCTATCTAAAATTCTTATTGTATAAGTACATCTTTGTCTATCTAAAATTCTTATTGTACAAGTACATCTTTGTCTATCTAAAATTCTTATTGTACAAGTACATCTTTGTCTATCTAAATTCATTCTTATTGTACAAGTACATCTTTGTCTATCTTAAATTCTTATTGTATAAGGACATCTTTGTCTATCTAAAATTCTTATTGTACAAGAACATCTTTGTCTATCTAAAATTCTTATTGTATAAGGACATCTTTGTCTATCTAAAATTCTTATTGTACAAGTACATCTTTGTCTATCTAAAATTCTTATTGTATAAGGACATCTTTGTCTATCTAAAATTCTTATTGTACAAGTACATCTTTGTCTATCTAAAATTCTTATTGTATAAGGACATCTTTGTCTATCTAAAATTCTTATTGTACAAGTACATCTTTGTCTATCTAAAATTCTTATTGTACAAGGACATCTTTGTCTATCTAAAATTCTTATTGTACAAGTACATCTTTGTCTATCTAAAATTCTTATTGTATAAGGACATCTTTGTCTATCTAAAAATTCTTATTGTACAAGTACATCTTTGTCTATCTAAAATTCTTATTGTACAAGTACATCTTTGTCTATCTAAAATTCTTATTGTACAAGTACATCTTTGTCTATCTAAAATTCTTATTGTATAAGGACATCTTTGTCTATCTAAAATTCTTATTGTACAAGTACATCTTTGTCTATCTAAAATTCTTATTGTATAAGGACATCTTTGTCTATCTAAAATTCTTATTGTATAAGGACATCTTTGTCTATCTAAAATTCTTATTGTATAAGGACATCTTTGTCTATCTAAAATTCTTATTGTACAAGTACATCTTTGTCTATCTAACATTTTTATTGTACAAGTAAATCTTTGTCTATCTAAAATTCTTATTGTACAAGTACATCTTTGTCTATCTAACATTCTTATTGTACAAGTACATCTTTGTCTATCTTAAATTCTTATTGTACATCTTTGTCTATCTAAAATTCTTATTGTACAAGTACATCTTTGTCTATCTAAAATTCTTATTGTATAAGGACATCTTTGTCTATCTAAAATTCTTATTGTACAAGTACATCTTTGTCTATCTAAAATTCTTATTGTACAAGAACATCTTTGTCTATCTAAAATTCTTATTGTATAAGAACATCTTTGTCTATCTAAAATTCTTATTGTATAAGGACATCTTTGTCTATCTAAAATTCTTATTGTATAAGGACATCTTTGTCTATCTAAAATTCTTATTGTACAAGTACATCTTTGTCTATCTAACATTTTTATTGTACAAGTACATCTTTGTCTATCTAAAATTCTTATTGTATAAGTACATCTTTGTCTATCTAAAATTCTTATTGTACAAGTACATCTTTGTCTATCTAACATTTTTATTGTACAAGTAAATCTTTGTGTATCTAAAATTCTTATTGTACAAGTACATCTTTGTCTATCTAAAATTCTTATTGTATAAGGACATCTTGTCTTTCTAAAATTCTTATTGTACAAGTACATCTTTGTCTATCTAAAATTCTTATTGTATAAGGACATCTTTGTCTATCTAAAATTCTTATTGTATAAGGACATATTTGTCTATCTAAAATTCTTATTGTATAAGAACATCTTTGTCTATCTAAAATTCTTATTGTACAAGAACATCTTTGTCTATCTAAAAATTCTTATTGTATAAGGACATCTTTGTCTATCTAAAATTCTTATTGTACAAGTACATCTTTGTCTATCTAAAATTCTTATTGTATAAGGACATCTTTGTCTATCTAAAATTCTTATTGTACAGGTACATCTTTGTCTATCTAAAATTCTTATTGTATAAGGACATATTTGTCTATCTAAAATTCTTATTGTACAAGTAGACATCTTTGTCTATCTAAAATTCTTATTGTATAAGGACATATCTTTGTCTATCTAAAATTCTTATTGTATAAGGACATCTTTGTCTATCTAAAATTCTTATTGTATAAGGACATCTTTGTCTATCTAAAATTCTTATTGTATAAGGACATCTTTGTCTATCTAAAATTCTTATTGTACAAGACATCTTTGTCTATCTAAAATTCTTATTGTATAAGGGACATTGTTGTCTATCTAAAATTCTTATTGTATAAGACACTTGATTCTTATTGTAAGACTTTGTCTATCTAAAATTCTTATTGTATAAGGACATCTTTGTCTATCTAAAATTCTTATTGTATAAGGACATCTTTGTCTATCTAAAATTCTTATTGTATAAGTACATCTTTGTCTATCTAAAATTCTTATTGTACAAGTACATCTTTGTCTATCTAAAATTCTTATTGTACAAGTACATCTTTGTCTATCTAACATTCTTATTGTACAAGGTACATCTTTGTCTATCTAAAATTCTTATTGTACAAGGACATCTTTGTCTATCTAAAATTCTTATTGTATAAGGACATCTTTGTCTATCTAAAATTCTTATTGTATAAGGACATCTATCTAAAATTCTTATTGTTCAAGTACATCTTTCGTCTATCTACATCTAACGATAGAAACAATACACACAAAACTATCGTATTTTTCCAAATGCTGACTAATTTTTGTTATTTCCCGGATAGACCATTTCAATGTGTAAATTATCATGTTTTGCCATATTCCCTCCCCCCCCCCCCCCCAAAAAAAAATAAATCAATGAATAGGCAAAAAAAGGAAATGAAAGCCCATGGGGTCCTCGATCAAATTTTCACAATTTTGTAAGCTTGAAGTTGTAACTCACAACCCTACGCCCAAATTCATCCAGTGCTAAGATGGGTTATATTTGACTAGTTTTTGAAAATCATGACTCCAAAAAAAAACCCATTCCACATCAGTTCATATTTTTTGTGATATTACATCTTGTTTATGTCTGTTTATTTTCATGATTTTCTCCAAATTTTGTGTTTAGTAAATCTGTATGCGAATTTTTTTAGAAATTTGCAATTTTGGTGCAGACAGGTCCCCTCTTGTCATTTATTGCAGCAAATGTTACTTTCGTGTTTGAAAATCCATCCTCATTTAACACAAGGGCACCAAAAACAACAAGGGCAAGCAAAAAACTCAGAGATATCATCTAATTTTCACTTCATTGCTTTTATTTGATTTATTTAATGATTTTAAACATTCAATATTATATGTAGACAATTTTTACCTATTGCAAAAAATATTCAAGTGAAAAGTTGTAGCGTATCTAAAACCATTCTGGAATTCAAAACAACCTCCGCAGTTTCCAGTTTAGGGTCATATGAATTGGCGCGGTTTTCAAAAGTATGGACCTACCTTAATAAAATTGAATTGGAAACCATGATAAATTCAGCTGATATTACTGAGGATAAAAATATTTTTCAGTATTGAAACTTTGTTTATTATAACCTAATCTTAATTTCAAAGCTGACACTACATGGGTACACCTACAGAAATTATTTATCTTTCTTAGTCATAAGGTTTACAACTATTGTTGGATAATTTCAGGGCTATGGTGAATGTATTGATGCCTTCATTGAAGAATCTCAGAAAGTAAGTACTAAATGTACCTCCATCCACATCATTGTAACATGGGTAAAGTTGTAGGGACAGAGGTTCCGTTGAGTAAGTACTAAATGTACCTCCATCCACATCATTGTAACATGGGTAAACGTTGTCGGGACAGAGGTTCCGTTGAGTAAGTACTAAATGTACCTCCATCCACATCATTGTAACATGGGTAAAGTTGTAGGGACAGAGGTTCCGTTGAGTAAGTACTAAATGTACCTCCATCCACATCATTGTAACATGGGTAAAGTTGTAGGGACAGAGGTTCCGTTGAGTAAGTACTAAATGTACCTCCATCCACATCATTGTAACATGGGTAAAGTTGTAGGGACAGAGGTTACGTTGTATATTACATATAAGTACATAGTAAATATCCGTTGAGTACGTACAAAGTACCTTCCATCCACATCATTGTAACATGGGTAAAGTTGTAGGGACAGAGGTTACGTTGAGTAAGTACTAAATGTACCTCCATCCACATCATTGTAACATAGGTAAAGTTGTAGGGACAGAGGTTCTGTTGAGTAAGTACTAAATGTACCTCCATCCACATCATTGTAACATGGGTAAAGTTGTAGGGACAGAGGTTCCGTTGAGTAAGTACTAAATGTACCTCCATCCACATCATTGTCACATGGGTAAAGTTGTCGGGACAGAGGTTCCGTTGAGTAAGTACTAAATGTACCTCCATCCACATCATTGTAACATAGGTAAAGTTGTAGGGACAGAGGTTCCGTTGAGTAAGTACTAAATGTACCTCCATCCACATCATTGTAACATGGGTAAAGTTGTAGGGACAGAGGTTCCGTTGAGTAAGTACTAAATGTACCTCCAATCCACATCATTGTAACATAGGTAAAGTTGTAGGGACAGAGGTTCCGTTGAGTAAGTACTAAATGTACCTCCATCCACATCATTGTAACATGGGTAAAGTTGTAGGGACAGAGGTTCCGTTGAGTAAGTACTAAATGTACCTCCATCCACATCATTGTAACATAGGTAAAGTTGTAGGGACAGAGGTTCCGTTGAGTAAGTACTAAATGTACCTCCATCCACATCATTGTAACATGGGTAAAGTTGTAGGGACAGAGGTTCCGTTGAGTAAGTACTAAATGTACCTCCATCCACATCATTGTAACATGGGTAAAGTTGTAGGGACAGAGGTTCCGTTGAGTAAGTACTAAATGTACCTCCATCCACATCATTGTAACATGGGTAAAGTTGTAGGGACAGAGGTTCCGTTGAGTAAGTACTAAATGTACCTCCATCCACATCATTGTAACATAGGTAAAGTTGTAGGGACAGAGGTTCCGTTGAGTAAGTACTAAATGTACCTCCATCCACATCATTGTAACATAGGTAAAGTTGTAGGGACAGAGGTTCCGTTGAGTAAGTACTAAATGTACCTCCATCCACATCATTGTAACATAGGTAAAGTTGTCGGACAGAGGTTCCTGTTGAGTAAGTACTAAATGTACCTAGATCCATCCACATCATTGTAACATGGTAAAGTTGTAGGGACAGAGGTTCCGTTGAGTAAGTACTAAATGTACCTAGATCCACATCATTGTAACATAGGTAAAGTTGTAGGGACAGAGGTTCCGTTGAGTAAGTACTAAATGTACCTAGATCCACATCATTGTAACATAGGTAAAGTTGTAGGGACAGAGGTTCCGTTGAGTAAGTACTAAATGTACCTCCATCCACATCATTGTAACATGGGTAAAGTTGTAGGGACAGAGGTTCCGTTGAGTAAGTACTAAATGTACCTCCATCCACATCATTGTAACATGGGTAAAGTTGTAGGGACAGAGGTTCCGTTAAAGTAAGTTCTAATACTAAATGTACCTAGTCCACATCATTGTAACATGGGTAAAGTTGTCGGGACAGAGGTTCCGTTGAGTAAGTACTAAATGTACCTCCATCCACGTCATTGTTCACATGGGTAAAGTTGTAGGGACAGAGGTTCCGTTGAGTAAGTACTAAATGTACCTCCATCCACATCATTGTAACATGGGTAAAGTTGTCGGGACAGAGGTTCCGTTGAGTAAGTACTAAATGTACCTCCATCCACATCATTGTAACATGGGTAAAGTTGTAGGGACAGAGGTTCCGTTGAGTAAGTACTAAATGTACCTCCATCCACGTCATTGTCACATGGGTAAAGTTGTAGGGACAGAGGTTCCGTTGAGTAAGTACTAAATGTACCTCCATCCACGTCATTGTCACATGGGTAAAGTTGTAGGGACAGAGGTTCCGTTGAGTAAGTACTAAATGTACCTCCATCCACGTCATTGTCACATGGGTAAAGTTGTAGGGACAGAGGTTCCGTTGAGTAAGTACTAAATGTACCTCCATCCACGTCATTGTCACATGGGTAAAGTTGTAGGGACAGAGGTTCCGTTGAGTAAGTACTAAATGTACCTCCATCCACATCATTGTAACATGGGTAAAGTTGTCGGGACAGAGGTTCCGTTGAGTAAGTACTAAATGTACCTCCATCCACATCATTGTAACATGGGTAAAGTTGTAGGGACAGAGGTTCCGTTGAGTAAGTACTAAATGTACCTAGATCCACATCATTGTAACATGGGTAAAGTTGTAGGGACAGAGGTTCCGTTGAGTAAGTACTAAATGTACCTCCATCCACGTCATTGTCACATGGGTAAAGTTGTAGGGACAGAGGTTCCGTTGAGTAAGTACTAAATGTACCTCCATCCACGTCATTGTCACATGGGTAAAGTTGTAGGGACAGAGGTTCCGTTGAGTAAGTACTAAATGTACCTCCATCCACGTCATTGTCACATGGGTAAAGTTGTAGGGACAGAGGTTCCGTTGAGTAAGTACTCATCCCTGTACATGGTAAGTTGTGGACAGAGGTTCCGTTGAGTAAGTACTAAATGTACCTCCATCCACATCATTGTAACATAGGTAAAGTTGTAGGGACAGAGGTTCCGTTGAGTAAGTTCTAAATGTTCCTCCATCCACATCATTGTAACATGGGTAAAATTGTCGGGACAGAGGTTGCCGACCTCTCAGTACGATGTCTGTATAGCAGCATAGGATAGCTTGTTAGAGTCAAACCTGGAGACATATATATATCTTTGCCATCCAGTACCTGGATTCGGTGGATAATATCCAAGTTTGTCCAAAATGATAACCTTCAGTTACCCTCATACATGCATAAAATGTTTAAATACTTGTTCAGTAACTTGGAGGGTCATAGATATAGGGCCCATGGACTATAATACTCTACTGAATGGCAATGACCTTTGTTGAAGGTCATATATGCCAAAAGAAATTGTGAATACTGTTTCTCAGTCTCAGTTAATCTTGAAAAATGAATGTGATTGGTATTATATTACCAGTAGTATTTATTGATTTGGAATAAAGTGATTTGTTTTTTAAAATCTAGTAAAAAATGGATGAGAAAGTCTGCTTCAATTGATATAATTACATTACCAGGGGGCGTTCCAGAAGTTGGATCCATTTGATGATGTTGTAGCGTTGTGTACCAGAACTAGTGACCTTATCAGCACTGTGTTCAGTAGTCCTGACACAGTGATGGCCAAGTTTGTACAGACAATCTACAACACCAAACTACAGGTAAACCAATCAATCAATGCATGGGCAAAAATGTAGAAATGTTCATGTTACCAGAATGTTACCATGCAGATATTTTATTTAATTGAAATTTCTGGTTTCCCATATACAATGGTGGAGTGTATATACAGAGGAATCAAACAAATTTCTATATTTCCTGTTTTGGCTGGGATGATCGCTTTTTGAAAACCCCTTAAAAAGTTCAGATAGATCATGTTTAAATATACAGTATATGGGGAACATGTTCCTTGCTTTATTTGATGGAGAGCTTTTCTCTCAACAGACACATATAGCGTCCAAACTGGAGTCCAAAGACGATCCAGAGGAGTACCTTATAACACTGTTTCAGCTTTACACAAGGTACGCTTGTTGATCGCTGATGTGAATTATTCACCCTTAACCCTAATTAAGTTACCAACAGTTTGTTGTAAATAATGCCTTATTATCTTGTATTCTGTGGTAGTTTGATACATTTCTGGTAATCAAAGATTTTTTTAGTCTTCTTTTTTAAACTTCTTTATTCAATATCAATGAAAAATGTCCAGTCTGCAGAATTTAATATTGATATGAACAGTAACATTGTCTATTTTCAATATCAGTCAACTGATAAGACTGGAATGGTTAGACTTACGATAATGTTTGATGTATAAATTAATAATTGTTAAAAGGTAATTGTTATTCTTTTATTTAGGACGGTGAAGCTATCAGAGGATTTGTCTGTATTTAAGATGGGAAATGACAGTCTGTTCCTCACCAAACTCACCAAGAGTATATTCCAGAAACATCTAGAGGCTTATATTAAGTAGGCTGATTCCATATAACATGATGTCAGATTTTATGTACAAAGAAATTTATGCAGTATTTGATTTCTATTAGCTTTCTTTTGAAGGCTTATTAACATGAAGAGAAGTTATTATTTATGTTTACCCTTACATTTGCAAGCAAAATTAATGGTCTCTATGTACAAGGAGTAAAGTAGTTTGTTCTGCAATTTTATAGATAAAATAATTGTTCTGATATTCACCACAGACAGTTGTATGTAATATTTTCTTTTGCAGTTTTGAAACCAAATATTTAAAGGAACGCTGTTCAGCACATTTACAGCGATACTACGACGGTAAAGAACACACTAAGAAACAGATCCAGTCAGGAGGGTAAGTTATACCCTACCTTTACTGTGTGTAATACCATGTGTGTCTGGTATCATTTCTACCTGTAGTCCTTTGAGAATGAAAATGTACCCATCTCTTTGTTTTGACCACTTCTGACTCTAAGCTGAGAAATGCTCATGATCACATGCTTACAAAAGGTTAGGTGAATTAGAGAATAGCTATAAGATGTCTGTAATAAAATGATATACATGTACATATAAATGATAAATGATAAGTATCTTAGATTACGCTTATAAATGGGACCATATTTAGAGATTACAATGAATGAAATTGATGTCTTATTAGCAATGATGCTTTAGGAAATAAAATACCCTGTATGTACATTTTCCTTTATTAGCTTGACAGAACTGAGGAGAGACTTGCAGGCCAAGATTGGGACAATGACCAAAACTAACATCAACATTGGACCCGCCATAGAGAACTTCGGTGGCGAGACATTTCTGTCCCAGGAAGTAACCATTAGTCTACTACAGGAAGCGAAGAACGCCTTCAAACGCTGTCAAGTGGTAAGACTATGTCTCCTCCTTGTCAGAAAAGCCAAACCAATACTACTGTTCTAATTTCCATGTTGCTCTAGTTTTCCATTTCAAAAAGAAATTAATTAACAGTAAGATAAACGATCAATTCAATGGAAAAATGAAGTCATTTTGAAAGAAAGATTCAAGTGTCCTTTGATAATGATTCTTTTATTAAATTAGAGTTAGTGAATGATTTAAACTTATTATCCCATTTATTATTTTAATAAATTGTATTTTAAAAATCTTAAATTTAATTCATTTTATAGCTAATCTTGTAGGAAAATATTGTTTTTCTTCTAAAATTTGCCAAGAATATTTATAATCATCCTTACATAAAAAAAAATCACATATAAAAACAGGATGATATTGATCAAAAAGAAAAGATAGTTTTTTGAATGATTGGGGGATATCGCTATCACTGGTTGCTAACAGATCTTGTTTCTGACCTTTAGCTTTCCAGTAGCTCAGACATGTCCAGTAATGCTGTACAGATCTTTGAGGTTTTGGTCCAGTATCTGATCATCGAACATATAGACTATGCTGTGGAGCTTGGGCTTCAAGGTAAACCTGAATGATTTTTGGGTGCATACCTACAAGATGAATCTGAAGTAAAATATTTCTTACATTATTATTATTAGAAGTCAGACATTTTGTATACCAAGGGAAAATTATGTTCCATTTAAAGCAGCAAGATCCAATTTTGTTGTCCCATGATTAATGTCAGAAAGTGTATTATATCTCAGCTTGTTTCAGATATAATGGAAGTTGTTGACTTGAAATCTAATGTTTACGGTATTTGATAGATGTAAGATGATGTGCACTGTCCTGTTTCAGTTCATTACCTTCATACAATTTAATTATAGCTACTGTTGCATGAGTAAATTCTTTATCAAATAGTCAATATGTTATCTAAGGAGATCACCCTATCTATTACTTACCTTTAAGCAGCTATTACACTCCAGTGTCCATGTTCTTTATCCACAGCCATCCCGCTACCAGACCCAAAGTCCCAGCCCGAGGTGTACTTCTTTGATGTGGTCGGCCAGGCCAACACATTATTCCACCTGTTTGAGAAACAGTTCATGGACAGTCTTGTTCCTCTAGTCATGTAAGATATCATTTCTGATTAAAGTAACTTGTGAGTGCTACCAATTGTAGTTAAGGCCCCTTGTATCATATAAAAAAGATAGTTCAATTGCTTCTCCTTTATCAAAGTTTCACAAAGTTTTCACAGAAACATGCCTTTGTAGTTTTTCTTCATTGTTTAAAATTTTGATTTGAAAATTGTAGACATAGAATATGAAGATGTTTGCTATGTCCATACATCAGACGTATACAATCTTATTTCAGTTCCTCTCCTAGGCACAGTCAATGTTTACAGAGAAAGAGAGAGTTACGAGAACAGGTAGAGAATAAGATAGACACTGGTCTTGACCGGTCCAATGCAGCCATCGCCGGCTGGGTCCGGAACATTCTAGCTGCAGAGCAGAAGAAGTCTGATTTTAAGCCCGAGGATGATGATGCCATGCAGATGGTGTCCCCGGTGAGTAATGCCCATGGACATTTGTTGTCAATTGTTGTATTAAAACAAAATAACATAACTTTATCTTCAGGAAGTTTCGGGTGTGGTGGGTTTAGTATTGAGAATGACTTTGGAATATTCATGTCAATGGGAATGGTATGTGTAGTGGACTTTCTAATATAATATTGGTATATATTACCAATATTATATCAGAAAGTCCACTACACATACCAATCCCATAGAACCTAGCTATATGATAGGTTCTATAGTCTCGTTATGAGCATATATATATATAAACATGACTTTTTATTAATCGCTTTTCATATAGAAATTAGATGGATACAATTATGTGTGTCTGGCGACCAATTCTCGCCAACAACCACTTCTCTCTAATGCATGTGTATTAGTATCATATACATATGTATGGCCTTGGCAAGAATTGGCACTTGGCAAGAAAAGCACATTTTCATCAGGAATAAAATTTCAGATGCTATGATCTTTCCTTCAGGCCTGTCTCAAGGTTGTGAACTTCATGAGGACAATCTCTGGATCTATCCATAGTAGTCTGGATGGTAAGAATGTAGACGCTGTGTTCACGGATCTGGGGATAAGGCTACACAGAGTGATCTTTGACCATCTTCAGGGATTTGTGTACAATTCTCTAGGTAGGTTACGTGGAGAATTCTCTAGGTAGGAAAAATATCGGGACTATTTGTACATGTACAACTAGGGCTGCCGCGGTTAACCGGTATATTGGGGTATTGCAATACACCACCAAAAAATATTGTACCGCGATACAGTTTACCTGTACCGGTTTTTTACGATATATTTTCTTAGTATTATAATTTCATTAATTTGATATAATTAAAACGTCCTGTCATTAAAACAAAACCAGCAAGTTGTATTTGTTTTCCTTTCCGATAATATGAAGCCATGTGGGTACCCCTTTTGTTTTCATTCGATTCAGATGTCGGTCAAATGTTTGTAACTAACGTGTATAATGTTCAAATGATTCAAACATTTGCATGACGTTGAAAATAAACAATATGACATTAGGCTAGTTTCTGAAATATTATCAAGCTGATTCGCTCCATTAATAAAAAATACCGGAATATATAATTCTCTAAACACATTTAAGGCCTGGTGAATACATGGCTGCAGGGATTTCGCCAGCTATTTCAGGCTTCATCGTCCGCTGCCATTTTCGAATTCCTACACGTGTCAAAACAACACTGCAAGCCGATCAGCCCTTTGAAGTTTAATCACGATCGTAAGCTTATTTTGCTAGGACAATTGTACGTAAAATTTGTTCATTATTTAGGTTCAAAAGTGTAAATATTTGCAGATATTATGTTATGTTTAGTTATTGCATTATTAGGTTACGATCGTCTGTAGCCTAGCTTTTTTACAAACAGACTCGTATTTTTTAAAACAAGAACCTCACATTTGAACATTTTTGTTACTCAACAACACGGTTGAAATCGATGTAAAACTACATAACATAGCACTGTATGTTTGTATATTGTAAAGGGTGTTTTTATTATGGAATATATACAAAATAGACATCACATATGTTAAGGTAAAAATATTGCAATACATATCACAATACAGCTGTTGTGTATCACAATATATCATGGTACGCTTCTGCTGTATTGCGGCAGCCCTATGCACAACCATAATTTTATATTATATTGATCATTTTGAAAGCTTCCATAAAGTTTCAGTAATTTTCAGTATCATGTTCGTATTTTCTGTACCTAACATGTTGGTTTTGATCTACAGGTGCCATGTTGGTGATTTGTGATGTAAATGAGTACCGTAAGTGTGTGAAGGACTTTAAGATTCCACTTGTGACTGAACTGTTTGAGAAACTTCATGCTCTGTGTAACTTGTTAGTCGTGGTCCCAGAAAATCTCAAACAAGTCTGCAGTGGAGAGCAGTTGGTAAGTAAGCGCGGAAATTTGTTATCTCAAATATTTCTCAATATCTCAATGAGAATAGTTGACGAGTATACATGGATATTTTTTGTTATTGTTTCTCAAATATTTTTCAATATCTCATCATTATTTCTTGTTTGCATTTGAATCGAGATAATAGATAATTGTATTGGAAAGCTACACTACATTGAAGACATGTTTCACAAAAGCTATTTACAAAATATTTGTTGATTTCACAATGTAATTTGATAATTCAATGGTGTTGGTTTATTTAAAAGTTTTTGCATTTTCAATGATTTCTGAATTTTGAAGAACAAAATACAATTAAAAATGGTGCTAAAATATGAAAAACTGCATAATCCATCATATAACTGATATTTTCCTTACTTTCATCTGGTGTTTATTCTATAGGCTGGGGTAGACAAGACAGTGCTCTTATCCTGTATCCAGTTAAGGACAGATTTTAAATCTGCAAAACTGGCCAATATTTTGAAATGAATCTTGTTACTATTCTATACAAAAAGAATGGTATGTACACATATGGACACAACTCGCTGCTGAGGAAGCTTTTACAGCCAGGCTGTTTTGTACAAGTCCGGCGTCACCTTTTGTGGTGTGAGACAGTATTTCTGTCGGAGAGACTTCTACTGTGGAACTTATTCCTGTATCTTGAAATCAAACTCTTGACTTATAATGAAAATGCTTACATACATGGATTTCCATGTAATAGGTATTGTGATATATCTTTGTGGTTGACTATAATTTTAACATTTTTCAAAACCAAATTAAATCATGTACAAGAAACCTTTTATAACACCATTCCCTATTAGAGTTTTACTTAAACCTTGAGTATGAGGAAAGCTGATGTTACAATGAGATGTTTTTAGTTCTCACTTAGCTGTACTAGAACAAGTCCTTATGTTTTAATCCCTGTGTCTGTCTGTGTCATTTTATTATCTTATACACGATTTGTTTGGTTTTTTTTTCTTTTTCTGTTTTTTAGGTATTTAAACAAGCATTATTGTACTTTTCTCTTTCACAGTGGTTTGATACCTTAAACTGGTACAATGTATGACAAATTGTCCTATATGTACATTGTTTATTATAAACTGGTACAATGTATGACAAATTGTCCTATGTGTACATAGGTTATCATAAACTGGTACAATGCATGACAAATTGTCCTATATGTACATTGTTTATCATAAACTGGTACAATGCATGGCAAATTGTCCTATATGTACATTGTTTATCATAAACTGGTACAATGCATGACAAATTGTCATATATGTACATTGTTTATCATAAACTGGTACAATGTATGACAAATTGTCCTGTATGTACATTGTTTATTATTTTCATCTGTTGTTATTCAATTTTTTTGCATGGAATTTGTTCCTTTTACAAATTTATTCATCTTTGCAAAGATTTCACAAATTTTTTTCTGTTGATAAAAGTTATCATGGGGATTTTATTAAATAAATACATGGACATTAAATTGTTTCCTTTAACCATTTTATCAAATATACCTATGTACCCTAAATAAGCCCACCCATCCCTTTCCTTGTACAAAAAGTAAATTTTGCATTTATGACTGAAAAGGTAAATTACCTAAAATTCACCAAAAAAATTCAATATGAATCATTGTGTCAAAAGGGGTCAGATATTTTTTTTTAAAGCAGTGAATGAATGTTTGATCAGCTTCAAAGTCTATATCATTGCTAATGAGAGTTGTATCCCTTGTGTCATGTTTTATGGAAACAGATTTATTAATTTGTTTTGTTTGATTGTGTGAGCCCTAATTAACAGAAATTGACCATTTAAGGTCATACTTAGATTATAGCTTGCTATAAGATGTAATAAGAGTCTCACACATTTCAAAGATCTTTTAGATGTATATGTCATCTCAAAGATGAGGAAAATGTCCGTGAAATATGTGGATAGGGGAAATATTGATCTCCTAGAAGATATATGAACACATTATCTCCTAAAAGGTGAACCCTATCCTTATGACCCTATCGTATATCTGCCGTTCACCTGTCTATTGTGGTTAAGCTTATTCAAATACTTGTGCTTAACAATGGCTAAAGTGCTTCCATTTGACAACTGATATAGGTCAGATAGTTACGTTGGCATTAGAAGAGTGACCAGTTGTTTGAAGAGTAAAATGTTGCTGGTTTTACATTGTCCATTTCTGTGTTGTTTTTGGTGATGATAACACTTATGGTGCAATGTGCAGCTATGGATGCATTCCTATACAAATGTGCAATATTCATCCCACTTATTAAATTGTCAGTTCACTCTAATGTTAGTCGTTTGTGTTTTATAGTTGGCTTTATTTAAAAACTACCTGTTGTACACAATGCTAGCTCTGTCCAAGACACAAGTTTTCAAACCAGTTCAGGGTCCAGATGTTATTGGCTTGATCACAATTTAGCGACAATTTTCAAATCAAGATAAAATCATTTCTGGTAAAAACTAACTTCACAGAATTTTACCAGATTCTTAAGAACTGTACTCTTTATCTACCTACTTACTTTAATGAAGATATGATTACACGTTTTGCAGCAAATGAAAAATTAAAAACTTCACTAATAAAGTGATTAAGCTACTCACTTTTGAACAACCAGTCCCATGATGTCTTAACATATATTCTGTAATTACACAGAGTAAACAAGTACTTGTCTCATTTCTTTCCGATTATTACTTGCTTGCATGGTAATGGGCATATTTTGATGTCAATAACTACTGACAGTACATACCTGTTTTGCCCATGGTCTAAACTGCCCATATATAGAAGTGACTGTACCTTCATTCAAGTCTAAAAACACGCTGCCTGATCTGTCCTCGGTTCCATATACAATTGAGCATTACATGTCCATTTTACATTTAAACCCTAAACAGGAAATAATAAATCCATTCTGAAAAAATTGGATCAACCATTTAACTTCAAGTCAAAAACGAAGCGTATGCTAGAGTTAGTATACAGTCTTCTCGGAAGGAACAGGTATTTTACATAAGTGCACCAGCTACATATAGGGGTCTGACGGACACGGAGTTCTCGGAAGGAACAGGTATTTTACATAAGTGCACCAGCTACATATAGGGGTCTGACGGAAACAGAGAAAAACACCACTTACCGTTTTGTGAAACTCGTTTGGATAGAAAAAGGAACAAGAAGTGACTCTTCGATAAAGCCCTGTCATCAGAGATGGCAGTGGATTTGGACAAGAAGCTTGCCATCCCGATATTAATGCTACCTGTATAACAAAGCTATTCGCAGACGATACCAAACTATACTCAACTTCAAGTTCTAAAACACAAATGTATGAACTCCAAAGCAGCATAGACAACATAACTAAGTGGACAAACACCTGGCTTATGGAACTCGATCTAGACAAGTGCAAACATATGGAAATTGGAAATGGAAATAAAATTCTAAATTCACTATTGGAGAAAGGAACTTGAAGATAACAATCAAGAAAACAACATCTGAAAAAGACCTCGGAGTGACTATAGATCACAAATCAACTTTTCTAAGCACGTAAATAACGCAACAGCGAAAGCAAACAAAATATGGGGGTAAACCTCAACATTCACATATATGGATCCAGACGTATTCAGTATATTGTTCAAGACACTGTTAAGGCCCCACCTAGAGTATGGATCAACTATATGGTCACCTATGTATCAGAAAGATAAAAGAGCTACTGAAAACGTCCAGAAAAGAGCAACCAAAGGGATACCCTCCCTAAAGGACTTCCCATACGGTGAGAGACTAAGAAAACTCGGCCTCCCAACGATGGAGTATAGGAGAAATAGATTCGACTTGATTCAAACCTTCAAAATCATCAATAAAATAGATTCTATAGACTCGAGATAAATGTTCTAAAAAGCAACATACACAGCTACTGGAGGAAACGCCAACAAACGACTAAACTCAAGCAGAAACTTCTTTTCCAGCCGTGTGGTAAACCTGTGGAATGGATTTCCTAATGACGTATCGAGTGCACCAAATGTTAATATCTTCAAAAGCCGACTGAACAATCATTGGAAACATCACCCAAGCAAGTTCGCCTACGACTGATTCTGTGTGTTAAATAAGTAAAGTTTTTCGATCAACCAGATACAAGGCCAAATCAGTTTAGTGACAATCTAATACTGGCCTACAACTCTAAGTATCATATATCATCGATCACGAATTTAAGACAGTGTGACTACTATCAATCTATACTATACTAAACCGGTGTTAACAGATGTCTGGGGAAAGGCCCGTCACTATTATCACCATTTTTATATCAATGCCGAATACTATATTATGAACAGTTATGATGACATTTAACCTCAAGAGAAAACCAAATTCTATATCTTTCAGGCTCCACTAAGTATGCTATATTAACATTTTTAACTTGTATTATATGTACTGTAAAAACTATGATTTTAATTGCGCGTGCAACCGGAACTCAATTCCTAGTCGGTGTAGGGAGGGGTTAAAAGACACCTATCGGTCATTGCATGCACGGAGCCCCATCAATGCCTCTCTACAAGCCCCTTGATTTTCAATGAGGCCGAAAACCTGAGAATTACCTGCGAAAAAAAATGTCACAATGAAAACACCCCGTCACAACATCAATGTCTGTACCAAGGGAAGCTTGTGAGGATGTCGATGAAGAGCAAGAATGCAAAGAACGATGGGTTGTTGGAAAGGTCAAGGATACGAGATGAACTGTGCGACTCTTCCCTATGGAGGTGGGCTGCAGGAGATTGTCTGCTGAATCCGCTTGGAAAATGCTACAGACACAACGGAAGTACACCGTTGACATGTATAATCTACCAAGAAACGATAGAGAACGTAACATCATTGGTGAGATACATAACGTGGAACGCTTTATGTAAACTTTTAATGTGACTTGTCCTACCATGGATATAATTAATCGATTTACATTTATATATCACTAGCCTTGCCTACAAATTACAAAAAAAGACAATCTTAAAGGTTAACAGGTAACTTCTAAATAGCCAGCGAAATGTATGACAGAAGTATGTGGGTTCTTGGAACTATGGGATAGGTTTTTTACAAGAACATGATTCAGAGGAAATCCATTGAAACTCTACTATAGACTAGATCTGAAACCTGGAAGAACCTTCAAAAATCCTTTAGACAAATTCTGGTCAAACCAAGGTTATTGTATGGCTTTAAAGCCGCAGCTATTATCCGGTGGAGTGGAAAGGTGCTCGACACGGAGAGGCGAGCTTCTAAAATATGAACCTCGCAATTTTATTGACTTGTTCTAGTTGACTTTTCTGTTAAACTATTTTTATGAAATTGTAGAAGTGAATGTAGATCATGCTTGTTTCTGTCTTGAATAATTGTGTTGAAACAAAGAATTGCAAGATCGTCATGGTACGCTTAACGAAGAAAAGTTCAGTCTCACAGATTGACTGTCCATCTGTAGAATCTGGAGAATTGTACGAAAACGGAAGAACAAAACACCGGACACATGTACTGAACTAATATTCGACGAAAAATGTGCACGTGACCGACAATGCGTTGTTGAAACTTTTGCAGACTTTTATGAAAACCTATATAAAGATGATTCGACAATGGATGACACCAATCTCTATTTGCAAAAACAAGAAGAACTTGATCGTGTGTTTACTTTTGACGAGATTGAGTCAACAATCAGGCAAATGAAACTTAAAAAGGCTCCAGGAGCCGATATGGTAACGAGCGAATACATTCGATTTGGAGGGAAAGCCGTTATTGAAATTATCCAAAAATTAATGAACGTTATCAGAACTACCGGATTTATTCCCAAAACGTGGAAACGAGGAATATTATTCCGATTTATAAAGGTGGTTTTAAGAAGAAAAATGACCCGAACAATTACAGGCCTATATCGTTGCTACCAGTGCTATATAAACTTATGGAAAGTGTGATTTTAAAAAGAATATCGCGTTGGATGGATACCATGCATATCAATTTTCCTGCTATTCAACAACAAGGATTCCAGAAAGGTCTTAGTTGCACAACCGCGTCGTTAAGTCTTCGTGAATGTATATTTGAAAATATCGAACAAAACAGCAAAGTCTATGTTGCTTTCTTAGATACATATAAGGCTTTTGACACTGTTCAATATAATGGTATATTTAACAAACTGTATAACATTGGAGTGACAGGACACTTATTTAGAATATTGTTCAACGCATACCGTGACATCTATAGTGCTGTAATCCATAATGGTGCTCAATCATGCTGGCTTAAAGTTCAAAGGTCAGTTAGACAAGGTGGGATAATTTCAACTTTCCTATACTTACTGCATATTAACGACATGCTTGTTGATCTGGAAGCGACCCACGTTGGCGCTGAAGTCAAATCCATCCCGTGTGGGAAACCGTGTTTAGCCGATGATGTCGCACTTGTTACCACAAGTCCGAAGGCACTACAAACTTTACTAGACGTTGCACAAAGATATGCTAATAAATGGAAATTCCAATATAATGCATCGAAATGTAACATACTAACATTCGGCTGTGCATGCCTAAATTATGAGTGGACAATCAACAACAATGCAATTCGTATTGCGAACAAAGAGACGCACTTAGGAATCATTCTCTCCTCTAACTTGAAAAACACCGATGCCGTTGACAACGCTTGCAAGAAAGGACGTAACATGCTACATTCTATCACTCGCATGGGAACTGATTGTATACACACTAAACCTCTTACACTTGTTAGTATTTACAAGAAAGTCATACTTCCGTCGATACTATTTGGATGCGAACTATGGAATAACTTAACTAAATGTGATATCCGCAAGCTTGAAACATTCCAGCACTATGCTATTAAGCTCATTTTATATTTGAGACGATCTACGCTATCCGACATGTGCGAAAGTATAGTTGGAGTACGCAGAATCCAGAGCGAAATCTAAAAGAGGAAATTGTACTTCTTACGTAATATTATCGAATACACACCCACTAGTGTTCCGAAAAGCATCTTTATACGCAGACTATTCAAGTATAAAGACCCACCAAAAGTAAAGCAAATGGGTTTCATCCCCGATATTTAGTCTATCTTAGCCAAGTACAATCTATTAGACTTCATACAGTGCTATATCCAGTCCGCAAATTTTCCGTCAAAGATCCAATGGAAGCTTTTTGTAAAAGGGGCTATAGCTATACATGAAGATCGGTCGCTTCATGAGAGAATGGACAACGATAGTGATTTCGTGAGATTTAAATATGTTCACTCCACATATGATAAACCATATCACATACTGCAAACACCGGATATTGACAATAAAACAGTGCTGTATATCTGCAAAATGATTACCTGTATTCCTGGAGAACAACGCATTGTATGTAATTTATGTGATAGGCCACTATACGACATTTTAAGACATTTTGTAACAAGCTGTACAAGAACATTTCTACTGAGAGATACTTTTATGACGAAAGTGATTGATTATTATGGTATCCAGCCATATGTAATTATGTCTAACCTTTCTGAAGAACTTTTGCTTCAGACAGTATTCAAAGCAAAAATTCCTAATTTCGAATTTGAAGATGATGAACTGTCAGATGAATTTACAAAGGATTGCGCGTATCTCCTCAAAAAGTCAGCAGAAATCTACTTTCACGATGTTGTGACATGAGCTGTATTAACTAGCATGTAAAGTGATATGCATGTAGTCGCGCGATTTTATCGCTAACAGAACTTTGATCTGAACTTTCAATGTAAATAGGTCTGTTCCAATATATCTACAATGTATATATGTTTTTTTTTCATTTCCATGTACTCTCAACTTTTGAGGAATAAAGAATGATGATGATGATGATGATGATGGTGGAGTGGAAAGGTGCTCGACACGGAGAGGCGGGCTTCTAAAATATGAACCTCGCAATTTTATTGACTTGTTCTAGTTGACTATTCTGTTAAACTATTTTTATGAAATTGTAGAAGTGAATGTAGATCATGCTTGTTTCTGTCTTGAATAATTGTGTTGAAACAAAGAATTGCAAGATCGTCATGGTACGCTTAACGTTGCATTGTAACACAATATTACCATTTATGTAATGTGATTTATATTTATATCAATCATTGCGGAATGCAGTCGAGTTCGACCTTTTAAATAATCTGATTTGGACCGATTAACTGTTCTATCTGACTATTCAGTGTGGTAATCTCCTGGCGACATTATGTTGGTTATCATAAAAAATACTGGACTATATACAATCAAAATGGACAGTCAATCTGTGAGACTGAACTTTTCTTCGGTAAGATAGCCATGGTTGTAGGACAATTGAAACATATTTCGGAACATCACATTTTGAGATCGTTATTGTGTTTAACAAACGTTGTTCACTTGGTCTGGTATATCGCTCACATCACACCATATATTGACAATAATCACATTATCACTATCAAGTGGCCCATCGCTTCATCAAGTTATCATCATTGACAGCCGCAATATCCGCCCACGCGCAGCCGGCCTGATCATGACATATATCACGCGCTGGAGGGCGCTGGAAGCCATCAATCAGGGGAACATATTGCCTGACAAATCGGCCGGGCACCACACCGCCAAAATACTTTTCTTTTGTTGCATTCAAGCTTATTTGTCATGTTTTGTCAATGCAGGTGGAGCAAACATGTTTATAAAGAAGATATTAGAATGGTCCTAATGATTCGATTTAGAAATAAAGCCAAAGCTAAAAACCTTACCCGAAGGATTCATTTTTTGAGAAGGAAAGCTCTCCACTTCAGTAGCATATCCGTAAAGCTAACTAGCAGAGTAGGTTCCAAAGTTCCATGGGGTTTCTATGAGTTATCTAGCAGAGTAGGTTTCAAAGTTGCATGGGGTTTCTATGAGTTATCTAGTAGAGTAGGTTCCAAAGTTTCATGGGGTTTCCATAAGTTATCTAGCAAAGTAGGTTCCAAAGTTCCATGGGGTTTCTATGAGTTATCTAGCAGAGTAGGTTTCAAAGTTCCATGGGGTTTCCATGAGTGTAAAAGCAGAGGAAATTGCTGAAGTTTCTGAAGCCCCTCCTGCATCACTTGAACGGTTTCAAGATACCGTTCACATCTTCTCGTCTATATAATAGATGCTATGGTTTTATTTAAAGTGAAGAAACCTTATTCGTGTTTATTAAATGAGTAAGTTAGCTTCATTCCGAAACATTCTAAAACGGATATTCGATTTGCGCCTTTTTTCGTGGTTTTCAGGCAAGTCAACAAGCTTCCTCGTCACGTTTCCTATAGTTTATGACGACGGAGAGCTGCATACAAGTTTGTGTTTATCTTAATTAACTCCCACGCATTGCTGATAAAATGTTCATATCGGCTATAGACATTCTGATGGCATGAATCAAGGAAATAAAACTAGAAAACCATTAAACTGTTTGAGCAGACACCGTAACAGCTACATACAACATCCGACCTGTACTGGTTTACAGTGTACCGTCACGTAACCATTCCTTTTACTAACTTGAAACATATTTCAATTAATTGAACTGCACATCTTTGTCATATAGCTTTAACATGCAAAGGGAATATCTACTTTTCAAACTACAATAATGTATAATGCATCTTCCTTCGTTAGCTGTTAGTTATGTTTTTTCCAATTAATTAACTTGACAGTTTCCTTAGTAGCCAAGTCTTAATATTTATAAATATCATCTGACCACGTCATCATTTTGTTACATCATTGATTACAAAGTGGTTACGAAACTAATATATACTAAAACAGACAATTTTAACCAAATTGATATAAAGCGATGACTTATCTTGCGTATATATAGACTACTTAAATATTTTATTCATTTATTTTTGAGAATTCTATAACTGATAATGCTGTTAACTAAAGAAGGCATCCGAATTAGCACCGCCCAAAATTAAATGCGCAATTCCAGAGGCACTTGGAGTTGAAAACTTGAGTTAATTCTACATCCTTTTCATGTTATTTTCTAATTAATTATATACCTTATATGTTATAGGCTGTTTCGTCGTCCAAAGGTCCGGCATCGATGCTAATTGTATTGATAAATACAGGCAATTAAAATCGGGCCTTGTAGAAATTTGAAGTCTGTGTGGAAAGGTGAGTTAGTCGAAATGATCAATCCCCAACGTCTGCGGTGTAATAGTTGTTTTTACCTAGATGGATAATTTGACTTGTGACTTGTACACTATTGGTGCCTGTGTTTGGCTTTAATTTTGTGGTTGCTCGTGAATGTTGACACTCGTTACGTCGTCTATTGGCATGTGTCTGTCAATCATTCCAGAGGCTTGGCGTGATTTCAGGTTTTTGAATTCTCGGTTCTCGATATTGTTACATGTCAGATAGTTTTATCAGTCTCCGTGGACATTAAATATAGTATTTTTTTAGTTTGAGATTGGAGAATCTATAAACATTTATAAGCTCTTTTAGGCTTCCAACTCATCTTCTTGAGCAATCAAAGAAAAAATATAATAATAGACCTCGGCTTTTTGAATATGTGAAAGATGGGTTACTCAGAATTGTTAAGCTGTCTATTCCTGTTCAAGTTAAGTATTATTTTGAATTAATATGGTAATAAACTGAGTTAACAATGAATTTCTTCGTTATTTCACTCCCGTGAAAACCAGGTATTTATAGATTTTGTATTGGCACACTACTAATTTCCTCTCTTCACATTTCAGCCAGCGATGTATGCAGATATCAGTCCGCGTACCTGCTGCACTGATGATAATGCTTATATTAATATTGTAGTTCTAATAAATGTCAACCGATATATTGTAATAACTCAAAAGATCGATATTGCTGTATCATCTGAATGTGCCTAGTAGTTAATTTGCTATCTTGTCCAGATTTATAAGGCTGATGTCATAGATGAATGAGACGTCGCTTGTTCTATTGGAACATCTGGTTCTGTTACTCCTTAAATTTTATATACAAATCTGCTCTCCTTTATGGAAGTGCTTCCTCTTTTATGTCATTACAGAATTAGTTTTTTTTAAATCTATAAGGATTGAGAAGATGGTGCCTTGTTATAAATAGTTTGATATCTGTGGTATTATCGATGCGCATTGTACATTCTTTTGTGATTTTTCTCCACTTTGTAGAACAACATATCTTGAAAGATAGAAGGAGAACACAAGTAATATATCTGGTAGTTGATACGATCGCCTTATTTGATAATGGCGTTATCGTGAGTTTCAATCATTCATCATAAGTAAGATTATGAAGAGATTTTAGATACTGATTATTCAAATAATGATCCTTCCAGAAAAGTAACATCCAAAGCTTAGGTAAACAATGTAAATGTATAGTTCTCATTTCGTGCATGTTATTAATTTGTAGATGTACATATGTAATCATGTTATGAGTGACATTATTCAGTTACAATCAACAGGATTACAATGTACATAATACAGCTGTTCCCATATGCCATTGTTGACACCTGGCCTTCACTACAGAATGTGTCACGTTTGGGGTTTTAGATTAAAAAATGTAATACGAGTGTTAAAGTGTCAGACGGCTCATATAACTTTTGTATTTATTTTTTTAGTGTACATTAACGGTGAAAGTTGTATAAATATATTTTTGCCGTAAATTATCATCATTTATACATAGGTTTCCGCTTATTTCTGCTCAATTGTTGTGCGCCGGAGATATTTATATTTTTGTATATTTTGTTGTACAAGTTATTAGATTTCTGTTAATACCAAGTAACCTTCACTCTAAGTTATTACCTATTAATGATTTGTATTTATTGTGGGTTTGAAATAGTTCAGAGAAAGATATTTTCGTGATAATGCCTTAACGGTTACTTGATACATTTGGTATTAACACAAACCTCACAACTTTTACAACCTATGGAAATAGTCTGTTTTGGGAGAATGAAAGTTTGGTGCAAATATGCGAAAACTAATCTTTAACATTTTGTATTGTTATAAAATATAGAAACTCTTACAAGGACGACTCTAGAGAAATAAAATATAGAAACTCTTACAAGGGAGACTCTAGAGAAATAAAATACAGAAACTTTTACAAGGGCGACTCTAGAGAAATAAAATATAGAAACTCTTACAAGGGCGACTGTAGAGAAATAAAATATAGAAACTCTTACAAGGGCGACTCTAGGGAAATAAAATATAGAAACACTTACAAGGGCGACTCTAGAGAAATAAAATATAGAAACTCTTACAAGGACGACTCTAGAGAAATAAAATATAGAAACTCTTACAATGGCGACTCTAGAGAAACAAAATATAGAAACTCTTAAAAGGGCGACTCTAGAGAAATAAAATAAAGAAACTCTTACAAGGGCGACTCTAGGGAAATAAAATATAGAAACTCTTACAAGGGCGACTCTAGAGAAATAAAATATAGAAACTCTTACCAGGGCGACTGTAGAGAAATAAAATATAGAAACACTTACAAGGGCAACTATAGAGAAATAAAATATGGAAACACTTACAAGGGCGACTGTAGAGAAAAAAAATATAGAAACACTTACAAGGGCGACTATAGAGAAATAAAATATGGAAACACTTACAAGGGCGACTATAGAGAAATAAAATATAGAAACTCTTACAAGGGCGACTGTAGAGAAATAAAATAAAGAAACTCTTACAAGGGCGACTCTAGAGAAATAAAATATAGAAACTCTTACAAGGGCGACTCTAGAGAAATAAAATATAGAAACTCTTACCAGGGCGACTGTAGAGAAATAAAATATAGAAACTCTTACAAGGGCGACTCTAGAGAAATAAAATATAGAAACTCTTACAAGGGCGACTGTAGAGAAATAAAATATAGAAACACTTACAAGGGCGACTATAGAGAAATAAAATATGGAAACACTTACAAGGGCGACTGTAGAGAAATAAAATATAGAAACACTTACAAGGGCGACTATAGAGAAATAAAATATAGAGAAATAAAATATAGAAACACTTACAAGGGCGACTATAGAGAAATAAAATATAGAAACACTTACAAGGGCGACTATAGAGAAATAAAATATGGAAACACTTACAAGGGCGACTATAGAGAAATAAAATATAGAAACTCTTACAAGGGCGACTGTAGAGAAATAAAATATAGAAACACTTACAAGGGCGACTATAGAGAAATAAAATATAGAAACACTTACAAGGGCGACTATAGAGAAATAAAATATAGAAACACTTACAAGGGCGACTATAGAGAAATAAAATATAGAAACTCTTACAAGGGCGACTGTAGAGAAATAAAATATAGAAACACTTACAAGGGCGACTATAGAGAAAAAAATATAGAAACTCTTACAAGGGCGACTATAGAGATATAAAATATAGAAACTCTTACAAGGGCGACTCTAGAGAAATAAAATAAAGAAACTCTTACAAGGGCGTCTCTAGAGAAAGGTTAAAACGACAAAGTGTCAAGAGCATAACAAACATAAACACTTTATTGTACAAATAATACAAAAAGGCAAACAGGTCAAACCGCATTTATGTACAACATGGACACAGCATTAGTATGTACAATGTCCAATACCATCAGTCCATGTAAACCTTTCCCGGACATTATCCTTAGTCTATCAACGATCACAGGAATGCATGTAGATTCCACTCTTTATCACATTTCTCTCTTAAACCGCTATTGTAGTAGTAAGAAATTATCAACTAAAAGTTACTGATGAATCGCTATAAAAGAGTGATATAATTTAGTTAACTTATTCTAAATATTCTAAATATTCTAAATACATCATAGAAATGAAAAGAATCTCTTAAAAGTTTTTTATGAGTTTCCATAATCCGGACACACAATGCAGGATTGTGGTCACCACACTGAAAACCTAATGGTTAGGGAAGCGTACAGTGGCATAAATACTGTCGTGAACGTTGTTTAGGGATTTGCTGAAAGGGACCAATGATTAACTAATAAAATAAAACATTAAATTTGTTGATGTTTTAACGAAGTCTCCACAATCAATTAGGTAGATATTTTGGAAATTAAAATGAAGTTAAAGGTAGACTACATCATTGTTAGGGTCAAATTGAAATGACAAATTGACATTTAATTATCTTTTATTTCATTTTTAATTAGAACTGGGCTGTAATGTCAGAAGGAACTATCTCTTCATATTGGAGTAGATGAAAAACTACAGAGAGAAACTTTTTTTATTCTATATCCTTTAGCGAGGTGGAATCCCGACAGGCGCCATTCGACATACTATGTAGTGTGAAAATCTAGCTGAGAATACGTGGGCGATCTCTTCAACGAAATGGCAACTGTCAATATCCAGACTTAATACACAGTTCACATCTCAAGGGATACACACGGAAGCCACAGTGGCTTTATACATTGAATAAAAACATTTCCTAGAAAGCAAAGACAATATAGAAGTTTACACATGTAACTGCTGTGATGTTCGGAACTAATGGTATATCCATAGACCAAAAATTAAAGATATTACCACCAAGTTAGAAATACCGATAGTGAACAGTTTTAACCAAAAGTTAAAGAAAGTTAGAAATACCGATAGTGAACAGTTTGCAATACCAAAATTAACAAACACTTGTTTACACATACAGTATAAGGAAAGACGACCATTAAATGAAGAAGTTGCGATTTTGTTTCTTTAACACACATATCAAATCAGACAACTCAAACATTTGTTGTTGGGGGTTTTTTCGGGTTTTTTTGTGACACAAAATTTTGTTTCCTTCCGATCAAATAAATACTGAAAACTTCAAGTTTGAAAAATCAATTAGCCGTTTCTTGTGTGACCTAGAGCTCTGATAAAATCCCATTATGTTTTCGTAATATTTTCAGTCGTAAAAAATAAAACAAATTGCCAAATAATAGAGTTGATAACCTTATGACTATATTTCTTAATTTAAAATGCCGTAGTGAATCAGGATTGTAGTAACGATTGGGGAATACTAGGATATTCCGTTATTTACGCTCTGTTGGTGCCACAGTGCACACGTGGGTAAAATCACACATGAGAGCCGCTTTGTATAACCTTTGACCCCAGGTATGTTTGTCAACTCGACGCTAATGTATTGTCATCTTATTTTACTGTACATATTTGAAAAAATAAGTAATGATAAATTCATAAGGATCATCGATGTTTCGTTTGTAGAACAATCATAAAAACATAATGGGACTTAAAGGTTAAACAAATGATAAATCAGAGACAGACCCATCGAGACGAAAAAGAGAAGCACCGTTCCAAAATTGGCCAAAATATTTTTAAAACCGCCATATATCAGTGCATTCCATTGATCACGATCAGCAAGTTATATAGGTACTGTCTGTTGTGATTTCGAGGTTGTTGAAAGGGATGCAAACAATTAAATAAGTTTGTTTTCTTTACACCGGTATATCGATACAACAAAAAACTTTCCTCTTTATAAAAATGCAACACTTTGACATACAATGTTGCAACGAACTGTTCGTCTGGCATTCGCCACATATTATATTAGTTTACTCTTTTTCAAATCCGTCTTCTTAAGTATTGAGACGTTCGTATGTGCTAAATCCGTTGACGTTGTATCGCAGATTAAAATGTTTATGCTGATGACACAATAGAATACATACGAAACACATATATATGACTATTTTGATGAATTCCCGTGCGATAACAGTATTACACAGTAACTGAGTGAGGTGAGGGGTGGTGCTGAATCATCATTCTTAGTCAATGTACATAATAACAGGTAGTGACATACAACACATTTCTGTAGACATATAACCTATATATAGCCCTCCCCAGTCAGTTGTTGGATTCTACAATTCACTTCCAGTCTTTACTTGGGACTTCCGTCATGGGCCAAAGCTTTCAGCTCTACCTGAAATTACAAACAAATACAGAGTCAGAAATAACTAAACTTGTGACTTTTATTGTATGATTGTCTTAAGTAATACTCTTCATGGAGACAACACTTTAAAGTAGATCTCCCTTTACAGTATTCATTGCTCAAATGCACAACGCATATTATGGACGTTTCCCTTAAATTACATTAGCCACTTAAAGCAAAATAAATGTGAAATGAAAACAAATTCCTCTTCATAGCTTTAGAACAAGATGATCCTCACCTCCTCTGTGTCCGACTGCTCATTTTTCAATTCAGTTGAAGGCACCTCTTTCTTTGCCATGGCCTCCTGTTTCTTTCTTTGTCTGTTTTCAAGTGACTGCAGTTGCTCCATGTCTTTTATTGGGGCGTTTTCCATTTCATTAATCTCCTCTTCTGCGTTCTGGGATTCAGCCTCGTTCTCGGCCTCGAGCTCTGCAAGAGCCTCCATTTCAGATTGATGTTCAGATGTGACCGCCTTGTTTTTATTTCCTGTCAGTTCACCGGAAAGAAACAGAGGAAGTGTGTTCATAAACGGGCTCTCCAGTATAAGCTTGTTGCTGCCTGCACCAGGTCTCATCTAGTTAAAAAGCAAGATTTCACTCTAATAATTCTTATATTGATATCACTACACAATCGGAACACAAATGTCTGATAGTAGGGAAATAGAAATTTTAGGAAAACGATTGCATAAAGAATTAAAGAACACAATTTCTTTGTTACGAAAACCAATAGCAGTCAAAATATTCTTCATCACGTTTATACTAGAAAATAAGTTTAAAATATAAACAACGCATAATACAGAAACCAAACATTTTGTTAATACCTGTTTTGGATTTAATGGTCCAGGTGATGACCATGCATTGTAGGTTCTTACGTTTTTGTGTGTCCTTGACCCTTGAAAGCGCTTACTTCCGGTGTTTACTTTGCTTCCGCCTTCCTGAGGAAGTGCCAAGAGATCGATGGTGGCCTCGGGGATTTCCTTGACCCTTTTCTGTGGAATGTAACGAGTGTACTCTTCTGACGACTCATCAGACTCCTGGGATGATGCTTCCTGGGAGGACGAGCTCGAGGAGGACGAAGATGAGGAGGAGGAGGAGGATTCACTGGTGGACTGCTTTGAGGATTCATTTGACTCCTCAGAGTCATTGTCAGAAGATTCCTCTGATGAATCGTCACCGCCGTATCTCTGTTTCCAGTAATAACCTAAACATTAGAAAGAACGATGAATACACAATATATCGATTATTTTGAATGTACTGAATACTAAAATCTTCAGTTTTCCGCTACATTATTGATAAGTGTTTTTACATATCTATAGAACTGAACAATTTACCTAATATATCTTATGCCATCATATTATGGCGTTAACTGATGATAAATATATGTAGAATATTGACATATTTATGGATTATGTTTGCCATCTATCTTCCTAAAAGAGGGTTCCTAATGCTATAACCTGCGTTTCTTTAAGGAAATATCAAAAATAATTCAATAGAAATATTTTGTATGAAATTCTAAAATACTAACCAGGATGTTTGTTTCCTCGTTTAAAGTCTTGGTACCGGCCACCAGCTTTCTTCTCAACGCGCTTGGGCATCTGTAAAATAGAATCGTCTTATTAGAATGGTAATAGTACTTTGCATATAACTATTCGGTGACTTAGTTCAAGATTTTTTTATCTATCGAGAGTTTATTGAATTGGAGGCTGTCTCTTACAAAGCACATCATAATGAACAATATTGTCTATTTTTCTGTTCATCTCATTCAAACAGCCTTTGGTTTGAAATATGGTTTGTCATGTTGCACGCTGAAGCACGTTGAAGTGATCAAATGACCTGACACAACTGTCAAAACCAATTGTCAGCACTGAAAGTCACCGATCATACAAAATACGATTGCCGTCCTAACAGTGTCACAAAGGCTGGATTATCTTAACGATGGACTCATTTTACAGAGACAAATGCGTTTGAGTTGATCTAATGTATGAAAACAGTTGTTGACTAATTATATGATCCATATCCAACTATCAAACGTTCTTTTTGGGAGGGATTATAGTTGGATTGCTTTAGTTTAAATATTTTTTGATAAGGGAAAAAATGCTCATAATTATTCTTTTATTCCGGACAATATGCTTTGCTTTAATCAGGTAAAGTGCACATCATACACGTCCAGCATAGCATGACATTATTGTGAGACAAATAGCGACAACTAGATTTTTTATTCGTATTGCCAACGAAGCATTATTGATGATATTGAGTTTGGTTTGACTTGATAGAGAAGTGCACGATGTGAGTGATAAACACACTATCTACGTCTATCTAAAGCTCAACAGTTATGTAAAAGTGATTTAATGAATTTTCCATGAAATGTGATTGCAAAACATCCATAACTTGTGTACGCGATTGTACTTACGATGGAATACGCTATAACCAAGCTTAGATTCATACTTAGATTTCTTGATCAAGATTTTATCCGTTTGATTTTTTTTCATAATATTTTATTGCTGCTGTTTCAACAACGTGAATCCTAACACTGACGTTTTAATTGTACTTTATTTCTGTAAACATATTTTATTTTTTAAGCTAACAAATAAACATTGAGACATTTTTCAGACTTTTATTTTAGTTTCTTTACTATTAATCTTCATTTTTTCACTGATGCCCATATACACCCTTCATTCCTAATGATTTCAACATGACATGTAAAACAAAAGTCGCCTGCTGTCAATTTGTATATAGATGTTCCACATTTGCAGATTGGTGAAGACTATAAGAAAGTATTACGATCGATGTCATGATACCCACAGGATATATCTTACTTCCTACTGCGCTTTGTGTATTGATTTAAAAAAACCAAATACATTCCCACTGATGCCACCCAATATCTTAGCACGTGTCATCGATGCTGTCAATGCTAACTGATCCAGAGCAACCCGTCGTAAATGCTCTTTGAACAATACAAAATAATATGAAATAGTTGCTACTCTTTCGGACATATTCTGAGTATTGGTTTTAACACTGTAGATTCACGGAAACATACAAGTATCAATGACATCTTTTGAGTTGTTGTACAATCATACTAAATGTGACGTCTGGTGTGTTGATGAAGCAGATGTTACTTACTCCCATGAAATTCTTATTCGACGGTTCCTTTGCTGATATATCTTAGGCACATTGTTTCTCAGTTCAAGATAGCATCACGGTCCTCGTTCACTTCAAAGCCAAAAGTGAACTTATGTCAATAAAGAATTGCAGTTTTTACATTTTACCATAATGTTTTAACAAAATTTCCTTTCAGAAATGAAAAGCGAGGGTCAGGTCAAAATAGGCTTTGACAATGACACGTAGATCAGCAAATTCGAATTAACCTTGCATCATGGTTTTGACGTCAAACAGTAGCCATGACATTGTCTCCTCAACCATCCATAGATGAGATATGAGTATGAGTGAGCCACGCTCCGCCTAATTCCCATTAATGACCAGGCTTAGTGCCTACTGTTAACGCTCTTACCGTGTAATGACAAGAGCAACCCCCAAAGTCTGTTATAATCACATAAGGCTGTTTATTTTACCAAACACTGGTGGATAAGCAAATGGTTATTGACTTTTCCGGGAGACCTCGGTTCGTGATTTATGCCTATTTAGATAGCTCCCATGGGATCAATTACACTGATGGCATGGAGAAAATGAAGCGAGAAAAAAATCATCAACTTTTAATGTATTTTACCAAATTTTGAATTATGGTTAGAATTGATTCGATATGTATTTCAACAGTTATTGCACATTACTTTGTCTTATATTATATGGTCGAAGATATACCGAACTTTGTCTTATATTATATGGACCAAGATATACCGAACTTTGTCTTATATTATATGGACCAAGATATACCGAACGTTGTCTCATATTATATGGACCAAGATATACCGAACTTTGTCTCATATTATATGGACCAAGATATGCCGAACGTTGTCTCATATTATATGGACCAAGATATACCGAACGTTGTCTCATATTATATGGACCAAGATATGCCAAACTTTGTTTTAAATTATATGGACCAAGATATGCCGAACTTTGTCTTATATTATATGGACCAAGATGTACTGAACGTTGTCTCATATTATATGGACCAAGATATGCCAAACTTTGTTTTATATTATATGGACCAAGATATGCCGAACTTTGTCTAATATTATATGATCCAAGATATACTGAACTTTGTCTTATATTATATGGACCAAGATATGCCAAACTTTGTTTTAAATTATATGGACCAAGATATGCCAAACTTTGTTTTAAATTATATGGACCAAGATATACCGAACTTTGTCTTATATTATATGGACCAAGATATACTGAACTTTGTCTTATATTATATGGACCAAGATATACCGAACGTTGTCTAATATTATAAGGACCAAGATATACCGAACTTTCATAAAGCAAAGCCGGTTGTCTCTATTCTACCACTGTATTGATAGAACATTTAATTAATATTTGCAACCATAAAGCTTAATACATGAGTGACAACCAACTATGCTATGTCAATTTGCCTGGACGATGGTCTTTATAACGAACGATTTTAAATCCGTTCCTTTTTGAAAAACATATCGTGCCTTGTGCAACTGTATAATTACTACCCCTACTTATTGCTCATTACTTTAGGAGTCATTGATGGTCCATTATCGGTATACTTCGACAGGATGAAGGTTTACTGCATGTGAGAACTATACTTAATAATATGTAGTTATAAAAGACTGATGTCGTCGATGCGACAATGACTAGACTAATCAAAATCTAGACACATTGTTTAAAATGATAAATGTGTAACAAAGGAATCAAAGCCATAAATTGTACATTTCTGATAAACAATTCAACAATAACATGGTAAAATGAGATTTGTTAAGCTATCACACAACATTTTAGACGGATAGTAAGTTCACTGTTACATATGGAGATCGAGACAAAACCATCATTCACGCCTACCAACGTTCCCTTTACCTAGACATTCGATTACATATACTGGAATTACATGTTGCATATATGAGAATATGGTTGCATATTATACAAAACATGTATTTTCTACAATGGAAATAGTAATTCGAATTAGAATGTGAATAATGTAAATGATGTGGTATGTTATGACATCGCCAGTTGTATTTTGTGCGTTTTGGTAAACAAGAGTTAAATGATACATGATGGTGATGATGTTTGTTCAATTAACCATTTCTTTACACTCGGCTGAGGAACACTAATACCACACAACGCTAGCATCAAAATGGCTTCCTGTCCTAGTTACATCTAATTACCCTAATTACTGTCCACTTCAGTTATCTGATCATTGAATCGTGGCTACTTGTTTTCTATGCAATGCAAGACCTAAAGACATATGATGTCAATAAATATGTTTCTGCAATTAGATGAGTTGACCGAATATCACTTTCTTATGTATAGGTTATGAGCCGATGTAAGTCATATATGTTGGTAGATAGAACACTTGGAGGCTGTTAGGCCGAATATCACTTTCCTATATTATATTGTATTATATTATATTACTGAATCTATAGCAATAACACTCCAAACATACGGAGGAGCATATAACACCATAATACAACAATAATGAAACAAAGGTATTGCGTTAGTGAGTACACCTAAATGCCAGACACCAATTAGGAAAGCACTTGTCTACGAGGCTCGTGAGCAACCGCACACGGTACCGACACTTTTCTATGTATGATTACAGGTTATTTGATCGAGTCTTGACACCGAAGAAATGCCATGCCCTTCGAATAGTTGGAAATGTTTCCTGTGTAAATGTTTTCATGATGTTAATGAAATAATAACCATGGGAAGCCCATCAAGTTATGTCCAGGAAGCCTTGGAAATGTCAGCGATAACTTTTATTACTGTACAACTTTAAGTGCTTTATGTCAAAGCTCACAATTCTAATGCACTTATACACGTATTTGAATAAGTAGAAAAGTTATCATTGCTGTATTTCAAAAAGGTCTTGAAATCGAACCTAACCCAGCGGAAGAGTTTAAGAAGAAATCAGCCGGATTTTATGGAAATTGTCCTTTGAAACCGCTGTAACTTTTACTAATAGGAACTTACTGCATTTGTGAATTTGATGCTGAACATTTTAAATGAATCGATAAAACATTTCCAGACAGCATGTATATGTATCTTATCAACAATTATCATTGATTAAATAATAAATTATTCACGTCTTTAACCATGGTAAATGATACACCATGAATACACGTCAAACAACAGTACAAAACTGTTTAGGGTTGTTTCCAAACAGGTAACAATAAAACATTTCAATCTGATCATGGCTTCGTTTCGTCCTTGCTGTGTAATGTGCACACCTTTGACTGATGATTTAATCCATGCTATAGAACCGGACAAGTCGAGAGGTAGTGACGCATTAATGTATCCATATGGACTGAGAAAGCGGTCTCCGTTCATACATATTTTGCCTATAAGATTTCTCTTAAAGATTTTTATTAAACATCTGCCGGTGAAACTGGAGGGGACTTTAGTGTTTGTTCCTGTCTGTCTGTCTGTCTGTCTGTCCGGATTTGGTTTCCAGATGTTAACTTGAGAACGAATTGATTGATCAATCAAAAGGTCAACTACAAAGGTCACTGTTACTAAAAATCGTTTCCAGACAATAACTTGAGAAAAAAATCAACGGATTTTGATCAAGATTCACACAATGGTAGCACATGAGAAAATACAGCTTGGGATTTGATTTGGGGTCAAAAGTCAACTATAAAGGTCACTGTTGCTAAAAAAAGTTTCTGAATGATAACTTGAGAACAAATCAACATAGTTTGTTCAAAGTTCATACAATTATAACATACCTAAGCAATAATAGCTTGCCATAGATTAGAATATGTAAATGACGGCAGGGAACGTGTGTTGCTTGCAGCACTTATTGTAAGCTTGTTGATATCGTGTTGTATCGGTGTCATCTGTGTAATCAATAACAAATACACGCTACACATGTATTTGTTGTGTTGATGTGTTTATCGTGAATAGAAAATTATATTTTGAAATATTAGTTTTATTTTTTAGCCTTTCATTACAATGATTGTTTGTGTCCTAACCATCACATTAATTAGCCCGCCTATCAGATAGTAACCACTGTGTTTCACATTATATGTACTGGTTACACAATAACTCTGAGATAGCAAAACGACATTGATTGATGTCTGGGTTGTAATGACTGTACTTATTATCCTCAACCTTTGCTTTATACAATCCATTTTCTATCATGTAAATATGAAAGTAAGAGTTAGATAAGGAACAACTCCTGATGTAATGGTAAGATCTCTAAATGGAGAATCAATTTGGTTACACTTTCAATAATCAACATGGTCACGGGAATACAGTCGTATTATACAATATGTCGTGGTAGTCTAAGTAACCTATCGTGGTAGTCAAAGTTACATTTGGTGGTAGTCAAAATAAAATATGGTGGTAGTCAAAGTAATATATGCTGGTAGTCAAAGTTACATATGGTGGTAGACAAAAATACATATGGTGGTAGTCAAAGTAACATATGGTGGTAGTCAAAGTAATATATGGTGGTAGTCAAAAATACATATGGTGGTAGTCAAAGAAATATATGGTGGTAGTCAAAGTTACATATGGTGGTAGTCAAATTTACATATGGTGGTAATCAAAGTTACATATGGTGGTAATCAAAGTAACATTTGGTGGTAGTCAAAGTAATATATGGTGGTAGTCAAAGTAACATATGGTGGTAGTCAAAGTTACTTATGGTGGAAGTCAAAGTTACATATGGTGGTAGTCAAAGTAATATATGGTGGTAGTCAAAGTAATATATGGTGGTAGTCAAAGTTACATATGGTGGTTGTCAAAGTAACATATGGTGGTAGTCAAAGTTACATTTGGTGGTAGTCAAAGTAAAATATGGTGGTAGTCAAAGTAATATATGGTGGTAGTCAAAGTTACATATGGTGGTAGACAAAAATACATATGGTGGTAGTCAAAGTAACATATGGTGGTTGTCAAAGTAATATATGGTGGTAGTCAAAGTTACATATGGTGGTAGTCAAAGTAACATATCTTGGTAGTCAAAGTTACATATGGTGGAAGTCAAAGTAATATATGGTGGTAGTCAAAGTAATATATGGTGGTAGTCAAAGTAACATATGGTGGTAGTCAAAGTAATATATGGTGGTAGTCAAAGTAATATATGGTGGTAGTCAAAGTTACATATGGTGGTAGTCAAAGTTACATATGGTGGTAATCAAAGTAACATATGGTGGTAGTCAAAGTAATATATGGTGGTAGTCAAAGTTACATATGGTGGTAGTCAAAGTTACATATGGTGGTAGTCAAAGTAACATATGGTGGTAGTCAAAGTAATATATGGTGGTAGTCAAAGTTACATATGGTGGAAGTCAAAGTACATATGGTGGTAGTCAAAGTAACATATGGTGGTAGTCAATATGTGGTAGTCAAAGTAACATATGTGGTGGAATGTGGATCAAAATATGGTGGTACATATGGTGGTAGTCATAAGTCAAAGTTAATATGGTGGTAGTCAAAGTAATATATGGTGGTAGTCAAAGTAATATATGGTGGTAGTCAAAGTAATATATGGTGGTAGTCAAAGTTACATATGGTGGTAGTCAAAGTAATATATGGTGGTAGTCAAAGTAATATATGGTGGTAGTCAAAGTTACATATGGTGGTAGTCAAAGTAACATATGGTGGTAGTCAAGTAATATCTGGTGGTAGTCAAAGTTACATATGGTGGTAGTCAAAGTAACATATGGTGGTAGTCAAAGTTACATATGGTGGTAGTCAAAGTAATATATGGTGGTAGTCAAAGTAATATATGGTGGTAGTCAAAGTAACATATGGTGGTAGTCAAAGTAATATATGGTGGTAGTCAAAGTAATATATGGTGGTAGTCAAAGTTACATATGGTGGTAGTCAAAGTTACATATGGTGGTAGTCAAAGTAACATATGGTGGTAGTCAAAGTTACATATGGTGGTAGTCAAAGTAACATATGGTGGTAGTCAAAGTTACATATGGTGGTAGTCAAAGTACATATGGTGGTAGTCAAAGTACATTATGGTGGTAGTCAAAGTACATATGGTGGTAGTCAAAGAATATGGTGGTAGTCAAAGTAATATGGTGGTAGTCAAAGTAAATATGGTGGTAGTCAAAGTTACATATGGTGGTAGTCAAAGTAACATATGGTGGTAGTCAAAGTAATATGGTGGTAGTCAAAGTAACATATGGTGGTAGTCAAAGTAATATATGGTGGTAGTCAAAGTTACATATGGTGGTAGACAAAAATACATATGGTGGTAGTCAAAGTAATATATGGTGGTAGTCAAAGTAATATATGGTGGTAGTCAAAGTAACATATGGTGGTAGTCAAAGTAATATATGGTGGTAGTCAAAGTAATATATGGTGGTAGTCAAAGTTACATATGGTGGTAGTCAAAGTAACATATGGTGGTAGTCAAAGTAATATATGGTGGTAGTCAAAGTAACATATGGTGGTAGTCAAAGTAATATATGGTGGTAGTCAAAGTAATATATGGTGGTAGTCAAAGTTACATATGGTGGTAGTCAAAGTTACATATGGTGGTAGTCAAAGTTACATATGGTGGTAGTCAAAGTTACATATGGTGGTAGTCAAAGTTAATATGGTGGTAGTCAAAGTTACATATGGTGGTAGTCAAAGTAATATATGGTGGTAGTCAAAGTAATATATGGTGGTAGTCAAAGTTACATATGGTGGTAGTCAAAGTAACATATGGTGGTAGTCAAAGTTACATATGTTGGTAGTCAAAGGAACATATAGTGGTAGTCAAAGAAATATATGGTGGTAGTCAAAGTAATATATGGTGGTAGTCAAAGTAATATATGGTGGTAGTCAAAGTAATATATGGTGGTAGTCAAAGTTACATATGATGGTAGTCAAAGTAATATATGGTGGTAGTCAAAGTATAAGGTGGTATCAAGTAATAATGGTGGTAGTCAAAGAACATATGGTGGTAGTCAAAGTAATATATGGTGGTAGTCAAAGTAATATATGGTGGTAGTCAAAGTTACATATGGTGGTAGTCAAAGTTACATATGGTGGTAGTCAAAGTTACATATGGTGGTAGTCAAAGTAATATATGGTGGTAGTCAAAGTAACATATGGTGGTAGTCAAAGTTACATATGGTGGTAGTCAAAGGAACATATGGTGATAATCAAAGTAACATATGGTGGTAGTCAAAGTTACATTCGGTGGTAGTCAAAGTTACATATGGTGGTAGTCAAAGGAACATATGGTGGTAGTCAAAGTAATATATGGTGGTAGTCAAATTTACATATGGTGGTAGTCAAAGTTACATATGGTGGTAGTCAAAGGAACATATGGTGGTAGTCAAAGTTACATATGGTGGTAGTCAAAGTTACATATGGTGGTAGTCAAAGTAACATATGGTGGTAGTCAAAGTTACATATGGTGGTAGTCAAAGGAACATATGGTGGTAGTCAAAGAAATATATGGTGGTAGTCA
The DNA here is from genome assembly GCF_041381155.1 of Argopecten irradians. Lineage (NCBI taxonomy): Eukaryota > Metazoa > Mollusca > Bivalvia > Pectinida > Pectinidae > Argopecten > Argopecten irradians. The sequence continues at coordinate 55,399,779 of NC_091136.1, forward strand.
AAGTAATATATGGTGGTAGTCAAAGTAATATATGGTGGTAGTCAAAGTAATATATGGTGGTAGTCAAAGTTACATATGGTGGTAGTCAAAGTAATATATGGTGGTAGTCAAAGTAATATATGGTGGTAGTCAAAGTTACATATGGTGGTAGTCAAAGTAAAATATGGTGGTAGTCAAAGTAATATATGGTGGTAGTCAAGTTTACATATGATGGTAGTTTAGGTATTATATCGTGGTAGTCACATTAATATATCGTGGTAGTCAAAGTAATGAGCATGTTGTTTTTTATCTACAGCATTTGGGATAATATATCGCATTTTCATAAACTTAACTCGTGAATAGCTTTACTTTTTATGGCATTTTAAAATTACATTTATTAATATTTGAATATTTATTTATTAAAATACTCCTCATTCTTTATTTCAACAACATTATGTGAAAATTGCGATAGGAGATTACAATTAGAAGGAAACATTGAAAAGAGGTTCGAACAAAAATGCATCATGTGTGCCAGACTCGTGAATGTTTCTAAATAAGATGTATCTACATTCAGATAATTGCATTTTACTTTCTATTGTGGTCTTTGGAAACAATACATATCTTTCGTTTTACAATTTCAATATCTTTGGTCCGTGAAATCCGTCAATGTTATTGCTTATGAATTTTCTTTAAAACAATTATGTTGTATATAATATCATGGTGTCGTGACCAGGATTTAGTTTTCGAGTAATTCTTTGAGTCTAAAAACTACATGTATGCCGTTAAATTATTACTAGGACATTATAGATATTCAACTTTTATGTATTTATAAAAGTGATGAATATTAAGTAATAATACACAATAATAACTCAATGAAAATGGCTGTCAAGTCTCTTCAGTTGTTGCACTATGGTCTTTATTGCTCACACAATGGTCAATTGTGTACACAATCACTTTCGCAACAGACTGTTTTATTATTGCGATACTGTCTGTAATAATAAAATCATTTTACGCGTGTGGGAATCACGTGACAGATACATTCATCGCCACATAAGCTAATTCTTCTGAAAATAACTAATGCATTTTGTATGTTTGAAACAACATCAGTGTTATCTTGCCGGCATATTGTAACACGAGAAAGGACTTCGTTAGTTGTTAACCGCCCTACTATGTTGGATATTGCTCGGCTATTATGTATTTTTTCCTCTCATTTTCCCATTCGGGCATTTGCTGCAAGGATCAACGTAGAGCATAAAATCACATTAGGATGTTCTTACATTCTGTTGCATTGCTATTTTAGACAAAATAACGCTTTAGTTTGTAGAACTCGGGGTTAAAGGGTGATTACTGTCTCCCATGAGTGGTTCCCGGAAACATCCAGAATAATTCCTGCTGATGCAAGCCGCCACGACATATGGGCCAGGGACCATTACATATATTATTTATTTATCAAGTACAGAACAATGAAATGCTTTATGTCTGCTTGGTTGCTATATTTGCGGTTGTATCCCTATAGGCAGATGAAATGACATTTCTAGTGACGCTTCCTGAAATGACCAAACGGGTTTTGAGACTAGCGGAATAGGCAAGAAATTTCAGAAAGTGTTGCAATGAATTTTATTACAATGTAGTAATGTGATCGAAAACACACGTTCTATTTTCACAGAGTGTGGCGTTTAGAACAAAGAGAAACAGAGCTATTTTTTTAATTTAAAAATTACACATAGTCCCGTTGCAACATTCCATGGACATAAATAAAAACCGATTGGGTTTAAATGGCTATAATGATGTTAACACGGGTCCTATCCGATAGTATTACTCCCGCTTATGTACGTGGGTACGGACACGAGAGGAAACCCTCTCAAGGGTACCATACCGACCATAAAACCTAATACTATTATCACCCGTTGTAATTGTTTTCACTGATTCCCAAATCTGTTTCCGAGGCACCATGATCGAGCATCAGTAAGCTGGGCCATCGATCGCCTGCGAGAGTTCATCGTGTCGATAGGACAAATCTCTGACCAGTTGTGGTCACCAGGCTGACCACCAGGCCTGTCCAGTGGAGATCCATTCATTTTTCTTTCGACTGTTCTTGTCCTTGACGAACGGGGTCTATTCTAAGACATGCGTTGATTTTCTGAGGTGCAACATTTAATATAAACCGATCATATTTCACTATCACTTCTCTTCGCTGTAGTAAGTTTGCATTCGGATTGCAGAAACGATGAACTTGTAATTTCGTAATGAAGACTGCAGATCAAATCAATGTAGTCATATAAAATCCGGGTATAATTCGAGTACGCCCCCTATAGCAGAAATCACACTTATCCATATTTTATGAGTTTTACACAGCAACGTCTAGGCAAAGGCTTTACTCCAATGTCATCATTAAGATTGGACAGAAACATCACATTGTCAAATCCGTTAGTAGAAACACAAATATGGCTGTCAGAAAAGAGGATTAAATCTTGTTTGAAAATAGCACAGCAAATAAATACCCGATATTTGGTAGGCGATAGTTTGATAGAATCATTTCAAATACGATGTAACGTAAACATCGACCATTGTTAATCGGATATAGGCTTTACACTAGAGGTACAGTCAGTCAGCAAAAAGTACAAAACTTAAAGAGTAACACATCCGGTTTGGTATGTATTGTAACTATTTCAGTCATAACTATATAACATCATCTGATTCCTGTTGGTTAAGTGAACGCAATATCATAATGATCGTAGATCTGATGTTCATATATTTTCTCTCTATTGGTGCATTATAAATAAAAAATATTCGCGATTTCCATTTCAAAACAAGATCGCGAAGATCATTATTCGCGGATTTAAAGTTTTAATGGGATTTCCGATCAATATCGATGATGCAGATGTTCATTCGCAGATATAAACTGTCGGGAATTTGCATGGATTGCGAAATTCGCGAAAATGAATCGCACGTGAAAGAAAGTTGGTTTACAGTATTTTCTTTAATCGGAAAGATTAGGATAAAAACATGAGATATACTTGATACCAATATAACGACATTCGGTAGACTTTTATCTGTTTGAAAGTGATGCTGTTTCCTTGTGTGGTGGTCTCATTGAATGTGGCAAGGACATTCAACTTCGCACACTGACTACGTGCGACCGTATTAAATTTGGTAATAGACTTTCAATTTTAGAAACACTGTCTTTTAGTCAGATATTTACGATCGCAGAAATAATCAAGACAAGTCTAGAGAGAATATTCATTTTGGTTACAAGTGCTCTCCAACAAATAAACTATTCTATAGAGATCACCTCTATAATTATATGTCAACAATTGGTAAAAGAACTATACTGATGCTCATTGGTTAGTGGAATCTGGCCTTTTTGTGTACAACATCAAATCAAATTCTACGTCACTCGTTAAGTTCGCTCCCTCCCCCCTGCAGTTGTCACTTGTGCTACTTAATACGGGTCTAATTCGACAAAAACATTGGGGTTCAATGTAAATGCCCACATGCTACATCAGCTAATAAAAACATTCTCATTTGAAATTGCCCGTACTGCCGGATCCATGAAAGGTTTTATGACAATGATATTATCCTGACCTTGCGTTTAGGTCGATGCTGAGTGACTTTGCAGATATGTTACCAAAAGCTTGGACACGGATGATTCGGGTGCACTAAAGTACCACACTGCGGATGTACATTTGCTAACATTTTCGTTGCCATATCAAAATATAGGTCACATTGACCACATTCTTACTGAACCAATGAGGTTAAGATATCAACTTTTTAAAGAGTAACACATGTTTTACTGATATTGAGTTGAGCGTTTTAGAAATAACTTATATATTAGATGTTTATATTCTGTATAGTATTCTATTGTCATCACTCATGCTTAGATCACGCGATCATTTTCATATAGGGATATTGTTACGCAACCAGTGAGAATTTGATGTGTGACGGTTTCGTTTGCTAGTACACTGTCCCTTCATCAAACAAAAGACTAGTACGATATGGGTCTAAGCAAAAAGTGTACGAGTGAAATGAAAGTAGATGTCGATTTCAGCTCTGCTGAGTGTACAACAATTTAACCGAAGAAAATGAGAAACACACGTGATCAAACACACGTGATCAATTCTTCATAAAACTTAATTTTAGAATCGATCTTATTCAGAGAGACGACTGGATAGTCGAATGATTTTACTGGAGTTCAAGATTTTCACTGTAAAAAGGACTATATAGGTAAATGAAAGAACTCCAAGGACTGCTGTGATACTACGATACTATAGAGACAACATCGTGTAAACCCGTAACACCCATGGGAAAGGAGTGGCTACAACAGCCTCTCACTACACCTGTTAAATGACGATTTGGGTTTAATGGCTAACCAGGGAACCTTTATAGCGAGGCTTAATAGGATGTCGTTGTGTTGTCAAGTAATGTCTACAATGAAAGTCAAAAGCACATTGACGATATAGAGAAACGATAGTGATGGCCATGGGTTTTACCCCTAATAGAGAAAACTAATTTTAATACGATTTAATTTGTAGTTACAATTATGAACAGCAAATCCAATTATTTTCTTCATTTTAGATATTGGGTTGTGACTTTAAACATCTCTCTATAGAGCATGTCGTTATTTGTAATGATGAAAAGGCCATTCCTAGACACTGAATTTGTTGTGCTCTTTCTTTAATTTCTAGTTGTAAAAAATCGATCCTAAGCTTAGATCAGTTCCAAACACATTTAACATTGTGATCTTGCCAATGTGTTTTTATTTCCGATTTAATTTTTAATGATGCATCAGTGGTTCGTGTTGTTGTTTTGCAAATTATTAAGCTAGTACCTCGACACCCTATCATTACTGTCATATTACACTTCATCATTATGTTACAGACTCGATTATGTACGTATGACGTGCTAAGGAAATACTATTAATTTCCTTCGGACCGAAAAGGTATCCCTGCTGTTCATTATGAACAATGTCTCAGTAAATCATATATTGTCGTTTTAATCTCGCAAAGTTTCATGCCAGACTACATTTTATGTTTTCCTAATATAATATGTATACGAAACTAATTAAACGCCACAGCTAGAGGAAATGACGGCTCATTTTTCGGCTTCCACTATACGTATATATGGGCAAGTGTGTGTTGAGAAGCTTGGCCCTAATCTCTACTTATTATCGGACCAAGTCATTCCGAGTTAGTCCGACGGTCTCGTTCACCATTCGTACCCTGACTTATAGACACAGTGATTGTAATGTTTTGAATATAATGTTATTTTGAATTTTAACTAAAGGGAAATGTTTAATGACGATGAATGAGCACAAGGTTAAATGCTTTCAATTCACCTTCATTCCTACTGAAATCTCATTTCTACACGTATTTGCTGGCAGTTAGGTTGTGAAAAGGTTGTAATAAAACAGTACAATATTGCGCACACGCGACTGAATATACGGTTGTACGTTGTAACCCGAGTAGGATTTATCAGTGTACTAATAGGTCAACGAAAACACTGACTTTAAGCTTACCTTTTATGTGCGAAAAAAAAACCCAAAACTCTCTGTTAACATATACATTCAATTTGACATTCGTGGTAGCTTTCTCGGGATTTCAATCAATTTTACTGTATGATTTTAAGATAAATATCAAAGTGGTACTAACCTCGATAAGCTGTGGAGGCGGCATTTGGTAGTTGGTTGGGAGATTTCCATTTCCTTCATTGTCGCCAATTGTAATTCCTGCTTTCTGTTCCTCATCTGTGGTCAATAACAATACACAAGGTTAGCTCCTTAGTATTATGTATCATGTTAAATTCATCATTGTGGTAATTGCTCTCTATTGATTAGTATTAACAGCCAAGGTCATGTAAATATGACCTTCCATGTATGCGGTGTGTAGCGTGTATGAAGTGTGTGTTGTGTGTTTTGGGAAACTGTTGTATATTCGTGTTGTCTTCTTGTATAGTACTGTAATGTTTTTGTTTTTTTTAAATTTTGTCCTTAAAGAGCCATCGGTTGTAATAAATCAGACAAGAAACTATTTCATATTTATGGCGATTTTTTGTTTATTTTTTGTTTTGTTTTATTTTTAACTTTTATTAGTTATGATGCACGGTCTACGTTTGTTGGTATCACAGAAAAGAAAGAATGAATTTGTTACGTTTATATGTCTAAAACATCACGCATCATAATAATGTAGATATGGAACACGAATGAAGTATGTATTATCATTTAAATGAATGAAAGGAAATGGAATTTTCATTGGACATTTCAAACGTATATTTCAATATCTTTGTTTGTTTGTTCGTTTAATCTAATTTTCAATTTAATATTTTTTTTTTAATTTGATTTTTAACGAATTGTATATTTATAATGCGTGTCAAAAGAAACTATAACGGCACGCGACATGCTAAGTAACCCAGTACTTATTGGGTGGATTCAATAACGCCACTTTGATATTGTGATGATTGAAATACTTAATATCAGGGCATGATAAAGAAAACAAAAATATTAGTAAATAATTGGCTTGTTTATTACAAAGTGTTGTAATTTCAGCGCTACCATGTCAGCTCGGCATTTACTATTAGACTAAACAACAGACTAATCAGTCATAAAAATGTTGTTTTATGAGCCTATATGAACAGATATTGTAATAAGAATGTACGCTAAAACAACTTTGCACCTTATTGTAACGTGTCATAGCTTTCAAACAGGCTATATCAATATGTTCCAGCCTTTCGCCGATACTGGCGGCATCCCGACCACCAAGTGTATTTTTCTATATAGCCAGATCATATTTTCTGGAATGTTAAGCCCTGTCGGAAAGTCATTAGTATTCATTGTCTGGTTAATTCTGTGAGGTTTTACACAGCTATTTGTCATTGTCTGGACACTGTTATAAAATCGTACATTTTATATCGGCTGAGAAATAACTAACCATCAATCTGAATTTGTCACTAATATATTTCCGAACAGAAATAATTTGTAGCAGAATAGAAAAATGAAGTGTGATAATAAACCTAATGTAATCAATGAAATGAACGACCAATCTCTCTCGGATCTAGTGGACGGCTAGAAGAATAAGATATTGAAGCAATGATTTATATTTTTCTTAGTATTACCTAGCTCAAGTTCCTTTAATATTTCTGGATGTTTCTTCAATGTTGATAACACGTCCTCCACGATTTCCTCAAAACTGAGGTTGTCCAGCATGGCGTTGGCCTCCTCTGAGATGACATCGTTTTGGGGGATTATCGGGGGTGGAGGCGGTGGTAAGTAATTTGTCGGGACTTTCACCACGTTTGTTTTCGGTCGCTGCTGCCTCAGCTCCTTCTCAAGATTCAAAGGATTCTGGAAAAATATCAGAGGAAATAGGATATTATTACAGACAAATAAAAATCCATTTTTATGTTTGATCTAACAATTATATCATTGACATTAGACAATAACAGCAATAAACGTAAGAAAAGTCATAAAGATTTATACACTTGTTTGTTTCATTTCAAAAGTTAACGATCCACGGTTAGCAATCTTGAGATATAAGAAGTAATATTACAAGAACATTTGATATGTCTTATTTCCATTGAAACTATGTAATTGGATAGTTCTCTTTAACAATATTCCACGGGTACCAGGAGAATTATTTCTCATCAGAGTATCAGAAAACCGTATACTAAAATATCGCACTGCACAAGGATAGATTTTATTACGTATATTATATACGTAGTTATGATAAACGAAATCAAGTCTATATTAAACCTCAAGGGGACTGTAACTGGTTTAGAGATAAGTTGAGGATTAATGGTTGATGCAAACTTTTAATATGTGTGCTCGCTTATCACCATATGTCTTATGTGGGATATATATAAAAAAAATATAATATCGACTAATTTTAATAGGAAATATCAGGAATTCCCACACCTACAAATGTCGTTTACTATACAAAATTACAGGATATACTGCGATATACCATCAACTTCTATAATAAATGAAATTACTATATGTATGTCTACAAAGTCAAATCAGCCCTCGTACATAAATCATTGAGCGATGTATCATTATATTTAGATGAAACGATAAGCATGAAAAGACTCCCTTCCACCCATGGTTTTACACAATTATCCTGTTTTGTCAACGTATCTTTGGTATTATTGATTATGTCAATAAATATCAAACAAAATAAAAGAATAACGGTTTTCGTTATATCAAAATATTGAAGCTTAACCACATTTCAACATTTATTTACATCTACATTAAACGAATGATGGCCAACACTGAAACCATCACTGTGTCAACAATCGACAGAGATCTGAGACCATTGTTGCTGACACTAGTAGATTACTGTCACCAATGGGTATAAAGTCAGAAGATCACCAAGGTCAGGTAGATGAAGCAAGGTAAAGGAAAGAAACTGTTTGGATATGTAATCACAGCAAACTATTTTTCTCTTGATGATATTACCGAAATCACGAGACCAAAAATACGAGACAATATTAAATACATTTTGTAATTATGATTTGTTTGCGAGATAGAGATTAAATGAAGCGTAACAATAAAAGGATTTAGCTTTCTATTTAAAGCATAATCATGGTCTTATCTCTTCGACACACACATCAAACCGATGTTTCTCGACAGGATTCGACATACTTCTGTGACATCCTGACAATGCGTCTGAACACATTTAAAGGTTCATTGTACCGCGATTTGTATTAATCAATCGAAGATTCAGCAACAGAAGAAAGCAAGTGGTAAATGGTTTTTTTTTATTTTATCTCATGGGAAAATAGTTCGATTTTCGTTGAATTTATTATAGAAATTTCACTTTCTAATACTCTTTGAAGTTCATTCAATTTACTGTCAAATAGATCATGGTTATCATGGATAAATGTCATGATATGCTAGATATGCTGTGTGATTGCTACTATATGCTGTTACAAGTGAATATAATGTTAATATAACGTTATAGGTAAATACAAGCTTACTGTTAGTGTTGCAACACACATTCCCTGCCGCCAATTACATTTTTCTAATCTATGGCCAGTTATAATTGCTTAGTTATGCCATCATTGTATGAAGATTGAACAAATCTATTTGATCAAACTCTGTTGATGTTTTCTCAAACTAAAATTTTGTGAAAGAATTTATTTTTAGTAACAGTGACTTTTTGACTCCAAATTCAATCCCAAGCTATGTTATCCCTATGTTACTATTGTATGAAGTTTGAACAAGTTCCGTTGACGTATTTCAACTTATCATCCGGAAACTAGTGAAACAATCTATTTTTAGTAACAATGACCTTCATAGTTGATTTTTTGACCCCAAATTCAATCCCGAGCTGTATTTTCTCATATGCTACCATTGTGTGACGATTGATCAAAATCCGTAGAAGTTATCGTCTGGAAACGAAATCCGGACAGACAGACAGACAGACGGGAACAAACACTATTCGGCAGGGGACTAATAACGTATAAGAAATATAATGATTCATACTTTTTAACTCAAAAGAAGATTTAAATAATCATGCAAGTATAACGACAGTAGGAGCCATCTTTTTCACGATATTGCTGTGCTGGAAATAGTCCTCATAGCTAACAAACTACCTTGATGTAAAAATCAACCTTGAGCTATCATTAGTAGCCGTGTAATTGTGAGATTAGGTACTCTCATGAATCATTTAGAACAGACATGGAAAGTATTGGAATGGGTAATGTGTTTTCCTACATTAGTCTTGAAAAAAAGAGTCTCATGGTATAGAAAATGTTGGCCAATCTAATAAGGAGAAACTTCACTTTTATTTTACTTCCGATGCCTGTTCATTAACTGTGGCCAGACCATACCTGTGGGGAATCTACCTGAGGGCGTTCTTGGTTAGCAGTCTCCTTGTGTCCCTGCTCCAGCGATGCCGCTGATACTGTAACACACAGAAAAAGGAATTAAAATCATTGTAATGTTGTAGAGAGCTGTGATCGGGATTCGATCACACGCACAAACTATGTCAATTCCACCAGGACACGCTATGATGAAAATGAATGAGAATTGTAGCACCGAGTCGTCCTGAGCGACAGATCTGAATAGAAACGATTTCTACTCAAGCCGTGGTCTGAAAGTGTTTAAACTTTCACGACATTTTGGTTGAAATGAAGAAGAATTCAAATTAATATCGATCTATGCCGATTTTGTCCCATCCTATCGACAAAGACTTTGATTCTTATAATCATGGAAATGAAGCTGGGACTAGAGGTAATTGGGAAGGAAATCTAAGGTTTAATTGTGTTACCACTTACAGATGAAGATGACTTCAGTTATTGGATTGGAGAAAACCAAAGCATTGCTTTCGTCTGAGTATGTAATAAAACCAAAATTAAAACTTAATTTAGGCGATATTATATAGAATAGTACAGCTTTTATGATGATTCCCTAAATACCATTTTAGCACGAACAAAATGATCTTAGCCGATGTCCAGTTAACTACAAGCAGTGTCTGATAACGTTTTTATAGTAGCAATACGCTCAAAGTGTCTGGAAAAGCTTCACAACTTCATGGTCTGTTAAGCAAAACATCCATGCGTCATCATTTCAAACAACACAGTATATAATTAAACAATAGAGCTTGTCAACACGCAATTGAAGTCAAATCCTTCCAGACAGGCGCCAGGAAGTCTATTAGGTGCACTGCTTTTTTAAACAGAGAAATTAAGAATGGTTCGCTGATCAAACGAGAAGGAACGGATGGTTTGGTACATTTAATGTCTTGGACATACTTCAAATCACACTGGTTCGTTTGTGAGTACTTTAAAATCTCTATAAAGTCGAATAAAAGGTATTCGTCAATTAAACATTACATTACTTATAGTTTGGAGGATGTGAACCTAAAACAAGGATGAAAAATAATTATTTGTTCAGAAAATGCTTAGTCTCAGTTTGGCATCTAAGTGGCTCGCCTGGTGTAAGACAAATATCGTGGATGTAAATCCAAAACTAGAGAATATCAATAAAAAAGTGAAGGGAATCAGTCGTATGATAGAACCAACTGATTCAGACAAAAACAATAATACACATGTGTACTCATCATAGATATAGGAACATTGTAATGTTAGAAAACGAGGATGACGATGTACTTTACAAAGTGCAAGACTCATATATATCGACGTGTCTTGTTTACTACTCGTTTATTGAACATAGTTTCCAAGGTTATTCGATCAGATGAGGTTCATCCATTGTATCACTCTATGATGTGATAATATACACAGGTTCTTAACATTATCGGTTTATCATACTTCATATGAAGGGATATAGGGAATGGATGGGAATATCAATCCCTACATATAATACACGGTCATAGCTAGGTGTCTGTGTAACTACCACATGTTCCAATAATCACGTGAGCATTGTACTTTACCAGAAATACATCAGCAACAAAGTCAATTCCGTAAATGGCGGATTTTATGTTCCCAGTAACCGGATATTATGTTAGTTTTTTCACGGGTGAAATCTATTTCCGGTAACAATTGACACCTGATTTTGAAATGGGGCCTGTATGACGAGCTGTATCCGGATAGTATGGCAGGTAGTTCACGCGCGAAAGAAATCATTAACGGAATTGACGATCAATGGTATTGCTGTGATTGTGAAATGGTAGTCTAGGTTATCTCTGTCATCGCCCAGCTTTTATTGTCAAACAGATAAGGTAATACAATTCAATGTATTTTTCAGGACGATTTTCAAAGGGTTTGCCAATTACCTTATTATTTATGAAGGAACATAGTGTAACATAAAGATAAATATTCCAACCCTTTGCAAACTACTCCCATACTGTCCATAAATGCTTTATTGGTTTAGATTTAAAGTTAAAATATACAGCATTGATCAACGTAGACAACGTGATAGAGGGGAGGGAGGAGAGAGTAATTTACACTACCAAATCTACTGTTGCTCATTGTCACGAGAACAATTTAGATAAAACATATTGCATTAAAATTCTTCTGTCTATCATCTCACCTTTACGACTGTAATTCCATTAGATCATAGCTCGGTTAACCTATAACCGATAACCCTATAGAAGAGAACATCTTAATATTACGTAGTAACAAACAGCAATGAATGGTTAAACATGAATGATGATGATATACAGCCAAATGTAAAGAAGGCGTTAGTCATAAATACTGATTAACAAACATAACACAGAACATTGGACAGCTCTAATACTACTACTAATTAGATATATAGCAATTGAAGTTGTTACAGCGAACAGAAAAACAAATGCGCATTAATCAAATGTCAAGGACAAAGAAAAAGTTTGCTAATGTAACTATATATCGTGTGTTCCCTGGTACTGTGTCGTCAACAACTGGTAGAGAATGTATCACAACCTAAATATACCGTGTATTACGTTAGAAAGTGTTATATGATTTCGGAAGCAAGAAGTATTTTTCCTTAAACGAATTTTTCCCCGAAGTAGACTTCAAAACAGCTTTACAGGATCTTAGAACTTAACTCGTCGTTGGGTCGTTAGAAGATTTCCCCCCATATTTCTCTTGTATGTATTGATTATACTTTAAGTAAATGACGTATAATTCATAGATACTAACGTTTTTAGAGAGTTATTGGGGTTAATCTATGATGAATTTCAGATATTTTAGAGAGGTAATGGGGTTCATTCTTTGATGACTTTCAGATATTTTCAAATCATTGCATCAAACCATGAAAATAAACAAATCATAATATTTCAAATGTCACTTTAATTCGATAACCGTTTCCGACAAGTTAGTTCCCATTTGTCAGCGTTGACAGCTTCCGATAATTTAACTGAAGCGACACCAATTAATTTTCATGAATGCTTTCACAATTGCTACACTCGGTACACGATATTGAGGATTTCATCCAAAGTTCAAGACGATCATTCATGCTTTTTCTTCGACAAGAAGCCCACTCTAATCGTACGGATTCGACGGCAATATGCCACATTTAACCATCGGATTTATTAGAAAAACGACTGACATTTCTTTCAATCTATGACCTTATAACCACAGACGTTTTGGACACGTTTAACAATTGTCATGTTAATGGAAGTGTAGGGAGCAGTGATGTGGACGATAATAATGACAAACTGCTGATACGAAGCTATACCATCCGGACTTTTGATATACCACTTTTCGTTTCTTTCCAAAACAATACTTATAGAAGCATTATTATTATTATATAAATTAACGTCCTAATAACAGACGGGGTCATGTAAGGACGGCCTCCCGTGTATGTGGCGTGTTGGATGTATGAAGTGTGTCGTGCGTGTTTTGGGAGGCTGCGGTATATTCGTGTTGTGTCTTTTATAGTGGAACTGTTGCCCTTTTTATAGTGCTATATCACTGAAGCATGCTGCCGAAGACAACAAACAACACACCCCACCCGGTCACATTATACTGACAATGGGCGAACCAGTCGCCCCACTCACTTTATGTTGAGCGCTAAGCAGGAGCAGAAACTACCAATTTTAGAGGGAGATGTTAGGGAGAACAAAGTGAGCTAGGAAGAAGAGAAAAGATATTATCTTAATTTTAGACGCCTTTTACGATCATGCAATAGGGATCGCAGGTCCCGCAGGGCACAGCTCGTTATGATATTGCCTTGAAGCGAAATTATCATTTACAAATCATATATATTCAATAGTCTGAAAATGATTAAATTAAACAAGAGGATATAACACTAATTAGTTATGTAAATGATTGAAAAGAGACCAACCCGGAAGTTTAGTGTTGCTCACGTACTTTTCATTATGTTTCATTCTTGGATTAAACATATTGGCGTTATCTGTTTCCACGACATCCACATGTGTATACAAAATTAACATTTAGAACGTTTTGTTACCAGAACAATTCCCTATCATATTAGGTGGATGTCCTCCTCGCCAGACTGACACGTCGCTTTGTTTGTCTGGTCTGTCAGATAAACAGTTATCTCACAAAGTGTGTTGTATGCTATCGCGCGTCCGTTTCTAGGTTAACAGTATGTCCATGGAATCGGTGATTTAGACGCTTTAATCTTTCAAAGAGTGATGTGCGCCTGAGTATGTACATTTTAATATGTAATATATGTTTCCGGTAGTATGACATATGTAGTCCCCGTTACTGATGTTTACTGCGATACCATCTAGAAAATAAAGTATATCATAAACGTGGGGCTGATTTAATAGTGGATTCCAGAATTTATTCAAAAGTAGAACATTGTTTTAAATGATCGTGTCTTTTGTAATGTTTTGCTCTGTATGTCCTCGCTTAATTGAATTCTGGGCTAATAACGTAGTATTTAATTTAAAAAAAAACAGCGCAAAGAAGATACTCCTGCCTTTTACGAAGTTGTTTATTTACTTGTTCCGCTCGCTCCAAATCATGAAGATGAGTTCAGTAAATAAATCGGCAACGCACAGTAATAACAAAGATACGAGCTGGAATTGGATTTTAATCCTATCAAACAAATTGATGTTTTATAACTAGTCCTCTGTTGCATTAGACGTCACGACAGTACGATTTGCCTTTCAAGATGTCGGTAAGGATTATAGCGAGTGCCTTACTCTAGTATCAGCCAATATGCAAGTCTTGCTTTCCCATTACCGTATAAAACCCTCATCGATATTTGCGTCATCAGAGAAACCGTGTTCCCTCTCTGTCAAACTCAATCTAGCGAAACAAAGCCTTCTAATTAATATTTCAATACAACTTAGCTCACATTGGACTTTTCTGATTTTATTGGACATTCGTCCAGGAAATCACCGCATGCTATCCGACACCGCTGTGTTCTGTTAAGGCTTTCCTATACTGGTGCCGGAGGAAATCCCGGGAAACGGAAAACATCAAATTGTTGTAGCTAAAACAAGTTTTAACACCGGGATATCATATATCACAAGAAAGGAAAGTGAATGAATAATTAACGAATGACTATATAAAAATAGAATAAACCTCGTTATTAAGTTTGTGTCCATCCCTAAAGGACTTTCCACACATCACTAGAAGAGTAATTTGATTTCACCCGCTCTGATGAGAAAAATGTTGATTTTTGTGTTATTGCATTAAATCCTACACACCTGTTTCAGCAAACTCATAATGATGACCTATTCTTCTTTGTTATTTGTCCAGTTCAGAAAAGTAGCCATGTCATGTCTTCTGTCGACCGTATCATTAACCCAGCGGATGCTACACTCCAGATAACCTCTACGTACCAACTGGTACCATTCTCTTTATACTTGTTTAGATTATTTCCATACAGAAATGTTTCTTTAATAATTGTCATGCATTCATCTATTTGGTGTTAGGATCATAAAGCTGGAACCATCCGTCGTTTTCCCTCGTTTATCGATATCGTACTAGTATTCTCTGCCTAAACGGCAAACTGATTTCAATAGTTTCTTATAAATATCATCAATAAACTGGAACATATATAAAAGATGCTTCCTTGTGACTATTTCTTAACCTTTCACCATGAGAATCGTCTAAGGTCACAGACGTTCTGTTTTTGTATTTAGTTTATTTGGGGAACATTATTTGCACAGAAACGTACCGACCTCATACCGATCTACAGCATTCAATACAAATAAATGTTAAAATAAATCCTAAACCTATATCAAAAATTTAGATTTCATTCAAAATCACATTTATGCTTCCAAACAGAACAATGCTATGCAAACACATGACTAAGCTATTCATATGGCGTTTTCTCTCCGAGGGCTTTAGAATTATACCTGCTGCAGCTATTGCATGATCATAAAAGGCGACAAAATTTAGGATCTTATCTTTTCTCTTCTTCCTAACTGACTTCATGTTTCCTAATGTACGGCCGTACTATTGCCTCCCTTGGCACCCCCTCACTTTTGGCCTTGGGTTGTGCGTTCGCCCATGTGAGGAAGGCTCTGGGTTTTGTTCCCTGGCCGAGACACACTAAAGTCAATAATAGTGGTAGTTTCTTCTCCTAATTAGCGCTCAGAAAACAGGGAGTGGGACGACTGGTTCGCCCGTTGTCAGTATAATATGACCGGGTGGGGTGTGTTGCTTGGTATCTTCGGCGGCATGCTTCAGTGATATAGCACTGTAAAAAGGACAAGAGTTCCACTATACAAGAAGACACAACACGGACATACCGCAGTCTCCCAAAACACGCACCTCGCACTTCTCACACGCTACACACTGCATACATGGGAGGCCGTCCTTGAATTACCCTGGCTATTAATAGGACGTTAAAATAATCAAACAAACAAAATTTTCTCTCCCTTACCACTGGCAAACGGTAAGTTTCTTGGTTATAATCTACGCACTACTTAAAGGGCAGTGGCAAAATGACCAAGACGTTTGTGATGACACAATTACCAAACAACACTGTAATCAGTAGTATGTTGTTGATTTGGTGACATATAAAATACATGATTACCACTACCTTCTGATAATGATGATCTGATAATTTTGTTCTTCTACGAACAACCAAAGGTTCCCAGTTAAAAGACGTTATCGTGTGCCAGGCTAGATTTCCAGCTTAATTAAAATCACTGCATAATACAATAGAACATCAGGCTCGTGTTCCATGTCCATTATAAGCTGTCATCATAATTCAGTGCTTGATACTGGTGGTATGACATATGTCACTACTCTGGATTCAATTCAATTGTATTATTATTGTTACCAAATACAGATATCCCATTTCCTAAGTCACGTTCATTCTCTCCAGGTGGCTCCTGAATCATGGTATGACCATATCCTCATCATCCAATGATATAATTTATTGAAGCAATGAGCTGGACGCGAATATATGAAGGTTTTCTCCTGTATACAAGAGTACAAGCGAGAGGTAAGAGTCAATAGTGGTCAGATCATATAGAGATTAATATTTATGAACCTTGTATCAAGTGACTTCGGCCATGTAATATTTCTGTGTATGCCATTAGTCCAATGTCATAATGTGCCCCGGGCAGGACACCCATTGGTATAAACAATGCATTGCGATTAAATGGCTGCCTCCGCTGGTTTCACAAAAATCATGCATTTGCTGATATATGTTAAAAATGTCAAGAACGTTATAAACAATGCAAAGCTTGGAGTAGTCATAGTACTCTCAAATTTGATCATGCACCAGTTACAATGGTTAACAAGAAATAGATTTGTCAAAATTTTCAAAAATTGGAAATTCTACATCACTTTACATCGCCTTATACGTGTTAAAATACATATGATATTCTAGGGTATTTTTGTGTATTTAGCCTTCACCACCATAGTTCTATTGAATTCAGACCTGGCCTCTAATTCCATCTCCCCTATTAAGTAGTAGCCCTATATCTAGCTGCTCTTAGTTATCTTTTATGTGTCTAGAGATTAATTACTACGCGCAGTATAATTCATTAACATCGATTTCTTTATTGACCATATATTGCTAAATAGCCTTCCTCGATAGGGTACAAACATTCCTGACACTCGACAAACATGGCGGTGACACAGTTGATACATCGGTAAAGTTCCATAGAATGGCGTCGGGATCAAGGGACTTGTTTGCTTTCCTCCTACGCTGTGTTGACATAGGGAAGCTGTCATATTTTCGGACTGAAGTACTTTTTTAGCAATCCATTTGCTGTTCCTCCAACCAGCAACGCGTACGTCCCTATTCAATTTAGATAGACGGATCCGGAAATATCCTTCGCCAATGACCTTTAGTTTACCTCGTGTCTGTATAACGATACCGGAAACACCTTTTCACTGGCATTCGCCATTCTATTGCGCTCGATGACTCTCTAAGGTATCCAAGGAAGCCGCGAAACTTCACTGAGCATCAAACCAGTTATATGTCCCGGCCATTCATACTAAGTTATAGTGGATACTTGATTATCGCCCTCTCTATCTATCACATGGCTTAATTTACAAGGAAAGCCAGACAAACGTCCTTTACGAAAAGCTGCTATATATGGTTACTTTTTACCAAGATAGGAAATCTACATTCCGCTGATGCAAGATTTATATTTAAATGCAGTAATTTGTTATGGATGAATCATTCATAAGGAGTTAATAACCAGAGATGTAACAACACTTTCTCAATACCATATCAGTATCATTTTAGGGAAGTTTCAGCCAAATCGCATCGGTAGCACAAAATAGTTCAAAACATGTTTTGAAGATGGCGGCTGTGGCGGCCATCTTTGATTTCGGATCGACCTAAAAATTATAACACTTAGTCGGGACCATTTCAGGCAAGTTTCAGCCAAATTATAGAGGCAGAACTTGAGCAGAAGTTCAAAATGTGAACAGTTAACGGACGACGACGGCCGAAACACTTTCGGGTCAGATGACCTTAAAGGCGGGAAATGGTGGAGATAGAGTCTATGGTTGTTGTATGTCGACAGAGGATGATTGTGTGCTCCACCCATTTCCAAGGAGGTTTGTCCTTATACCTGTATCCACTGTAAAGAACTTAAGAATTGTATCGCACTGCATTTGAAGGCTAAAAGTGAGTCTCTGACAAATACTGATATGACTTAACAACGAACATTTGACAAAATATCGACTCGGAAACGTTCTGGTATTCCAGTTCAGTCTTTACTATGAATAGTTAGGGTATTTAGACAATGCAAAAGAAAATGTCGACACACGGAATAATGGTCATCAGTGTCTTTTTGAAGTATAGTAGCTAGCCGATGTATTTATGTAACCTCCTACATAACACTGCTTAGTGGAGCGGCTAAGGTCGGTTTTTCGACAAAATCGTTCAAATTATGAAGAAAGCATGAAACTTTGCACATGGCTTCTTTAGGACATCAGATATCAGGAAAAACGGACCCCAAAAATTCGCGGCCCCTGGCGACCCATATCTCACGTTCTATAACAACTAGACCCACACTTTAAACGTCTAAACCCATATCATTGATACTTAGTAACATTCTGGTAGTGTTAAACCTCATATAGAAGGACCGCCATTTTGAATTTCAAGATTGCCGCCAACTTTGCGAGCTATATCTGAATAAATTACATCTAATTGGGTAGGCTGACTTTAAGCCAATAAACACCTGCAAATTTAGTGTGAGTATTGATACGTTTGTATTGTTTGATTCATAAATGATTTGATTCTTGATTTAATTTCAAAATGACCGCCATTTTGAATTCCTAGATGGCCGTTTAAATTATTTTTTTCCATATTTCACTCTGTAAGTGATCGAGCGAAAAAAAAATCAAGTTAACACTCTTAACATGTTGATACATATGAGATGCCTTGAATGATATTGGAATAAACCCCTGGATTGCAACTCTACAGGCGTCATCAGAGGATCATCTTTCATGAGCTTTATCGAGACTTCAAGTGGAACATCTTCAATGTCGCAAGTCAACAGAGATTGTCCAAATCACTGCCAATCTGTAAATAACACCAAGCTCAAACATTGTCCCGTCTACTGCGATCAATCGGGCGTCTTCTCTCCTGTTTTAGACAGTAAATCCGCAGCTGATTTCTTGTCACTACCCATTACTTTCAATGTTGGCAATATTTTTTAAATTGAACGTGCAGGAAACAGGAATACCCATTCCTACATTCTTGGATATTGATATCTCCTACCAACCCTTTGTCTTCCTCCTTTCAAATCCTTCCTGACGGTGTAACTCCTATGGAACTGTCAAGTCATCCATTACAACATCTAGACAACCACATTTCACCTTATGATGTCCGAGAACCTTATTTCTTCTCAGGTGTATGTATGAATTCCTTCTTGAGATCATATAGACATCTGTCATAACTCTTTACCTTAACAAATGTGATTGGAGTATTTTCTTTTAGTGGCTTCGAATTCTTCGTTTTTTTCTCTTTTCAAGATGTCTGCCAATTTACTTAGCATCATCTCAGGGCGCTAGATATACTTTCTTTAAGGAGCTAGGGTTGTAGAATGCGCAAGAGTTCCTGGTGGCACAATCATTAGCCTGCAGGTATCGCTCCCACCTTTTTCATATATCGACGTCAACCAGAACTAAAATCCAAGGTTCCAGATGACCAATATCTGACTGAGTTAGTTTGTTGTCTATGTGGTTTCAAGTATTGTCAATCATCTACACAATTCGCACTTAGTTTTAATGACCATATATACTTTCTCTTTGAAGGCTTATTGTTCTCTACACCAGCTTATCTCCTAAGTTAGCAATGAGATTGGGAGTTCTAGCTCGGAGGCTCAGCTTATATTTGTAAAGCTTTGACATAGCGGTCATCATGGCTATCTTCCGGACTTGCTTGTGGTTTATTCTAGTGCCACTACTGGCAATTTGATAGACGTACCACAAGGGGTCATGTCAGACGAGGTAAATATCCATGCTTTGGCGCCAAAACTTAGCTATGAAGTTGTTGGAGTCGTTCAGAATTGTATCGAAACAATTTCTCTGACATGTTATCTGATATTAACAATAGAGGGAATGTCTTCCCCTGAATCCACACTTTCCAGAGACGCAGTTTACGGCCGGGCATGAACATGGTTATGCAATATAAGAGTGGCAATCTCATCCATAAAGCCTTCTGTGTAAAATGAACCCCAAATGATATCCTTGCATTCAGCACTTCTTTTTGCAAGTCTGATATTAAGGTAAATCTCCATCACACAAAGTATTTCGGATGGCAGCTAAAGTGATTTCGTTTAGATATTTTCTGATACTCCCTTGCTGTGGTGAGAGATAGCGATATGATGTCATCCATATGCATTAAATAGTTGCAGTCATAATAAACCATTTGAAGCTTTGACTACCTTCTTGCTTTATCCAAAATATGTTCGTTAGCCGTCATGAAGATTCTCATTCATCTGGAAAATACAATCTTCCATTCCACATACAAAAAGGAGATGATCCTCAATTGTTATTGTTTTGTTTGCAATTTGTATCTTTCGGAAACACTTTCTCTGCTCTCTTCCAAATGGCATTAATGAGTTTCCACAGTATCTTTTATAAGGTTTGGGTTCATCTTGCATTTGTAGACAGTGTAAGGTATACCAATAGGACATCGTGCTGATGTTTAGGCTATCTCCAATTACATAATATAGCTCTTGTATGAGTGTTCTTTCCAGAATGACGAATATTGCTATCGTGTAAAATTTGATTCTAGAACTAAAATTATCTTTTTGGCATGAAAACGGGTGTGACGCATGTTTTCCAACCTGGTGTACTATGAAAGAGTGAAAGAGTTAAAGCTCCGCTACCTGTCCGAAATATTTAAACGTTTTCTAGTGACCGTAGTGAAAGTTAATCACGGTGTGTTTATAAGGACGACATTGGGGATCAAAAGCGACCCGCTTTATGGAAATTAATGTTTGCATTTCATTTATCTATTCAGATTGGTTCAAAGAATAATAATAATGTCTAATATTTGTAGAAGTAATCAAGTTTTTACGACCGAAATTATCAGCCAATTTGGTTTATTAATGTACCTTTAATTTAATGCTGCCGGACATCTTGAATTTTAGTTTGGAGGCCATTTTGAAATTCAAATAAGAATAGAATTGTTTTGTAAAAAACGCTACAAAATATAAACACTCACTGTATTTGCAGTTTTTATTTATTTAAAGTCATCTAAACCAATTGTGATATTATTATTATATACAGATATAGGTAAATGTTGTAAATTGGCGGCCATCTTGAATACAATATGGCGTCTTTTTACATGAAGTTTAACACTACCAGAATGATCCTAAGTAATAATAATAATAAGTATAAAAAATATGGCTGTAGACGTTAAAGAGTGTTAGCTTGATTTTTACAGATAAATAGGTCTAGGGAAACAACTTGAATTTATACGGCAATGTTGGATTTCAAAATGGCGGTCATTTTTGAAATTTAAACAATGATCAAATTATTTATGTATTAAATACTACATAATACAAAAAATTTAAATACTCTCACTTTATTTGCTTAAAGTATGCTTAGCCAATTAGAAGTATTTTATATGAAATTCAAAATGGCGCTCCTTCTTCATTATGTGTAACGCTACCAGAATGTTCCTAAACATCAATAATATGGGTGTACACGTTTAAAGTTTGGGTCTAGCTAGTAAAGAACGTAAGATATGGGTCGCAGAATGTGTTTTGGCGGCCATTTTGAAAACCAATATGGCGACCGCCAGGGACCTTGAATTTTTGGGGTCCATTTTTTTCCTGAAACCTTATGTCATAAAGAGGTCATATGCAAAGTTTCATGTTTTATTCAAAATTTGAACGATTTTCATACTTAGTCGCTCCACTATGCTTGTCAATGAGTGAGGGGTTTGGTCGGACCAGTTGTACTCTTAATGTGTAATTTTTGTTTCAAACTAGCAATCATCATTAGACCCCATTATAGAGAAAAGCAGATTACATGGCGCTATACCGAGCTGCTGACAGGTGTATATGTTGAGTGGTAGGTGTTAACTGGTCACTTACGGACGACATTTGAGGCTGTGGTATACTCGTGTTGTGTCTCCTTGTAATAGTGGAACAATGGCTGCACTTCGGATTTTTTTTTTTTTTTTTTTTTGACAAAAATGCTTTTAGCTCATTATGATTTACTAAAATTAAAACTTGAAATATTTCAAGATATAACTTTTAAATCAAATCTGTTTACTGATACACAAGAATGGAGATATTGGTGACTTATCTTGAGAGTTTGTAATTTATTTCAACTTTTGACTCTGTCTTTATACCTCCTATCCCTACACACTCTTTTCCAAGCATCGGTTTTCTAAGAAAACATCACTTTAAAGTACGCACTATGCAAATGAACCAGCAGGTCATAACTACAGCCGACAATAAATTCGGTTTTTGTCCACATCAATTGTACAGGAATGACAGATAACGTAGCATTTCCAGACTACTGCTGATAATGTAAATCGGATTTGCTGTCCTAGGTATACGGGTGTGACATCTAGCAGTCTACCTCATTATTAACCCTCAATTGTGTACCTCGATCTGTACTTGTAACACGCACCTGTCTGACATTCTAAACAAGTACAGTATTAACTGAAGACATAAACAGTATACAGATGTTTCATGCCTTTTCAGTCAACAGTCAAAATTATTACCTGACTCTCTATTTAAGTGTATATTACGCATTTTGACTGTTTTATTGTTAAATCCGTTTACACGACCAAAACTTCGTAAACATAAGCCAGAGTGTAACAGTCGACTGTTGCACCGTACTGTTTCAAGCGCGAAAAGTATGCGCAGACATTTCCCCCCGTGCGGGACCCCACCTCAAGCGTTTTTCGGATCCAGATTGTTTGTTGTCCAATAGTGACAGCTGCAGATTTCAGGATATATCCGAACAGGATTTGGATTTATTGATATATTCCAGTTGACATTGACTTGTTTTTGTTAACAGTTTTGACACATATATTCACAAAATGTTTGTTACTTTCGATGTAATAAATATGAAATCATCCATAATTTGTTGCCTCACCTATCCTTCTTACTATAATTTGTTCAGTTTCTTAAATAGTGAGTCAGGTAATAAATCATTTGTTTCATTAGTACTGGGGGAACAGTCAAATCATTGCCCTTCGGTAGCCGGGAAGACCTAGGGAACTGTTGCTCTCGGCCGAGGACCAACCCGATGAACTGTTAAAGGTTGGTCCCAACAGCGAGGGAAAGAGTCTCATGTTGTTACCTGAATCGCAATCTTAAACTTATCACTGAGCTTCTGGTGGGATAGACTTTCCCCGAAAGAATACCGGTATTTGGATCGATCCGGCACGCCGTTGTTTATGACGTCAACAATTAATTATGACGTTAACAATAACAATCGTTCCGTCCCGGTCAACAGTCAACACTATTGACCGGTCAATAGGCGAAATTGTTACCTGACTCTGATAAATGTAAATGAAGTCAAACTATATGAATGGTAGTTGTTGCTCAGTATAAGGTGACAAGTGTGTCAGTATGGTATGGTGGTATTTGTTGGCTTGATATTAAAGCATACATCGGTTCAGCTAGTCACATAACAATCCTATCAAAGAGCCTTTTCCTACGGAATATGGTACCCTATTACAAATGTAGGTCAGTGAATGTGTACTGACCAAGGCAGATATGAAGATTATAATTGAATATAATGGTAAATGAGAGTTGCTCTGATTATAACCAATACTCCACTCTAATGTTATAACATGGACAATGGCTGTCTGGATGTAAGAGTTACATGTCCGATATTATTAAATTGGAAGCGTCCAGAGAGCCGTTATGTCCTGTTAATTGTCCCACCTCAACCTTTATATGAGATGTCGTTCATCCCGCTGTGGCATCAGTGGTGGAAACGACAGCGGAACTTCCTTATTCAGACTAGTTTTATGGACCCGACAGGTGAACTTCTACATTGAGACATCTGTTATTGTTTCAATCTAACATGCATTTCTTTGTTGTGGGCTATTTTAAAACAGGTTTCATAATGCACTTATATCCCCAGTAATAGGAAGCGGATTGGAGGACAAGGACTAACGTCATAGCACCGCCTACTGAAAATCTTTGCCAAGGTCATGTTTATCGTGTAGGTAGATTGCAAATTGACTAGGAATACTGTCGTTAGTCAGAAACGGCATATTCCCTACTAAGTTAACACTAAGCTATGGTATATGCAGCGCAATTAAGTTTATTTTTTAAGGTTTGAATTAGTATCTCAAAACATCTAAATACCAGTATTCATTGAAATTGGAAAATCAGATTATTTGAATATTGTCCCCTCTAAGAACTATGATAGCAGTCATATCAGTTCCCTCACCAATTCGTTTCCCAGAAATCCCTATATACCAATGTTAATTGAAACTGTGGTTACCTTGAATTTCCACACATCTTAAAAATTATGACCATGGTAGTCATTGATCTTACACCACCCATCCCCTTATAACAATTTTCATTTAAATAAGATATCTTTTAAATTTGGGATCACGGCAGCTATCTCGGATTTTCTCAAGAAAAAAGGTAATCCCTTATTGCATATGTAAAAACTATCAGCTATAACCACGAGTAATTTCAAAATAATAGACTTGTTGTGTTTTGAGGAAAATCTCTTGAAACTAATCATTGGCGGGCATGGTATCATTACTCGGTTTGTTTTGCCACCATTCAAGAAAATCCACATCACAGTTATGGATTTGGACGTGTAGAGTTACATTGTATGTCTTATACTTGAAACCCCAGATAAATTCTATCATGATTATATTTCATGTTGTTCATTTACATTTCGTCAGTAAGTTAAAAAAACCGCAAAGCAAAACTTGTTACATAGCAAAAATAGCCTTATTCCGATGTCACTCGCCATCTTTGTTCCAAGAAACCTACTCGTGGTAACGTAAACTATGTGTTTACCATACAAGTCGGCAGTTCTATGGTCTAATTATTAAACCGATTAACCATGTGACATGTTAATCAGTGGTAGCTAGATGTAGCAGTGGTCATTATCAATAACAATCTGATCAGATATCGACCTGGGTACACTCAGGTAGTCAATATACCATACTTGTATCAACAAAATTAATCAGTTAATTAAACCTTTGTAACATAAAGAATCAAGTTGCGGAAATTTATTGATAATCGAAATTTCTTTTTCGGTAGTTGTCGTTTCCTTCAAGTTCTAAGTAAAAATGATGCTCTCTTCTGGATTAGCCTACAAGGTATATTTTTCAGTTAGAGCGCGCGAACATCACTGTAAAATATACGCACTTTGTAACCATGGTTAAGGGTTGTGTTAATTATTTAAACCTTGAAAACAACACCGTAGCTGATGATATTTACTAAAACAATAGGTAAAAGGTTTGTAACCTATCGATTTTATGTACATTTAAACCCATGGAGGACAATTTCCTTACGTTTGTATATATAATTATAAACACAAACAATCCATTATTTATGCGACATAGATGCCAGGCAGTTCACCAACAAGCAACGAAATATTTTATAAATTATCTTATAGAGTGACGATTGAAAATCGATTTTTGTATCTTTTTTGGTAGTAATCACTGGTGATCTCTTGTAGCTGCCATTATGGCATTTATGAAGTACATGAAAATAAATATTCATTTAAGCAACATAGAGACGAATCAGAAATCGAAGTCCAGAAAATAATAACTTACTGGTCAGTGCTTGGAAGAGGTCATCACGGACAAATGCCCACACACGCGAGTGCCTCATTTCTCTAGGAAAATGACACGCAAATTAACAAATAATGACAAAACAAATTGGCCATAAGATAGTAATCACACGATCGAGCGGTGATTATACTTTGATAATCGTCTCGCGATACGATGACCTCTACGGCGACTGAACAACGCGTGTCCAATTCGGTAAGGTATGAAACGCCCGAAGGTTAATACGAACTCGAAGGGACCGAGATAAAACTTCGAGTTATCCAAGTGTTCGAATTAAGCGAGTTCTCATGTCTACTGACGATCTCTTTACTTGGTATAAATAGAATAGTTCCATGTCGTAAAACGATGTGAACAAGACAGATGTCAAAATAACCGATGGGAGTTGCAAAATGATAACAAGAAAACCTAGATATATGTTTTGAAATGCAGTTCTACGGTAGATTTATTAAAAAGAAATCGGCACTTTCGGCGATCTCGTTGTCCAAAAAATCTCTTTAGAGTTATAAGAACATTTTATGTATGATTTTTGTCATTCGGACCCAAATTTATTTCGTATTATCCGAGTTATTTTAACAAAGATAAAGTGGGAATTCGGACAGGACCGTCAAAGCACTTCCTATTAAGCCGGGTTGTCGAGTTCGTATCAACCAAGTGCCACTTTATGTTAGAGTATCCATATTGTAAAATACACCTACTCGCTTCAATAATACCGGCGTCTTTCTAGGATTTGTAATGGCTGACGTTGGTTTTAGTCATGGGTAAGCTTTGTTTGTTTGTTTGATTTATTAACGTCATATTAACAGCTATGGTCATGTAAGGACGGCCTCCCATGTATGGGGTGCGTTGCGTGTATATTGTGCGAGGTGCGTGTGTTTGGAGACTGCGGTATATTCATGTTGTGTCTTCTTCTTGCTCTTCCTGATACTAGAATGAGAATTTTGGCTATTGTGATATCGAACATAGTTTTGATCCCAATGTTACTGTGATTTTCACGGGCTGCCTGTACATTAGTAGTAACTGAGTAATGGAGATGCAGCTGATAATGAATGGAAAATTGTATAGAGCATCGACATCAGGGCAGTGAGATGTGATCTATGGACCGTTATTCGGGACCCTGACGGGACCACTGTGATGTTTTATCGACCTTGGATTGAATGTGTACTATGCTCTAGTGCGTGTCCTTTGTCGCTAAACACCTCATGTACAAAAACTCGGCGTGATGCTTTTTATTGTTATCTCCTAATTAGCCATAACAATCAGAAACCGCATTGCCTTATAAGCCGTACTAGTGTTGTCATAGTGACGTAAACCGATTGGAGGATTTTTCTCTTCCAGTTGGTCCGCCACCGTAACTCTATCATTTCCATTCCTGTAGGTACCTCTAATAAACAGGGAACGCAAAAATAAATGATGATAACGTTATACCCGTAATAAGGCAGATGATGTGATGATCGACTTTCAGTATAATCCCTCGAGCTGGCACGAACGGGCTACCATACCTTCGAGTTTCGTTTACTATCAGAGTTTATGAGACAGTTATGGTGGATTTCATAGAGTATCTCTAATAGGGAAAACTATCTTTTTAATGTTTATTTCCATTCTGATAAGTTGATGTTTATGTCCGTTATAATAAGTTGATGATTTATACCATTCAACCGGATTTCATTGACAAGCAAGGCCACATCTGAAGGCTACCAAGCGGTTAGCATGTCAGCGCATGTTGCAGTACCGACACCGACAATTTATCACACACAACATGAATCCATATGTCTTTAGGTGTAAGAAAAACAACAATGACATCTTCTAGTTTATAATTCCCTGAAGATTCATACTCCATAGGCAATAAATTTCATATGGATAAAGCTGTTGTATAACGCCTCCGTAAACATCAGCGCTTGAAAACAATTGCAAAAAAATGAGATGAGTCGAATAACAATTAACGAGTATGAAGCATGTGACTGTAAATGAAATGTGCGAAAGATAAAGAGTCACTATGTATAATACTGGCTCTTTGTTGGACACTGTGGAAAGGTAAAGACAAAACTGTCATATTGGTTTGAAATAGGTTAGGTTATGCTTATTTCGTCTTTGCATACAGTATTACATAGTTACCTCCCTTGCGAGTATGTATCCATTGTTTTTCTTTCTTTTCTCTAAAACGTGTAACGTTACGCTCGCAAACACATGAGGTTAGATAAATACCTACCCACAAGGGCAGATAAATCTGGAATAAACAAATACAGAATAAAGAGAAGCCGGCTTTTACAATGGTAACCAAATGTCTTAATGCTTCTCTTGACACGTCAGGAGCCTTCAGCTGAAAGTTGTCCTACGTAAAAAGGCTAGGCTTTGGTTATCAGATTGTAATACAAATATAATTATTAAAACGTTGCCCCTTGTAAGCTTTGTAATAATTGAAAATTGCAAAAGTAAGAAAAACATTTATGCATAAATATTTTTTATTGTTATTTCAGCGTTAAATTGCCTTCTTGGGGCATTTCTGGTCCTTTAATTCTCCCAGGATTCCAGACAAATTGAATAACGCGCGTAAGCGCGTCAATTCAATATGGGTGTACATTGAATGCATTGAGGACATCTCTGATATTTACATACGATATGTCATCCTATTGCCAAACAAAACGGAGACCATCGCAATTGTCAGGAGCTCATTACTAAAATTGTATATCCGTGTTTCCATGGCCACCACCAATGAGGATATGGGATTCGAGTTTAGTCACTAACTTTTCCTTGAGGTTTTGTGCTCACCACAATTTGAGAAGTTGGCCCGTCTAGTCTGCCGTTGTCATGTCCACGAGTCAATTGATGAGGCAGTTAAGCTAACGAACAAGCAATCTTTCTCGGATTTTACGTGACAATAAATGTGTTTATCTGTGAATCTTTATTAATATTGATAGTCCCAAATAATTTATAAAGTACAACCCCAGGGAAATATCGATTTTTGTCAATTAAGGTATTAAACTCGCGACTTAAATTACAGCATAAATTGATAACTTTGTACCATTGTTTGACAGTCACAGAAAACAAACAGAAGTATAAATCATTTTCGCTATTCTGAGGATCCTAACATCAAAATCAATACTCTTTTACCTTTGATTGTTTATTTTATGTTCCTGGAGAATTTTGTTACATTTTGTATTTTAAAATGTACTTTTATGTCGAAGTATTGAAAGGTAATGACAATAACAAATAACATATTAATTTAGTTGCAAAAATAACTCTTCTAGACAGAAAAATGTAAATCAAGAAAAACAACCTAAAATAACGTGCAACGCCTATGAATTATATCTAAGAAGAGAAGAATATTTTATTTACAATTGCATCAGTGTAATGTACTGTAAAATAGGAATTCCTTTGATGATGATATTGAAACGAAACCATAAAATCGGTCTTTATCGCCATTGTCTTGCATAAAAAGGTGTAATTTTTGTTCACAATCAAGTAATGTGCATAGTTATTTATTGGATTTATATACAAAAACCAGTTAAGAATACATTTGAATCTTCATGTGATAGAAACCCTGTTCCAAGATTGAATCCGTATATCCCCTTTTACTTTCGTTTCTTTTCAAATGAAATAAGGGATGTCTCCTAAAACCAACTAATTTTCTAACAAAAACAAATTGGACTTATATCTACAAACAAACATTGTCAACAAATCAAAATACGACAAGGGAATGCTAAACAAAGACTTACCTTGCGATGTGAGTGCACATACAACGACAATAGCTAGCCCTATATTGGTATCCATGGTCAGCGACAAGTACTCCTCCTTTAACACATGGATGCTATTTTAAACTGAGGACATGACGATGACTGCTTTTTCAGATTCTTATCGGGGCCATGATGAAAGCTAGAAGGATCTCCAATCCGGTGAGAAATGGGGGACAAAGGTTTTAGAATCGATAAATTACAAAAAAATAGTGAAAGAAGCACTGCAGTGTACAATTTATTTCGACATACAAATGATCATATTTAATGTTCGGTGGTATCACGTTCACTTTAGATATGATTTATCTCTCTGTATATCACACATGTTAGGCTGTGTTATTTGTTTGACCCCCTATTCGCAGAATGTGGAAGTCCAAAGCAAGGCTGCGCATCAGTAGTGGCTGGCAATACGATCGATTGATCGAGCGCGAGACGCGTAACCAAGGAAAGAGGAACGTGTATTAATAATTAATCCATGTGTAGCTTGTTATGATTATAGTTCAGAGCTCTAGACAAATCATTTTTAAAATGTCTACTCTTTTCTAATTACCTGAATATGTACAAAGCTGCGTGTCAGTATTTTGCTAGGAATTCCGATATAGATAGAGTCATCACGGAAAGAGGACATCTACATTATCACCAAACATTAATCATTAATTTTGAACGTATCAACGCAGTTATATTTAAACTCCCTAATTAAATATTTGACCGTATCGTAAAATATTGTCATTTGCCTTCGGATTTTTTTATTGATGCAAACTATTGCAGCAGAGATTCAGTTATTCAATCTTCTACATAAACACGGCTATGGTAGCAGCAGAGATTCAGTTATTCAATCTTCTACATAAACACGGCTATGGTAGCAGCAGAGATTCAGTTATTCAATCTGTTACATAAACACGGCTATTGTAGCAGAGATTCACTTATTCAATCGGCTACAAAAACACGGCTATGGTAGCAGAGATTCGGTTATTCAATCTTCTACATAAACACGGCTATGATAGCAGATTCAGTTATTCAATCGGCTACATAAACACGGTTATGGTAGCAGAGATTCAGTTATTCAATCGGCTACACAAACACGGTTATTGTAGCAACAGAGATTCAGTAATTCAATCTTCTACATAAACACGGCTATGGTAGCAGCAGAGATTAAGTTATTCAATCTTCTACATAAACACGGCTATGGTAGCAGCAGAGATTCAGTTATTCAATCTTCTACATAAACACGGCTATGGTAGCAGAGATTCAGTTATTCAATCTTCTACATAAACACGGCTATGGTAGCAGAGATTCAGTTATTCAATCTTCTACATAAACACGGCTATGATAGCAGAGATTCAGTTATTCAATCGGCTACAAAAACACGGCTATGGTAGCAGAGATTCAGTTATTCAATCGGCTACAAAAACACGGCTATGATAGCAGAGATTCGGTTATTCAATCTTCTACATAAACACGGTTATGGTAGCAGAGATTCAGTTATTCAATCGGCTACAAAAACATGGCTATGGTAGCAACGGAGATTCAGTTATTCAATCTTCTACATAAACACGGCTATGATAGCAGAGATTCAGTTATTCAATCGGCTACATAAACATGGCTATGGTAGCAACGGAGATTTGGTTATTCAATCTTCTACATAAACACGGCTATGATAGCAGAGATTCAGTTATTCAATCGGCTACAAAAACACGGCTATGATAGCAGAGATTCGGTTATTCAATCTTCTACATAAACACGGTTATGGTAGCAGAGATTCAGTTATTCAATCGGCTACAAAAACATGGCTATGGTAGCAACGGAGATTCAGTTATTCAATCGGCTACATAAACACGGTTATGGTAGCAGAGATTCAGTTATTCAATCGGCTACATAAACACGGTTATTGTAGCAGAGTTTCAGTTATTCAATTAGCTGCATAAACACGCTTATGGTAGCAGAGATTCAGTTATTGAATTGGCTACGGTTTTTTACATAGCCGTGTTTATGTAGCCGATTGAATATAACTGAACCTCTGCTGCTACCGTAACCGTGTTTATGTAGCCGATTTAATAACTGAACCACTGCTGCTACCATAGCCGTGTTTATGTAGCAAATCGAAAGGTTCATACAGTAGTTTGCATCAATAAAAAAAAATCCGAAGGCAAATGACAATATTTTACGATACGGTCAAATATTTAATTAGGGAGTTTAAATATAACTGCGTTGATACGTTCAAAATTAATGATTAATATTTGATGATAATGTAGATGTCCTCTTTCCGTGATGACTCTATTTATATCGGAATTCCTAGCAAAATACTGACACGCAGCTTTATACATATTCAGGTGATAATGATGATCTTGATGATGATGATGATGATGATGAGTTTAATGATTATGATGTTGATAATGATGATGATGATTAAGATGAGTGTAGTGATTATAATGTTGATGATAATGATGATGAAGGCAATAATGAGTATAATGATTATGACGACGATGATGATGATGTAATATCACAATTAGTGTATGAACATGTCGTTGAAAAATAAAAATGTTACAAAAAAGATATGTATCCTGGTGATTGTAAATGCAATGTACACCGTAATAGTAACATGTGTACAATTTAAATTAAACAATTATCACAAACAAAAACAAATGTAAAGAAATTCAAGTAAACGTTTTCCTTGTCTGAGTGGGACATACATACAAGGTCAAGCTAGTAGGTTGGTTAGTTATACTTAGTATCCTATGCTCATTCAAGGATCTCTAAATAGACATAACCCAGAATCCGTCTTCACAGGGGCGAACGCTCAGCTCGATGTCAAAATCGAGGAAGGACACGTAAAAAAATAAAAACAGAAAAAAAACAAGATTCAAAGTTAAATCAAGTATCGGCAGGTAGCAACGGAGTAACAAAGTTTGTTTCGAAACACAAGTCATCCCTCATCTCGTTAATTTGCCTTTCATCAGTGAGGATTGCTCGCAATTGTTTACACACAAAACTTGATCATTCAAAAGTACATACTGTACCCGATACTTCAATTCAGGCATGTCTCCTACATAAAAAAAAAACCATTCGACAATAAAGTCAATTGAATAACTGAACCTCTGCTATCATGGCCGTGTTTCTGCTACCATAACCGTGTTTATGTAGTCAATTGAATAACTGAAACTATGCTGCTACCATAGCCATGTTTATGTAGCCAATTAAATAACTGAACCTCTGCTACTTTAACCGTGTTTATGTAGCCAATTGAATAACTGAAACTCTGCTGGTACCATAGCTGTGTTTATGTAGCCAATATACATTAAATTAGCACTGAATTCTTGAAAATTGTAAAAACTTAATGAATATGGATATTTCAAAAGGTCATTAAGAAAAATAACACCTTTCTGATACCAGTCTTTATAGAATACCATTTTCCTGACAATGAGTATATCATTATTGTACCAAATTGGTGTTTTCAATATTACCAGGATACATATCTGGTCATGCAAACAATGACAGTCGTTTGAAAAAGGATGAATATTTATAAAGAGTAGCGGTTACCAAGCTTATATCGCTATCATAGAAACATTGGAAGGGAGACGGTAGTATAAACTAGAGCCCACACAATCTACCAACTAAAATATAAAATATGCATGAGCTAACTGTTAGAGTCGTCTTTACCAACACACACGGCCCTAACTTTAGCTGCCTTCACATTCCTAACTGTTACAAGTCCCAACTTTTTTTGTATGTGTGGGGAGCTACGGTCAACTCTTGCTATTTTATAGTACCATCTCACTGAAGCATGCCGTCAAAGGCACCAAACAACACACGCTACCCGGTCACATTTTACTAACAAAGGGCAAAACAGTCGTCCTACTTCCTTTGATGCTGAGTGTTGAACAGGGGCAGAGACTAACCCTTTTATAAATCATGATGTGTCTCGGCCAGGGGACAGAACTCATAGCCTTCCTCGCAAGGCGACCACTCAACCAAAGGTAGGAAATAAGGCGGCGTCAAGGGAAATGTTGGAAATTCTAATAGCCTTTTCCAGTATACAAGGAAGACACAGGTTACCAACATAGAGACAACATATACATTTGTATAATTCAACTGACTTTCTTCATCCTAATTTTTCCTTTGCCATCACCCCACTAGCCCCAATGGTCTTGAGTTCAGGGTTCGCCAACAGGCGTTTGGCTTTCTAGATAGACATTTTTCTCTCTGTATATTATACTGCAAGCCTCGGGCTTTACCACCTTTTATGACTCCTCGGGTGGAATACCCAATCCTCCATGTCTCAATATGAAAGAGCCTTATACTTTCTCTGTATATATAATACTGTGTCACATATTACATATATAGACTAGAGAGAGAGAAAAAATGTCTATAGAGCCGATCGCCCGCCTGTGGTTCGCCCCTGTGAGGACCATAGTTTATAAAACGTTAAGCCTTATTTCCACCCAATGCTGTATAAGCTCAGCATAAACGGCGTGAGACGACTGGTTTGTCCGTTGTCAGTATAATGCGGCCGGTTGTGATGTGCTTTTTGAAACACGCCACCAATTTACCACAGTCACCAAAACCTTTTTGTTTGTTTGTTTGATTAATTAACGTCCTATTAACAGCTATGGTCATGTAAGGACGGCCTCCAATGTATGCTGTGTGTTGTGCGAGGTGCGTGTTTTGAGAGACTGCGGTATATTCATGTAGTGTCTTCTTGTATAGTGGAACTGTTACCCTTTTTACAGTGCTATATCACTGAAGCATGCCGCCAAAGACACCAAGCAACACACCCCATCCGTTCACATTATACTGACAACGGGCGAACCAGTCGTCCCACTCCCTGTATGCTGACTCTAAGCAGGAGCAGAAGCTA
Source organism: Argopecten irradians (assembly GCF_041381155.1). Taxonomy (NCBI): domain Eukaryota; kingdom Metazoa; phylum Mollusca; class Bivalvia; order Pectinida; family Pectinidae; genus Argopecten; species Argopecten irradians. Next base: position 55,434,415 of record NC_091136.1, read on the forward strand.
CTACTTTTATAGACTTTAGTGTGTCTCGGCCAGGGGACAGAACACAGAGCCTTCCTCACAGGGGCGAACGCAGATAAAGTCGGTTAGGAAGAAGAGAAAAGATAACATTCTTAATTTAGTCGCCTTTTACGATCATGCAATAGGGGTAGCAGGTGCAATTCTAACGCCCTACCTGCAGGAAAGCACCAAAACCTACACATGTAACACATTGAACACAAACCAATATTACTGCCCCACGTTTAGCCGCCTTTACCAACGCACAAAAGGGATCTCATATGAAATATATAGCACCAATTTTGCATTTAGCAGTCTTTATTTTCGCAACGTCAGACACCTTTTGACAGCATAAAATAGGAACAACAGTCCCAACTTTAGTCGCCTTTTATCATCATACAATTTTTGGGAGAACATAGCGAGCCTTTCACCAGCAAATGAGGGACAACAGAAACAGCGCACCAATTCTAATAGCCTTTTCCAGTATACAAGGAAGACACAGGTTACCAACATAGAGACAACATATACATTTGTATAATTCAACTTACTAAATTTAGTCGCCTTTTACCATCATACAGTAATTAACAATATTTCAGGGACAACATTTGTATATAACAAGGATGGATGCAAGTTAGAATGAAATCGTCCATTCATATTCCAGGAGACTCGGTATACCTGTTTGTGTTTCTATGTGTGAATTTGACAAGATCATCTACTTTGTATGGCCCAGTACATTCCCACCCGATTCTCTGGCGACATGCTTCAGTGAGATAACACTATAAAAAGTCCCACTATCACAAAGTGCAACACGAACATACTGCAGTCTCCCTGACGTTGAGCATAATGACAAAAGTGAGGCGGTGTCAAGGGAGACGTTAGGAAGAGGACAAGAGTGCGGCGGTGTCAAGGGAGACGTTAGGGAGAGGATAAAAGTGAGGCGGTGTCAAGGGAGACGTTAGGGAGAGGATAAAAGTGAGGCGGTGTCAAGGGAGACGTTAGGAAGAGGACAAGAGTGCGGCGGTGTCAAAGGAGACGTTAGGGAGAGGACAAAAGTGAGGCGGTGTCAAAGGAGACGTTAGGGAGAGGACAAAAGTGAGGCGGTGTCAAAGGAGACGTTAGGGAGAGGACAAAAGTGAGGCGGTGTCAAGGGAGACGTTAGGAAGAGGACAAAAGTGAGGCGGTGTCAAGGGAGACGTTAGGGAGAGGATAAAAGTGAGGCGGTGTCAAGGGAGACGTTAGGGAGAGGATAAAAGTGAGGCGGTGTCAAGGGAGACGTTAGGGAGAGGATAAAAGTGATGCGGTGTCAAGGGAGACGTTAGGAAGAGGACAAGAGTGGGCGGTGTCAAGGGAGACGTTAGGAAGAGGACAAGAGTGAGGCGGTGTCAAGGGAGACGTTAGGGAGAGGACAAAAGTGAGGCGGTGTCAAGGGTGATGTTAGGGAGAGGATAAAAGTGAGGCGGTGTCAAGGGAGACGTTAGGGAGAGGATAAAAGTGAGGCGGTGTCAAGGGAGATGTTAGGGAGAGGACAAAAGTGAGGCGGTGTCAATGGAGACGTTTTGGGAGAGGACAAAAGTGAGGCGGTGTCAATGGAGACGTTAGGGAGAGGATAAAAGTGAGGCGGTGTCAAGGGTGACGTTAGGGAGAGGATAAAAGTGAGGCGGTGTCAAGGGAGACGTTAGGGAGAGGATAAAAGTGAGGCGGTGTCAAGGGAGATGTTAGGGAGAGGACAAAAGTGAGGCGGTGACAAGGGAGATGTTAGGGGAGGACAAAATGAGGCGGTGTCAAGGGAGACGTTAGGGAGAGGATAAAAGTGAGGCGGTGTCAAGGGAGAGTTAGGGAGAGGACAAAAGTGAGGCGGTGTCAATGGAGACGTTAGGGAGAGGACAAAAGTGAGGCGGTGTCAATGGAGACGTTTGGGAGAGGACAAGAGTGAGCGGTGTCAAGAGAAACGTTAGGGAGAGGACAAAAGTGAGGCGGTGTCAAGGGAGACGTTAGGGAGAGGACAAAAGTGAGGCGGTGTCAAGGGAGACGTTAGGGAGAGGACAAGAGTGAGGCGGTGTCAAGGGACGTTAGGGAGAGGACAAAATGAGGCGGTGTCAAGGAGATGTTAGGGAGGAACAAAAGTGAGGCGGTGTCAAGAGAGACGTTAGGGTGGAACAAAAGTGAGGCGGTGTCAAGGGAGACGTTAGGGAGAGGACAAAAGTGAGGCGGTGTCAAGGGAGACGTTAGGAGAGGACAAAAGTGAGGCGGTGTCAAGGGAGACGTTAGGAGAGGAAAAAGGAGGCGTGTCAAGGGAGACGTTAGGGAGAGGATAAAAGTGAGGCGGTGTCAAGGGAGACGTTAGGGAGAGAGGATAAAAGTGAGGCGGTGTCAAGGGAGACGTTAGGAAGAGGACAAGAGTGAGGCGGTGTCAAGGGAGACGTTTAGGAGAGGACAAAAGTGAGGCGGTGTCAAGGGAGACGTTAGGGAGAGGACAAAAGTGAGGCGGTGTCAAGGGAGAGGCGGTGTCAAGGGAGAGGGAGAGGATAAAAGTGAGGCGGTGTCAAGGAGATGTTAGGGAGAGGACAAAAGTGAGGCGGTGTCAATGGAGACGTTTGGGAGAGGACAAAAGTGAGGCGGTGTCAATGGAGACGTTAGGGAGAGGATAAAAGTGAGGCGGTGTCAAGGGTGACGTTAGGGAGAGGATAAAAGTGAGGCGGTGTCAAGGGAGACGTTAGGGAGAGGATAAAAGTGAGGCGGTGTCAAGGGAGACGTTAGGGAGAGGACAAAAGTGAGGCGGTGTCAAGGGAGATGTTAGGGAGAGGACAAAAGTGAGGCGGTGTCAAGGGAGACGTTAGGGAGAGGATAAAAGTGAGGCGGTGTCAAGGGAGATGTTAGGGAGAGGACAAAAGTGAGGCGGTGTCAAGGGAGACGTTAGGGAGAGGACAAAAGTGAGGCGGTGTCAATGGAGACGTTTGGGAGAGGACAAGAGTGAGGCGTGTCAAGAGAACGTTAGGGAGGAAAGTGAGGCGGTGTCAAGGAGACGTTAGGGAGAGGACAAAAGTGAGGCGGTGTCAAGGGAGACGTTAGGGAGAGGACAAAAGTGAGGCGGTGTCAAGGGAGACGTTAGGGAGAGGACAAGAGTGAGGCGGTGTCAAGAGAGACGTTAGGGTTGGAACAAAAGTGAGGCGGTGTCAAGAGAGACGTTAGGGTTGGAACAAAAGTGAGGCGGTGTCAAGGGAGACGTTAGGGAGAGGACAAAAGTGAGGCGGTGTCAAGGGAGACGTTAGGGAGAGGACAAAAGTGAGGCGGTGTCAATGGAGACGTTAGGGAGAGGACAAGAGTGAGGCGGTGTCAAGAGAGACGTTAGGGAGAGGACAAAAGTGAGGCGGTGTCAAGGGAGACGTTAGGGAGAGGACAAAAGTGAGGCGGTGTCAATGGAGACGTTAGGGAGAGGATAAAAGTGAGGCGGTGTCAAGGGTGACGTTAGGGAGAGGATAAAAGTGAGGCGGTGTCAAGGGAGACGTTAGGGAGAGGACAAAAGTGAGGCGGTGTCAAGGGAGACGTTAGGGAGAGGACAAAAGTGAGGCGGTGTCAAGGGAGACGTTAGGGAGAGGACAAAAGTGAGGCGGTGTCAAGGGAGACGTTAGGGAGAGGACAAAAGTGAGGCGGTGTCAAGGGAGACGTTAGGGAGAGGACAAAAGTGAGGCGGTGTCAAGGGAGACGTTAGGGAGAGGACAAAAGTGAGGCGGTGTCAAGGGAGACGTTAGGGAGAGGACAAAAGTGAGGCGGTGTCAAGGAGACGTTAGGGAGAGGACAAAAGTGAGGCGGTGTCAAGGGAGACGTTAGGGAGAGGACAAAAGTGAGGCGGTGTCAAGGGAGACGTTAGGGAGAGGACAAAAGTGAGGCGGTGTCAAGGGAGACGTTAGGGAGAGGACAAGAGTGGAGGCGTTGTCAAGGGAGACGTTAGGGAGAGGATAAAAGTGAGGCGGTGTCAAGGGAGACGTTAGGGAGAGGACAAAAGTGAGGCGGTGTCAAGGGAGAGTTAGGAAGAGGACAAGAGTGAGGCGGTGTCAAGGGAGACGTTAGGGAGAGGATAAAAGTGAGGCGGTGTCAAGGGAGACGTTAGGGAGAGGACAAGAGTGAGGCGGTGTCAAGGGAGACGTTTGGGAGAGGACAAAAGTGAGGCGGTGTCAATGGAGACGTTAGGGAGAGGATAAAAGTGAGGCGGTGTCAAGGGTGACGTTAGGGAGAGGATAAAAGTGAGGCGGTGTCAAGGGAGACGTTAGGGAGAGGATAAAAGTGAGGCGGTGTCAAGGGAGACGTTAGGGAGAGGATAAAAGTGAGGCGGTGTCAAGGGAGATGTTAGGGAGAGGACAAAAGTGAGGCGGTGTCAAGGGAGACGTTAGGGAGAGGACAAAAGTGAGGCGGTGTCAAGGGAGACGTTAGGGAGAGGACAAAAGTGAGGCGGTGTCAAGGGAGACGTTAGGGAGAGGACAAAAGTGAGGCGGTGTCAATGGAGACGTTTGGGAGAGGACAAGAGTGAGGCGGTGTCAAGAGAAACGTTAGGGAGAGGACAAAAGTGAGGCGGTGTCAAGGGAGACGTTAGGGAGAGGACAAAAGTGAGGCGGTGTCAAGGGAGACGTTTGGGAGAGGACAAGAGTGAGGCGGTGTCAAGGGAGACGTTAGGGAGAGGACAAAAGTGAGGCGGTGTCAAGGGAGACGTTAGGGAGAGGACAAAAGTGAGGCGGTGTCAAGGGAGACGTTAGGGAGAGGACAAAAGTGAGGCGGTGTCAAGGGAGACGTTAGGGAGAGGACAAAAGTGAGGCGGTGTCAAGAGAGACGTTAGGGTTGGAACAAAAGTGAGGCGGTGTCAAGGGAGACGTTAGGGAGAGGACAAAAGTGAGGCGGTGTCAAGAGAGACGTTAGGGTTGGAACAAAAGTGAGGCGGTGTCAAGGGAGACGTTAGGGAGAGGACAAAAGTGAGGCGGTGTCAAGGGAGACGTTAGGGAGAGGACAAAAGTGAGGCGGTGTCAAGGAGACGTTAGGGAGAGGACAAAAGTGAGGCGGTGTCAAGGGAGACGTTAGGGAGAGGACAAAAGTGAGGCGGTGTCAAGGGAGACGTTAGGGAGAGGACAAAAGTGAGGCGGTGTCAAGGGAGACGTTAGGGAGAGGACAAAAGTGAGGCGGTGTCAAGGGAGACGTTAGGGGAGAGGCGGTCAAGGAGACGTTAGGGAGAGGACAAGAGTGAGGCGGTGTCAAGGGAGACGTTAGGGAGAGGACAAAAGTGAGGCGGTGTCAAGGGAGACGTTAGGGAGAGGACAAGAGTGAGGCGGTGTCAAGAGAGACGTTAGGGTTGGAACAAAAGTGAGGCGGTGTCAAGGGAGACGTTTGGGAGAGGACAAGAGTGAGGCGGTGTCAAGAGAGACGTTAGGAAGAGGACAAAAGTGAGGCGGTGTCAAGGGAGACGTTAGGAAGAGGACAAGAGTGAGGCGGTGTCAAGGGAGACGTTAGGAAGAGGACAAAAAGTGAGGCGGTGTCAAGGGAGACGTTAGGGAGAGGACAAGAGTGAGGCGGTGTCAAGGGAGACGTTAGGGAGAGGACAAAAGTGAGGCGGTGTCAAGGGAGACGTTAGGGAGAGGACAAGAGTGAGGCGGTGTCAAGGGAGACGTTAGGAAGAGGACAAGAGTGAGGCGGTGTCAAGGGAGACGTTAGGGAGAGGACAAAAGTGAGGCGGTGTCAAGGGAGACGTTAGGGAGAGGACAAGAGTGAGGCGGTGTCAAGGGAGACGTTAGGGAGAGGACAAAAGTGAGGCGGTGTCAAGGGAGACGTTAGGAAGAGGACAAGAGTGAGGCGGTGTCAAGGGAGACGTTAGGAAGAGGACAAAAGTGAGGCGGTGTCAAGGGAGACGTTAGGGAGAGGACAAAAGTGAGGCGGTGTCAAGGGAGACGTTAGGGAGAGGACAAAAGTGAGGCGGTGTCAAGGGAGACGTTAGGGAGAGGATAAAAGTGAGGCGGTGTCAAGGGAGACGTTAGGGAGAGGACAAAAGTGAGGCGGTGTCAAGGGAGACGTTAGGGAGAGGATAAAAGTGAGGCGGTGTCAAGGGAGACGTTAGGGAGAGGACAAGAGTGAGGCGGTGTCAAGGGAGACGTTAGGGAGAGGACAAAAGTGAGGCGGTGTCAAGAGAAACGTTAGGGAGGGGTTAGAATTGTACCTGCTGCCCTTATTGCATGATCGTAATAGGCGACTAAATTATGGATCTTATCTTTTTTCTCTTCTTAACATATTCCTTGGCACCGCCTTACTTTTGGATTTCTGTTTAGCGCTCGACCCTGTGGGGAAGGCTCTGGGTTCTGCGACATAACATTGATACACCGCAGTCTCCAACAACACGCACCACGCACTTCATACCCACTACACACCTCACACATGGAAGGCCGTCCTTACATGGCTTTTAATAAATCAAACAAAGAAAGGAAGAGATAACACTATAAATGGCGAGAGATTTCACTATTGCCAGAAAACACGGAAATACCACAGTTTCCCAAAACACACAAGCATAAACCACACATTGCGTCTTTTCTGCTAACAGGGCATTAAGCATAATCAACCAACAATATCCAAGGTGCGTGTTTTCCATCAGTGAGATTATACTAATTACAACAACAAGGTAAGGTGTATGTGTTGAATTTATGAAAAGTATAGGTCTGATTTTCAACAAAAGCAGCGCAACCGACATATTTAATTTACTTTACGGTTCAATACTGCTAATTTCTTTTTAGCGCCGTTCTTCCAATTATAGTAACGAAAACATGTTACTTAATGTCAGTACAGTACAATGGCCACTGTTTGACCTGTGTGTTAGTGAAGTTGTCTGAAACAACTCGAAATGGCAAACAGGTGTCGTAAACTTAGAACAGAAATAGCATGGTGATAATGTCATATTAATTGGTTCTAGTATAAGGCATCTGAAGCCATTTTAATGATTTTCACAACTGAAATGAATTTCAATAGATTAACGAAGAGAAAATAACATGTCAAAAATTTCATCCAGTTACGGCACATATAACTACTACGGCACATATAACTACACAATGTGTATGCTATATTTCCTCTCTGACCCTCAAGCTGTCCAATTCTAGTTTCCTTCCAAGTCGACTAACTTCGTACTGCATTTTATTCCTTATTCAATATTTGGAGACCTTTTTTTTTGGAAACTTCGTGTTAATTCACCGTGTGCGACATTCGTGTTCAGTGATACTTTACATATATTTCTCATTAAAGGTTCACTGTCTCTTTCTTGTATTATCGCGGTAGTCGGGAAGAGCAGTGTCAATTCTTTGTTATCTCTGCAGACAAAAGCTGCAGTTTCTCTTCCGTGTTCGTTATCTGTGATGTCTTTTCGTGTCTTATCGCATTTGTCAAAAATAAAGAGTATTTCTTTGTCTGTCACTGCAGCGATCACGTGTATCTTTGGTGTTTGGTTTAGTGACAAACGAAAACCACAGCAGTGTGTTCTCTTGTTTGATATCACTGCACAGCAGCATGTCTTTCTTCTACTCTTGCAGCAGTCCTGACTAGGATGGTGTATCTTTGTATAATATCGTGTGATCATCAAAGTCTTGGGAGTCTCAATTGTGTTTATTATTACGGCAGCCAGAATGCTTTTCTCAGCGGATTTCAAAGAGTACGAACAAGTGTCTCTCTCGTCTGTTATCGGGACATTCACGAACTGTGGTGTTTCCTGGTGTTGCCAGACAAAATCTGTATATTACAGTTTATTTGATAGACAAGAAAAGTCAATACGATTACTTTTTTTGTTTGTTTGATTAAATTAACGTCCTATTAACAGTAAGGACCACCTCCTGTGTATGCAGTGTGTTGCGTATGTGAAGTACGAGTGTGTGTTTTGGGAGACTGTGGTATATTCGTGTTGTGTCTTCTTATATAGTGGAACTCCTAACCTTTTTAAAGTGCTATATCATTGAAGCATGCCGACAAAGACACAAAGCAACGCACCCCACCTGGTCACATCATACTGACAACGGGCGAACCAGTCGTCCCACTCCCTTTATGCAGAGCAGGTGCAGAAACTATCACATTTATAGAATATTGTTCGTTGTCTTTCTTGTCGACAAACGTGCGACAAAACTACAAATTATGTGCTCTTTGGAGACAGATTTTCTGACGCGGTATTTCCCCGCAAATAATAAAGTTGTAAGGGTGAATCATTGTTTGAAGAAATGGGTGTAAATTGCTATTGAGATTAAATGACTTGAATAGTTCGATTTTCTATTATCCTTTAGTTGCTAATGTAAGAAGCCAATAAATCATTCATGGAAATATTAGGCAAACCTTTTCACTGTGTTTCTATAAAAGTCAGCAAAACTAACCAGCTTGGGTGTGATATGTTATGATATAGTTCTGTGACGTCAAACTGTACTGTCATAGTAGCAGTATTACACACGTGTCTTCAATATTTATAGTTGAATGGGCCAATTATGTGACGATACTGACTTGATCAGATTTGGATATTAATATCAACACGGAAAACATAATTTATTTTGTAAGTAAATATCTTGGGTCTTTATTGATACTTTCATAACTATACATATCTCATTTATGAAAATATGATATATATATTTTATACCAACAAATAGATGACGTCTGACTAATGGATAAAAAGGTCTATATAACATGATATGAGTAGGACTAAGTTAAACAAGTTATACTAGTAGCATTTATACATATCATGATGCAATACGGAATGATGCTATAGTTGGCTCACTCTACTGGCTCTCACACTCAATATACCTCATACAAAACAGCAAATGTAGAAATAATACATCACATGATTTTACTGCTCAGATCTAAGAATGGATGGACTCTAGTTATCCAAATTTATATTATTGCATACAATGAAAGTTTAATTTCCAAGCACAGTGCTGTAGTTACCCAAACGTTATGTTTTCCCAATACATCCCAGCATTCATACCTATCACCCAGCATTCCCCAAGCATGTCCCATCATACCTTGCACATTACCCAGAAGCCACCCAAATCAATACCACAATATACACGTCATCCGATCATCTTACAAAACAAATGTTTCAATCCTGTCGAAAAAGTTCGAGGAAGAACAGCACTGTGTAAGTTAATGTCACTTTCATATGGAATCAAATATACAAATCACATCATCAAAATATGCCTTAAGATAAATAATTAATGCATATTTTCACAATTAAAATATCAATTTGTGATACAAGTACTGAACAACCCTTATACTCCAAGTTAACGGAGTCAACAAAATGTCAATATTTTCCAATTCATAATAAAATTCAACATATTTCAATACAAAAAATGTAATCAATATCATTACAATTCACCCCAAAGTCCCTAGACTTGCAATCTGTGTGGTTAATGTTTAAACATTTCATCACTTCATGTGTAAACTTAAATAAAACCTATTAAAAGAAATCATGAATGGTTGTGTTACAAATTGAAAAAAGATGTTGTGATGGGAATTGTAAGTATTTGTTCTATGTACAAAATAGGATACAGTGTTAATATCAAGCTGTACATAATGCTGAATACGATACAGGGGAAGCAACTCTTAGTGAGTCATTATTGTCCAATAAACCATTTGTTTGAACCCTTCTACTGTAGACTGTAAAACCGAAATAACAAATACTGACCAGATATATGCTTTCAGCACTACTACAGCCCATTAATCTTAGAAGCTGCACATGTTGACATTCACCATTTGGAAGGGTAGAGTGTAAAGCTCTATCTAGCACTAGTGTGGTTCAGGCTAATAAGTAAGTCTATGGAATGACTACAGCATTACTATACCAGGTTCATCTATTGTCTACATCAAATAGCATGCTCTTGTTAAAATAAAATACTTTACCTAGATTCTCTGTATCTGAATAATTCTCAATATGATTAATAATGATGATGTTATTTCTATTCACTTCACTTTTGATTAATTATAATGAACCAATGGTAGATATATATATATATATATATATATATATAACAATGAGATTGGTGAACATGAAGGTCCTTTATAATCAATATGATGTATTACGGTACCTACATATATACAGTGTATGTTAATACATGTACATATGTACAAAAAGTCTTATTAATATACCTGTACAAACTTTACATGTAAATATATTGTAACAGGTACACAATTTGTTAAAATTCCCAACACATATGTCTCTATTTCACTATTTAAGTTATATTGAATTCTTCAGATTTAGCTTGTAATGTGCAACTAAAATCCAATAAATATATCACCCTGAGCAAGTTTACAATAGTGTTGTTCTATTTACATATCTACATGCCTTTCCATACGTTTAAAACTAACAAGTACACAACTGTATCCACAACCAACATCCTTCACTACCCACACTTTCAAAGTGCTAAAGGTGTAGACAATTTCAAAAAATATGATAAGACCTTGTTACGGCAAACTTTGAAAATCTTTGTAAAAGAATTTCAGAGTTCAGAAACATATCTAAAACTTATTCAAGGGGACATTTTAGATTTCCACATTCTACGAAAAAACTCACACAGAAAGAACTTCCTGTTCAAGAGCCAACACAGACAGAACTTCCTGTTAAAGAGCTCCCACAGACAGAACTTTCTGTTAAAGAACTCCCACAGACAGAACTTTCTGTTAAAGAGCTCCAACAAACAGAACTTCCTGTTAAAGAACTCCCACATACAGAGCTTCCTAATAAAAAGCTCCTACAGACAGAACTTCCAGTTAAAGAGCTCCCACTGACAGAACTTTCTGTAAAACAACTCCCACAGACAGAACTTCCTGTTAAAGAGCTTCCACAGACAGAACATCCTGTTAAAGAGCTACCACAGACAGGAGTTTCTGTTTAAGAGCTTCCACAGACAGAACTTCCTGTTAAAGAGCTCTCACAGACAGAACTTCCTGTTAAAAAGCTCCAACAGACATAATTTCCTGTTAAAGAACTCCTTCAGACAGAACTTCCTATTAAAAATATCCTACAAACAGAACTTCCTGTTTAAGAGCTCCCTTAGACAGAACTTCCTGTTAAAGCGCTCCCATGGCCATAGACAGAATGTGCTGTTGAAGAGCTCCCAACCGAGAGAATTATCTGTTCAAAAGTTCTGACAGAATTTTCTGTTCTACAGATTAAACCGCTCCAACAAACTAGGAACCATTGGTTTAAGCTATAAGTTACAAACTTAATTTTAATTGATGATGCAATAAATATAAATCAAAATATTTTGTTCATTATTGTGCACTTTGGCAGTGTGATAAACCATTTACCAAGCCATACACCATACACAAGATCATACATACATCAAAACATGTACAGTTACTCACAGGAAATATATAAAATATAAGTATATATATATATATTGCACTATACTATAAGAGAATGTGACCAATGATTTATCTCAAGGCCTTTATCCTCGGGATGTATCAAATACAATCCCTCAAAACATCAACATCTGTCAAGTTGCTCATAGCTACATAAAACACACATGCTGTACACATCCCTTTATACTGGTAATACATCCATTTAATGAAAATTATTTCTATGTTATATATATATAATATAAAATTATGTAATGCCTGTTTTTTAAATAAAAAACAAGTAGAAATACCTCCTACTAAAAAGTGTTTCCCCTTATTGCATTCCCTTATAATTCATCTAACACAATATCATCACCATTCTTTAAAATGTTAAAAGTTAAAATTTTTCCTCTTTTGGAAACAGTAATAAAAAACAAATATGCATTTCAATTCCTAATGCAAATTAAAGAATAATTTTAATTTAAAGTATAAAGACAAAACAATTGTCAAATTTGCTTGCTTTGATAAAACACAAACAAACATGTGTATCACATAAAAACTTTCCAATATAAACAAGCAAATACAAATAGTGTTAAATATGTGATCTAAATACAAGCTTTTGAATCATGTTTCTGTTCAAAAATTGGGGCATCATATAACTACGATTTTTTAAATATAAAATCTTTAGGTGGGAATTAAATATACAAAACAAATGCATATCAAATTGGTGAAAAAATAATATCAATATAGTTTATATCACAATCCGACTTTTAATATAACAGAAACCAGTTATATATTGCACTGGTATGTTATATGGGAAAATGCTTAAAATAGTACACGTAAAATGGCAAGGAAAATTATAGAAGTACATAGTAGAATTATATTTCAATGAATATGTGAAAATTGAAAATAAAGGTCTACCTACAAAAGGATATTAAATACATCTGAATTTGTAAATATGAGCCAGGGCTCCTAAACACCAAGTACCCTATGGGAATATTTCTGTAGAATATCTGTTAAGCCAAAATTTATCATTCATCTGAGTCATTATAATTAGTTCATCTAAAAGTTATCCAAATCCATGTACATAATTTGTATTTGAGATGAAAAAAACACAGGGTATCTTATTAAATTAGTAAGCTCCTGATATAACTGACTTGCCATGCATTACTCCACAGAATTAGATTAAAATAGTACAATCAGCCTGCCAGTTATACTCTAGCCTATTCATTTTGTTATATCATTGCTTAATTTCTGACAAACACCGATGTCGAAAATAAAATGAAATTGTCATCTTTTAAAAAAAAACCAATCTTAATAAAATGTGACCGACAAATACTAATGTGACAGTTGACATATACAGTACAAACTATGCGTTATTTAACACAGTGGACAACATACACCCAAAGTAGGACACAACATGTACAGGACATCTTAAATCAAATGACAGCATGCACTAATTATATAAATTCATCTTTATCTCTTTTCATACAAAAATAGATGATGAATTTTGCAGATGGATTCCACAAATAAATCTTCAAAACCAGAAGAGAATTTAAGTATAAAAATATGAGTGCTTATTTTTCATCAGAAATGCCATCCAAATCGTAGATATACTAATTAAGCACCAACTGTCGTCAAAAGTCTCAACGTCACTTGAGTGTGAAGTTCTTAATAAGTGAAATCTAACAATAAGAGAGACTATTCAGAATTCTATCTACTGAATGTAGTTTATGTCAAACAACTAATTTTATTTTGACTTACAACTAAACTTTTGAAAAATGTATCAATCAAGAAACCAATAACAGAAATATGAAAAAGAGGAAATGATTTGGCTGGTACATGAAATCACAAATACTGATGTAAAAATAGAGTATGTGCCATATATTTGTCATATATGGGAACAAAAACTTAATCTGAACAAAAGACACTGGCATCTAAATTTTTTGGAAGAATATATGATAAAATATTGGCAGGATTCATCTAAAGAGGTGAAACGATTACCACTATAGTACTGGTAGAACATAAAACTCATTTTGATTTTCAAAACCAGATAGAATACCATCTGCTTTATATATATCAGAAAGATTGTATTCAATAACAAAAGAGGTATTTATATTAGAGGGAACAAAAACATAAAATGTCTAAAAACTCAACAAAGTTCGAAAAAAAAAAAAAAAAAAAAACCAAGCAAAAACTTTCACTGTCATGCAATGCCGATGGTTTCTTTCAGAGGCTTTTGGCTGATATTTCTATCATTAGAGTTATGCCCCCTTCCACTGGAGATTTTTGGTGGAATCATATGCTGGGTTGCAATGAGTTCAGGTGAGTATCTATGTAGTACACCCTGTCTAAACGGAATACCATGTGATATAGCATGAGTCCAGGAAGCATTTGCAATCTCTGTCAAGTCACCGATATTCTGTGGTACACTACGGTGGTTGTCAACAGAGGCTGCCGGGTAACCATTCAAGGCCAACTGTGCATCCAAGTCAAAACTTTCACTATGCCAACTGAATGGTCGATTGGAGTGCGATGATACCATTGTGCTACTAGGATAACATGACGAAAGTCTCCTAGGGTCAAGGTCATTTGACAACCTGAGCGAGATTCGAGAATCCGTTGACTGTAATGTAGAGGCATCATATGATCCACTGTTCGTACTCATTAAACTTTTGTCCTTGCACAAGGCCATCATTAGTGGTATTGCCACCATATTTTGTCCTAGAATTTTCTCTTTCAGTTCTGGATGTAAGGTTTCTTTTTTCTTGTTACCTGATCTCTGCTGTGGAAGACTTTCAGACAGTGATGTATCTGGAGAAGACTGAAACAGAAATGCATCTAATAAGAACATACTCTTCTGTTTTTATCAGACTATTAAGACAGATTGAGAACACTGAAGAAGGAAACATTCTGATGATGTTTTACCAATATTGCATGTTAGTTCCCCCCTTCCAAGAATTTGAGATATAGACATGTACTAGTATCTTGATTTGCAGAGTAAAATACATACCTCTAGATCATCATCCAAGTTTGTTTCCATATATCGCCTTGGTTCAGCCAGCGGTTGAGATACTTGATGATCAGGACCTAAGTTTAACATAGCACTTGTCTCTAGTACAGGGGACACATCTGACAAATTACCACGACTTGAAGAGTCTGCAAACATTGGCGGTGGGGCAAAAAGTTCATGTGCTTGAAGTGTCATCTCACTGTCCTCTATATAGGCAGCACCGGAATCTAGATTTGGGGGTATGAGGTTAGATCTTTGTACCCTGTGAGGATGTCCAGCCTCTAATCCCGATTGTTGATAAGAAGCAGCTAGATTCACATTGCCAGAAAACATGTCCATCATCTGGTCACTGAGGCCAGAATCCAGCTGTAGATGAGGCAGCTGGCTATCACTAGTGTGAATCTGGAGTTGGCCCAGTGTGCCTTTGAAGCTGTCAGCACGACTAGTGCTACGGCTGACTGGTTGTGAGTAAGATATGCGCTCAGGAGGTGGGGCCCCACCACTAGATGTTGGTGTGTGTGCATGGGCCATATAAAGAGGAACTGTCCTCGGACTGTACTGGGTAGGATGAACGTGTTGCTGAGACATTCTTCTATACACCTCTCCCCCTGTTGGAGGATAGTCCAAATCTGACTGATGTCCAGTTAAAGGGAATGCACCAACAGATGAGGACCCTGGTGATCTCTTGTCTGTTCCATGTTTGGAGGAAGGTGAGAGCTGTTTGGGGCGGGCTACGGATGGAGAATGGTCCCCAGATTTAGTACCACCTGGTCGCCCTACTGAGGCAGATTTGTACAATTCTGTAGGCCTCATCTCCAATACAGGACTTCCATTCTTGTTTGATTTGTAGTCTGAAAATCGAAAACAATTTCTATAGATTTTTAAGAACAAATCCACATCCAATTTTTGCTTTTTTCTTTTGAAAATGCAGCTATAGCAAGATATCAGTCTTAAATTTAATAGAACTATGTTTTTACATGACAGAATGGCTTAGTAAGCAGATGTAGAATCACTTAGAGTACTTACTTTGTGTAGTGTACTAGTAGATGTACTTAAAAAAGTGAACCTAGTTACACCAAGACTTACTTGGCAGAGTGGATACGGCAACGCCATCACGTGGTGCCATTGAATATTTTGGAGCGAGATTGACTAGGTGGTGTAAGGCGGCTCAGTGGTCTCGGGGGACAGTCTATTAGTATCTCTCTTGTTGGATCTGTACAGAATACAAATACACACGAAATTAATGATCTTATTAATTACCAATAGATATGACTAAAGGGTATCTGACCTAATTAGAGTGAATGCCCAAATAAGGGAGCTCTATATTTTGTCCCATAGTTATTTCTTACAAGTAATAACAAAGCACAGCATTACCATCTTCGCCCTCAAAACTGATGGTCATCTTGTCACTGGCAATACCCGATGTGGTATTGGAGCTGGCATCACTAATGACAGAGTAGCGTGGATTGGACGACTTGCTGGCAGGTGACAAGCTCCCCCGAAACGAGCCTCCATTAGCCATGTAGTCCTTTGTGTCACTGTAAATGTAGGCCTCATTGTACCGCTTCTTGTCTGTAACAATAAATAACTAAGGTGATGTATCTACTGAAAATGAATTAACAACCAGACATATAGACTAATAAAATCTGTTACCTGTAAGTGAACGAGATCGGGTTATCTCTGTCGGGCTAAGATTTTGTAACATCCCAACCTCGGCTAACGCCTCGGTTGGGATTATGTTACAAAATCTTAGCCCTCGACTGAGATAACCCGATCTCGATCACTTAAAGGTAATAGATTTTTTTTCTCGCGCCTCTAAGATATAACAAAACCCATCTATATACGCGTTCCGAATGTAAAACTATCCCGTCATGGGCCTCCTGGTTCAAAGCCGATTAACCATTACATCTGCGCTTCGATTTGGCAATCATTCCGCATAAAACTATAGTTCGATTATATCAAAGACAAACGATGATCAATCGGTACATACTGTTTCATAATTAAAAACAACAACCAAACAATGCATGGTAAATCACTGAATGCACATATTTCTAATAATATTGACTATCTGACGCTTGTGACGTCACCGGTTCAAGAGTTTGACGTCACATGCGCGGACTGTTACATGAATGGCGTAAAATTCCGCCAAAATTCGCGTAAAGGTACCAGACAGATCGGACGAGATAGAAAAATCTAGCACCGGGTATCATGTGAGATTTCCCTGTCCGAGGTGCGAGAATGATCTTTATTAGGGGTGCTGCGGTTTACCATTATATTGGTATATTGCAAAACGATGTGATATCGCAATACAAATGTGATGTATCCAGTATTTGGGCAATACATACAACACTTTTATTTAATGCTATTACTGTGTGTTATGTGATATTTTTGGTTTCTATCTTGTCCGTTTCAAGTTTTGCCTACTTTCGATTTCACGTTTCTGAGAATTTTTGACTGACTGACGTCTGTGTCACTTGAGTGTTTGTAAGCCGGTGTGCCATTGTGACAATGACAAACTGACATATTAACATTGAGCAAAGAACCTCTAATACTGAAAAGTGCTCACAAGCATAATAGGTACAGGTAAATCAAAACAGAGAACAATGGGAAAGTGGGGGTATAGGGTTGGAAAGGTGTGTATTTTTTCAATCAGCCTGTCTTTTTGTTCGAGGTTAAGAAGCATGCAGTAATTAATTTTTTAATTATTTTTTCTCTTTGTGAACCCTGCAATATACAACAATGTGCCTTTTAAATTTAAAATATGAAAGTATGAAAGTGGATATGACGAATGGATCCCCTCCTGTGTGAGGGCAACTTAATGTATCATTTCCCTCCGATATGAAATAAAATCTTTTTTTTTTTTCCAAAAAAAAAAAAAAAAAAAAGAAGCATGCAGTAAGTCAGTTATTGCATGATTTCTCGTCACTCGGGACTTATTACCCCTTCGCTTCGCTCGGGAATAATAAATCCCTTATTACTCGAAGGCCATGCAATAACCTTTACTTGCAATACATCAACACAAATTTGCAATATATCGCAACATGCTTTTACTGTATAGTGGCACCCCTAATCTTTATGGAGACTCTATAAACAAAATCTGTTTTACCTTCTGCATCCAGGTGTTGTATTTCCATGAGTTTGGACTGAATGGCCATCTGAAACATGTGTGTGGTGCGACAGATGTACAGTAAGTACTTAGATGTATTATCACAGTCAGTGTAGTAGGTAAACTTCCGCCCTGCAGGGTTCCCTACCCATCGTACCTCAAACTTCTTTTTCTGCAACAGAACGAACATGGTACATAAATTTGTGTATAGATAAATAAGTAAATGAATTTATTTTCAACTAAAAATGAATATTCTGTAACCTATTTTAAGTGAAATGATTACAATTATTTGAATTTTCAAAATCCTTGAGGTACTAAATAGTTCACATAGTCCAGTAAAAATACGAAAAATAGAGGCCTAACCTCCAAATAATTGCAACAAAATTTGTTTTCTGCTTTTTGGGTTGGAGGATCTTAGTATTTTACCATGAAAAAAGTCGCCAAAAATCATATGTTCGGAAAGTTGTTTTTTCAACACCCGAAAAATAAGAAAATATATAGAAATTGCACTTTTGACCACATTTAAAGTACTATATCTGCTATTTTTGCAATACTTGAAATATGAAATCGGGTACATGTATATAGTAAGACAAACTTTAGGTAAGTACAAATAAGTTGAAATGATACAATAATTTCAGTCAATCCAAGAAATAAAGAAGGATGAAAACGACTCAAAACCTTTTGAATTTAGCTAGAATTACCGTTTTTGTTCTTTTTAGATGCAAACATTTATAAAATCTTACCCTGAACTATATCAGTTTATGTTTTATGCCGTAAAGAATTACATTTTCTTTGATATTAATGCATGATCGATAATACATTAGCTAGAAAAAACCTAAATATTAACATGTCAATTTGACTGATCGTGCCAATTTGAAGTGGTTTTTTTTGGCAAAACACCCATTTTGGTGGCTAATATTTCGGAAAATAAAAAAGCAAATGCTTCAAAATATCATATATCCTTTTTCGTATATTTTGTTCTTGTTATTTTTATCATTTGTTGTAAAAACGGTAAAAATATGCACATCTTATTTAGTAGTAAAAACTTTCAATCACGTTAATTTGGCTGAATACCAAAATATGTCTAAGTCAATAAATCTGCAATACAAAAATCTTAATTTTTCGAATATGCTTTATTCGTTTGTCATAAAATTTTGCCAGTAAATAAATCAGAACTGTGATGATTTTCAGCTATAAAATTGAACTTGAACTTTTATTTTATTCCTTTATCTCATTGAAAATTATATAACCCCCATCCAGTTCCATTATGGAAAAATGAAAAACTGACCTATGCAAATATTTGATCAAAAAGAAACTTCAATCTCACTTTATAAAGAGCACTCCATTATGGTGGTAATATCTGCCAAAGGATTTTGCAATCTGATTAGTCACAAAACAGATATTCACATTTTTGATATTTCAACTTAAGGACTTAGCCAATTAGAGAAGTTTAGTCAAATTGGCACTAAATGAGGATTTGATCGACCTCACGTCTTTTATATTTGGGGATATCTTGATATAGTAGTCTCTTTTAGGTGAGTATAGCCTACAAAGAATCTGAATTAATAACTATCTAAACACTTGAGACGATACTTAATGAATAATCCTTGAATGAAAGAGACATATTATTCAATTTGGACTTCAAAATGTCCTTGGAAAAGGCCAAAAGACCAACTTTGAGCAACCATATTATCTCAGGTAGTGAAAATGTTTTACTTTTAAAGCCTTTTATCAACAAGTTTTATTTAAAAAGATTCCACCAAAATGAGTATCAATGGTATAGTTGATAATAATTTTTTTTTATCTTAACAATCCAACAAAAGCATATTTGGCTGTTGGAAGGACATAATTATGCAATTTTCATGCTGTCATACTTTTTCCCTGTGTTGATTTCAACTTATGTTTTTGGCAATCTGTTCTGTCCTTATAACGTTCTTGCCATACAGTAATTTTATAGTATCTCATGATAACCATGTAGGTTTATACATTTGGCTTCAAAGTTGGCAAATTATGCAAATATTCCTAATTTTCTAATTTTTTAGGGGTCAAGAAAAACACTTTCCCAAATTTTTATTTGTGGCGACTTTTTTTCTTGTATAAAACAAAGTCAGATATGTATGAAAAACAAAGAAAAAATTTTGTTGCAATTATTTTTGGGTAACACCCTATCTTTACTGGACTAACAGTGTTGCAATGGAATGAAAGATATGAAATCCTCATAGGTACACCTTCATTAAGTTCTTGTTGACATGGACATTAACATTAGTAAGCAATAACTGAACTTACATCAAAATATAATTTCCCTATGTCTGGCCATAGGAAAGTAGAAATCAAGTCTTTCAAATGGCCTTCAAGTTCCTGAAACAAACAAAAGTTATTTTACATCAGTTTCTACATCCAAAATAAACATGTCTTAGATATATCTATTATTGAACAGCTAAACTTTCTTTTACTATCAATAAACACAATGAAATATTCTACAACATAGTTCATATACCAGGTAATTTTGAATGAATCATTCTGTCCTCACAATCAGTGATTATATCTATAATAGCAGTAACATTTGTTTTTCATCGCATAGATCAAAGTGAACTATTCTTTACCTCATAAATCTCTATGCCGCGTGCACAGATTCCGAGCCAGGCATTCCACCGTTTGTCTGTTTTCCTTTTCCGCAGGCGGTAGAAGTGGAGATTGTGAGCGGCTGGAGACAAGGATGCCTCCTTGATGAAGCGCAGTTTGGCCTCTGACTTGGTCAGATTTTGCAGATCTTGGTGTATCAGTGGAGTATTTTTTTGTATGTAGGAACTGCCTCGCTGCTGTATCATCTGAAATTAATAAACAGGCATTTTGTATCTAGATTAATGATATCATTATCTTTTTTTATAAGCAAATTCTTTTACCATGATTCCTTCAAGATAAGGATTGTTTTAAGAAAATATCTCTCTTTAAAGTTATCCTGCTGATTGTATTAGTATCCCATTATGAAATATAAAATTGTACTAATCTGGTACTGTAATGCCATTCTCTTACAGCCGTGCTACCCCAACTGAGAAAGACGCGTGTATATAAACCCCTACCGCTCTACCGATGACTTGTATCGATGTATTGAATGTGTGTACTGTAGCCGTGTTATTTATAGACTCAAGTACTGTCGCCAAATCCACAGGTAAATTGGTACTGGATGCTACGCTCCGGCCTCTCATCCAGCTTGTTAGCTTGAATGGCTAGTTAGCTTAACCGATCTATATATCATCAACAATGCGTCTGTATCTACTTAAAAACAAAACAAATATTCTTCAAATTGCATCAATATTTACTTGACTAGTATGTCTTTACTTTATATATTTTGACAAATCTTCATATTTTTGGTAAAATTGCATATGAAACTCTTTATAGAACTGCCATGTGTCCCGGCTGCAGGCCGTATGCAAAAAGTCAAAACACACGTGGGATTTATAAGATGGGTCCTAAACTGTCCTATATTTAGGATAGTTCAATAAGTGGTTTGTAATATGATGACAGCAAAACTAACAAGCTACAAGGTAAGTGGCATTTTTAACCGTACTGTTATATATAATTAGCCATCAGCTTGGATCTGGTTACCTACAAAATGTAGCGAGTTCACTCACAATGTGATTATTGCAAGCCAACATGTCTGCTATCCGATTGCTCTTTAAAGTTTGTTAATGATCTAAAACACACTAATAACTTATTGTGGCAATTTTACATAACTAGAGTATAATATTTTCAAATAGTTCTGATAACTATTCATGAGTAATATCTCCAGACATTGATGTGTATGGAGTGCAGCGGACTGTAAATGTTTTTGACATGTTCTGCAAGATATATTTCACTGTTTCAGTTACGTTGGCCAATAAAAGAAAACAAATACAATGCAATTAAATTATGTTATTTCTTCTAAATACAACACTTCTTTGTGGAAGTTGTCAAGCATTTATTGTGAATATTTTGCAATGAAATTACCACCTTTATAACATTGAATTTGTGGTTCCCCGGACATCATTTTCCCAAAAAATTTTAAATAAGCAAAATAAACCGATAGTAGATTTTTTTCAGCCCTAAGAATAAATACATGTGCAAAGTACACTGGTGTGTAAGTTACACAAGTTTTTACGGTATTTGTAACAATTACGATTGGGTTTGGTACAGCTAATATAGCCAGAGCGCCCGTGATTTACCTGTGGATTGGCGACAGTACTCATGTCTATAAATAATTAGCTACACTCATTCAATACATCAATACAAGTCAGTGGTAAAGCAGTAGGGGTTTATATACATGCATCATTCTCAGTTGGGGTAGCACAGCTGTAATGGTATCAGAAGAATATGAATTAAGTTGAGGTGACTCATCATACCAGTTTTTCAAGACTTACCCAAGCAGGGAAGTATTCTCGGGGATCAAAATAGGTATCGCCATGCCTCTCTGGGTGGTAGTTCCCAAAGTCTGCCTGTAGGGCAAATGAAGCAATTTGGAAACAACGCTCCTCAGTACAGACATGGTCGTATTGGAGGATGTTTTCTCTCAACTGTAGATAGTACAGGTGTCTTGTCACATTCTCCCTGTAAAACGTACAAAATAATGTAAATCTCTATTTTCAAAGCATAGCTCACATTTATAGTCCAAATGCTTAAAAAGAAGGCGTAGTTGTGCATGAACAGATTATATGATGGCAAAATGATAAATATCAGGCTAATTTCAGATATTATTTGGGTATGCCATGACGAGAAAGCTGTAGTCTCTACCAAATAACCAATGGCCTCGATCAATTGAGCCAATGAAGCATGTAACGTCAGCTGATCATGAGTGACAGAGACAATTTCTTATGTATTTGACTTAATCCTTTCACACCTCACCAAGGTGACAGCAGGACTTACCTCAAAAGCACAACTTGGTCAACGTAAAACTGGACTTTAAAGTACACTGTAAACACTGGCTGTCCCGCAGCATCAAAACCCTGAAATAGAATGTATGTATTATTATTCTATTTGGGTGATCGGGCGGTGTAGTGGTGGAGCCGAGCCCCTCGCCTTTCACCTAGCAGACCGGGGTTCGATCCCCGGCACGGACGTGAAAAGGTTAGGGGTCACCTGCCCAATCACGTGGGTTTTCTCCGGGCACTCCGGTTTCCTGCCACACTAAGATCACCTTGGGCCAGTCATGGAAAATTTGTTCGTAGGATTCAATGGCCATCTCATATGGATAATTCTGACAACATTTGACTAAGTTTCTATTATAAATGACCAAATAATATTCCAAAATGTGTTCTCACTATATAAACTATAGTTATCTTAGCCCCCTCCCCAGGGGGAAACCTGAGACCCCAGGGTCATATAATTCACAATTTTTGTAGAGGCCTTGAGACCTTTCTATCTATGAAGAGTATTTGATTCTGCCACATCTGTGAGTGGAGAAGAAGATTTTTGAAATTTTAGTCTATTCTACCTCCTTTTGGCCCCTCCCACAGCCCCCTTGGGGATGGGGGTCATATAATTCACAATTTTGATTGGCCTTATGCCTTCAAAGGTTTGTGTAAAATTTCATTGAAATTGCTTCAGTAGTTTTTGAGAAGAAGTCGAAAATGTAAATTGTTTACTACACACAATGGACGACGTAAGACGACGGACAAAAGGCGATTAGAATAGGTCACTTGAGACTTCAGGTGACCTAAAAAAAACATAGATATACTGAGTAATTGTATAATATCAAGGTGTACCTTTTTCTTGATTTATCAACAAAATTTTGTGGAAATGAAAAGCAGTTTAACTTCATTTGCTCAAACTTTTATAACTATACTATACTGCTTTTTAAATTTGAAAACATTTTGTTGGTGGTTCCAATAATTCCTTTCACTAAATAATGATCTGGACCATTAGGTATACGTACTAAACTTGAATGCTTGGCTAACTGATCTTGAGTTAGTTGATTGTGTTGTGATATTGTGGTGTTTAGAACCACCAGTTCCCACCCACACCAGTATCTATAGGTATATCATCAAACACTTCAAATAGATAGCTTAATGACTTTAATGAAGTGTAATAGCTACCTCTCCATGACCCGACTTCCACGACTTTGGTGCTTGTTTATGAATCTTCTCCTCCAGGGTGACAAATTGGTATTCACTGTCTGTAAATACATAAAACTCAAAGTAATGGCATTCCTCAAATCTAGTCATGTATAATACCTAAAATATCAATAGACAAAATGTTTTATCTGCAACAGTGCATGAAATTACCATAAAGAGTATTTAATATTGATCAGTGCTAGTTCCTCACTAATAAAAACTCTTATCATCAGCGATCCATTGCGACAGAAGGAAAATGTCTTAAGGAATTTAAATCCAACACAAGATACACAAATGATTGTCAAATTTAGACTTTGAGCCACCTGGCTTCAATGTTATTAAAATAAACTTATTTCTAAATCACCACACCGACAAAATTATTTTTCAGACTGATAATATTGAATGACAATGATAAAAGAATTGATATCTCTTTATTTTCTAATAGTTACATTCAAAAGAATTTAATTTATTCACTTTATTATCATTTTCATAATTTTTCAAGCATTTTGAAATTATAATGTCTAAAAATTTTTAATGCATTTTTTCATTAATGTCTTCCTTTCAAATTTTAAACATGCCACACAGTGCATCCTGAAACTGGTACAATAATACTGGGTGGTAATTGTGTTTATTCCAACCAAACCAACATATATCAGAGCAATGATTCAGAGAGCATACATCTGTCATCTTAGTTAAGTAGACAGATATACCTGGCTCATCCTGGTTCTGTTGCTAAACGCTTCCCATAAAACCATCTCACCGACATTCTCAGCCAGTAATAGTGGTTCCCACACTCATTACAATTCCTCACAAAAATAAACACATTTTGTTGCAGACTGGAATATGTGAGGATCATGATGAGTTAATTAAAACCAACTTATGCACAGACATAACAAATAATGATATACCTTTTTTCTGCGCCAGTCCAAAATATTCTGTCTCACGCAGATTAAGGTAACCCGTCACTTGATTGAACACATCCTGGAATTTTGATTTTACCTGAAATAAAAAAGCAGAACTACTATATGTATTAACCCAATGATTTTAGACAATGGAAGACTCCTATGAAGGAAATTTTATAATACTAATGTAAACTATTGTGTGGCAAAGCTAATGTACAGCGAGTTTGACACAAAGAAAAACAGCACTTTACATTGCGTTAAGCTAACTTTAACAAGAGGCCCAGAGGGCCTGTATCGCTCACCTGGTTTGTCATGTTCTGAATACAGGTTCATTGTTTCTTTTCTGAAGGAATTTGAATATTTACCTCTTATTTCCCTATTGGGTCCCGCCCCTCCTGCCCCCGGGGGGTCAGAGCCAAAATCTATACAAGTTCTGTTCCCCTTCCCCCAAGGATATTTGTGGCCAAATTTGGTTACAATCCATGCAGAACTCTAGGACAAGTAGCAATTTATAGGATTTACCTCTATTTCCCCTATTGGGCCCCGCCCCTCCTGCCCCCAGGGGATCAGAGCCAAAATTTATACAAGTTCTTTCCCCCTTCGCCCAAGCATGATTGTGGCCAAATTTGGTTACAATCCATGCAGAACTCTAGGACAAGTAGCGATTTATAGGATTTACCTCTATTTTCCCTATTGGGCCCCGCCCCTCCTGCCCCCGGGGGGTCAGAGCGAAAATTTATACAAGTTCTTTCCCCCTTCCCAAAGGATATTTGTGGCCAAATTTGGTTACAATCCATGCAGAACTCTAGGACAAGTAGCGATTTATAGGATTTACCTCTATTTCCCCTATTGGGCCCCGCCCCTCCTGCCCCCGGGGGGTCAGAGCCAAAATTTATACAAGTTCTGTTCCCCTTCCCCCAAGGATGTTTGTGGCCAAATTTGGTTACAATCCATGCAGAACTCTAGGACAAGTAGCGATTTATAGGATTTACCTCTATTTCCCCTATTGGGCCCCGCCCCTCCTGCCCCCAGGGGGTCAAAGCCAAAATTTACACAAGTTCTGTTCCCCTTCCCCCAAGGATGTTTGTGGCCAAATTTGGTTACAATCCATGCAGAACTCTATGACTAGTAGCGATTTAAAGAAAATGTTGACGGACGGACGGACGACGGACGACGCGCCATGACATAAGCTCACCGGCCCTTCGGGCCAGGTGAGCTAAAAATCAGCTGTATTTTCATATCATAGTATGTAGAGATATTCAATGATGGCATACAGAAACATTATTTTAAGCCCTTAAAAAAATCAGATTATGAAAATATTATAACAGCCATTATATTATAATTATGAAATTATTTTGTCATTTAATTGTTAGCCTTGAATAATTAAGGGTTTTAAAACTATATTTTTTCTATTTTATGTGGCCCACTTAGAAATGTCGAAGGCTTTATGTACTGGTTGTAGAGCTATAACCGTTTGCCCCACTGCAGTGATACACGAACATGTGATTGCTATTAACCGCATATTTGCGTGAAGGATTTAATTATGTTTAGTGTTACACTCAGTTATCTGCCTGGGTCTGGAACCATCTGTTGGCTTATTATACAAAATCTACAAATTATCTACAACAATTACCAAAGGCAAGTCCATACATCATGTCAATGTATAGTTATAATTCATCACAACAGCTATCAAAGAATGACACGCATCAAACCCTGGCTAAAGTGAATGAACCAACATACTTCCACTTCACAATAGATAAGACTTAAAAAAAAAAGAACTGGTATAAATCTTAATTTTATTTTAACAGCTGATGCATTTTGAGCTTAGTTATATGTTCTCTGAAGACAATGATAATAACATTTTGACATTGCTGTTAAATATGCAAACATAAGGCATATTGTATTTAAGTAGGAATTTCCCTTGGTGTTAAACTTCTTACATTTTATACTAATAAAGTAACAAATATACTTTTTACATTCTAACCTGACATGGAAACAAATTAACTATGTATACCTATTTAAATCCTGAAATGGTTTCAGTTATATATGACTGTGTGAATTTGTATTTGATTACCTTCCAAATGCAATTCTGTCATTCATGTATTGGGACATGTCCCAATAGATGTACAGAAATTACATATGGCTAACATACTACTGTATATCAATTCATCAGTATAGATCTTACATATACTGCATATCAATTCTTCAAGTGAACACTCCACGGATGTGTCACATTAAAACAATGTATTACCACTGACTTAACTATACAAACTAACTCAGTGACATTTTATTTGACCTTTGTTTTATTATTACCTTTACTTATAATTGAGTCTCTCCATACAATCATGAAGTTGACATGCATTTTCTTAGTTACTTTATTTTATTCACAAAAATCAATAGTTATACCACTTAAATGTATCTAATCAACGAGTTTCCAAAAGATAAACATAATAGATAAAGCTTCTCATCAAATTCTCCACAGAGTAAGATTCCAAATGTTTAACAAGGAATCCTATTTCTGTCTTAATGTATTTTTGGGAACAATAAAACGTCACTTAATGAAATATTGAGAAAAGACGTTTAAAACCAAACTCTGATTTTGTGTTATGTCTAACTGTAGTGCTTTGTCAAGAATGACTAGATTGAGAAGTTGGTGCCTCCATTCTGTAATCAGCTCAGGAGGTGTTAAAGTCGACTTCAAACTGTGCAGGTGTGAAAATAGACTTGAAGCTTTCCTTTTTCTGTATTTGCCATCTCCCCAGATAGCAGGGAGGGGTCCGTGTAATTTTACTGCTCAGAGAATTTCTCAGTCAGTGTTAATTTTACAGATTTCCAATTATTTCTAGTGTTTAAAAGTACATGTGTACTCAAGTAAAAACAGAAGGCTTCTATCTGTTGAACATACAAGCCATGAATGAGTCATCGGAATAACTCTCTGAAGTCTCTTAGGTGGGGAAACAGATACCTGTATAGCAAGGAACGCTCTCACCCAGTGGTTGTGATCACCATAGTGTTCGGGTGGGGGGAGGGGGTAGGGAGAGGGGATTGGTATGTGGGTGGGGGGTTATTGGGATGGGGTTGTTTAATTATAACAGTAATGATGATAAAAAGTCAACCCTTAATTAATCAAACATTTTTATTAATAGTTGAACCTCTGTAACTGATGCTTTCCTAATTGATATATTGTTAAATTGGTCTGACCAATCATTTTACACCTACACACTTAACTTGAATGTAATGTAGTTATTTTCAGTTTCATCACAGCTGCACCAATGCAATTTCAAGTTAACCAGGTTTGTTCCCTGCTACTTTCAACACGAAATATACCCAGTTACAATATACGTAATACAGCGCAGTAGTCTTCTAAATTTCATCTAATACATTAGAAGAGACAGTTTTTGTTCTCTTGGACTATATGTTATATAGAACAATGTGTTTGAAAATAAAAGATTGTCTGAACAATGACCAGGAAGTTTCTCAGTTACAAAATATTATACTTAAGTATTACATATCAATGTACAATAAGAACATGACATTGTACTGTGTATGTACTGGTTAGTACGTATACCACTATACTGTCAACCCAAGGCAACTGTGAATTAGTAATTTGGTCTGTAGAAATTCATACTGTCAACACCGGGCCACTGTGAATTAGTAATTTGGTCTGTAGAAATTCATACTGTCAACCCCGGGCCACTGTGAATTAGTAATTGGGTCTGTAGAAATTCATACTGTCAACGCAGGGCCACTGTATGTGAATAAGTGTTTGGGTCTGTAGAAATTCAGAGTCAGCCAGGGTCACTGTGAATTAGTGATTTGGTCTGAAGAAATTCATACTGTCAACACCGGGCCACTGTGAATTAGTAATAAGGTCTGTAGAAATTCATACTGTCAACCCAGGGCCACTGTGAATTAAGTAATTGGGTCTGTAGAAATTCATACAGTCAACCCAGGGCCACTGTGAATTAGTAATTGGGTCTGTAGAAATTCATACAGTCAACCCAGGGCCACTGTGAATTAGTAATTGGGTCTGTAGAATTTCATACTGTCAACCTAGGGCCACTGAGAATTAGTAATTGGGTCTGTAGAAATTCATACCGTCAACCCAGGACCACTGTAAATTAGTAATTGGGTCTGTAAAAAATTCATACTGTCAACCCAGGGCCACTGAGAATTAGTAATTGGGTCTGTAGAAATTCATACCGTCAACCCAGGACCACTGTGAATTAGTAATTGGGTCTGTAGAAATTCATACTGTCAACCCAGGGCCACTGTGAATTAGTAATTGGGTCTGTAGAAATGTCCTACAGAATCTCAAATATTGGAATAAAAAATCGATCTTATTACAAAAACGGCAGATTACATCAATATAATACATTTTATAAATCAATATTCTATAATCTTTGTATGAATCAGTATAAAAAAAATTCACTGATATCTGTTACAAATTGACATGCACCATATGGAACTGTGTACGATATTATTGCTTATATTTATCACAATGTCGTTAACCCTATACAACCATGCATATCAGTATATGTCACTTGACATTTACAAGTTGATTAATGAAATGACGAAATACACCAAGCACATCAGCTGATCAATGAAGCCTTGAAAATACTCATACTTACATCAACGTAGACTTGTATATGTTCCTTGTCCAACAAAATCACGTTGACCACTTTGCGCTTCTTACAGGAGGCATGTGCCAGACTGAGGGAAGACATGGTCCTCCCTACTTACACAGTGGACACGCCACACAGCGATGATCGGTGAGACCACAGAAGGCTACAGGGGCATCCATCCTGCATGTACAAAAAAAAAATGAAATTAAATCTCAATGTCCTCAAATTTTCAAAGTATGATAAATATTCCAACACAAAACCAAACCTTTATTTTCTAATATCACATTTGATTGACAGTTATTTATAACTAAAGTATATACCTCCCATGAGCAAATTGACATTTTTGATTACGATAAAGTCCAGGTATTGCTATGAAGTGACTGTATAGATCTGATGTCACACTTGATGGTGTATACCTTCACTAAGAACAACCATCTCTTTCAGTATACAGCCAACCTTTGCTCCCTCTGCTGTACATACAAATGTGAAGTAGTGGAATTTCCCAGTCAACAGAGGTAAGAGCATGACAAGCCACAGTAACAACAGACATTACGGCAGTGATGCATTCCCAACAATAACTGTACAGTTGTGTGGAGTAAACAGATTCTGTACATTGACATCTATCAAACACATTCCCAACAATAATTGTACAGTTGTGTGGAGTAAACAGATTCTGTACATTGAAATCTATCAAACACATTCTCAACAATAATTGTACAGTTGTGTGGAGTAAACAGATTCTGTACATTGACATCTATCAAACACATTGTCACACACATCTAGCATAACTGTACAGTTGTGTGGAATAAACAGATTTTGTACATTGACATCTATCAAACACATTCTCAACAATAACTGTACAGTTGTGTGGAATAAACAGATTCTGTACATTGACATCTATCAAACACATTCTCAACAATAATTGTACAGTTGTGTGGAGTAAACAGATTCTGTACATTGACATCTATCAAACACATTCTCAACAATAATTGTACAGTTGTGTGGAATAAACAGATTCTGTACATTGACATCTATCAAACACATTGTCAACAATAATTGTACAGTTGTGTGGAGTAAACAGATTCTGTACATTGACATCTATCAAACACATTCTCAACAATAATTGTACAGTTGTGTGGAGTAAACAGATTCTGTACATTGACATCTATCAAACACATTGTCACACACATCTAGCATAACTGTACAGTTGTGTGGAATAAACAGATTCTGTACATTGACATCTATCAAACACATTGTCAACAATAATTGTACAGTTGTGTGGAATAAACAGATTCTGTACATTGACATCTATCAAACACATTGTCAACAATAATTGTACAGTTGTGTGGAGTAAACAGATTCTGTACATTGACATCTATCAAACACATTGTCACACACATCTAGCATAACTGTACAGTTGTGTGGAATAAACAGATTCTGTACATTGACATCTATCAAACACATTCTCAACAATAACTGTACAGTTGTGTGGAGTAAACAGATTTTGTACATTGACATCTATCAAACACATTCTCAACAATAATTGTACAGTTTTGTGGAGTAAACAGATTCTGTACATTGACATCTATCAAACACATTGTCAACAATAATTGTACAGTTGTGTGGAATAAACAGATTTTGTACATTGACATCTATCAAACACATTCTCAACAATAACTGTACAGTTGTGTGGAGTAAACAGATTCTGTACATTGACATCTATCAAACACATTCTCAACAATAATTGTACAGTTGTGTGGAGTAAACAGATTTTGTACATTGACATCTATCAAACACATTCTCAACAATAATTGTACAGTTGTGTGGAGTAAACAGATTTTGTACATTGACATCTATCAAACACATTCTCAACAATAACTGTACAGTTGTGTGGAATAAACAGATTCTGTACATTGACATCTATCAAACACATTGTCAACAATAACTGTACAGTTGTGTGGAGTAAACAGATTTTGTACATTGACATCTATCAAACACATTCCCAACAATAACTGTACAGTTGTGTGGAATAAACAGATTCTGTACATTGACATCTATCAAACACATTCTCAACAATAATTGTACAGTTGTGTGGAGTAAACAGATTTTGTACATTGACATCTATCAAACACATTCTCAACAATAACTGTACAGTTGTGTGGAATAAACAGATTCTGTACATTGACATCTATCAAACACATTCCCAACAATAATTGTACAGTTGTGTGGAGTAAACAGATTCTGTACATTGAAATCTATCAAACACATTCTCAACAATAACTGTACAGTTGTGTGGAATAAACAGATTCTGTACATTGACATCTATCAAACACATTCCCAACAATAACTGTACAGTTGTGTGGAGTAAACAGATTCTGTACATTGACATCTATCAAACACATTGTCAACAATAATTGTACAGTTGTGTGGAGTAAACAGATTCTGTACATTGACATCTATCAAACACATTCTCAACAATAATTGTACAGTTTTGTGGAGTAAACAGATTCTGTACATTGACATCTATCAAACACATTCTCAACAATAACTGTACAGTTGTGTGGAGTAAACAGATTCTGTACATTGACATCTTTCAAACACATTGTCACACACATCTAGCATAACTGTACAGATATCTGGCTTGATAGCGCTATTCTGTACACTTAATATTGTACAATGCACAACAATGAGACTTATGTACAGCACCCCACATATAATTGTACAGATGTGTGGCTTGATAGCGCTATTCTGTACACTTAATATTGTACAATGTACAACAATGAGACTTATGTACAGCACCACACATATAATTGTACAGATGTGTGCACGTGGCTTGATAGCGCTATTCTGTACACTAAATATTGTACAATGTACAACAATGACACATATGTGCAGCACCCCACATATAATTGTACAGATGTGTGGCTTGATAGCGCTATTCTGTACACTTTTTTTTTGTACAATGTTCAACAATGACACATATGTACAGCACCACACATATAACTGTACAGATGTGTGCACGTGGATTGATAGAGCTATTCTGTACACTAAATATATTTATTACATAATTGGTTTACACTTATCTATATATGAGGAAATACAATATTTTCAACTGTTTCCCGACCGTTCAATAAAACATTGTTATATTGCACGATTCGAAGTTATATTGCACGCTGCCATGGAAACGTTATATTGAACGGTTCGAAATGTTATATTGCACGGCTTTAGGAACACCTCGCTGTTGTTGTCTAGTTTAGTAGAAAACTTCCGAGGAATCGCGCGTAACAGTGAGTTACATTATTATGACATCATAAAGGTTCATGCTCAATTTCGTGCTATCTTTATAGACCTCGAATCAGGCACGTCATGTAGACGTTTATCGAGTAGAGGACGGACACGGCGAATGCAGTAGATTAAAAGGCTGCATGCAATTCTAATAATGTTAAAGAAGACAATAAGACATTAAAACGGGAGTTACAACGTGACGTAGGTGGGTTATAAGTCAATATTCAATATGACTTGAAGCTTTTCCGTACGTTGCGGTGCTGATGATTTTGTTAAGTGATTGTCGTATTCGTTTTATAAAAATATTCAACTAAAAAACTGGTGATTATGTAATAAAACAAATATTTCATGGGTTACTGTGCTCTAGTTCATAATATTTACCCCTCGGTGGTGGTAATCAACAAATATTATATTGCACTCGGCCTTCGGCCTCGTGCAATATAACATTTGTTGATTACCACCACCTCGGGTTAAATATTATGAACTAGAGCACAGTAACCCATGAAATATTTGTATAATATTGTACAATGTACAATAATTAATGACACATATGTATACAGCACCCAGGTTTGTTGGTGAAGGAAAGCCAGAGTACCCGGAGAAAAATAACTGACCAGCGATCAGTACCTGGCAACTGCCCCACATGGGATTTGAACAGGCGACCCAGATGTGGAGGGATGGTGGTAATATGTTGAGACATCTTTTAACCACTTGGCCATCTCGGTCCCTATGTACAACAATTTCAAAACATCCATATAATTGTACAGATGTGTGGTATCATATAGCACTATTCTGTACACTAACATGTCATGGGCAACTTATGGCCACATATATATAGCAAACAATTAAGTCTGTTACATCTCAACTGCAACAAAGATGAAGATAATGATATACAGTAATACAGGTCAGTAATAATCTTACCACAGAAATCAGAATTTCTGTAAGTCAATGTGCTCATAGGATTGTTTAGATGTAATAATGCTTAAATGTAATGAGGCATAATTCTTTCTTCCTGACAAATTTGTCACACAATGTTTATGCCCAATTCATTTGTGCAATATACATAATATATCTTTATCGCATATGCCAAAACATCAACTGTAAAGCATGTACTTCAGAAAATAGTAATAGTCCCAAATTGCCCCAGAGATCATGTATTACATGTGAGAATTAGTGACTAATACCGCATGTGTTCTATGAACAGGATGGAACCAATTCCTACATCTCTGTGTTACCAGGACCACCAGTACTACAATATCCTCGATCGCCATAATTACATTGTGTAATGTTGGCACAGTTACCAGCCTTGCCCAACATTCTATTTACATGAATTTCCACTGCTAAATCTACCACTTTTTTGTCACCAATGGCATCATATTACATAATATCATAGACATTTCTGTAAGCCATTTCCCCCCCCCCACCCCTCCCCCCAAAAAAAGTTCACAATGCCAAAATTTAACCCCAAATATTCAACATATCAACAAAAAAAAAAAGTACAATGTAAATTGTCTAAAATGAGATTTCACCAGAACCACCATATTTGGATGGTATACCCAGGTTTCTGTTGATTTAACAGGTTTTATATAATTAATTACTATCAATATTGAAAATATGTTCCTTGTCCAACAAAATCACGTTGACCACTTTGCGCTTCTTACAGGAGGCATGTGCCAGACTGAGGGAAGACATGGTCCTCCCTACTTACACAGTGGACACGCCACACAGCGATGATCGGTGAGACCACAGAAGGCTACAGGGGCATCCATCCTGCATGTACAAAAAAAAAAATGAAATTAAATCTCAATGTCCTCAAATTTTCAAAGTATGATAAATATTCCAACACAAAACCAAACCTTTATTTTCTAATATCACATTTGATTGACAGTTATTTATAACTAAAGTATATACCTCCCATGAGCAAATTGACATTTTTGATTACGATAAAGTCCAGGTATTGCTATGAAGTGACTGTATAGATCTGATGTCACACTTGATGGTGTATACCTTCACTAAGAACAACCATCTCTTTCAGTATACAGCCAACCTTTGCTCCCTCTGCTGTACATACAAATGTGAAGTAGTGGAATTTCCCAGTCAACAGAGGTAAGAGCATGACAAGCCACAGTAACAACAGACATTACGGCAGTGATGCATTCTCAACAATAACTGTACAGTTGTGTGGAGTAAACAGATTCTGTACATTGACATCTATCAAACACATTCCCAACAATAATTGTACAGTTGTGTGGAGTAAACAGATTCTGTACATTGACATCTATCAAACACATTCTCAACAATAATTGTACAGTTGTGTGGAGTAAACAGATTCTGTACATTGACATCTATCAAACACATTGTCACACACATCTAGCATAACTGTACAGTTGTGTGGAATAAACAGATTTTGTACATTGACATCTATCAAACACATTCTCAACAATAACTGTACAGTTGTGTGGAATAAACAGATTCTGTACATTGACATCTATCAAACACATTCTCAACAATAATTGTACAGTTGTGTGGAGTAAACAGATTCTGTACATTGACATCTATCAAACACATTGTCAACAATAATTGTACAGTTGTGTGGAATAAACAGATTTTGTACATTGACATCTATCAAACACATTCTCAACAATAACTGTACAGTTGTGTGGAATAAACAGATTCTGTACATTGACATCTATCAAACACATTCTCAACAATAATTGTACAGTTGTGTGGAGTAAACAGATTTTGTACATTGACATCTATCAAACACATTCTCAACAATAACTGTACAGTTGTGTGGAATAAACAGATTCTGTACATTGACATCTATCAAACACATTCTCAACAATAATTGTACAGTTGTGTGGAGTA
Organism: Argopecten irradians; assembly: GCF_041381155.1. Lineage (NCBI taxonomy): Eukaryota > Metazoa > Mollusca > Bivalvia > Pectinida > Pectinidae > Argopecten > Argopecten irradians. The sequence goes on from NC_091136.1 coordinate 55,469,619, forward strand.
AACAGATTCTGTACATTGACATCTATCAAACACATTCTCAACAATAATTGTACAGTTGTGTGGAATAAACAGATTCTGTACATTGACATCTATCAAACACATTCTCAACAATAACTGTACAGTTGTGTGGAATAAACAGATTCTGTACATTGACATCTATCAAACACATTCTCAACAATAATTGTACAGTTGTGTGGAGTAAACAGATTCTGTACATTGACATCTATCAAACACATTCTCAACAATAATTGTACAGTTGTGTGGAGTAAACAGATTCTGTACATTGACATCTATCAAACACATTGTCACACACATCTAGCATAACTGTACAGTTGTGTGGAATAAACAGATTCTGTACATTGACATCTATCAAACACATTGTCAACAATAATTGTACAGTTGTGTGGAGTAAACAGATTCTGTACATTGACATCTATCAAACACATTCTCAACAATAATTGTACAGTTGTGTGGAGTAAACAGATTCTGTACATTGACATCTATCAAACACATTGTCACACACATCTAGCATAACTGTACAGTTGTGTGGAGTAAACAGATTTTGTACATTGACATCTATCAAACACATTCCCAACAATAACTGTACAGTTGTGTGGAGTAAACAGATTCTGTACATTGACATCTATCAAACACATTCTCAACAATAACTGTACAGTTGTGTGGAGTAAACAGATTTTGTACATTGACATCTATCAAACACATTCTCAACAATAATTGTACAGTTGTGTGGAGTAAACAGATTTTGTACATTGACATCTATCAAACACATTCTCAACAATAACTGTACAGTTGTGTGGAATAAACAGATTCTGTACATTGACATCTATCAAACACATTCTCAACAATAATTGTACAGTTGTGTGGAGTAAACAGATTTTGTACATTGACATCTATCAAACACATTCTCAACAATAACTGTACAGTTGTGTGGAATAAACAGATTCTGTACATTGACATCTATCAAACACATTCCCAACAATAACTGTACAGTTGTGTGGAGTAAACAGATTCTGTACATTGACATCTATCAAACACATTCTCAACAATAATTGTACAGTTGTGTGGAGTAAACAGATTCTGTACATTGACATCTATCAAACACATTCTCAACAATAATTGTACAGTTGTTTGGAGTAAACAGATTCTGTACATTGACATCTTTCAAACACATTGTCACACACTTCTAGCATAACTGTACAGATATCTGGCTTGATAGCGCTATTCTGTACACTTAATATTGTACAATGCACAACAATGAGACTTATGTACAGCACCCCACATATAATTGTACAGATGTGTGGCTTGATAGCGCTATTCTGTACACTTAATATTGTACAATGTACAACAATGACACATATGTACAGCACCACACATATAACTGTACAGATGTGTGCACGTGGCTTGATAGCGCTATTCTGTACACTAAATATTGTACAATGTACAACAATGACACATATGTGCAGCACCCCACATATAATTGTACAGATGTGTGGCTTGATAGCGCTATTCTGTACACTTTTTTTTGTACAATGTTCAACAATGACACATATGTACAGCACCACACATATAACTGTACAGATGTGTGCACGTGGATTGATAGAGCTATTCTGTACACTAAATATATTTATTACATAATTGGTTTACACTTATCTATATATGAGGAAATACAATATTTTCAACTATTTCCCGACCGTTCAATAAAACATTGTTATATTGCACGGTTCGAAGTTATATTGCACGCTGCCATGGAAACGTTATATTGCACGGTTCGAAATGTTATATTGCACGGCTTTAGGAACACCTCGCTGTTGTTGTCTAGTTTTGTAGAAAACTTCCGAGGAATCGCGCGTAACAGTGAGTTACGTTATTATGACGTCATAAAGGTTCATGCTCAATTTCGCGCTATCTTTATAGACCTCGAATCAGGCACGTCATGTAGACGTTTATCGAGTAGAGGACGGACACGGCGAATGCAGTAGATTAAAAGGCTGCATGCAATTCTAATAATGTTAAAGAAGACAATAAGACATTAAAACGGGAGTTACAACGTGACGTAGGTGGGTTATAAGTCAATATTCAATATGACTTGAAGCTTTTCCGTACGTTGCGGTGCTGATGATTTTGTTAAGTGATTGTCGTATTCGTTTTATAAAAATATTCAACTAAAAAACTGGTGATTATGTAATAAAACAAATATTTCATGGGTTACTGTGCTCTAGTTCATAATATTTACCCCTCGGTGGTGGTAATCAACAAATATTATATTGCACTCGGCCTTCGGCCTCGTGCAATATAACATTTGTTGATTACCACCACCTCGGGTTAAATATTATGAACTAGAGCACAGTAACCCATGAAATATTTGTATAATATTGTACAATGTACAATAATTAATGACCCATATGTATACAGCACCCAGGTTTGTTGGTGAAGGAAAGCCAGAGTACCCGGAGAAAAATAACTGACCAGCGATCAGTACCTGGCAACTGCCCCACATGGGATTTGAACAGGCGACCCAGATGTGGAGGGATGGTGGTAATATGTTGAGACATCTTTTAACCACTTGGCCATCTCGGTCCCTATGTACAACAATTTCAAAACATCCATATAATTGTACAGATGTGTGGTATCATATAGCACTATTCTGTACACTAACATGTCATGGGCAACTTATGGCCACATATATATAGCAAACAATTAAGTCTGTTACATCTCAACTGCAACAAAGATGAAGATAATGATATACAGTAATACAGGTCAGTAATAATCTTACCACAGAAATCAGAATTTCTGTAAGTTAATGTGCTCATATGATTGTTTAGATGTAATAATGCTTAAATGTAATGAGGCATAATTCTTTCTTCCTGACAAATTTGTCACACAATGTTTATGCCCAATTCATTTGTGCAATATACATAATATATCTTTATCGCATATGCCAAAACATCAACTGTAAAGCATGTACTTCAGAAAATAGTAATAGTCCCAAATTGCCCCAGAGATCATGTATTACATGTGAGAATTAGTGACTAATACCGCATGTGTTCTATGAACAGGATGGAACCAATTCCTACATCTCTGTGTTACCAGGACCACCAGTACTACAATATCCTCGATCGCCATAATTACATTGTGTAATGTTGGCACAGTTACCAGCCTTGCCCAACATTCTATTTACATGAATTTCCACTGCTAAATCTACCACTTTTTTGTCACCAATGGCATCATATTACATAATATCATAGACATTTCTGTAAGCCATTTCCCCCCCCCACCCCTCCCCCCAAAAAAAGTTCACAATGCCAAAATTTAACCCCAAATATTCAACATATCAACAAAAAAAAGTACAATGTAAATTGTCTAAAACAGATTTCACCAGAACCACCATATTTGGATGGTATACCCAGGTTTCTGTTGATTTAACAGGTTTTATATAATTAATTACTATCAATATTGAAAAAAGGAAAATGCAATACAATTATGCCGAAAAAGACAGGATCTGGATTAGACCAGGGCCAGATTTGACAAGTTGCGTAAATAATATATATACAGCATTAGCATTATAGCTACGTATACCTTGTGTGTAAATTCAGAAGATAATACACCAGTGACAGGGCAACTACCAGGCATGATAATCACTTTCTGCATGTGTATATCCATGCCAACGTATACGTATGCAACTGTGGAATACCTAGCTATACAAAATATATATTTAGATGTGCAGTAGGTGCAGCATGTGTTGTCGGGGTGATACAGGATTTTTGGTAATTATATCGCGCAGCAATGCATGTAGCCAACTCTTGCAGACAAACACCACTTGGTCAACATTTTTGCAATGCAAAGTACTGGCAGCCGTACAAATGTTTTGTTTTGACAACATACAGAAAATTAAGAATGGCAAGTATCATGTACCTGCTTCATTCTTATAAACCTGTACTTATGTAACTAACATACTGATGCAGTATACATTATTCAGTAATGGGTGATTAACACCTGTCTAGTACTGATAAAGGCCTGCTTTTTTTATATACTACTAAAATGTGCCCACCACTTTAAATGTGGCAAAAGCAAGAACGTAAGTTAAAGGTGGTAAGTAGCTATTAAGATTTTTCCGAAACAATCTTCTTAATAAATCTATACTGACCACTGACCAGATTTGAAGAAGGGGTCATCCATATTTTTGATAATGATACATGTATATCATATATGTTTGGGGGGGAAATGAGAATTTAGGGTAAAATTTGTATAGCGAAAAATTAATGTCCTAAATAAGAAAGCCTTTGATACAGTATGTTAAAACAAAAACCATAGTGTATATTTATCTATATATATACATGTACCACACACAGTATTTATCTATATACCATGTAAGGTATTTATATATTGGATGTACCATGGTTAACCAAATTTTTGAGGTGCATTTTGGGCCGAATATTTATATATATATATATAAGTAAAAAAGAACAATGTCCATGTGATGGTTTCCGTATACATAAAAAGAAAACACAACTATAAAACAGTTTTTTCCTCCCTAGCACTTTCTCGGCTCATGCCGGTCTTCAGGGGTTTGAATTCTTTTATTTTTTGTTAGTTTCTTCCAGAAACATTCACAATATCTTTATGTACCATGTCATGACGTAATCTTACTATGACGTCATTGTACTATGATGTCATGTTTTACAAATAAAAGAAGACCGGCATGAGCTGAGAAAGCGCTAGGGAGGAAAAACTGTTTTATAGTTGTGTTTTCTTTTTATGTATATATATATATATAAGAAATAAAAACAATAACGACTGACTAGTGAGCGCTTTGCCCCATTCAAGGGAGCTCTTCAGACTGCTCACTAGTCAGTCGTTATTGTTTTTATTTCTTATAGATTTCGTCCGTATGGATTTTTCTTTAAATCTATCATACCGTATATATATTACATGTATCTAAAGGTCTCTTCATCTTAAAAAACTTGTGCTATATTTTCCCAATTTTATTTTAATATTCTCCCAAAATAAGTTTTACATATTTAAAAGAAGAAAAATACACATTTTCTTAGATTCTAAATGTACAGGCCTCTGAAATTATCAAAAATGAAAATTTATGAAAATGAAAATTCTGATTTATCTACAATGGTGCTTGCATAAATTGTATTTTCCATATTAAGAGTGCCTCCTCTAATAAAGGAACCCCCATGTTTTTTGCTGAAAAAATTGACTTTTGTGCCTGATTGCAATTGTGACTATTTGTCTTTGCAAATGCTACTGTTTCACATCAGTCTGATGTTTAACAGATATCTGATCATCTTGTATAAGCACTAAATTTATTGCATTTGACAACTTAAGACATCTTTGCTAAGTGTTTACTCATATAAACAGTGAGAACACTATGTTAAAAAAAACACGTGTCACTTGAATGTCCAACACACGTATGTGGATGAAGACTAACTGGCAACAACATTTTAGCACCCGGCGTTTTTATTAGGGAAAATACAGTATATTTCAAACAACATGTTGAAATTATACAGTGTTCCAGTTAAGATGCGTACACAGGTAAATTACCCATTAAAATTTGTCAATTACCCCTAAAGTGGTACGAATGTGTACTTATTACCCCTACAATATCTGTATTTATGCAACCCCATTGTTATGAGCGCTAACATCCAGAAATAAAATCAGAAGAAATGACGTAAAATCATAAGAATTCTAGTCATGCTCAAAAGTCAGCATCAACTGTGTTCTTGTTCAGATAGATATTTGAACAATTGCTAGCTTGTCGTTGATTTCTTTACACTGTAACCACATAACTTTTCCCAACACTTCTCTGTTAACTTTTGGGTTCAAACGGATGTCAGAGTTGTATCCATTCCTTTTCAAAAGCGCGGGTACAATTACCCACCCCAAGAATTTTTTGGAGCACTGTTATACTACTTTTTTTCAAGTTCAAATACACGGTTTTTAAAGTTGTTTTTTTTAAGTAATTCTGGGACATTATTGAAAGTACCTCATACCAGATAGCCATTGATGGATGAGATAAGGTCAGCCAAGACACTACTCCATGGACAATGATAAATGACATGTTTTATTGTATAACTACAGATATTGACTTCTGTGTGGGGCAAACAGTACAACAGAGCACATTCCAGGCAATTACTTCAGAAAAACTAAGGTATGATTTTACAACTTGATATTGTAATTGACAGGAGAGTAATTAAGTTTACAGAGTAATGTTACATAATAAAAGTAGGAGAAATCAGTGCAGGATTGGTCTTGTGTAATTCCAAATTTACTTCTTATTGAAAATATTTAATTTCAGAGTTTTACTGTAACCGCATGAAAGATTCTTATTTAATAAATTTATATTTGGTGTGAATTGTTAGTAACTTACTAATATGCAAGATGGAATTTTATGACAAAAATACAACCAAGCGCCTCCATACATCAAAATGGACTAGACGGGACACAACTGGACGTATTATGGCAAGATTGACATATATGCAACAAGACTGGGAGGATGACATAGGTGACACTATAGTGGGGCTGCGGCCAACATACAAAACTTACATGCAAGAGATGAAAAGATATGTATAATGCCTGATGCTAATTAAGCATTGCAGTGTCCATCTGTTAGTTTGTTGGAAGCTGTAGACCTGCCTAAATGGTACCTAGCTTCTAAGATATGGTGCTGCGGTGCATGTGGTACTCTCTTTTTGTATGTTTAAAGTTCCTTGTCCAATTCTGTAGTATCCTCTCTGAGAATGTGATATATGTTAATGTGATAAAGTGGTACCCGCTTTGTATAAGCAGTGTCTATTCTATATAGGTTATATGGAACAATATTCCTTACTACTGTATCTCTGTGGTGCGCATGCTGTCTCCATGTGCACATGTTGAATGTCTAAAGAGGTAGTGCTGTCGTACTTTCTCTTTGTGTTAACAGCTATTGTTGATATTTTGTCTTGGAGTATTGTATTTGTGAATATGTGGTGCCTTCTGTATATGTGGCGGCGAGTGGTGCCTTGTCTGTAAACACAAGAACAGAAGCTGTCGATACTTTAATGATCCAAGTTAAGAGTAGGCAGGAAACTCCGCTCAAGTGTCTAATTATAAGTGGTGCATTTTCTGTACAGGAAGGTGCATTAGTGCTATAATACATGTTACATGTCTGCAACTGAGGTTTTACCATTAACAAGTCTCATCTGCAGATTAATTAGTGGGGCAAACTGTGTGTACTCTCATCTTATAATTCTAGAACACAATCTATCATCTTCATATATATCACTCTTTTGTAGATATGTTAATGTTCCTTATTGTCACATTTATGTAAAATTTAAGCATCAACAGATTTGTAAACAATAAGCAAATCTCTAAATATTTTCTAAGCCATGTGACAGCACAGGAGCATGCATATGTACATGCACAAGCATAGACTATATATATATATAGCTATTAGGCATTACAAAGCTTACCACGGATCATGACCTCTGCATATACACTACACTGTACATATATTCAAACAGATAATTTTAGACTGTATGCCTCATATATATAGACATCCCCCCTACATTTCTAACCTATATATATAAATACAAAATTAAAACTTATCAAATAAAATATATTTTGTTTGAGTGTTTGTTTGAATGCAGGTAGCTGAATGCTTCACATTAACATGCAAATTTATTCATGATCATGTACGTAACATTAAATGTATAAAGAAAACATGAAAAAGGTTATTATGTTGATTGAATAACTATGATGCAAGCTACACACATTGATCGAACAAGCAACAATTTCTTTTCAGTCAGAAATCTGTGATGATCAATCCAGACTCATATTAGGTCTGTGGTGAACAGTCGGACTCATGTTAGGTCTGTGGTGAACAGTACTAGTCCAGACTTGTGTTAGGTCTGTGGTGAACAGTCCAGACTCGTTTAAGATCTGTGGTGAACAGTCAAGACTCGTGTTAGGTCTATGGTGAACAGTCCAAACTCGTTTAAGATCTGTGGTGAACAGTCAAGACTCATGTTAGGTCTGTGGTGAACAGTTCCAAACTCCTGTGGTTAACAGTTGAGACTCATGGTAGGTCTGTGGTGAACAGTCGAGACTCGTGTTAGGTCTGTGGTGAACAGTCTAGACTTGTGTTAGGTCTGTGGTGAACAGTCCAGACTCGTGTTGCGTCTGTTGCGAACAGTCAAGACTCTTGTTAGGTCTGTGGTGAACAGTCCAGACTGGTTTTAGATCTGTAGTGAAAGTCAAGACTCGGGTTAGGTCTGTGGTGAACAGTCGAGACTTGTGTTAGGTCTGTGGTGAACAGTCCAGACTCGTGTTGTGTCTGTTGCAAACAGTCAAGACTGATGTTAGGTCTGTGGTGAACAGTCTAGACTTGTGTTGGGTTTGTGGTGTACAGTCTAGACTTGTGTTAGGTCTGTGGTGAACAGTCCAGACTCATGTTGCGTCTGTTGCGAACAGTCAAGACTCGTGTTAGGTCTGTGGTGAACAGTCCAGACTTGAGTTAGGTCTGTGGTGAACAGTTCCAAACTCCTGTGGTTAACAGTCCAGACTCCTGTGGTGAATAGTCGAGACTTGTGGTAGGTCTGTGGTGAACAGTCCAGACTCGTTTTAGATCTGTAGTGAACAGTCAAGACTCGTGTTAGGTCTGTGGTGAACAGTCTAGACTTGTGTTAGGTCTGTGGTGAACAGTCCAGACACATGTTGCGTCTGTTGCGAACAGTCAAGACTCGTGTTAGGTCTGTGGTGAACAGTCCAGACTGGTTTTAGGTCTGTGGTGAACAGTTCCAGACTCCTGTTGTGAACAGTCAAGACTCGTGTTAGGTCTGTGTTAAACAGTCAAGACTCATGTTAGGTCTGTGTTGAACAGTCCAGACTCCTGTGGTGAATAGTCCAGACTCATGTTAGATCTGTGGTGAACAGTCCAGACTCCTGTGGTGAACAGTCCAGACTCATATCATGTTATGAATTAGGTCTGTGGTGAACAGTCGGTCCAGACTCGTGTTAGGTCTGTGGTGAATAGTCAGGACTCGTGTTAGATCTGTGGACTAAGCCTTATGATATTTATGCTTACCCATTCATAACAAAAAACAATAACATTTTTTGATAAAGAGCCAACAATATATGTTAGCCAAGATGAGCCACGATAAGACAGGAGACAAGTAGAAATATAAGATCTGTAAGCTGATATACAAAGCATTTAGATGTCTAAATATTTTCCATGAGGTCAACAGTTGTAAAGGCTAATATGCCTGGAATGTGTATTGAACAACACAAAGGAAGGAATTTACATATGTATATATACACATAGGCATTTCATCATCAGAGTGTTTTATCATAAATTAGTACTAATTTTTTGCCATCATATCTTTTTGTTGTTTCGTCACATTTCCTCAGCTAACACCATGCATCCAGTGTTGTGCTTATACAATTATTGCAGGAGCTTGCAATTGAGGTGGCGTAATTTCTATGAATCTCTGCCAAATGAGATCTCTTCACAGCCCACACAACAATGCAGGGGCATGGAATCTTCCTGTCATTAGGCAGTCTGGTGATAGTTATATGTCTCTACAACAATCCCTGTAGATATTCATTCAGCAAATGATATCACACTTCTGTATTTAACTTCAATAAACTTTTATACCTGATTTCTTTGTGACCATAGTTGGGATAGTACTACGTAACCAAATACTTTTCAATAATATACATTTTAACTCCTACAAAAAGAAATGGTATGTTTATATAATCTATAGGTAGCAGTGTACTGTCAGGATTCAGGGTTGGTACATATGTTTATATAGTGGTTATAGATTAAAATGCCCATACATTTGGTTTAATTGTAATTCATGAATTGGGGTATTCTAAAAATTTTACGAGGAAAGGTAACATATACTATTAAATGTATGAACACTACAAATAGTGATAATGATATGGGTGTACTGTTAATGTTCACCAAGTTATAGTCATTCATTAGCATCAATTAGATGCATATCTAAAACATAATGTAAATACAGTAAGTAATTATAAATTATATATAATGCGTGGGTTGGACATATCAGTACTGAACAGTTTAATGCTTTTCCTATTTTTTCTTCTTCAAATTGTTGACTGTTCAGTACATGTACACCATTAAAATCCTGGACTTAAACATACAGAGTTATATATGTACATTGTGTAAAATGTAGATCTACCTGAACGACTTGTTAAATACTACAGATATTAGGAATGTCTTATTTACATACCAGGATGTTGGGGTTAATGCTTACATTTAAATATAATGCCATAATGACTGGAAGGACTATTAGCACAGCAGGTCTCATTGTGTACAATATAGATCTATCAGACAATTATATAATTACAGGTTCTCTAAAATTAGGAATGGAAATATATCAGACTTAGTTATTAACATTACAAAATATACAGGACTTGTGTGAAGATTTTGATGATACCTCTCCTTGATTTATAGGTAGAGAACATTCAATGCCAGGTAGCTGTCCTGTAATGGGGCCGACTATAGTATTACCGCGGTACACATTACAAGATAATCCAATGGTGTCAGATGGGAGCTTCATGTTATACATAAAAAAAGCAAGTTCATAAAGGGAGTCTTTCTACAAATAGGAATCCTGTGTGTATAGGATAGGCATAATAAACTATAGCACAAATCAAAATTACTGATACAGTAACTTTCTTGTAACTTAGTAATTTAGTTAATACTTTTCACTTGTATAAGTACATAAAATCAATTGGAAATATCTACACATTTATTTTCAATATACGGTTTTGGTTTTATTAGTTTAACATGACGTCCTATTAACAGCCAGGGTCATGTAAGGATGTGCCAGGTTTGTTGGTTGAGAAAAGCCAGAGTACCTGGAGAAAAACTACTAGCCAGGGGTCAATACCTGGCAACTGCCCCTCATGGAATTCGAACCCCCATCCTAGAGGTGGAGGGCTTATGGTAATATGTCAGGATATTTTGACCACTCGGCCACCACAGCCCCTTTTTTCAATGTACAATGTAGTTTTTAGTTTATTATTTTTCTAGCACTTCAAACAAGTCATGACAATTCCATTTAATTTATCATTGGCCTGGTTAACGTTGGAAGTTTTCAATTCAAACGAGAATCTAACAAACTGCTATATGATCCGAGTACTTGGATCAGAGAAACATATATGTACCTTCTTCTTTCGTTTGTCATCATCCGTCAATAGTGATGATTATAGGTGATACCATATCAATCTGTGTAATAGTTAATTCCAAACAATATAATGTTCACACCCAAAGATGAAACTTTATGCTTGAACAAGACATGTTAACGAAAAACATGTTACCATTCACCATATGTAATACATGTATATGACATGTGTGCAATCACTCTGATATTGATATCCTATAGGCCTGTTTCTATTAAGCTTAATTAAAGGGAACCACTCTGGTTCCTGTCAAGGCAATCGGCCAATCACTCTAATCTGTTTTTGTCATGATAACAATATCACCCTGTTTCTGTCAAGGCAATCACCCTAGCTTTTGTCAAGGTAACTATATACCACCCTGATTCATCATGGTATCCAACTGGTTTCTGCCAAGCAATATATTCACCCTGATTCTGTCAAAGTATGTCAAAGTCGGAATAACTGTTTGCACATTCAAACTGATGAATATATACCAGTACATGTAATGCTCTGACCTCTGGAACTGTTTGGCAGAGAAACCCTTTCATGATGATATCTACTGTTATTATTTTTGTAATATCTCAATCATAATAATCAGTGAACCCCCCCCCCCCCCTTCCTCTCCTCTCACATATAATATTGTTCTTTTCATATAACAAATTAAATACAAACTTTGTAATGTTAATTACCAACGGGTAAAAGCATGCTTTACTTAAATATAATTATCAATATCGATAGGGAATTATATCACTTCATCCCATGGAATGACTGTAGTGTGATTGTCAATACGCATACCATCAATTACAACGTTTATGTATGTAGTCACAGCATAGAAATCACTCCCAACCTCCCTCCCTCGTGTTTAACAAAAACAAAAACATTGAACAACAGGCCAATCAACAGGTGATTCCACATGCAGGATTACATGTTGCTGAAACAGATGAGGTAGAGTGGACCACATGGCATACAACCTACATCAAGGTATACTCCTTGAAACAGTGTGTTCACTCAACCGTCAAAGTAGACTGGAGCAATCAAACCGGGGGAAAGAAAGCCCCGACACCCCCTTACCAAAATTAAGATAAAACTAAAACACGACATATTTCAGTAAGTTACCTGTCGAAATTTAGGTCCAAGATACTTGCAGAAATGCATAGCGATCCAACATTGTAATAAAACTGCACGTAATAGTCACATCGCACCCAAATTCTTCACATTCCGAACTTCTTTGTAGATTTTCGCTTCGTACAGTCCGATGAGCCTCGTTTTCTAACCAAACATAATCTCGAACCCACTAGCTTATAATGGTTATAATATTTCGCGAAACAATGACAGAACTATATTTTCAGTACAAAGAATAAAAATCATAAATAATAAGTATTATATCTGTATATTTCTGTGACTAAATAACTTCAAATGCAACGTTTACTTATTTGTAAAATATTCGTTTATAGAGTAACACTCTCTTACTTCCGGTATTCGAAGCATGGAGGGAACACATGTACATAAGAGACACCTCGCACCTGTCGGTAAATTGCTTGATCTGCTGATATTTGAATGAAATGTACAATTATTTAACACACACATATATAAAAAGGCTGGACATACAATTGATTACAATTCACTGAATGCTTAAGGATCACAGAGAGTCTATGGTCGATAATGAACCAACGTAATCTGATATACTCTAAGTCTAACAATGTTAGAGGTATAGCACGACGAGACACTTTTGGAACATTACGTCGTGTCGACAGTCAGCAAAATAACGTCTGATAAAAAAACGGCTGACCAGTCGACTCTCGTGTTATGGGAGTAAGAGATGGGTACGATAACATCGTACAGCTGTCGTATACATGTGTAATGGTTGACGATAACAAGTTTCTCATCGACGAACATCTAATATTATTGGATTAAGGTCGATAATAAATATTGCACATCAAGTTTTGACTTGGATAAATCCCTTGCAATTTCAAATCATCACTTATTTTTGTATGGAAAATCATGGGGGGGGGGGGGGGGTTTTGTTTTGTGATTTTTCTAGCAACGATCAAATCAAGTTTATTATTTTTTTTGGTCTCTAGCCCAGTCTCTTTCTCTTTTATCTCTGTTCTCTTCCTTTCTCTCTCAATCTATTGTTTACTACTTTATTTCTCTTTTTCCTTTTCTTGTTTCTTCTAATGTGTATGTATATATGTGTGTAAAGATGAATATGTAAGTGAGGACTTTCCTTGTTTGTGAGAAAAATAGAATATATGTATGTGCGAGTAGGTGCGTGTATGTGGTGTAAGTGGTATGAATGCTGTGTTTATTTATACCAACAGCTCAGTTATGTTTATTAATTAATTATGATCATTAATATTACTAAGGAAGATTTGAAAGGACTTATGATAATGATGAGTGATTATGAAAATGAGGATGAGTTATATATGATGATGCTGATGAATGATAATGATGATATGAATGATTAGGATTATGAATGATAAGGATGATGAATGATAATGATAATGAGATGATAATAAAGATGATGAGGATGATGATGAATGATTACAGCATTGATGATGGGTGGCCATGATGATGAGGATGAGTGATGAAAATGATGAATTACTGTAAAAAATATGAGTAAATGTAAATGATGAAAGGATTTGATTGGTGAAAGTGATGATGAATGGCTATGACTTATGAGAATGATAATTTTGAGTGTGTTGATGAGGATCAATTGTGACTGATGAGGATGAACTTTTGAATGTGAATGAAAATCTGGTGAGAATGATAATGATGATAAGAAATAATGTGCATGATTAGAAGGAATATCATTATGATAAGCTATGTAATTTAAAAATAATTAATGAAACTGTTTTTATCTGTATATATTACTGCTGTTGGAAAAAATAAAACAATTACAAAAAAAAAGTTTATTATTTATTTAAATGTAGACATTCTACACAGGGAAAATTCACGAGGTTACCCTATAGACCTGTACATACTTTTTTGGAGATAACATTTTGAAGAGAAAGTGCATGTGGCGATAAGCAACTTCAAAACCACACATGTACAGTCAACCACAGTATACTGTTATTCAATTATTTTAAAGTATATCAAAGGACAAAACTGACTTCTCCTTTGTGATCACAAATAGAACCTTCAATTTTGATATGAAATAATCCAGGGGTGGATATTACAAGTGATTGTAACCCCTGGGATATTGAGGTTGGGAAAACCCAGTTTATTGACTCCTAATTTTCATTTGTTTATCTAGTTTCATATGTAAATTAATCTTCATAATTTCTTTTAGTAAAACAGTAATTTAGAATTTCTTTTCATCTCATGAATACCTTGTCAGATTTTGTTATGATGTTTTGAATCAGTTAATTACAAATGTATTATGGTAATTATGTCAGAGATAAAGTTGAGTTTCATGATGATACTAGTTTTTAGAGGAATTTTGTTTTTTGAAGACCCCTGCCATTTTAGTGTCTCCTATGACCTATGATGTCACAAGAACAATGGACAAAGAATTTTTGAGTTGTCCTTTGATGATCTTCATTTTTAAGAGGAATCCAGATTTGGGAACATGATCCTGTCTATCCCTGCTAGTTGTGCTCTAATTTAATTAAGAACAGTGATAAGGTGGCCACACAGTGGTGTTAGGTATTTTTTCCTTGAACAGGATACATATATTTTGATCAAGCATAATTTACATTGTTACTTATCTAAGCATTTTAAACCACTTTCAATATTGTAATTGTACTTCCTAAAATATTAAATTTTTAAGCCAGTTTCCCAATCATGCATCCTCATACTCCAGTAATCACTGCCTTTATTTCCATCCCTGGACTTAAGCTTTATGTCATAGAGAAATTGAAAGCATTTCAGGAGAATAAAACTGACAACCCAGGTAATTACAGGCTTATATTTACGTAGACTTCCTTTTGAAGATTACAGAGAGTGATCATCCGGGTTCAAAGCCAAACAGTGTACTGTTATTTGATTCTTTTGATGTACATTAAAAGTAAAGGACCAAACTACCTGTATTACCACAAAAAAGCCTTCAGTTTTGCTATGACATAGTCCAGAGGTAGATATAACGACAGTGATAGTAACCCCTGGAATATCGTAATCAAGGAATCATAAGTGAAACAATCCCAATCCCTAGCTAGCTAGGTATATGTAAATTATATCGGGTGCACAAAGAAAGACAACTCTTTTTTTTTTTAGATATATTACATATTGATAGCTTTTCAATTTGTTTCTTTCAATTCCAGTAAATATACAATGTATATAACAACCACAAGATAAATGGAAGCTGTACTCCGAAGCACCTCTGTTCGTTAAACCAGTACAGGTGTATTGAATGACAATGGAATCTATTCTTGATGATCTGAAGATTCAGGACAAACAGATATTTGAAGATTTGTTGGGATACAGGTATCTGATGTTATAGTTAAAAGCAAGTGAAATATAAATAATTATGTCAGTTAATGTACATGTTAATTTATGTTGATTCTATTCATTTTAATTTTACTGGTGAGTTGAAAAAATGAATAATGAATACCATTTGATGCACTGCAAGTGTTCTTATTATACATGTTATCCGATACAAAATTTTAGAAATAAAGAACCTGTATTTGTATATTTGTGAAAATCTCATATCTTCAAAATTCAAAATTTAATTTCCTTAAGAAAATTGAAAAATGATCTCAAAATCCATCATCTGAAGAAAAAAATGCTTATCCAATAACTCAGCAAGTTTGAATATAGCCATTTTTGCTATGGCCTTATGTTGAATACCTGGTATATGAACATCTTATTGGACCTTCTAGATCACATGACATTCATCGATTGCTGAAGAGGTTAGATGTAATCCACAAAATCCTGCAGGATGCTGATCAAAAGGGTCACCTGAAAGATATTGTACAAACGACTGCCCAGCAGTTCCTCAAACAAGTTCTACAGTGTTACTATAGCTGTATAGACTCTTTAAAGCTTGCCAGATCTGTGGAAAAGGTACAATGAGATAAATACATTATTAGTGTGTATGTAGGAACATGTTTAAGAACAGTTAGAACTTATTTGAGTTGTCATTTATTCATATGAACATATTGGAAATATATATATTATCATGGTCAATCTTTGATGTTTTATACCCAGTAATATGTTAGCTCTTTTTGTACTCTAATTGTATTTGTAATCACATTGTGAATAGCAAGTGTCTTCAGTGAGATTGTGTAGCTATATATAGTATAACTTGTCAAAACTGACCCTTGTCTAATCATGTAGCTATATATAGTGTATCTTGTCCAAACAGACCCTTGTCTAATCATGTAGCTATATATAGTGTACCTTGTCCAAACCGACCGTTGTCTAATCATGTAGCTATATATATAGTGTACCTTGTCCAAACTGACCGTTGTCTAATTATGTAGCTATATATAGTGTACCTTGTCCAAACCGACCCTTGTCTAATCATGTAGCTATATATAGTGTACCTTGTCCAAACCGACTGTTGTCTAATCATGTAGCTATATATATAGTGTAACTTGTCCAAACCGACTGTTGTCTAATCATGTAGCTATATATATAGTGTAACTTGTCCAAACCGACTGTTGTCTAATCATGTAGCTATATATATAGTGTAACTTGTCTAATCAAGATCCCTGTGTATTCTGCTGTAATTATATGACATTTCCTTCTTGATCTATAGTAATTAATGTTTCATCATGAATCCTATGCTGATCCTGGTGACATCTGGTTTAGTTACACCGTAGCTACCTTAAAAACAAATAGAGACCGTTAGCCACATGGTGACCAAAGTTGCACTGTAGCTACCTTAAAAACAAATAGAGACGGTTAGCCACATGGTGACCAAAGTTGCACTGTAGCTACCTTAAAAACAAATAGAGACGGTTAGCCACATGGTGACCAAAGTTACACTGTAACTACCTTAAAAACAAATAGAGACGGTTAGCCACATGGTGACCAAAGTTGCACTGTAACTACCTTAAAAACAAATAGAGACGGTTAGCCACATGGTGACCAAAGTTACACTGTAACTACCTTAAAAACAAATAGAGACGGTTAGCCACATGGTGACCAAAGTAAGTAGTGCAATATGTAAAATATGTCAATTGTTGTAATTCAAACACATTTGATTTCATTGCAAGAGTTTAAGGGAATAAAAAATTGTGTTCTTTCTATTTATTGTCACTATATCTTTTACTGTTACAATTTATTAGGATAAGAATGATTAATTATATGCATATTGTCCAGTTGTTACAGCCATGGAGAGTAGTACAGAAAGACTATATTTATACTGAATTGTCCACTTTGGTGACCATAGTGACCACTAAGGAGAATCCAGACGTGACCAGTTTAACAGCAGGTAAATAATAATAAGGAGAATCAAAATTTACTGTAACCAGTTTATCAGCTGTTTGTTATTTATTTCGATATAAGAAATGAGACCAATTTTTTGCTTGAAAAGGTACATTTTTCTAAGACAATCTTGTGACATCACTGATTTAATTTGATATGACATCATAAAGTGGTAGTTATGACATCAACACTGGACTTGAAATTGATTCTTTCCTAGTTTTTCGTCATTTTAGAAACTTGTTGCCGGTATGTGTTTGATTTTTAACAGTTTCCAACTTACTTGAACATAATGCTGTGGTGAGAGATGTAGTGATGGAGAACCTTGACTCATTCCTTGTCTGGATAGAAGGATCTTTACTTACACTGAATAACAAGTCACCATCGGACCTCACTACAAAGGAGGCCAGAAATCTCTACGCCCTTGTCAAGGTTTGGCAGTTTAACTCATTAGTTATCATGTCTAATAGCATTTCTGTGCATTAATGTTATTTTTTTTTTATTATTGGTTAGCAAAATATCTATGTAAGCTTTGATTGAGTTGTTATTTAGGTTTAACACTAAAATATGGATTTATTGTTTGTTCACACAGATTATGCTGCAGTTGTTTCAGTCTTCCTCTTTAGGAATGACCATTACAAACAGTGACCAATCAAAAGACAGTTGTCTCCAGACTTTGGAATCAATAATGTCGGTTATATACAAAATTCTGGACAATTCTGACGTAAGTTTGATTATTCGAATTAGTTTGCTAATTACGGATTAAGATTTTGTTGACTTCATTGTAGTATATTGCAATTTAATGAATAAGGTCAAGATGAAATATCCAATATTATTTTTGCAGTAATGTTATCATAGAAATAACTTTTTTAAAAGTATAAGTTTGCAATCATACATCTTGTTCATCTTTCTCCTTCAATGATATTTCACTGTTTGTTTGTGTAACTTTTCCTTTGTAGGGTTTTGCCACAGATTGTGTTTTGCTGGCTGGTACAACATTTTCCTATGTATTGTCCACAGCCACCTCACATGCAATCTCTGTGTCGGCTTTCTGGTCAACATTCATGTGTCTACATAACCCAGGTACACTTACTTCAGTCTGAAATACAGGGCACAATTAACTGTGAATCTATCCAAAAATTCTGAAGGTTAATGACAAATAGACATTTCAATCTATGAAATGGGGTCAGGAGGATGGGACATGTTACTTGTGTCTATCCTGCCTTGTTCCTTGTAACTCTTTCTGATTTCATTTGGAGGCATGCAGGAGCAGGCATTTCTAGCTAGTTGATTGTGTGGTGTCATGGCCCTTCATGCCAATACATTTTCTGTCAATAAGAATAATAGCAATATTCATTTTCATCAAACATTTACAATTTTCTTGAAGCGGAGAATATATTACAGTATATTTCACTGACACTGTTCATAAAATAAAAAGTATACAGATATAGAATATGTTTGAATAACCTTTATAAGATATGCTCATGCTATGAACATTTTTGTTAACAGATTTGGAGTTTTCCATGGAAAATCTAAGGCATTTTAGAAATATTTGTCTGGATAATGATCTTCATGGCCTCCAGACGAGATCACTTGGGGCTGTCTGTCTGGTTAAAGGCATTGTGGCTTGTAGTTCTACTGAACTTTTGTGTTACCATGGAAACAACCAATCAAATCTATTTATCACTGACCTCTTCCCAGTGATAATTGGATACTGTTCTGGACCAATCAATTTACACTTTCATTCATTTAATTTATTGTTATCATGGTTCAAGAAATTGTCCATGTGTTTGGCACTAGGTGAACTGTTCCATTTTGAAGATATTGGAAGATGTGACATTTTTTCCCATACTCTGAATTTGGTGTATTTAAATTGGGACAGTCCGGTAGATGATGTGGCTGAACTAGTAGGGGAGATATTTAGACTTCTGTTGGAATGTTGGAATACCATAGCAGCTAAACACAAAATAAGTCTGAATGATATTGACAATGATTTAGCGGGGAAAGCTCTGTCAAAATTAGAAACTACACCATGGTATGTGAAGGGCAAGTACAGAATCCTGGCTGTTCTTCTGTCCTACATGGACCAGGAAAAGGTGAGTGTCTTGTCTAGATCCTTGTCAGTTCATTTGTCAGCTATCTAGCGGATGCAGTATTGGAAATTATGTTATTTCAGAAAATGAATATTTAATCTTTCTTAATTCATCACAAGATTGTTTTAATTACAGTTTAATGAAAGTTGCTTTAAATACGCATACAACCATACAACCAATATTAATTTTTTACATCAAACTGATTTTTTTCTTACATTTGATAAAATCTATTGCTTTAGATGTCAAGTATGAAAAGGCTAACAATTAATCATCATCTTTACAGATATTCACACGATGCCCTGAAATCCAACAGCATCTCAGGAGATGTATGTCAACTAATTACTTAGCACCATGTGCAGCTGATGTTTACAAATCCTTTCTCCAACAAATTAGGTAAATACATATACAGTTACAGGTAAACTAATACTTCCTTGTACACATCAGCTAATCACATATACATGTACTTTCTTAGCCAGAATACTTATCCTCATCTGTCATCCTTGATGGCGAACTTTCCCCACCACTCCTTGTAGAGTCTGGGGTCCCCCAGGGCTCTGTTCTCGGCCCAAGCTTATTCTTATATTACATCAATGATATGCCACTTAACCTCTCATCTTCAGTTAGATTGTTCGCCGATGACACTATCTCTTACATAACTATTACATGGAAAAAAGATTCAGAAACACTCCAAAATGATCTAGATAAACTAGCTGACTGGGAAAAAAGGTGGAAAATGGAATTCCACCCCCAGAAATGTAATGTTCTTTCGATTACCAAGACTAAACCTTCAATCAAACATAATTATTATCTTCATGGTCACTGTTTGGAACACACTGATAAGGCAAAATATCTTGGCGTAACAATCCAACACGACTTCAAATGGGACTCCCACATCAGCAACATCACCTGCACAGCCAATAAGACCCTTGGCTTTATTAGGCGAAACCTCAAAATTAATTAAAAAAAGATTAAAGAACAAGCATATACAAATCTTTAGTACTTCCCACACTTGAATATGCCTGCACAGTGTGGGACCCATACCAGAAGGGAGACATTAATAAGCTAGAAATGGTCCAATGCAGAGCTGCTCGATATGTCACTAACAGATTCCATAACACCTCAAGCGTTAGTGACATGCTTGAACACCTAGAGTGGCCTAGCTTTGGGGTTAGAAGAAAAAATGCACGGCTTACTATGCTTTTCAAAATCACTCATGGCATAGTAGCTATTAAAAAAGACCAATACTTGACCTCACAGTTACGCCCTACCAGACACTCCCATACACTTGCATACCAAATCCATTACTGTAGAACTGATTCTCGCAAACACTCCTTCTTTCCCCGCACTATTCAAGACTGGAACTCTCTTCCGCAAGATCTTGTAATCTCAAAGTCGCTTGACTCCTTCAAAACTCGTCTCTCATCTCTAATTTAATTATTTTCTTCTCTTCCCCTGTTCATAGCCACACCTTCAACAATATCGACATGATCTTCAATATGATGAAGTAGGTCGATTATTTGGTAGATGTAGATATAGATGTACAAATTGGGTACAGGTACATCATTTAGACAAAGTGATATCATATACAGGAACCTTCAGAATTATGGTAGAACTATGGATTTTTGAAGAGATAGTTTGATTTCAATCAAGGCTCTGGAAGGGTAGAGTCACTTAAAGTAAGAGATAGTTTGATTTCAATCAGGGCTCTGGAAGGATAGAGTCACTTAAAGTAAAATTCTTGGAATTTGTATGTCTTGTAGGACACCTATTTGTGACACATATTTTAATCCTGTCTTTTTCAGGAAAAGGAATAGTGAAGATGTTACTGGTGTTTGGAGCACGACCTGGCTGGAGTGTGTGATGCAGGGTCTGATAAGTAACAACATGTATGTATGTATGTTACATTGATTCTGTTTGTATGTCACACTAGGATGGTAGTCTGATAAGTAACAACATGTATGTATGTTACATTGATTCTGTTTGTATGTCACACTAGGATGGTAGTCTGATAAGTAACAACATGTATGTATGTTACATTGATTCTGTTTGTATGTCACACTAGGATGGTAGTCTGATAAGTAACAACATGTATGTATGTTACATTGATTCTATTTGTATGTCACACTAGGATGGCAGTCTGATAAGTAACAACATGTATGTATGTTACATTGATTCTGTTTGTATGTCACACTAGGATGGTAGTCTGATAAGCAACAACATGTATGTATGTTACATTGATTCTATTTGTATGTCACACTAGGATGGTAGTCTGATAAGTAACAACATGTATGTATGTTACATTGATTCTGTTTGTATGTACACACTAGGATGGTAGTCTGATAAGTAACAACATGTATGTATGTTACATTGATTCTGTTTGTATGTCACACTAGGATGGTAGTCTGATAAGTAACAACATGTATGTATGTTACATTGATTCTGTTTGTATGTCACACTAGGATGGTAGTCTGATAAGTAACAACATGTATGTATGTTACATTGATTCTATTTGTATGTCACACTAGGATGGTAGTCTGATAAGTAACAACATGTATGTATGTTACATTGATTCTGTTTGTATGTCACACTAGGATGGTAGTCTGATAAGCAACAACATGTATGTATGTTACATTGATTCTGTTTGTATGTCACACTAGGATGGTAGTCTGATAAGTAACAACATGTATGTATGTTACATTGATTCTGTTTGTATGTCACACTAGGATGGTAGTCTGATAAGTAACAACATGTATGTATGTTACATTGATTCTGTTTGTATGTCACACTAGGATGGTAGTCTGATAAGTAACAACATGTATGTATGTTACATTGATTCTGTTTGTTTGTATGTCACACTAGGATGGTAGTCTGATAAGTAACAACATGTATGTATGTTACATTGAATCTATTTGTATGTCACACTAGGATGGTAGTCTGATAAGTAACAACATGTATGTATGTTACATTGAATCTGTTTGTATGTCACACTAGGATGGTAGTCTGATAAGTAACAACATGTATGTATGTTACATTGATTCTATTTGTATGTCACACTAGGATGGTAGTCTGATAAGTAACAACATGTATGTATGTTACATTGATTCTGTTTGTATGTCACACTAGGATGGTAGTCTGATAAGTAACAACATGTATGTATGTTACATTGATTCTGTTTGTATGTCACACTAGGATGGTAGTCTGATAAGTAACAACATGTATGTATTTTACATTGATTCTATTTGTATGTCACACTAGGATGGTAGTCTGATAAGTAACAACATGTATGTATGTTACATTGATTCTGTTTGTATGTCACACTAGGATGGTAGTCTGATAAGTAACAACATGTATGTATGTAACATTGATTCTGTTTGTATGTCACACTAGGATGGTAGTCTGATAAGTAACAACATGTATGTATTTTACATTGATTCTGTTTGTATGTCACACTAGGATGGTAGTCTGATAAGTAACAACATGTATGTATGTTACATTGTTTCTTTTTGTATGTCACACTAGGATGGTAGTCTGATAAGTAACAACATGTATGTATGTTACATTGTTTCTTTTTGTATGTCACACTAGGATGGTAGTCTGATAAGTAACAACATGTATGTATGTTACATTGATTCTGTTTGTATGTCACACTAGGATGGTAGTCTGATAAGTAACAACATGTATGTATGTTACATTGATTCTGTTTGTATGTCACACTAGGATGGTAGTCTGATAAGTAACAACATGTATGTATGTTACATTGATTCTTTTTGTATGTCACACTAGGATGGTAGTCTGATAAGTAACAACATGTATGTATGTTACATTGATTCTGTTTGTATGTCACACTAGGATGGTAGTCTGATAAGTAACAACATGTATGTATGTTACATTGTTTCTTTTTGTATGTCACACTAGGATGGTAGTCTGATAAGTAACTACATGTATGTATGTTACATTGATTCTGTTTGTATGTCACACTAGGATGGTAGTCTGATAAGTAACAACATGTATGTATGTTACATTGATTCTTTTTGTATGTCACACTAGGATGGTAGTCTGATAAGTAACAACATGTATGTATGTTACATTGATTCTGTTTGTATGTCACACTAGAGATGGTAGTCTGATAAGTAACAACATGTATGTATGTTACATTGATTCTGTTTGTATGTCACACTAGGATGGTAGTCTGATAAGTAACAACATGTATGTATGTTACATTGTTTCTTTTTGTATGTCACACTAGGATGGTAGTCTGATAAGTAACAACATGTATGTATGTTACATTGTTTCTTTTTGTATGTCACACTAGGATGGTAGTCTGATAAGTAACAACATGTATGTATGTTACATTGATTCTGTTTGTATGTCACACTAGGAAGGTAGTCTGATAAGTAACTACATGTATGTATGTTACATTGTTTCTTTTTGTATGTCACACTAGGATGGTAGTCTGATAAGTAACTACATGTATGTATGTTACATTGATTCTGTTTGTATGTCACACTAGGAAGGTAGTCTGATAAGTAACAACATGTATGTATGTTACATTGATTCTGTTTGTATGTCACACTAGGATGGTAGTCTGATAAGTAACAACATGTATGTATTTTACATTGATTCTATTTGTATGTCACACTAGGATGGTAGTCTGATAAGTAACAACATGTATGTATGTTACATTGATTCTGTTTGTATGTCACACTAGGATGGTAGTCTGATAAGTAACAACATGTATGTATGTAACATTGATTCTGTTTGTATGTCACACTAGGATGGTAGTCTGATAAGTAACAACATGTATGTATTTTACATTGATTCTGTTTGTATGTCACACTAGGATGGTAGTCTGATAAGTAACAACATGTATGTATGTTACATTGTTTCTTTTTGTATGTCACACTAGGATGGTAGTCTGATAAGTAACAACATGTATGTATGTTACATTGTTTCTTTTTGTATGTCACACTAGGATGGTAGTCTGATAAGTAACAACATGTATGTATGTTACATTGATTCTGTTTGTATGTCACACTAGGATGGTAGTCTGATAAGTAACAACATGTATGTATGTTACATCAATTCTGTTTGTATGTCACACTAGGATGGTAGTCTGATAAGTAACAACATGTATGTATGTTACATTGTTTCTTTTTGTATGTCACACTAGGATGGTAGTCTGATAAGTAACAACATGTATGTATGTTACATTGATTCTGTTTGTATGTCACACTAGGATGGTAGTCTGATAAGTAACAACATGTATGTATGTTACATTGATTCTGTTTGTATGTCACACTAGGATGGTAGTCTGATAAGTAACAACATGTATGTATGTTACATTGATTCTTTTTGTATGTCACACTAGGATGGTAGTCTGATAAGTAACAACATGTATGTATGTTACATTGATTCTGTTTGTATGTCACACTAGGATGGTAGTCTGATAAGTAACAACATGTATGTATGTTACATTGATTCTGTTTGTATGTCACACTAGGATGGTAGTCTGATAAGTAACAACATGTATGTATGTTACATTGATTCTGTTTGTATGTCACACTAGGATGGTAGTCTGATAAGTAACAACATGTATGTATGTTACATTGTTTCTTTTTGTATGTCACACTAGGATGGTAGTCTGATAAGTAACAAACATGTATGTATGTTACATTGTTTCTTTTTGTATGTCACACTAGGATGGTAGTCTGATAAGTAACAACATGTATGTATGTTACATTGATTCTGTTTGTATGTCACACTAGGATGGTAGTCTGATAAGTAACAACATGTATGTATGTTACATTGATTCTGTTTGTATGTCACACTAGGATGGTAGTCTGATAAGTAACAACATGTATGTATGTTACATTGATTCTTTTTGTATGTCACACTAGGATGGTAGTCTGATAAGTAACAACATGTATGTATGTTACATTGATTCTGTTTGTATGTCACACTAGGATGGTAGTCTGATAAGTAAGAACATGTATGTATGTTACATTGATTCTTTTTGTATGTCACACTAGGATGGTAGTCTGATAAGTAACAACATGTATGTATGTTACATTGATTCTTTTTGTATGTCACACTAGGATGGTAGTCTGATAAGTAACAACATGTATGTATGTTACATTGATTCTGTTTGTATGTCACACTAGGAAGGTAGTCTGATAAGTAACAACATGTATGTATGTTACATTGATTCTGTTTGTATGTCACACTAGGATGGTAGTCTGATAAGTAACAACATGTATGTATGTTACATTGATTCTTTTTGTATGTCACACTAGGATGGTAGTCTGATAAGTAACAACATGTATGTATGTTACATTGATTCTGTTTGTATGTCACACTAGGATGGTAGTCTGATAAGTAACAACATGTATGTATGTTACATTGTTCTTTTGTATGTCACACTAGGATGGTAGTCTGATAAGTAACAACATGTATGTATGTTACATTGATTCTGTTTGTATGTCACACTAGGATGGTAGTCTGATAAGTAACAACATGTATGTATGTTACATTGATTCTGTTTGTATGTCACACTAGGATGGTAGTCTGATAAGAACAACATGTATGTATTTACATTGATTCTTTTTGTATGTCACACTAGGATGGTAGTCTGATAATAACAACATGTATGTATGTTACATTGATTCTGTTTGTATGTCACACTAGGATGGTAGTCTGATAAGTAACAACATGTATGTATGTTACATTGATTCTGTTTGTATGTCACACTAGGATGGTAGTCTGATAAGTAACAACATGTATGTATGTTACATTGATTCTGTTTGTATTTCAGACTTGGATGGTAGTATGATATGTAACAACATTTTAGCAAAGTCCATTTTCATGTCATTTTGAAGCTAAAATTTTATTCTGATTAGGATTTAATTATCAAATTAAATTACTGTAATTATGCTGACGAGAGAAATAGTTATACAAATGTACCATTAAGGGTAAACTTTCAAACATGCGACCTGCTAGTTTTAGAATTTAAGAATGAAAACAAATTTGAAAAAAATCCTATATTTCAGATTACTACAAAGCAATACAAACCACTACTTTTAGTAACAACATGTATGTATGTTACATTGATTCTGTTTGTATGTCACACTAGGATGGTAGTCTGATAAGTAACAACATGTATGTATGTTACATTGATTCTGTTTGTATGTCACACTAGGATGGTAGTCTGATAAGTAACAACATGTATGTATGTTACATTGATTCTGTTTGTATGTCACACTAGGATGGTAGTCTGATAAGTAACAACATGTATGTATGTTACATTGATTCTGTTTGTATGTCACACTAGGATGGTAGTCTGATAAGTAACAACATGTATGTATGTTACATTGATTTCTTTTTGTATGTCACACTAGGATGGTAGTCTGATAAGTAACAACATGTATGTATGTTACATTGTTTCTTTTTGTATGTCACACTAGGATGGTAGTCTGATAAGTAACAACATGTATGTATGTTACATCAATTCTGTTTGTATGTCACACTAGGATGGTAGTCTGATAAGTAACAACATGTATGTATGTTACATCAATTCTGTTTGTATGTCACACTAGGATGGTAGTCTGATAAGTAACAACATGTATGTATGTTACATTGATTCTGTTTGTATGTCACACTAGGATGGTAGTCTGATAAGTAACAACATGTATGTATGTTACATTGATTCTGTTTGTATGTCACACTAGGATGGTAGTCTGATAAGTAACTACATGTATGTATGTTACATTGATTCTGTTTGTATGTCACACTAGGATGGTAGTCTGATAAGTAACAACATGTATGTATGTTACATTATTTCTTTTTGTATGTCACACTAGGATGGTAGTCTGATAAGTAACAACATGTATGTATGTTACATTGATTCTGTTTGTATGTCACACTAGGATGGTAGTCTGATTAGTAACAACATGTATGTATGTTACATCAATTCTGTTTGTATGTCACACTAGGATGGTAGTAGTCTGATAAGTAACAACATGTATGTATGTTACATTGTTTCTTTTTGTATGTCACACTAGGATGGTAGTCTGATAAGTAACAACATGTATGTATGTTACATTGATTCTGTTTGTATGTCACACTAGGATGGTAGTCTGATAAGTAAGAACATGTATGTATGTTACATTGATTCTTTTTGTATGTCACACTAGGATGGTAGTCTGATAAGTAACAACATGTATGTATGTTACATTGATTCTGTTTGTATGTCACACTAGGATGGTAGTCTGATAAGTAACAACATGTATGTATGTTACATCGATTCTGTTTGTATGTCAAACTAGGATGGTAGTCTGATAAGTAACAACATGTATGTATGTTACATTGATTCTGTTTGTATTTCAGACTTGGATGGTAGTATGATATGTAACAACATTTTAGCAAAGTCCATTTTCATGTCATTTTGAAGCTAAAATTTTATTCTGATTAGGATTTAATTATCAAATTAAATTACTGTAATTATGCTGACGAGAGAAATAGTTATACAAATGTACCATTAAGGGTAAACTTTCAAACATGCGACCTGCTAGTTTTAGAATTTAAGAATGAAAACAAATTTGAAAAAAATCCTATATTTCAGATTACTACAAAGCAATACAAACCACTACTGGGTACAGTCCACCCTGAAGGTGCTGCCACCTGTTGGAGATTTTCTCCAGGAACACTTGTCACGTGTGTTGTATACAGAGAATTCTGGTCTCCCACGGCAACAGGTCCTTCATGCCTGGGTGGTGGTGTCAAAGGTCATCAGAAATAATACAGGCAAAGAAGCTGAGGTACTGGATATGTATATTTTCAAATTACCTCAAAATAAAACCTTTGATAGTTGATGTCAGAAATGCAATTTAAAAAATTAATAAAATCTCCTGGTTAAATAGAGGGAGGCATTTGTATTGGTACTGGTTCCCCATCAATTAATTTATGATGTGATGTATTAATGATGCTCATAGTTATTTTTTTGAAGCTGATTCATTTAAAAATGTTTCTTAAACCATATATTTTAAATTGTTGAAGACAATTTGATGAAACTTACAGTATAGATGCATCATCAAAAGCATATATCCAGGTGTAATGTATGAGTAAGTCAATGAATTGTCCCTATTTGTATTATATGATCTTGTAGATGAGCTTTTGATATATAAATAAATCAATGTTGTCTCAATTAGTTTTATATAATGTTATAGGACTCATTGTTGTTGAGAGAAGCTCTGTACAGTAGTTGTGAAGAAACTCGGGCTGAGGCCATCAGTCTAATCTGTAACTCACTACGAAAGGCTGGTAGGTGCAGGTCTATTCCATTCCATTCTTTCACCCTATCCTTTTTCTCATCAAGCTTTTTCCTTTTGAATTTTGTTGTTTTAATACATACAATCACCATTCGTTACATACATTGAATTTTTGATTTTTTAGATTTTTTTTAATGAAAATAATATGTATTACAATATCTATGTAACAAATCAAGTGTAATATTCCGCTAGCCAGGATTGAACCTGCGACCTTGGACTTACTGATCAGCTGCTTTACCATCTGAGTTAAAGAGGATTTCCCCCCATATCGAAGCTATAGGGTGACCATATCATTATTTACAACTAAAACCTGCTACATGTAGAATTTCCTTGGTTGTTATAGAATGCCTATCAGAGAGAGACTGTAAATTACTGATGGAAATCTTACCGTACAATCTCAAGATTGACTCCGCCCCTTTTAGACAACACCTGGGAGCTAGTATGAAGAAGCTACTGGCTAGGATACGGGACAGCTGTCTGGCAGAACTGAAAGCTAAGAAGAATATTTCATTAGGTAAGGGCTCTAGGTACTAGAATGGTCAAGTAATCAAATGTGCTTTTCTTATCCAGGTGATAATGGTTTAACAAAATATCTCACGAAAGATGCTGTATAGCTTATAATCACCTATTAAATTAATATGTTATTTTATTTACAAACTGTGTTAAGGTTAAAAATAAACTGCACTGTTAAAGATTTAATATAAAATTCAGGGCTGGCCTTTGTGGAGTGGCTACAGGAGCTTTGTATAGATAACCTGATGTCGGGGGCTTGTTACCAGCGGCGGAAGACCTGTCTCGATCTTTTAACCATTGTGTATGATACTTTAGTGTATCAGACTGACTCTAAACAGAGGAAATCATTTACACCTGGTAAGTCCTCTGTAATTTCTCTTCTTCAGCTGTGTTTTTAGGTCATCTGAAACGAAGTCTCAAGCGACCTTTTCTAATTGCCTTTTGTCCTGCATCATGTGTCCGTAAACAATTTACATTTTTTAATCTCCAAAACTGCTGAAGCAAATTCAATGAAATTTTTGCACAAACCTTCTAAGGCATAAGGCCAATCAAAATTGTGAATTATATGGTCCCCATCCTCAAGGGGGCTGTGGGACGAGCCAAAAGTGATCAAAATGGCTAAAATTTCAGAAATCTTCTCCACTTGCAGATGTGGTAGAATCAAATACTTTTCAAAGATTGAAAGGTTTCAAGGCTCTTAAACAAAATTGTGAATTTCAGGGCCCTGGGTTGCAGATTGTCCCCTGGGGAGGGGTCAAATTTACAATAGTTTATAAAGGAAAACACATTGATGAGTATTATTTGAAATGGAAATGAGTAAAACTTGGTTAGAAGTATTAATCTGAGATAGTATTTTAACATCATATTCCATATAGGTCCTGGCTGACCCCCAGAGTAATCTCTATTGAGATTCCTCCTTGAGACTCTTTTATATTCGGACGTTTTATAGAAGTCTCTCATCGGAATCCCTACTGAGGCCTTCTAAACTTTATTCTTGAAAATCAAGTCAGGTTGACCTACCTCTTGTAAGGGTCTATTATCAAATAATCCAACTGCAGTTGTTCCCATTCCTTCGTATTACCCGCACCACATCAATTTTAATTTTCTTGCTTTCTTCAATAACATTTTGAAACACAAAAAGCTATAGGAGATAGCCCGCACTTGACATCTTAGTTTATGTAAAATATCATATAGCCCATGGGCAATACGCATGAAATTATGGTGTATTATTTCGTGACATGTATTAAAAACAAAGAACCATCTCGTTTGTAAACAATGTCATGTTTGATCACTACTTTGAGCAGCCATTTTGAAGTCCCTCTCTGTCACATGAATACTATAGTGTGTTCCAGATAATACCTATTACATTGAATGGAATTAGGTTATACAGGTGATGGATTTTATTGAAACAAACTATATAGGGATTGGATTTTGTTTTTATGTAAACCATGCTTGTATGGATCAATTCCTCTAAGAATATATTCTATGGGGTGCGTTAGCGCCCCATATTGAATATATTCTTAGAGGAATTGCTCCATACAAGCATGGTTAACATAAAAACGAAATCCAATCCCTATATTTACACTCAAACAAATTTTTATTTATATTTTATGCAATAAAATCGTCATTTGAAAGTGACGTAATTATTCAATAAAAGTCGGTCAAAAGTGGGAGGAGCTTACTCAATTGAACAGCGAATGATGACTCTTCATGTAAGATAGAATTATTCATCAGCGACGGAAAAAAAGTTCAATATTTTAGTGTAAAATAAACATGACAAACAAAGTAAATTTCAGAGATAATTTTATGTAATCATATCAGAACTTTAAATAGGTATTCAATTTTGCTAAAAGTTTATATATAGCGTAATAACATAAAGTATTTGTACTCGGCCACATGTGTGAACTCGGTGACTGTTATTGTGCAGCGAGACGAGGCTAACGCACGCTTACACACTGGAGTTTTCCGAAGTTATCAAAACACCGATGCACTTGACGATATTACATCCTTCGGAGCCATGTGATTATATAATCTACGCTTAGATCCTTCGTTATCTATAGATGGAACAACTTCACTTGTGTTCGATGGATACAATGTATTTGTGGTGACGTGTGACTGTCAACACGTGGGTTACTAGCGGTGCATGTTTTATAATACACATGATTAAACTCTCAATGAACAAAGACAAGAGAATATGTTTATAACTGACCTAGCTCTGTCAGAGGGTCTCACGCCCGTCAACCCCAAAGACTTGATCGTAGGACAAAGATACAGAGGTAATGTTTACATTTGACATCCATCATTTTTAACAAAAATGAAAGCGCTGCCCGGTCCGGATATTTTTTCCCGTTTCTTTATACAATTGTTAATTACAAAATGAGATGTTTTTTTGTTTTTAATACATGTCCGTATCAGAACTCAGGTGACTGTTAAGGCCCATGGGCATCTTGTTTGGAAATTTCTCTTGATGTTTTCCTGTAACTTCAGTGAATTTATTTGTAAATACAGTTTACTGGCATATACATGTATTTTATTTTACTACACTTAACCATTTCAGAATCAGCCTTAACTCTAGTCAACTATGCCAAGAATGAAGACTTATGGGATTTCTTCTCCACATCCAACACTGTTTGTCTCCTCCATTGTCTAAGTGACGGGGCTGATGAGGTAATTATCATACGGCAGTTATCATCGTGAACACCTGTCAGTATCTGTCTCCTCCATTGTCTCTGTGACGGGGCTGATGAGGTATTTATCATACGGCCATTATCATCGTTAACACCTGTCAGTATCTGTCTCCTCCATTGTCTCTGTGATGGAGCTGATGATGTAATTATCATACGGCCATTATCATCGTGAACACCTGTCAGTATCTGTCTCCTCCATTGTCTCTGTGATGGAGCTGATGAGGTAATTATCATATGGCCATTATCATCGTGAACACCTGTCAGTATCTGTCTCCTCCATTATCTCTGTGATGGGGCTGATGAGGTATTTATCATATGGCCATTATCATCGTTAACACCTGTTAGTATCTGTCTCTTCCATTGTCTCTGTGATGGAGCTGATGAGGTATTTATCATATGGCCATTATCATCGTTAACACCTGTCAGTATCTGTGTCTTCCATTGTCTCTGTGACGGGGCTGATGAGGTATTTATCATATGGCCATTATCATCGTTAACACCTGTCAGTATCTGTCTCCTCCATTGTCTCTGTGATGGAGCTGATAAGGTAATTATCATACGGTCGTTATCATCGTTAACACCTGTCAGTATCTGTCTCCTCCATTGTCTCTGTGATGGGGCTGATGAGGTAATTATCATACGGCAGTTATCATCGTTAACACCTGTCAGTATCTGTCTCCTCCATTTTCTCTGTGATGGAGCTGATGAGGTAATTATCATATGGCCATTATCATCGTTAACACCTGTCAGTATCTGTCTCCTCCATTGTCTCTGTGATGGAGCTGATGAGATAATTATCATACAGTCATTATCATCGTTAACACCTGTCAGTATCTGTCTCCTCCTCTAACTGTATGACAGAACTGATGTGGTATCTATTTTTGGAATAAGTTCAAATTCAGTTCTTCAATAATATGGTTAGTTTCACTGACATTCATTACTTTTGGAAAGGAACACATAAGTTAGCAATTAAGACGATCATTATATCACAAAGAGATGATGCAGGTAACATTGAATTCAGAAGAGATATTTCTCACAATTTTAATTGACAACTTAAATTTTAGTTATGAAATCTGTAGTAATTATTTCTTTTCATGTGTGATTATAAATTTCATTGTATCAATACTGTATTTAACTAGATCCAGGAGATGTCTGCTAGTCTGTTGATGAAGTATTTCCCATGGCCGTTGTCGCCAGATTGTTCGTGGGTTGGTACAACACCGGAGGACCTAGTTTGCCACCTCCTGACTCATGCTCTCAATTGTTGTAACAGTCCTAAAGCCTCAGAAAGTCAGAGTGGAGCGTTACTGACAAAGATTATCTTCACTAAGTAAGATGTCTAGATGATCATTTTTAAATATGACAATGGAAGGGGAAAAAATTAAACAATATCAAATTACCCTGGTAATATATCTTGGCTTCGACCAAAATATTTGATGTCAAGATATGTTTCAAAGATCTAGAAGTACTTGCCAGGTTGATGCCATTGGTTACACAGATACAGAAGGAATATATTTTCTACCATAAATCTCACATTGAATGATTACTGTGGTTTATGCTTGTATATGTTTTTGTTCTGACAGATATGTGGTAGAACAGAGATGGACCTTTGAAATGTCTCTTACCAAGGAGGGAGCTTGTTGTTCTGTCCTGACCACTCATGCAGGAGATGATACAGTTGTGTTATTTCTGAGAGCTCTCATCTCGTTCATTGTTGAAACCATGGAAACCTCCAAAACCAATGTTGTGTTGGCCTCCAAGACATCGTCTGTACATGGTAATACATGTGTCTGGTGTGTTAAAAGAGTTAAATAATAGTGTTACTCTTGCTTTTCTTGAATTTTTCATCATTTATATCAATTTCTAAAGCACTTTTAATGAATCATCTATATTTCATAGCACAGCAAAAAAATGATAAATGTCTGATGATAAATTAAAATGAGTTTTTGGAAGTTCATAATATTTTATAATCCTAAATTGTATCTTTTGTGTATCAACCAAACATGATTTAATCCATTTGTTGAAACGCCATGTATACCTATTACAACAACTAAGATCTTGGTAAAATATTTAAAGGTTTTGTAATTGCCTGCACAAGATGTATAACAGAGAGTTCAGACCTTCTGTACAAACATGCTGGTGACTTGGATGTTGTTGTCAAGGAGATGATTGCATTGGATATTGTGATTATAGATACAATGTTGAAGGTGATGGCTAGAGATAGTGAGATGGGTAAGTAATGTATTGTAATGCTAGCACTGTGTTTTGTTTCAAAGAATACATATTTTTCAATTGATTTCAATAAACTAATAAGCCACAATGTGGAGGTTTATTTTCAGTCAAATCCCCTTTCGTCCGTGGTCTGTCGTTCGTCCGTCCTTCCGTCATACAGGCCACCATCTTGGATTTTGATAGTTGAAGTTTGTTACCGCTATTTCTCAGAAAGGGCTGAAGGGATCTTTCTCAAATTTCATATGTAGGTTCCACTAGGGTCCTAGTTGTGCATATTGCATTTGGACCGACCAGTCAACAAGATGGCCGCCTGGCAGCCATCTTGGATTTTGATTGTAAAAGTTTGAGTTTGTTACTGCTATTTCTCAGAAAGTTCTGAAGGGATCCTCAAATTTCAGATTTAGGTTCCCTTAGGGCCCTAGATGTGCATATTGCATTTTGGGACCAATCAGTCAACAAGATGGCCGCCAGGGTGTCATCTTGGATTTTAATAGTTAAAGTTTGAGTTTGTTACTGCTATTTCTCAGAAAGTACTGAAGGGATCTGTCTCAAATTTCATGTGCAGGTTCCCCTAGGGGTCTAGTTGTGCATATTGCATTTTTGGACCGATCCTTCAACCAGATGGCCGACAGGTAGCCATCTTGGATTTTGATAATTGAAGTTTATAACTGTTATATATCTCAGAAAGAATTGAAAGGATCTTTCTCAAATTTCATATGTAGTAATATGTAGTAAAAGTTTGAAAAGTAGAGAAAAAGTTGATCCCTCTTTCCATTGTCAGACGTAGATCATTCTTTGGTGGGCACCAGATCCCTCTGGGATCTCTTGTTAACAAAAGTCATGTGTATGAATTAAAAACAAAGTAAATGAATAATTATGCATAATAACACAATCATTACATACTTCATGCATACCGTAGCTCAGGTGCTTACACACTTTATATTTTATATCATTTAATACAACAACTAATGTTTCAATAATTTCCAAAATGTCATGTTAAAAAAATCTTTAATTACTACCATATAAAATATTGATAAATAGATTGTAGGTGTATTTTGATATTTGTGTTTCTGTTACTATGGATAATCCGAGACTATGTTTGTTTACAGAACTCTGCCCATCTTTTGCTGAGATTGGCTCAGCCTTAGAGAGCTGGATCGCTGAGAGTGAGGACTCTTACACAGAGTCAACATCGTTATCGACCGAGTACCAATACCTCCTCTCTTGGTGCTGGATCAACCTCAAGGTAAACTTTGGATGGTGCAGCTGCTATCAAGCAAACACAAAAACTAATATTACACATAAACTATGACCACATTTTACTATTTTCCTTTACAATTCAAGTACATGTACATGTAGTTGACCCCCATACATATTTGTGTACTGTGCCACTTGAACTTACTTTTCTCTTTAAAATTGAGTACATGTAGTTGTCCCCATGCATATTTGTGTACTGTGCCACTTGAACTTACTTTTCTCTTTAAAATTGAGTACATGTAGTTGTCCCCATGCATATTTATGTACTGTGCCACTTGAACTTACTTTTCTCTTTAAAATTTGAGTACATGTAGTTGTCCCCATGCATATTTGTGTACTGTGCCACTTGAACTACTTTTCTCTTTAAAATTTGAGTACATGTAGTTGTCCCCATGCATATTTGTGTACTGTGCCACTTGAACTACTTTTCTCTTTAAACTTTGAGTACATGTAGTTGTCCCCATGCATATTTGTGTACTGTGCCACTTGAACTACTTTTCTCTTTAAAATTTGAGTACATGTAGTTGTCCCCATGCATATTTGTGTACTGTGCCACTTGAACTACTTTTCTCTTTAAAATTTGAGTACATGTAGTTGTCCCCATGCATATTTGTGTACTGTGCCACTTGAACTACTTTTCTCTTTAAAATTTGAGTACATGTAGTTGTCCCCATGCATATTTGTGTACTGTGCCACTTGAACTACTTTTCTCTTTAAAATTTGAGTACATGTAGTTGTCCCCATGCATATTTGTGTACTGTGCCACTGAACTTTGAGTACATGTAGTTGTCCCCTGCTTACCATGCCTTGTTGAATTAGACACCTGTATCACAGTTAGTTTTGATTCTAATAAGCATAGGATGTATAATTCAATATTGCTACATTTACAGAGTAGTTTTGAATTGTGAGACTCATGAATATTTGTGATTACAGGAGAGTTGTAAAAGCTTGGGACATCTTACAGATGTGTTGGACCAGACAAAGGAAGGAGTTGTTGAAATTGTAAACAAAATTAGCCTGGTTTTCCAAAACATCCTCACCAATTGTCGACACAAGGTATGTTGAATTGCATTTGATTAAAACCAGATCTTCGGTTACAGTCAGAAAATCTACATTTCAGTTTGGAATGTACAAGTGTAAATGAAGAATTGGCTTAAATGAGATTGGTTTAGTTGGACAAAATTTAAAGGGACATGAACCTAAATAAACCTTGAAAGTTTGAGTAAAATTCATATAAATAATATAGTACAATTTTTGTACAAATATGTCAAATAAAATGATTAGAAAGAAAATTTCATATTTCTATATTTTCGAGTGACCCTGTCGAGAAACTATGCTGAGTGAGATAAAAATAGTAGCATTGAACTTTTATTAGTGACCTCCCACAATGCACTGCACAAATTAAGTAAATGCAAACAAAATGATGGATAAAAAAAACGTGAGTGAAGCGAACACAAACACATTCAGATAGAAAACGGAGTACGGCAAGTGTCATTTACACGCGCGATTGTGAAAGGAGGTAAATATAAATGGATCACAGCAATAAAAGAGACAGGGGAAACTTCTGACTAAATACTTGTGTCATGTACATGTACCATTTCATTTTGTGTTCCAAAAATAGAATATGCCGGTCTATTTTTAAAATATTTGGGGTTGGTATTCCTCCACAGTTTTCTTGCGTTTTATATTAACCAATTATTGTAATTAAACCATCAATAAACATCTGAAAATCATATCTAAACATACAGAACAACTTAGTTTGGGTTCATGTCCCTTTAAACACAATCTTCGTATACATTGTCTTTTAGTGTTCTATCATGCAGGTGAAGTTTGTAAACTGAACAAAATGATTTGATGATCCTGACTTTTCTTTGTGTCATTGTAAGGAGTTTAGCGAGATTTAGTTTCAATTGGTGATCTATTTTGTTTGTCATTGTAGGGAGTTATAGAGGGATGTCGCTCAGCATTTTCTCGATTCTGTTTCACACTGTTCACATCCAGTCATGAGGAACTCAACCAGATGCCTGAGCACATCCTTAAAGAGGTAAGATTGAAAAGTAATCTCTATTTGTTTTATAATAATCCTGAAACTAGTATGTCAACTTGTATCCATCAATCTTACTAGCTCTAATGAAGCATGTATGGAGTCTTATTGTGTACCCAGAGTGCTCAAATAAAACCAATGTGATTGGGCAGGTGACTCAGTAGTTACTAAAAGCTTTTTACTTCCAGTCTTTATCCACTCTGGTTACCAAGGCGACATCTACCTCCACAACGAGAATGTCTGCTGGACTTCCCATCATCATACAGACCATTGTCAGCTGTGAGAGGAAGTACAAAAAGGTCAGCTGGATTATTTCATAGAATTCAGGGGTATTAAATTTAATATTTGATGTGCTGCCCAGAGTATTTTTATGTCCATCTTCTTCGAGGTAGGCAAGATTTAGGTGTTGCTTTTCTGGCGACAAAGATTTTTGACAATGTTTTTTATCACATCCAATTGAAATGAAGTTTGATCGAGTTACTTTATTGTTTGACAAATGTTTTGTGCATACTAAGTGTTATATTGATGGTTGACAAATGTTTTGTGCATACTAAGTGTTATATTGATGGTTGACAAATGTTTTGTGCATACTAAGTGTTATATTGATTTGACAAATGTTTTGTGTATACTAAGTGTTATATTGATGGTTGACAAATGTTTTGTGCATACTAAGTGTTATATTGATTGACAAATGTTTTGTGCATACTATAATGTTTATGTTGACAAATGTTTTGTGTATACTAAATTTGATGGTTTGTGTTTGTGCACTAAAGTGTACTAAGTGTTATATTGATGGTTGACAAATGTTTTGTGATACTAAGTGTTATAATGGTTGACAAATGTTTTGTGCATTACTAAGTGATTTATTGATGGTTGACAAATGTTTTGTGTATACTAAGTGTTATATTGATGGTTGACAAATGTTTTGTGCATACTAAGTGTTATATTGATGGTTGACAAATGTTTTGTGCATACTAAGTGTTATATTGATGGTTGACAAATGTTTTGTGCATACTAAGTGTTATATTGATGTTTGACAAATGTTTTGTGCATACTAAGTGTTATATTGATGGTTGACAAATGTTTTGTGCATACTAAGTGTTATATTGATGGTTGACAAATGTTTTGTGCATACTAAGTGTTATATTGATGTTTGACAAATGTTTTGTGCATACTAAGTGTTATATTGATGGTTGACAAATGTTTTGTGTACTAAGTGTTATATTGACAAATTTTTGTGATACTGTAATGATTATGTATTGTGACAAATTTTTGTGCATTAAGTGTAATTGAATAATTAATTTGTGATACTAAGTGTATATTGATGTTGACAATGTTTGTGCATACTAAGTGTTATATTGATGTTGACAATGTTTTGTGTATACTAAAGTGTATATTGATTGACAATTTTGTGATAGTGTTATATTAGACAATGTTGTGAATGTTGTCATACTAAGTGTTATATTGATGTTTGACA
Source organism: Argopecten irradians (assembly GCF_041381155.1). NCBI lineage: Eukaryota > Metazoa > Mollusca > Bivalvia > Pectinida > Pectinidae > Argopecten > Argopecten irradians. The sequence goes on from NC_091136.1 coordinate 55,508,807, forward strand.
AATATTTTGTGCATACTAAGTGTTATATTGATGTTTGACAAATGTTTTGTGCATACTAAGTGTACATATATTGATGTTTGACAAATGTTTTGTGCATACTAAGTGTTATATTTTACAAATATTTTGTGCATACTAAGTGTAATATTGATGGTTGACAAATGTTTTGTGTATACTAAGTGTAATATTGATGGTTGACAAATGTTTTGTGCATACTAAGTGTACATATATTGATGGTTGACAAATGTTTTGTGCATACTAAGTGTTATATTGATGTTTGACAAATGTTTTGTGCATACTAAGTGTTATATTGATGGTTGACCAGTGTTTTGTGTTTACTAAGTGTTATATTGATGTTTTTTTCCAGACAAAGTTACTACAGACAGCCCTTGACTCACTGTTCCACATCACAAGTCTCCCTCTGGCAGCACAGCTAGATGACAAGTTTGACCTGCCTCAGGTTCACGGCCTGAACATACTGAACTCACTGTACAGTGACTCCAGTCTGACTGCCTCCCTTACTCCCTACATAGAGGGCGCTGTAAAACTAGTGGTGGAGAGTTTCGGATCACCAGCCTGGGCTATACGCAATGCTGCCACACGACTTTTCAGTATGTGGAGATTTTGATTATACAAGTGAAACTATGGCTGAAACGATTCATTTTGATACACATCAAATCGCGATATTTGTATGTCGATACGATTTTAAAATACATCCTTGTTGTTTCAGTCTCTGCAGTGTTTAGGCTCACACTTGGAGCAATATATAATAGACATATCTAGATTATCAGACACTGGGATCAGACCAAAAGTGGTGTAACACTCTCTGACCATCACCCTATCTGTTTTGGTTAGCAGTCTGGGCCTATTAAGCCTGGTAGAGTGTTGGTGTCACTGTTCACATGTGTCTGTTGATTACAGTACAGTTGGCCGACCGAGGCTGATTTGGAAACAAGCTACCGGCTTTACAATAAATGTTTTAACTACAGCTGATAAGCATCACATCAAAAGCAAACTCTTTTCACAATAATTAATGATTTACTCACATTTTCAGTGTTTAATAGGCCTATACTGTCTTAAGGTAGTCATTAAGTTTGCAATCATAATGACCACATACATGCCATATTTTTCTAGGGGTGGAGAGGGAGATTGATAACCATTTAAAGGGATTTTGGTCTCAAAAGAGGGAGGTATACGCGCGACATATATGAATAAATTAAATATCTGCTTTTTTATGATGAAATTCTGCATTCATATTGAATTTTACTGAAATAAAGGAATGTGTGGTTTTGCAAAAGTAGTCACATCCCTATATACACCCAGTTCTGGAGCAGTTTTATTGTTCGAAATATTAGACTGGGCTTTTTAATAATCTTTCACAATAACGGATAATTAACTTAGATAAAGTTCTAAATTTACAAGCACTAAATTTAAAAAAAAAACAGAATCGTTACAGTAGTATTCAAAATGTAATTTAATCTGAGAGAGAAAAAAAGTAAATTTCTTTTTAATTTTATTTATTTAAATTCAGTTACTACTGATAATTTTTTATTATTAATATATTTTTTTTTCTAAAAATAAATTCACACAGAAATTCTAAAAAAATAATACTTTTTCCATTTTTAAAAACGTGGTTATTAGGAAATCCGGAAATTCTATAAAATCCGGATCATCTATTACAATTACCCAAAATGGCGGCCATTACGATTGCAAAGTTTGTGACATCCATCAAATACAGATAGGCCTATTTAACATTAAAAACGTGAGTAAATCATTCACAGTTGTAAGCAGTATTTGTTTTGTTGTAATGCTCACTAGCTGTAGTCATAAAATTTATTGAAAGGCCAGCTGATTGTTTTCTAGGCGGCCGATCGGCTGCTTGACTTCAGTTTACGTAATACACAGACGTGAGTGAAAGTGACACCACAAGCCAAGGTGGAAATAGCCCAAGGCTGCTAATTAGGGCCACTTGGGTGTTGGTCAGGGGGTCAGGGAGTGGTTACTCTCGTGCTAAAATTAACCTAGCATGTACACAAATGTGGCAACGAAAATAAAACGGAGGGGTTTATAGAAATCGGGAATTTAGACTCTCCTGCCGGGAGACAATAAAAGGCTTTAAAATACGGGAGGTTTTGTCTCACGCCGGGAGGTATGGCATGTATGTGACCATCATTTTGGCATTTGGTAATTGTTATAAAAGAGTCGGATAGGTAAGACAAATCTGGATTTACATTGAATTTTATTAATCATATAATAATGATAGCAATGACAATAAATTGTTCATGTATAAACAAATACATTTTTGTACAGAAATTTTATAGATACAGATATATTTTTTTGTTTAATTTTATTAGTACTTTTGGCCTAGAGATAGTCTACAATATAATGTTGAACCATGTTCAATCAATTTAAATAAAGTCCATTATTGCTTTAAAATATGTCAAACTATGCAAATATATAGTTTACTATTTTTGTTAGAGTTTCATTGACTAGAGGTATTTATCTCTCTTTTATTTATGCATGCTTTATTAATTCATAAGTTGTACATTTTAAAATCCAGATATAAAAAAAAACTGTTGAAAATGCAAGATGACAGAAAACAAACATATCTTATCAAAAATAACCGAATAGAGAGGCATGTATCGTGATACGTATCGTATCGGAGTACTAGTGTATCGTTGCAGCCTGAAGTGAAACTAATGTGAAATCTGGTCTGTGTTTCTGCCTTTAGGTAGTTTTAAACATTCATTCACATTTGTTGTGTTTTTGTTATGAACACATTTTTCAGTTATGATGTATAACAGATTCGTTCAGAATTTATTAATTATTTTCAATATTTGTTCTCTATCTGGGCATAATCAATTAATCATGCTTTCTGAAGGATTTTTGATGATATTTTTGATACTCCAGGTTCGTTGGTGACAAAGATATTTGGTCCCAGGAAGTCTTTGGAGGAGGGTGCCTGTAATACTTTGTCCTTCCAGGAGTTTGCTTCTCATTACCCAGAGTTACCCCCCTTCATGCTGAGCCAGTTGGACAAGGCATTACGAACGGACATCAATTCTGTAGACAAACTCCATCCATCCCTGTTCCCTGTGTTAACACTGCTGTCTCACCTGGGTCCTACAGTCCAGCACCAACACAGGTAAGGTACCTACAAAACCAATAACTATTCCATATTTGCATATTACAGACTTATCTGCCCTTGTTAGTAGGTATTGATTGTGACGTCATGTGTTTCACAAGGTAATGTCATACTTTTCAGAGGAAATGACGTGAGTTGTGCTCACAAAATAATGATGTCATAATGGATACCTATCAGAAAGGGAGGTAACTCTGTAATGTGCAAAGACGGAATATAAAAGTTAGTCTGAATGTTTGATTTTCACTCTGAACTTTACCTAAAATAGCATATTTTGGGTATTAAGTATAATTGTGCTCTTGTAACACCAGCAGTAATTGTTAATTTGTTTAAACATGAATTGAGAAGGGTTTTTTTTTCCATAAAGCTTACCAACTGACCAGCTAATCCAAAAAAAACCCATTGTACCAGGCAGTTTTTCCTAAATAAGTCAAGTTTCCTTTCAGCCAAATCACAGAGTTTAAGAATCGGATCCAATTACTGTTATCAAGTCCAGTGTACTACCTACGACATTTATCAGCTAGTGCATTTGTTGCCATGGTAACTGTACAGTATATGAGAGATTCCCTGATTGACCTGCTAAAGGACATTCCAGAAAGTTTGTGTTCAAGTCATCTGTATAACAGACTTCATGGAACTCTTCTGTGTTTAGAGAAAATTCTGATTATCCGTGATATCAGGTTGGTAGATTTTGTGAACTGCTCTTACAAACAACCAGTCATAGACAATTATAGAAAAAAAATCACACACAGTAATCACTTGATGCAACCACATCAACTACATGTATGAATGATAAACCAATTTCAAATACATGTATATCAGATGTACTATAAGTTGTAATATGTCTTACTATTCGGTTTCATGGCCTATTAAACTGTAGAATACTTGCAGTTATGTAGCTGATATATATCAGCTTGAAGTTTTCCTAAGAGGAAACATGTTGAAATGCACTATATGTAATAACGGATCTCTACCATTTCCAGTGCTAGTGTGAGTGTGGAAATAATGGAGATGTTGAAGACAAGAGCATGGATAGCCAGTGACCCAGTAGTATGCCCATTCATCAAGCATACTTACTTGGCTGTACTACGTAAACTTATACATATATCTCCTGGTAGTCTGGGGTCTGCTGGCCAGGACCTGGTGATGAGGATTCAGAAGTCTGCTTCATATTACTGTCAAGGAAGGGTTAATGTGAGTATATCTCAGGAAAAATGATATACCGGTAAGGAAGTGAAGACACTCTCTTAGAAAACGCTGTGAATATATTTTATCTTACAATTTAAACTTATTAACTTGAAATCTGTACTATGATCAAACTTTATAAGTAATGTATATTGAGAAGGTCAGGACTAACAAAATACAAATTAAACAGGAGTGTTCAACTTTAATATATGAGTACACTTAAACAAGGTTTTAATATGAAAATTACTTAAGTACAGTAAAAGTACAGTAAATATATTTCTAAACATTGAGAGCATCTTTCAGTGTTGCCCAGAAGCCCTTTTGTTGTAATTTTCACCAATATTTGGTTTTGGTATACAGTCGAACTTGGTTGATATGAACTCAGATAAAACGACAACCCAGCTTAATACGAAGTACTTAGCCGGTCCCGGCCAAAGTCCCTCTTTATCTATTTTAAAAAAACTTGGAAAATTCAGAAAACTCAAAAAACTCGTTTAATACGAAGTACATGTTTGGTCCGAATGACAAAAATCCTACATAGAATGTTCATATAATACGAAATGAGATTTTTTGTGAGTAATAGATTGCCAAAAATGCCGATTTAAAAACAAATCTGGCGTAGAACGACACTTAAAAAGCCGCTTTCAACTACGTAAACATGGAGATAACTGTTAAATATTTAAAATAATTTGTTGTGATTTTATCAAATAACTATTTTGGCTAAATTTCTGCTTTATAGTTATAACTTTGTGGCCCAGTGGAACCCACCTTTATTGAAATCAATTACCGGTATATTCAATATTGAAATACTGCTTAATCCATGTTCACACAATATTCCATCATCTTTTTCCTTGGTTTATATTGAAATCTGAATAACTTTGAAAATATTCAGCATTCTCCAAGGACTTCAATATAAGCGGTTTCCACTGTACATATAGGATTTTGACATTTTCCTTTCTTACGATACGGAACTAGTACATGTGTGTATACTTAAAGTGAAGAGATTGACAGTTGACTCGAGAACTCGCTTAATTGGAACACTCTGTTAACTCAAAGTTTTTTCGTGGTCCCTTCGAGTTCGTATTAACCGAGTTTGACTGTACTATGTTTCCTGTTATACAAAATACACATCTTGGAGTGATGGGTATAGCAATTAAAGAGGGATATAGTAAAAGTCTGAAGAATGTATCGGGTAGCTATAGTATATTACTACAGTAAAACTTTCTTAAGGCGAATCTGCTTGATACAAATTTCTGCTTAATACAAAGTAAATTTAAATCCATGGTTTTGGTTCCTCTTTATTTATACTTCTTTGAGAAACATATAACGAATTTGCTTATAACATTACAAATTATCTTTTGACAGAAAGTGATTTTGTGGTCCTTTCAAGCAAATATTTGCTCTATAAAAATTTTATCCAGAATTTTGTTCTGAAACTGCTTCATGTGGTCTTGTTTTAATGTGAAACTTGGCGCAAAAAAAAAGGAATCAAATGATAGAAATACAATCATACAAGTATGCAATTAATTGTCGAAAATGGAAAATCTGCCAAAGAACACATTGTTCCCAACTTTAGAATTTATGAGTTAGCATAGTAACTACGCTGATTCAGGATGCAATCAGCCTATGACTTTAATTAACTTATAGTTTCAAAAACTCTATAGCAAATTTCTGTTATAACAAATTATTTCTTCTGGTCCCATGGGATTCGTTATAGCAAAGTTTTACTATATATATATAATATTAGTATAACATATATATGTATTTTAGTTGGGCCAGAGAGTGCTGACTGAAAGCCTGGTACAGTATTTACTAACAAGCCAGGACTGGGATACTGTGGACAAACTGTTACATAACCTGCTCCAGGGATTTGACATGGATGCTAAGCTGGCCTGTATCTCTGTACTAGAGCATGTGCTGGAGTCCAGGACATGGCAGTCCTGTCAATGGGGGTCCATCCAGGTACACATCATTTGTCATAGCCTTATTCTTCATTGCTGAGAAACCTGTAGATGATCTTATAGATTAGTTGTCAAATGTTAGTGTTGAAATGTTTATGTAGTCAAAGATTTCTACAAATAATTGAACAGTGATATTTTGTTCCTGTGAGCTGGAAGAGCTTAAAATTAATTTCTTTTTCTTTTTATAATCAGTAAAATTTCTTATTTTATACCACTGAAAAATTAATTAATCTCTGACTCGGACATCTGTTTTAAAGTACAACTTCCTGATAACAATTTTAAACAGACCCTAAAATTCATGTATCATACAAGTATTGTTTTCTACCTGACAAGAAGCCTGATTTGTGATCTTTGATCTTCAGGAGATGCTTATTGAGGTGTTACATAAAGAGACCTATCCTGTATTTCTGACCAATTGTCTGTCCTTGCTGGTCAGTATAGATAACACTCATGGCACCAGTCCTAACACCGCTGACCAGCTGTACACATACTGTCGTAACCATGGTGATGGTGGACAGGGGAATACAGATGCAGCTCTACTGGCTGTGACAGCCATCGGCATTAAAAACTGTATAGATACATCGAGGTAATTATCGATCATTAAATCATTAAAAATAAAAGAGAAGACTTCAGTCAAAACTAAGTTTTTCTCCTTATATAACTTATAAAATATCAAAGAAACACAATTTAACAAAGCATGACAATTAATTGACTCGTGTCCTATCTAGGCCTCGAACTCACGAGGCCCGGATATCAATATTTACTAAACACTGTATCATATACACTATGTGTTGTTGATCCAAAGATTTGACAATCTCCACAGTGATCATGTCAGCATATCGAACAGTCTATCACTTTGTCATAGAAACATCCTTTTTTGGGAACGTGGATGTGGCTCAGTGGTAGAAGGCGCAGCAATGTTTGGCTAGGTGATTGGGTGCTGTAGATCGAGAATTCGAGGCCCTAATTGGGCACGAGTCAATAAATTGTCAGGCTTTGTTAAATTGTGTAATTATCGATAATTAAATCATTAAAAATAAAAGAGAAGACTTAAGTCAAAACTAAGTTTTCTCCTTATATAACTTATAAAATATCAAAGAAACAAAAAGAACTAAAGGGATCTGTCTCAAATTTCATGTGCAGGTTCCCCTAGGTCGCTAGATGTGCATAATGCATTTTGGGACAGATCGGTGAACAAAATGGCTGACAGGACACCATCTTGGATTTTTGACAATTGAAGTTTGTATCAAATTTCATGTTTATCACCGCTATATTTATAAAGTAGTGAAGGGATATGTATCAAATTTCATGTTTAGGTTCCCCTAGGGGTCTTGTTGTGCATATTGCATTTTCGAACTGATCTGAGAACAAGATGGCCGACAGGCAAATGAGGGTAGCGACATGAGTCCGAGTAGAAAAAAGATTAGAACGTCGTTGTTTCTACAGGTAGAAGAGGCATTGTTCACATGGTTTAAATCTATGCGTTCAAATAATATTCCGTTGAATGGACCGATTCTACAAGGAAAGGCAAATGATCTCACCAAAAAACTTGAAATTGTGGATTTTTCAGCGACAAATTCATGGATTGAACGTTTTAAACAAAGGCATGCCATTGTTTCGCGCGTTGTGAGCGGAGAGAGCGCAGTTGTTGATGAAACTTTAGTAAATGACTGGAAAGATAAACTGCCAAACCTACTTCAGGGATATTCTCCAAAAGACATCTACAATGCTGATGAGACAGGACTATTTTACAAAATGCTTCCCAATAGATTTCTTCAAATGAAAGGTGAAAGCTGCTACGGTGGTAAAAACAGCAAAGAGCGATTAACCGTCATGGTTTGTGGAAATATGGACGGCTCAGACAAAACAAAACTTCTTGTGATAGGACAATTTGCGAATCCAAGATGTTTTATAAAATGTGAAATCTCTACCAGTTGACTATCATCACAACAGGAAAGCATGGATGACAAGTGATATTTTCACGAAATGGGTGAGAAAACTCGACCGAAAGATGACAGCCAATCAAAGGAAAATTTTGCTGTTTGTTGACATTTGTCCCGCCCATCCTCGTATTGAGAATTTGACATCGACAACCTCTAAACTGCAGCCGTGCGACCAAGGCATTATTTACAGCTTAAAATTGAAATACCGACAGAGGTTGATAGACAGGTTTCTGAAATCAATTGAAAGGAAAACCGACTGCGTGGTCAATGTTTTGACAGCGATCAACCTCCTTCATTCTGCGTGGTGTGGCGTCACTCCAATGTGTATTGCCAACTGCTTCACAAAGGCTGGCTTCCGGGAAAGTTCGGAGCTCAATACCGAAGATCCAGACGACGATGTACCACTAGGAGTTCTTATTGAGAGATGGCAGTTAGTACGACGAAACACACCTGAACTTCGTGACACGTGTATGGATGATTACGTTGCCATTGACAGCAGTGTGATAACTACAACATCCCTCACGGATGATGATATTGTCGATGATGTAAGGTCAAAGTTTAGCGAAGACAACGGAAGTATTAACTCTGATGAAAGTTAGGACGACGATAACTTTACAGAAATTGACGTACCGACCATTTCTTCAATAAAGGCTCACGTTTCAGACATGAGAACGTTCATCCATGCCGAATCAAATGTCAGTGATGATGTTTATACCGTGCCGTCAATAATCGAGAAGTTTGTCGACGGCAGAGACAATGCTAAACAATCTCTAAATACAGCATTCTTTGCGAAATAGATATCTTTGCAAAGATTGTAATTTAGACCATTGTTTAATAGTCACACATGTAAATATATTTCTTAATTATTTATTTTCGTTATTAAATCACATTATTATTGAGCATACCCATTGCGTTATGGCTTTGTATTTTAACATTATTCATCCTGTCATTTCCGTAACACTTTTCCGCTTATAACATATACATTTTCTTAGTCCCCTGGAATACGTTATAAACGGATTTTACTGTATGTAGGTTCCTCTAGGTCTCTTGTTGTGCATATTGCATTTTGGGACCGCTCTGTGTACAAAATGGCCGACAGACGCCATCTTGGGTTTTAACAATTGAAGTTTTGTAATTACCACTATTTATCAGAATTGACTGAAAGGATCTGTCTCTAATTTCATGTGCAGGTTCCCCTAGGTCCCTAGTTGTGCATATTGCATTATCAGACCGATCGGTGAAAAAGATGGCCGACAGCCCGCCATCTTGGATTTCGATAATTAAAGTTTGTTATTACTGAAGAGTTCTGGCCATCTTGGATTTTGATAGTAAAAGTTTGAGTTTGTTACTGCTATTTCTCAGAAAGTACTAAAGGGATCCTCAAATTTCAGATTTAGGTTCCCTTAGGGCCCTAGATGTGCATATTGCATTTTGGGACCAATCAGTCAACAAGATGGCCGCCAGGGTGTTTTCTTGGATTTTGATAGTTAAAGTTTGAGTTTGTTACTGCTATTTCACAGAAAGTACGGAAGGGATCTGTCTCAAATTTCATGTGCAGGTTCCCCTAGGGGTCTAGTTGTGCATATTGCATTTTTGGACCGATCCTTCAACAAGATGACGACAGGTAGCCATCTTGGATTTTGATAATTGAAGTTTATAACTGTTATATATCTCAGAAAGAGTTGAAAGGATCTTTCTCAAATTTTATATGTAGTTTGTAATAAAAGTTTAAAAAGCAGATAAAAGATCCCTCTTTCCATTGTCAGACGTGGATCATTCTTTGGTGGGCGCCAAGATTCCTTTGGGACCTCTTGTTTTGTGTTTTGTAGACTTCCCTCTCCAGACTTTCTGTGTTGGTGATGTGACTTGCATATTTTGTGTTTTGTAGACTTCCCTCTCCAGACTTCCTGTGTCTGTGGTGTGACTTGTATATTTTGTGTTTTGTACACTCCCCTCTCCAGAATTTCTGTGTCTGTGGTGTGACTGATATATTTTGTGTTTTGTAGACTCCCTTCTCCAGACTTCCTGTGTCTGTTGTGTGACTGATATATTTTGTGTTTTGTAGACTCCTCTCTCCAGACTTCCTGTGTCTGTTGTGTGACTGATATATTTTGTGTTTTGTAGACTCCCCTCTACAGACTTCCTGTGTCTGTGGTGTGACTGATATATTTTGTGTTTTGTAGACTCCCCTCTCCAGACTTCCTGTGTCTGTGGTGTGACTGATATATTTTGTGTTTTGTAGACACCCCTCTCAAGACTTCCTGTGTCTGTGGTGTGACTGATACATTTTGTGTTTTGTAGACTCCCCTCTCCAGACTTTCTGTGTTGGTGATGTGACTTGCATATTTTGTGTTTTGTAGACTCCTCTCTCCAGACTTTCTGTGTTGGTGATGTGACTTGCATATTTCGTGTTTTGTAGACTCCCCTCTTCAGACTTCCTGTGTCTGTGTTGTGACTGATATATCTTGTGTTTTGTAGACTCCCCTCTCCAGACTTCCTGTGTCTGTGGTGTGACTGATATATTTTGTGTTTTGTAGACTCCCCTCTCCAGACTTCCTGTGTCTGTGGTGTGACTGATATATTTTGTGTTTTGTAGACTCCCCTCTCCAGACTTCCTGTGTCTGTGGTGTGACTGATATATTTTATGTTTTGTAGACTCCCTTCTCCAGACTTCCTGTGTCTGTGGTGTGACTGATATATTTTGTGTTTTGTAGACTCCTCTCTCCAGACTTCCTGTGTCTGTTGTGTGACTGATATATTTTGTTTTTTGTAGACTCCCTTCTCCAGACTTCCTGTGTCTGTGGTGTGACTGATATATTTTGTGTTTTATAGACTCCTCTCTCCAGACTTCCTGTGTCTGTTGTGTGACTGATATATTTTGTTTTTTGTAGACTCCCCCCTACAGACTTCCTGTGTCTGTGGTGTGACTGATGTGTCTGTGGTGTGACTGATATATTTTGTGTTTTGTAGACTCCCCTCTCCAGACTTCCTGTGTCTGTGGTGTGACTGATATATCTTGTGTTTTGTAGACACCCCTCTCCAGACTTCCTGTGGTCTGTGGTGTGACTGATATATTTTGTGTTTTGTAGACTCCCCTCTCCAGACTTCCTGTGTCTGTGGTGTGACTGATATATCTTGTGTTTTGTAGACTCCCCTCTCCAGACTTCCTGTGTCTGTGGTGTAACTGATATATTTTGTGTTTTGTAGACTCCCCTCGCCAGACTTTCTGTGTTGGTGATGTGACTTGCATATTTTGTGTTTTGTAGACTCCCCTCTCCAGACTTCCTGTGTCTGTGGTGTGACTGATATATCTTGTGTTTTGTAGAATCCCCCCTCCAGACTTTCTGTGTTGGTGATGTGACTTGCATATTTTGTGTTTTGTAGACTCCCCTCTCCAGACTTCCTGTGTCTGTGGTGTGACTGATATATCTTGTGTTTTGTAGACTCCCCTCTCCAGACTTCCTGTGTCTGTGGTGTAACTGATATATATTGTGTTTTGTAGACTCCCCTCTCCAGACTTTCTGTGTTGGTGATGTGACTTGCATATTTTGTGTTTTGTAGACTCCCCTCTCCAGACTTCCTGTGTCTGTGGTGTGACTGATATATCTTGTGTTTTGTAGACTCCCCTCTCCAGACTTTCTGTGTTGGTGATGTGACTTGCATATTTTGTGTTTTGTAGACTCCCCTCTCCAGACTTCCTGTGTCTGTGGTGTGACTGATATATTTTGTGTTTTGTAGACTCCCCTCTCCAGACTTCCTGTGTCTGTGGTGTGACTGATATATCTTGTGTTTTGTAGACTCCCCTCTCCAGACTTCCTGTGTCTGTGGTGTGACTGATATATCTTGTGTTTTGTAGACTCCCCTCTCCAGACTTCCTGTGTCTGTGGTGTAACTGATATATTTTGTGTTTTGTAGACTCCCCTCTCCAGACTTTCTGTGTTGGTGATGTGACTTGCATATTTTGTGTTTTGTAGACTCCCCTCTCCAGACTTCCTGTGTCTGTGGTGTGACTGATATATCTTGTGTTTTGTAGACTCCCCTCTCCAGACTTCCTGTGTCTGTGGTGTGACTGATATATCTTGTGTTTTGTAGACTCCCCTCTCCAGACTTTCTGTGTTGGTGATGTGACTTGCATATTTTGTGTTTTGTAGACTCCCCTCTCCAGACTTCCTGTGTCTGTGTGTGACTGATATATTTTGTGTTTTGTAGACTCCCCTCTCCAGACTTTCTGTGTTGGTGATGTGACTTGCATATTTTGTGTTTTGTAGACTCCCCTCTCCAGACTTCCTGTGTCTGTGGTGTGACTGATATATCTTGTGTTTTGTAGACTCCCCTCTCCAGACTTCCTGTGTCTGTGGTGTGACTGATATATTTTGTGTTTTGTAGACTCCCCTCTCCAGACTTCCTGTGTCTGTGGTGTGACTGATATATTTTGTGTTTTGTAGACTCCCCTCTCCAGACTTCCTGTGTCAGTGGTGTGAGCGTGTGCTGAAGGCTAGTAGAATGGCTGGGGATGAACATTTCAGACTGGCTGCAGCACAAGCAATGGTAATCACTGGGCAGGCCATTATGACATCATCCTGGTCGCCTGAGGATGTATCTCACCAGAATTGTGTTGTCAAGTATGTATACTCATTTTTTTAAAGATTTTTAGGTCACCTGAGACGAAGTCTCAAGTGACCTAATCTAATCGCCTTTTGTCCGTCATCGTACGTCGTCAGTCGTATGGCGATAAACAATTTTCTTTTTCGACTTCTTCTCCAAAACTACTGAACCAAATTTGTTGAAATTTTGCAGAAACCTTCCATAGCCAAAGGTCAACCAAAATTGTGAATTATATGGTCCCAGCTCCCCAGTAGCCTGAGGGGTGGAGCCAAAAGGGGTCAAATAGGCTAAAACTTAAAAATCTTCTTCTGAAATCCCAGAAATGGCAGAATCAAATACGCTTCATAGATTGAAAGGTCTCAAGGCCCTCTACAAAAATTGTGAATTATATGACCCTGGGGTCTCTGGCCCCGATTTCTCGAAACAAAAGTGCAGACTTAAGTCAGTTTTTCTCCTTTATATAATATAACTTATGTAAAATATTTTGACTTAAGTCAGTTTTTGACTTAAGTTTGTTTCGAGAAATCAGGGCCAGGTTTCCCCCTGGGGAGGGGGTTAATTATAAGTTTACTATAGTTTATATAGTGAAAACACATTTTGGAGCATTATTTGGTCATTTATAATAGAAAATTAGTCAAATGTTGTCAGAATTATCCCTATGAAATGGTCATTGAATCCTATTATCAAATTTTCCATGACTGACTCCCAGGGGCCTTAGGGGCGGGGCAAAAAGGGGTCAAATAGGCTAAAACTTCAAAAATCTTCTTCTTAAATTCTGGAACTGGTAGAATTAAATACTCTTCATAGATGGAGAGGTCATAAGGTCCTTTACAAAAATTGTGAATTATATGACCCTAGGGTTTCATGTTTCCCCCTGGGGAGGGGGTCAAGTTTACTATAGTTTATTTAGGAAAAACACATTTATGAATGTTATTTGCTTATTTTTCATAGGAAATTAGTCAATCTGGGTTAGAATTTTTAGAGTGAGATAGCATTTTATCGTCATATCCATATTGGTCCTGGCCGCCCCCCAGGGGCGTTCGGGGTGGGGCCGAAAGGGGTCAAATAGGCTAAAACTTCAAATTCTTCTTCTGAATTCACAGATTTGATGGAACCAGATACTCTTCATAGATTGGAAGGTCATAAGGCCCTTTAGGAAAATTGTGAATTCCATGGCCCTGGGATCTCAGACTTTACCCTGGGGAGGGGGTCAAATTTACTATAATTTATATAGGAAAAACACATTTTTAAACATTATTTGCTTAGTTTTAATAGGAAATGAGTCAAACTGGGTTAGAATTATTAGCCTGAAATAGCATTTTAACACCATATCCATATTGGTCCTGGCTGACCCCAGGGGACCAGAGGGGCGGGGCCAAAATGGGTCAAAATGGCTAAAATTTCAAAAATCTTCTTCTGAATTCACAGGTTTGATGGAACAAAATTATCTTCATAGATTAAAAAGTGAAATTTATAAAATCACTAACACTGACTGACTTCTAGTTTGGTTTTGTTGTTTAACGTTGGCAAAGCAAATTGGAATTTTAAGCAAAATGTTTGGTAACATAATACACTAACTATCAAAATGAAACAATAAATAAAAATTCTAGTGCTAGGTTTACACTATGTTCCCGGCGGCCACGGCAGCCCCGTTTCAGACCACCGTGGACAAAACGTGGTGACCGCGAGACAACGTGAGACATCGCAGAAGGACGTGATAGACAAACGTGAGCGGTCGTGATTACCGTGGATGCCGTGCCAGATTTTTAAACTGTCAAAAAATTTGCCGCGGCAGTCACAGTACAGATGGTGAACGCCACAGGACGTAATAAAATGGCATTGACGTAACAAAACGTTACAGCGCGTACGAGGCCGTAACAAAACTTCCAGACGGTCCGTGGTGGAACGGGCAGCAAGCACGTTCCCGGGAATCTCACGGTGATTTCAAGTTTTGTGACGTTCTGTTGCGTTTTTTCACGTTTTGCCAAGGTTGACGCAGATTGACTGCACGTTTTGTGCCGGTTTGTCAAGGTTTGTCAAGGTTTTGACGGCAAGCCAAGGTGGATGATAGCCGTTTTGATGCGTTCTGTCAAGGCACATCACGGCTTGTAGCGGTGGAAAGCCAGACGTAATACGGCGTGTTACGTCCTATTACGGTCTTACGTTGCAAGCATTTTATGATAGAGTATCATTGCCTTGCCTGGTGCATTTTGCTACTTTTTGGAATTATTTGTTTTAATAGATAGAAATAGTCATTATCAAACACATTTAAACCATCAAATTATACGAAACCTATTATTGTAAAAGGCAGATTAAGTGATAACAATTACAGAAAAAAAATGCGTAGAAACACTTGGCTATAATAATTATATATTTCTTTTAACACATTTTGTAACTAAACGTGTTTGAAATGACATTTTCGGCAATAAATATTGTTTCATTTGCTCCAAAAAAGCCCGTAATCAAGCTTTCATCCTTAGTAAGCCTTGGCGGACCGTGAAAAACGTATCGGAGCTTGATCAAAACGTGTAAAACGTAGCAGACCTCATCAGATCGTAACAGGACTAGAGAGAACGTAGTGTTATCCTTGATAGACCGTGCTAAAGCCGTAGTGTACCTTTAACCTCCGGGAACAGCACTTTCCCCTGTATCCACGGTCCACCACGTAATCCGTAAAAGACCGTGGCAAAACTTCACAAGACCTAGCTCAACTTGAATACAGAGACAAAAATAGACAAAATTCCATGGCGCACCACGTTTCGGGAAAATGGGGCTACCGTGGTCGCCGGGAACAAAGTGTAAACCTAGCATAATACGAAGGTTCAACTTTAAAGTTTATTCTGATTTGTATATACGTTTTACAGATTTGAATCAACTTTGCAATGCTCTTTCTGTAGCAGCACTCATGCAGGTGACCGTCAAGGCCTCTTGGCCCTCTTGTTTATTATGTAATTGTCAGTTTTGAAGGTTAAATGAATAAAACAGCATAAGATATGTTATGCTGCTTTATTTTGTATTTATTGTTTTCATCAAACAGACCTATTTGGTTTTGAGTACAGGTATATCATGTTAAGAACGATAAAACAATACCTAAAAAATTCAAAAGGGAAGAAAACTGCAAGTTGTGAAAACCTCAAGGTTTCAGATAAGTTGTAAGTTAATGCTGATTTAGAATTTAAAGTACTCTAAACATGCACTTTTCATACTAGAAATGCTGCACTGAAATATGATTATGCTGGTTATTGAACTCATTCATCATATCACTAACCTATTCAAGATTTCTATTGCTCTAGATTGCGCCAAAAGTATGATTTCTTTTCTATGCAGACTTTTCCAGGCTATGTCTAACCTTGTCCAGGATGACGACACTGAGATACGAGTCATGGCCATGAAATTGATACCACACCTTTGTTATAATGGGAGAAAAATACAGGTAAGTTTATAATTAACGGGTAGGTGTTCTATTTCTGCAGACAATTATGTACAGTAATCACAAATATACAGGATAATATGCATCATATAATGATTTTGAGGTCACTGAGGCTAAATCTGTGGACCTACTCTAGCTGCCTTCTTTTATTATTTTGATATAAGTTTGCAATAAATAAATTTGTTACCAATGCCTTGGAGGCTTTAGTGATGGGACCAAATGTATTGACTGATATTTCAAAAAAAGTTCCTTATTAGACCCAGATCCAGTAGAATTTAATGCTTTTCGAACATAAAAAGTTTGGTCACGTCTTTGGTATGATTTATTTGAGTACTTTTAAGGAAACAATTTGAAGAAATATTAATGGAAGATCTAAAGATAATCAAAGTCATTTACATACTACATGTAAACATAGAGTATTGTGTATAGTTAAATAATATTCATGTGCATAACATATTTTCAGTACTGTCGGTAATGCCCATTGTTCATACTTTCTTTACAGTACAACTCTCTCCAATGTAACACAGGGTATCAGGTAAGCTTTTATTACTTCTGTTAATTTTCGGGGGTTTTTTTTGCACAATTATTTACACTATTCAAATCAACAATGGTCTTCAGAAAGAACTGAAAGAATTTTTCTCAAACTTCATATATAAGTTCCCCATTTTTCCTTGTTATACATATTGCAACATATTATCCCCCGCTTTCTCCGAAACGGGGGGTATTAATTTTGGTTTGTCCGTCTGTCTGTCTGTCTGTCTGTAACACTTTGTTACCGTGCAATTCTTCAAACTTGGTGACAAGGTTAAATGCCTTAAGGGCTCGGCCAAGTTCGATCGCAACTGTCGATGGACCTTATTCAGCAGAGTTATGGCCTTTTGAATTACTAAAAACGTCATTTTCTGCCATTTCCCTACAAATGTAAACCAATTTTCTTCAAACTTAGTAACAAGGTAAATGCCTTAAAGACTCGGCCAAGTTCGATCACGACTTTCAACGGACCTTATTAAGCGGAGTTATGGCCCTTTGCTTAAATACCTACAATAACATTAATAAATATTAACTGATTTTCTTCAAACTTGGTAACAAGGTTGAATGCCTAAAGTGCCTGGCCAGGTTTGATCAACTCTTTCAGCGGATGTTATTTATCAGAGTTATGGCTCTTTAATTTACTACAAATGTCATATTTCTGCAGTTTCTGTGTAATAACTAACAAATGTTAAAACTAATATTGTTAAATCTTGGTAACAATCATTCGAACCACCTGGCCAACAGGCACTAATATTGCATTTGACAATGAAATTTTGTTAATACTATTTCTGCAAAAAATACTTTTTCGGTAAATGTATCATTTTCGGGATCTCCAGTTGGTAATGTTTCAAAGGAAGAGGGGGAAAGCAGAGGTAAGAGCAATCTTTGATCTGATGTCTGGCAGAGGATCTTTTTCAATTATATTGGTAAATCTAAAATATACAAAATGCTGACCACATGCTTTACCATTTAATATTTGTTTTGTTTTGGTGTGATTTGTGGTTATATCTTTGTTGTTCACAATCTAATCAGAGTGGTCTCCCCTTCAGCTGCTGTTTGAATTCCTACACACATCCTATTGGTGGTCTGAGGCTGTGGTGTCCACTCTCGTCCAGCTTTTGTACAGACCGAAAGATGTCCGTACCTGTATCACAAACAAAATGACTACCTGGTGAGTCTAGCATTTCTGTTCAGAAGTTAGTACCATAAACCAAATTTAGATATTATAAATAAAATGACAACACAGTCAAATGGTTTTAAACACATCACATTAAGGCAGTGATATTACTGGCAGGATGAACCATTGTTATAAATCATGCTTACCTTAGGGAAGGTACACTGTCCACTTAAGGTTACTGTGACTTTGTCAGTTAAACACTGGTTAAAACTTTGCATTGTTTCAGTAACCAACAGCTGTTTGAGCAGGAAGATGATAGTTTCTGTATAGAAAGTTTATTCAGCAGACTTCATATTTACAAGTCTCTAAAGGTATGCTATCCTAAAGTTGAAGATCTCCTTATCATATCTGAATATATTACTTACTGCAACACTACAGCAGTTAAGTATTATAATAACTTACTATAATAGTTTATTGTGAGAATGTTTAACAATGACTTACTGTTACAGTTTATTGTAAGAAATTTGAACAATGATTTATTGTTACAATTAATTGTGAGAACACTGACTTACTGTTACAGTTTATTGTGAGAATATTTAACAATGACCTATCACAGTTTATAGTGAGAATGTTTAACAATGACTTACTGTTACAGTTTATTGTGAGAATGTTTAATAATGACTTACTGTTACAGTTTATTGTGAGAATGTTTAACAATGACTTACTTTACAGTTTATTGTGAGAATGTTTAACAATGTACTTACTGTTACTGTTACATTTATTGTGAGAATGTTTAATAATGACTTACTGTTACATTTATTGTGAGAATGTTTAACAAGACTTACTGTTACATTATTTTGTGAGAATGTTTAATAATGACTTACTGTTACAGTTTATTGTGAGAATGTTTAAAAAACTGACTTACTGTTACAATTTATTTGTGAGAATGTTTAAAATGACTTACTGTTACAGTTTATTGTGAGAATGTTTAACACAATGACTTACTGTTACAGTTTATTGTGAGAATGTTTAACAATGACTTACTGTTACAGTTTATTGTGAGAATGTTTAACAATGACTTACTGTTACAGTTTATTGTGAGAATGTTTAACAGAGACTTACTATTACAATTTATTGTGAGAATGTTTAACATTGACTTACTGTTACAGTTTATAGTGAGTCTGTGTGGAGACCGACAGTCCTATGCCAGTATAGAGTGCTTAAGGAAGCCAGGAAAATGCCTTCATGATGATCTGGCATTTGTAACAGACTTCATCAGTAAACATGTACAAGGTAGGCATGTGTTGGTTTTGTTTATTCACAGTGGTTTATGATATGATGCAGTAATGTTTTAACATTTTATGCTCCCTAACAAAAAAAACTTGAAATCATAGACTTTGTACGTCCAAGATCATATGTTTAATCTGTGCTCCAGCAGTCTGACACTATGGTACTATGATTGTTATTTTATCAAAATTGAAATGTTCAACCTTTCATTATAATAATCAACTAAATATTTCATTATTGTTATTGGAGGGCCTGTCACCACAGTCATTCATTGTCTACATCCAGCATCACAACAAAGTGACACTATACACATTTTACCTGATTGTTCCCGTTTTTGTCATAATATCTATGTATGTGCTGTTGATATTATAGGTAGACCGGTGTACAGTCTGGGTATGGATACCACCATACTGTCAGCCATCACCAGCTGTTTGTTATTTGGGTTGGTGCTGGTCGAGGCCAAAATGATATCTGAGGAATCACATCAACAAATACAAGCTATCCTATCTGTAAGTGGGATTAACAACAAATGATTACTACATTTACCAAATCTTAAATACATGCTGTAATAATAATTTCCTGTATATATGTAGTCTTACTTGCTTTTAACAACATCTGTTTCTGTAATCTTACCTGTGTGTAACAACACCTGTATCTGTAATCTTACCTGTGTGTAACAACACCTGTATCTGTAATCTTACCTGTGTGTAACAACACCTGTATCTGTAATCTTACCTGTCTGTAACAACACCTGTATCTGTAATCTTACCTGTGTGTAACAACACCTGTATCTGTAATCTTACCTGTCTGTAACAACACCTTTATTAGTAATCTTACCTGTCTGTAAATACAACTGTATCTGTAGTCTTACCTGTGTGTAACAACACCTTTATTAGTAATCTTACCTGTCTGTAAATACACCTGTATCTGTAGTCTTACCTGTCTGAATTAACACCTTAATAACACCTGTATCTGTAGTCTTACCTGTCTGTAACAACACCTGTATCTGTAATCTTACCTGTGTTAACAACACCTGTATCTGTAATCTTACCTGTCTGTAACAACACCTGTATCTGTAATCTTACCTGTGTGTAACAACACCTGTATCTGTAATCTTACCTGTGTGTAACAACACCTGTATCTGTAATCTTACCTGTCTGTAACAACACCTGTATCTGTAATCTTACCTGTCTGTAATAACACCTGTATCTGTTATCTTACCTGTCTGTAACAACACCTGTATCTGTAATCTTACCTGTCTGTTACAACACCTGTATCTGTAATCTTACCTGTCTGTAACAACACCTGTATCTGTAATCTTACCTGTGTGTAACAACACCTGTATCTGTAATCTTACCTGTCTGTAACAACACCTGTATCTGTAATCTTACCTGTGTGTAACAACACCTGTATCTGTAATCTTACCTGTCTGTAACAACACCTGTATCTGTAGTCTTACCTGTGTGTAACAACACCTGTATCTGTAATCTTACCTGTCTGTACAACAACACCTGTATCTGTAGTCTTACCTGTGTGTAACAACACCTGTATCTCTAATCTTACCTGTCTGTAACAACACCTGTATCTGTAGTCTTACTTGTGTGTAACAACACCTGTATCTGTAATCTTACCTGTCTGCAACAACACTTGTATCTGTAATCTTACCTGTGTGTAACAACACCTGTATCTGTAATCTTACCTGTCTGTAACAACACCTGTATCTGTAATCTTACCTGTGTGTAACAACACCTGTATCTGTAATCTTACCTGTGTGTAACAACACCTGTATCTGTAATCTTACCTGTCTGTTACAACACCTGTATCTGTAATCTTACCTGTCTGTAACAACACCTGTATCTGTAATCTTACTGTCTGTTAACAACACCTGTATCTGTCATCTTACCTGTCTGTAACAACACCTGTATCTGTAATCTTACCTTTGTGTAACAACACCTGTATCTGTAATCTTACCTGTCTGTAATAACACCTGTATCTGTTATCTTACCTGTCTGTAACAACACCTGTATCTGTAATCTTACCTGTCTGTTACAACACCTGTATCTGTAATCTTACCTGTCTGTAACAACACCTGTATCTGTAGTCTTACCTGTCTGTAACAACACCTGTATCTGTAATCTTACCTGTCTGTAACAACACCTGTATCTGTAATCTTACCTGTCTGTAACAACACCTGTATTTATAGTCTTACCTGTCTGTAACAACACCTGTATCTGTAGTCTTACCTGTGTGTAACAACACCTGTATCTGTAATCTTACCTGTCTGTAACAACACCTGTATCTGTAATCTTACCTGTGTGTAACAACACCTGTATCTGTAACAACACCTGTATCTAATCTTACCTGTTGTAACAACACCTGTATCTGTATCTTACCTGTCTGTAACAACACCTGTATCTGTATCTTATGTGTGTAACAACACTTATCTGTAATCTTACCTGTCTGTAACAACACCTGTATCTGTAATCTTACCTGTGTGTAACAACACCTGTATCTGTAATCTTACCTGTGTGTAACAACACCTGTATCTGTATCTTACTGTGTACAACACCTTATCTGTAATCTTACCTGTCTGTAACAACACCTGTATCTGTAATCTTACCTGTGTGTAACAACACCTGTATCTGTAATCTTACCTGTCTGTAACAACACCTGTATCTGTAATCTTACCTGTCTGTAACAACACCTGTATCTGTAATCTTACCTGTGTGTAACAACACCTGTATCTGTAATCTTACCTGTCTGTAACAACACTTGTATCTGTAATCTTACCTGTGTGTAACAACACCTGTATCTGTAATCTTACCTGTTGTAACAACAACTTACCTGTACCTGTATCTGTAGTCTTACCTGTGTGTGTAACAACACCTGTATCTGTAATCTTACCTGTCTGTAACAACACCTGTATCTGTAATCTTACTTGTGTGTAACAACACCTGTATCTGTATCTTACCTGTCTGAACAACACTGTATCTGTATCTTACCTGTGTGTAACAACACCTGTATCTGTAATCTTACCTGTGTGTAACAACACCTGTATCTGTAATCTTACCTGTCTGTAACAACACTTGTATCTGTAATCTTACCTGTCTGTAACAACACCTGTATCTGTAATCTTACCTGTCTGTAACAACACCTGTATCTGTAATCTTACCTGTCTGTAACAACACCTGTATCTGTAATCTTACCTGTGTGTAACAACACCTGTATCTGTAATCTTACCTGTCTGTAACAACACCTGTATCTGTAATACTGTACCTGTTCTGTAACAACACCTGTATCTGTAATCTTACCTGTTGTAACAACACCTGTATCTGTAATCTTACCTGTCTGTAACAACACCTGTATCTGTAATCTTACCTGTGTGTAACAACACCTGTATCTGTAATCTTACCTGTCTGTAACAACACCTGTATCTGTAATCTTACCTGTGTGTAACAACACCTGTATCTGTAATCTTACCTGTCTGTAACAACACTTGTATCTGTAATCTTACCTGTGTGTAACAACACCTGTATCTGTAATCTTACCTGTCTGTAACAACACCTGTATCTGTAGTCTTACTTGTGTGTAACAACACTTATATCTGTAATCTTACCTGTCTGCAACAACACTTGTATCTGTAATCTTACCTGTGTGTAACAACACCTGTATCTGTAATCTTACCTGTCTGTAACAACACCTGTTTCTGTAATCTTACCTGTGTGTAACAACACCTGTATCTTAATCTTACCTGTGTGTAACAACACCTGTATCTGTAATCTTACCTGTCTGCAACAACACTTGTATCTGTAATCTTACCTGTGTGTAACAACACCTGTATTTATAGTCTTACCTGTCTGTAACAACACCTGTATCTGTAATCTTACCTGTGTGTGTAACAACACTGTATCTGTAATCTTACCTGTCTGTAACAACACCTGTATCTGTAATCTTACCTGTGTGTAACAACACCTGTATCTGTAATCTTACCTGTGTGTAACAAACACCTGTATCTGTAATCTTACCTGTCTGTAACAACACCTGTATCTGTAATCTTACCTGTGTGTACACACTGTATCAATTACCTGTTGAACACACTGTATCTGTAATCTTACCTGTCTGTAACAACACCTGTATCTGTAATCTTACCTGTCTGTAACAACACCTGTATCTGTAATCTTACCTGTGTGTAACAACACCTGTATCTGTATATCTTACCTGTCTGTAACAACACCTGTATCTGTAGTCTTACTGTCTGTAACAACACCTGTATCTGTAATCTTACCTGTGTGTAACAACACCTGTATCTGTAATCTTACCTGTGTGTAACAACACCTGTATCTGTAATCTTACCTGTCTGTAACAACACCTGTATCTGTAATCTTACCTGTGTGTAACAACACCTGTATCTGTAATCTTACCTGTCTGTAACAACACCTGTATCTGTAATCTTACCTGTGTGTAACAACACCTGTATCTGTAATCTTACCTGTGTGTAACAACACCTGTATCTGTAATCTTACCTGTGTGTAACAACACCTGTATCTGTAATCTTACCTGTCTGTAACAACACCTGTATCTGTAATCTTACCTGTTTGTAACAACACCTGTATCTGTAATCTTACCTGTCTGTAACAACACTTGTATCTGTAATCTTACCTGTGTGTAACAAACACCTGTATCTGTATCTTACTGTTGTAACAACACCTGTATCTGTAATCTTACCTGTCTGTAACAACACCTGTATCTGTAATCTTACCTGTGTGTAACAACACCTGTATCTTAATCTTACCTCGTGTATCTTACAACACCTGTATCTGTAATTTACCTGTTGTAACAACACCTGTATCTGTAATTTACCTGTGTGTAACAACACCTGTATCTGTAATCTTACCTGTGTGTAACACACCTGTATTGTAATCACCTGTATCTGTAACTTACACCTGTATCTGTAATCTTACCTGTGTGTAACAACACTTGTATCTGTAATCTTACCTGTCTGTATTAACACCTGTATCTGTAATGTTACCTGTGTGTAACAACACCTGTATCTGTAATCTTACCTGTCTGTAAAATGTTGACGTGTTTAGTAATAGCTTACCTAACAAATTAATTTTAGTTGGGTCTCAGAACTTTTCTCAACTTAGATGTTAGCATGATTTAAAATTGAAACACAATCGATTTAAGCCATTATTACTAAATGTTTAGATGTAGCTTATCAGGGATTTTATCTCTCCAAACTATGGTCAAGATATTAAGACTATACAAAAAATGTATTCATATAAACTATGCTACATTGGTCATACCTTTTCTTTCATTTACAGAATTCCAATTTACCACCAGCCTTGAGACGTACCATTCATCGAATACATTCTTAGGATCAAAGCTTGTTGAAGTTCAGTCAAGTGCAATAATGTATAGATAGATTCAGGCTTAATTTTACCAAAGTCCTTGTGATGATACGTACATTTGCCCAGAATCCCATTGTCATTGAGCAGAACCATGAACATGACATTTGACATTGATTTAGACTCTGTGATATCCTGTGTGGCTGTGTAATAAAAAACCAAATTGAATGTATTTGTCCCTAAGTTTTGATTATGAAGAGTGAAGTGGCTCAACACAGTTCCACTGTCCACTGAAGGGAGTCTAAGATCCAGTTTCTGTCCATTTAAAGGAGAGCACATGCTTGGAATATCAATTATCAATAAGTTGTGTTGTTTTTAGCTCAAAACTTTTATTATGGTAACAACTTGACAAGTAAAAACATTCAAAAGGTAAAAACAAATATCAAAGAAATTTCCAAATAAGATATGAAAATTTGGCGTATAGCTTATAGCACCCATCCCTGTCGTCCTATAACATCCTCTTCCATTCACAACACAACTTTGAAATCCATTTAGTTTCATATAGATTGGCTTGGACAATGACATTTATAATTGTAAATAAAAATTAATTCATGATTTATTTGATATCTTCATTTTCAACTGCTTGTTGAATGGAATTCACCGTGCATCAAACTTTTGGACTTTAAACATATATTGTTGTTGACACATGAACGATTATTTGAAAATAATGGATAATACCGGTATTTGTTTTTCGACAGTTCAAATTCTTTTTAAAATCATGGTTTCTCGTTTATGTCCAATAGATGTACGAAGTCAAACAAAGCCGTTATCAGACTTCAGTAGTTGACGAAAAATACAAAAATATTTAATCCAAGAAGTCGTCACCTAATTACTGTTGAACATGAATGTTCAGAAACTTATTATTTATACACAATACTTGTCATGCAAAATCTTGGGCTGCAAAAACTTCATCATTTCGTAGTTCTTTATGTTCTGATTTCTCCAACTGCAGTAGTGATACACAGCATTTAATGAAAACAGAGCAAATGAACAAGACATGCATTTTCATAAAACATCACTTTCTTGGACACGTGGTACGTTTATGGCATGTCGAGCAGGCATGTGGTGCTTTCGACGCAGAGGTGGCCATTTTGTCTTTTTCCAGTCCAGTCCGCTTTCCTGGCAAGCCACACGGCGCTTCAGTTCCCGTGCTAAATAGGCCGAGTTGTCGCTGCGTGGAAGTGGGCCAAGACCGCGCTCTATATACGACTTACGGAACGCCTACAAATACATTATATAAATACATATAGTATAAAATACATAACGTTATGTCAATTCTATAAGGTCTAAAACATACTTTTTATGCTATTCAATTCAAATAGGTTTAAGCAGAACGCATTAAATTGATTACAGTGTAAAACATGAACGGTATCGCTATGTGGAATTCTTTTCAGTGTAAAAAAAACCCACATCAGTAGTACAGTATATACCCGTATGTATTCGGTACGTTTATCCTCCACTATCTGCTTTATGACGGCGTAGTCCTTGTGGCTGAATTTGGTCTTCATGACAAGCAGACGGTCATCTTGTTCCTTCCGAGAGAGACTCTCTATGTCCACCAACGCTTCGTGTATCTTGGAGTTGGTGATAGGGATGCTATTTAGGAGGCAAAGATTGAACATTTAATTGACAGACTGCATCTATTAATAATCATATTTATAATGTGGGAACGATAACATAGTTATAACATACTAAACTATGTCTCTTTTCGTCGTTTAACCGTGAATTAAAAGCACACGTAAATATTGTTCCAATAGAGCCAATAACTTTACTGTTTTGGTTCGGGTCGTATATCATCACAGTGTAATTTTACCATTGTGTAATGCCCTTGTACGACCTAGTGGTGGAGCTATTGGATTTATTCTCCCGTCTGCGATTGCCCGTCCTGTTGTCCGCTCGGTTGTCCGTCCGTCCACCATTCCGACCACTGCTTGTGGATGCTACATTCCTAGAACATTGCTCCCACAACTATGGCGAACAAGTACACAAAACATCAGATTACTACATAGTCCTCATTTATCTAAGACGGCAATAACCTTGGCTATCAGAGATAGGTAATTCCACTGTTGTCTGTCCCAGTTACTGCTGTTTTTATAGAATCTAAGGAAAAAATATTAACAGCACCCTTGGTATTTGGCCTGCGGTCTTGAAATGTAATTTCTAGCATGACCATGGATCAACACATGAAAACTTAGCAGATGCGTTTCTTGATTTAGTTAATGTGGCCTTGGCCTTTTACTTTTAAAACAATCTCAATCAGACACTATTGGTAAGGAATGTATACACAAAAGTTTGACAATCACAGGAAACGGACGACATCGCTACCGATGTGGGCATAGTGGTTCAGATATTATTAATAATAAAGTACAGTTGACGCAAAACAAAAGGCCAATCAGCACCTAAATTATCTAAATATACGCTATTACCTCTGTAGCCGACGTGTCCTCGGAGACGAGATCGGTGTCAGGGGAGGGCCAATACCGGCTAGGGAAATCGTACACGTCCGAATCTGGTCTGGGTCGAGCTGACGATCACAGGTAAATGATTCATTGTCACTCAGGTATATCATTTGTTACAAAGTTAAATCGCAAAGTAGGTTGGTTATGTCCAATGCCATTTAAGGATTAACCTCTTACTTCGCTTAGTTTATGAGATGATAAACTCAATGGAGTGCATCCTCGATACTCCAGGGGTTCCGATCACTTACGATCTCTACACCCCTGGACTATCTCATCGTAAAACTGGAGGCAACAGAACAGAACAGGTAATTTAGTCCTTTGATGTACATCAAAAGAGCCGTATAACGGTACACTGTGGTTGACTATGTGGCTTTGAAGTTGAGAGTCGCTCTCTCTGTAGTCTTCAAAGGAAATCTGTGCTGGTCTGTGATTGGTCAAATATTTTCAGCTGAGCTGCCTTCAATTTCACTATGAGATAGTCCAGGGGTGTAGAGATCGTAAGTGATCGGAACCCCTGGAGTATCGAGGATGAATGGAGTGGAGCACGAGGTAAATTGCGTCACAGGTTTACGACGCGAAATAAAAAATGCAGTATTTTTTTATTATTATTATTTTTTTTTTTTTTTGCGCGTCGTAAACCTGTGATTGCATAAATGTTTTTATGTTTTGGTAGACTGTGATATGTTCTTATCGTGTATTACGTCATTGTACCCAAATCGATACCCGGCAAGAAAAATGTATAAATGTAAGAAAACTAAATATATATAGATTTTTGTGATTTACCTATATAAAGGGGATTTAGAACGAATAGACGTACCTGGCCTTCTATACCTTTCTAAATACAATACCATTTTGTGTATAAATGCCTTTTGAGCTACAATATTGCAGTTAAAAGGGGATGTAGTTGCGCTTATTACACAGAGTTATACTGAAAATGATAGCATAGGCTGTAAAACTTGTACAATAGTACAAATGTGTTTCTGCAAATAGTAATTGTCGCACGGCCACATTTCTAGGGATTCACACGTTTCAGACCAAGTTATCAATTTCAAAGTTATGTTTCAGAGAAAATAAGATAAACAATTGCATATAACGAAACGTAAAAATAAATGCATCTTTGGTGTCATCACTGAGAAATGAGGTAAACTTTTTTAAAACAAATGTTTCAGCTATTTTCTCAATTAGGGTACAGTATCAATTCGGGTGCAGTATCAATTCGGGTGCAGTATCAATTGGACTAAACACCTAACTTACCTGTGTTTAAGGGGAGTGGCTCGGGTAAGGAAGCCGGGTCTATGATGTTAGATAGTTTGTATTTGGCCGGCAGGGTCATCAACTGTCCGTCATAGTACTGTGAACGCATGAACCGCACCTTGTCCTCTCTTCGCTGTCTTGGCATTATGACCCTTCTTGTAAACACGCCAAGAAACTCTTATCCTATAAGACAATTTTAAGATATTAAGTTAAGGGTGTTTGTATGTGTTTGAACTGACTTCGAAAGAAAACGACGGGTCTATTCAACATATTTATATCATGAATAATATCAAAATACACGGTACAGAGATCTACGATAATGTACAACTTATGGATGCTGCTGACAAGAGGGTATTTCACTAAAACTAAATCCCCGAACAGCATGTCACATCATCATATCTTCTTTAAAAGATCCAACAAATACAACACATTTTGACATTTTACTGTCAGTAAATTATTGAGACAGTCCACTTAGCTACAGTGAAAAGTAGACATATGAAGAACTTGTAAATGACGCAATTTTTTTTTTTTTTTTTTTTTTTTTTTTTAACCTGGATAAAGACTTCAGTCTGCACTCATATATTTATCAGATATCTGAAGTAATGGAAACTATAACATACAAGGTTCACCTCGCCTGCAACGCTGGGAACCAGGGAAGACAACACTAGCATGATTGAACTCGTGAATGATAATACATACGTATTCATAGGTACATTTACATCCGGCAATAGATTACTTATAAACGCGAAAATTCCCCCAACTTTACTGAAGTTGACACCATTTATGAGAAATAGATACAGAGCTTACCACAAGTCGTAATCACCGAGTCTGGTCAGAAATTCGTATAATTAAAAGGAAAGCATACCACAAGGTAGCCTTATTGGACCAGTCCTGTTCCTGATATGTGAAATATGTACCCTGAAATAATTACTTTTGTGAAGAAATAGTTGGTCACGTCAGTACCAAAATGTACCTAGGCAAAGGAAAGAGAAAGAAAGAAAAACGTTTTATACACTCATGTATAGAAACAAAACAAAAAATAGGCGTATTTGTAATTTTGGAGTGGAAATATCCTTAACTTCGAAATTGAAATCGCTTGTTATAACCTTTTTATATAATCTTATGCTATGATGTTACCATCAGACAGGACAATGCATGATTGCTACGACCTCAAAATATTACACGAGACGTCACGTTTTCAAAATAATTGTTTTCGTTTTTATGCTTTTCTATTGAGATGGAAATTATACAATAGACACAGGTATTAGAATTTATGATATATCAGAAATATTGTCTATTTTTTACTTACGATTTTAGCCTCCAATAGCCGTTTTACACTTTAGCCTTTTCTTGAAATATTGTTTTGATGACGTCATAATTAATATTGTAAACAATGTAACAATGACTATGGCGTTATTTGGCGGGATCACAGTGGTCTATCGACGTCAAATTCCGGATGTTTTTTTTTTCTATGGCCACGCACAGTATAATGATATTAAATTATGTCGCCACGATTGAAAGCTATGCAAATATTCTGAAGGTCACCATAGTTTAAGGTTTTTAACCCGTGTTATATCTAGTGATATGCCTACTTTTAGTGTCATGAAATAAACCTACAATGTTTTCATGAAAAGTAGTTCGCAGTGTCAAAATTTACAAGATACACAACAAGTTATACGAATCAACAGATAGACTTGAACAACTTAGTTCCAAATTTAGTTCTAAATTCGCCAACATGTATTTATAAGCATGAAAAAAACTGTATAACGGGAAATAAAAAAAAACCTTTTAACTACTAGTAAAAGTCGAAGTTGACTTACATATTTGTACGTGACACGTGGTATTTTGCCTCCTCTTCGAAGTCGAGAAACGAAATGTTGCTTTTTTGTTGGCATGCCGCCATGACAACCAAAAATGGGAAAACTCTTCTTTGCACCACTGGCATTTGCAGACTAAAAATATAATAATCTGACCGCATGTATCAGAATATTACCAATACATATATTAGGCCTATTAACATTTTTATTTAAACAAAATGTGTGCCCTGTGCTTTGTACCGCTCATCAGAACATAATTATGTACGGACATAGCATGAGTAAATACCTAACCAGATTAGATATAGTATTTTTTTAGCCTTGTCGAGTTATTTTCTGTGTAAAGAGTTCAGTTTTTATTCACCGTAGGTTTGCATCTACTTCAAATAAAACATGCATCTTACTTAATCACAAAATGATCTTGAACCTTAATCAAAGAAAAATTATGAAAGTTTATACTTAAATGATTGTCACTTAAAGATGCTCCACCGCTGACAAACGTTGTTTTTTTTACTATCAAAAATATGAGTAGTCGATTTAGTATTTTTCTTCATTGAAAAGTTTGAGCTTCTAATTTTACTTTAAGTTAAAAATATAAAAAAAATTAATTGCATCCCGAAAAAATTCCATGTCACTATATCCTATATGGAATGAAATACTGATTGCGTATGTACCAAAGGCAAAATAAATTATTTAACTACATTTTTTTGTGTTAATTATACACATATATATACACGATTAAACACCAATTACTGTTCAAGTGATGAATATCATTTATGCTCTGTCGGCGGTTGAGCATCTTTAAAGAGATAAGTTGTTGGCCATTGTGATCAAGTTAAAATTATATACCATAGTCTGTGTGTTTGCCGGAGTTATCTCCCTTCTTCAACGTTTGGATTGCGTTGCTCCGTTCAGACAAACTGAGATCTGAACAGTTTTGATATTTAATTGGTAACTGTTTTTATAGGCATGCTTATTTTGTTTTATTTCATAATTAACTATATATAGGTATTTAAAGAAACATTTGGGTAAGAATTCAAAATTTTCCTTTAAAGAAAAGATTTTTTGTAATAAACAAATTATCGTTGTTTTTAAACACCGAGTTTTAGTCTCCTATATATTGTGTATATACAATTTGTTGAATCCCAAGCGATACTCTGGTTTCTCTTCAAACCACGCATAAATCTTTCGCCTTTTACTAAAGATTTCCGTGGAGAGGAACATTTAATGAGTCTATAGACTATTTTTTAAACCCTGTCTTGAACAGGGTAACAAACAAAACAGAAATAAAAAAAGCTCTTCGAATTAACTTTGAGCAGTTCCTATAACGCAAAACGAAATTGGAAAGTCGTTGTAAGTATGAAAGAAACGGCAATGAAATTTTATTAACATATATAGTTTCTATATATATATATTCAAAGGAAACCAAAGGAAACCCAAACTGAACTTGAACACCTGAACTTGATACACAATAGTTACACGAAGATACAAAAAGATTAGTTGACAATCTCTGCAAATAACAATATGTATAATTCACACACCGGAATTTGACTTCAAACATTCTGATTGTAGATTATTAATTTTCGATTGGGCAAACTAATCACCAGCAGATACTCGTCACGTGGAACTGAGAACTATAAAATGGAATCGATCGACGAATTATCTTGATACCAATTCAATTACATTTGTAACATTTTTGACATGTATATTGTACTGTATCGTTATTGAATTGAATAAAATATTGTTTAAACCAATTCTGAGACATCTGTATTTATGTTAATGTACATGGTATTGTGATAGATGTCTTACGGAGTCTTACGCTAACCAGATTATTTCACTACGGGAAATGATCAACATTTGATATAGTAGGCTTTACAATCTGATTAAAATCAGCTGTTTGATACTCCGGTTACTACGTGCACCTCTACAAACACGGAGCGGAGCACGTAGTAAGCGGAGTATCAAACAGCTGATTTTAATCAGATTGTAGGCTTTAGAAAGTGTAAAGTGTAACTTCCGTCGTTAAATTTGCATAAGAAATTATTTATAACTTTAAACATTTGTTATTGTCGTAATAAATACAAAGGGATAAGGTATTTATACATGTGATAGGGGATTGGGTGATTTATATTTGAGTAAATTAATGTTTTATGTATTGCGAATATATAAATTAATGAAATGTAAATTCCTCTCTCTCTCTCTCTCTCTCTCTCTCTCTCTCTCTGTTGTAAATGGGCAATAACATTATTATTACATTTTCCTCTTTGTTTCCCCGTCCACGCCTCTAGGTTTGTATATGAAAATATTCCAAATACTGAATTATAGTGTTTATTCGTATAATGTATCTATTTATGATGAAAATGTGTAATCCTAATTGTTGATTTTTAAACAACAAAAATATGAAAATATCTCAAAACTCAAATAACTTCTCTATAGCGGGAGCACTTCGTTAATACGACGTTACTCCAAAATAGAGCTTTTAGCATACATTTGCATAAAAGCATACATAAAAATATACATATACTGTACCTGAATATGAGGCATTAAGAATGTTTCATGACAATGCTTTAATTAAAGCATTTCGTGTTGCTAATCACATTATTCTAAAGACATTTTTTAGAATTCCAGAAGATGGTGCCGCGCTAAAATCTTAACTATTTGTATTTGAAAGATACATTTTTGTGGATATTGGATATGTAACGCATGGACAGTTTGAGTATGGTTTCAAATGTGCAATAAAAAGACTTCTTTAAAAAGAAATGTATCTCTATATGCATTTCAAAGTCGCTATTTTTTTCACTTCAGAAAAAGATCAACGTTTTAAAGGGGTGTGTCAAGGAGATATCGAAAGTAGGTCAAACACATGTTGTATGTTTACAGAGGGCGCTGTCATCAACTGGTGTTGACCCCATAACACGGCTAGATTCTACTACTAGGCCTACGATGGCGGGTGCTAAATATGTCTGTCGGATCGGAAAAACTAAGCCTGTGTTTCTTATCAGCAGTCTTAAGAATCAATTCACCTGCCACACACGAAAAGATGTCTTTTGCACACATTTGAGAGGGATCACCACTACGCCGTTTCCGGAATTCCAAGGAGACCCCCAGTTGAAATCTCATGCAGATTTGTACAATGCAAGCTTGCAGAATCCAGACTATTTTTGGGGCACACTTGCCAAATCTAGGTTACAATGGTTTCAAAAATTCAATCAGGTTAAAGACTGTGATATAAATAAAGGTCACATACGGTGGTTTATGGATGGGAAACTGAATGCTTCGGGTGAGTAAACGACGTGGCCATGTGTAATATGATTAGGCTCCACTGTAAGTAACAGTACAATGTATGTCTGTGCACTCTATACAGACATGATAACGCTAACCATATCATTAGCCTGTGGCAGACATGCCTAGACCAGAATGACAGACTCTTGGCACGAAAGGAATTCTAAGACGTCACATCACTCCGTGTACATGCATGTAACACAGGGGTCTGTTTATAGCACAAGAATGTGTTCATTCCTTTGCACATTATGATAGGTTACAATGAGTTTGTGTATACTGTATAGACGGTAACATTACTGAGATAAGAGTGAACTCAACATTATTTTGATATCAAAGAGATATGGAAACTTATTGTTTTTAGCAGAGGAGATATTTGTGCATATTTTAATATTAAGATAAATATCATGCATGTAAAAACTTGTGGAAACCTGTAATCTTAGATAATCTAGATTATCTAGCTGTGGTGGATCAAACCCTGTGATTGTAAAAAGAATATGTTGCAGCTTGAAATTTATTACTTCTATATATATATCCAAATAAAAGAGCTATTTACCTCCTACCCTTATAAAACCCATGTCCAATTCAATACATAATAATAGGATTCCCAATTAACAGAGTTAAGGCCCTTTGCCAAGTGATCTAAATTACTTATCTTGGCTTAGAAAGAAAAGTCTTCAAGTATCCTCAGTTACCGGTATTAATCTGCTACATTACGAAGCTATACAGGTTACTTTGGTTTATATGAGAGCTACACTGGTTACTTTGTTAAGACTAGATAGAGGTTACTTTGGTTCAGACTAGATCTATACTGGTTACTTTGGTTCAGACTAGATCTATACTGGTTACTTTGGTTTAGACTAGATCTATACTGGTTACTTTGGTTTAGACTAGATCTATACTGGTTACTTTGGTTTAGACTAGATCTATACTGATTACTTTGGTTTAGACTAGACTATACTGGTTACTTTGTTTGACTAGAGCTTACTGTTACTTTGGTTTAGACTAGATCTATACTGGTTACTTTGGTTTAGACTAGATCTATACTGGTTACTTTGGTTTAGACTAGATCTATACTGGTTACTTTGGTTTAGACTAGATCTATACTGGTTACTTTGGTTTAGACTAGAGCTATACTGGTTACTTTGGTTTAGACTAGATCTATACTGGTTACTTTGGTTTAGACTAGAGCTATACTGGTTACTTTGGTTTAGACTAGAGCTATACTGGTTACTTTGGTTTAGACTAGATCTATACTGGTTACTTTGGTTTAGACTAGAGCTATACTGGTTACTTTGGTTTAGACTAGAGCTATACTGGTTACTTTGGTTTAGACTAGAGCTATACTGGTTACTTTGGTTTAGACTAGAGCTATACTGGTTACTTTGGTTTGGACTAGAGCTATACTGGTTACTTTGGTTTGGACTAGAGCTATACTGGTTACTTTGGTTTAGACTAGATCTATACTGGTTACTTTGGTTTAGACTAGAGCTATACTGGTTACTTTGGTTTAGACTAGATCTATACTGGTTACTTTGGTTTAGACTAGATCTATACTGGTTACTTTGGTTTAGACTAGAGCTATACTGGTTACTTTGGTTTAGACTAGAGCTATACTGGTTACTTTGGTTTAGACTAGATCTATACTGGTTACTTTGGTTTGGACTAGAGCTATACTGGTTACTTTGGTTTAGACTAGATCTATACTGATTACTTTGGTTTAGACTAGAGCTATACTGGTTACTTTGGTTTAGACTAGATCTATACTGGTTACTTTGGTTTAGACTAGATCTATACTGGTTACTTTGGTTTAGACTAGAGCTATACTGGTTACTTTGGTTTAGACTAGATCTATACTGGTTACTTTGGTTTAGACTAGATCTATACTGGTTACTTTGGTTTAGACTAGAGCTATACTGGTTACTTTGGTTTAGACTAAGCTATACTGGTTACTTTGGTTTAGACTAGAGCTATACTGGTTACTTTGGTTTAGACTAGAGCTATACTGGTTACTTTGGTTTAGACTAGAGCTATACTGGTTACTTTGGTTTAGACTAGACTATACTGGTTACTTTGGTTTAGACTAGAGCTATACTGGTTACTTTGGTTTAGACTAGAGCTATACTGTTACTTTGGTTTACTAACTATACTTGGTTTGGTTTGACTAGAGCTATACTGGTTACTTTGGTTTAGACTAGATCTATACTGGTTACTTTGGTTTGGACTAGAGCTATACTGGTTACTTTGGTTTAGACTAGATCTATACTGGTTACTTTGGTTTAGACTAGAGCTATACTTATTACTTTGGTTTAGACTAGAGCTATACTGGTTACTTTGGTTTAGACTAGATCTATACTGGTTACTTTGGTTTAGACTAGAGCTATACTGGTTACTTTGGTTTAGACTAGAGCTATACTGGTTACTTTGGTTTAGACTAGACTATACTGGTTACTTTGGTTTAGACTAGAGCTATACTGGTTACTTTGGTTTAGACTAGAGCTATACTGGTTACTTTGGTTTAGACTAGAGCTATACTGGTTACTTTGGTTTGGACTAGAGCTATACTGGTTACTTTGGTTTAGACTAGAGCTATACTGGTTACTTTGGTTTAGACTAGAGCTATACTTATTACTTTGGTTTGGACTAGAGCTATACTGGTTACTTTGGTTTAGACTAGAGCTATACTGGTTACTTTGGTTTAGACTAGAGCTATACTTATTACTTTGGTTTAGACTAGATCTATACTGGTTACTTTGGTTTAGACTAGAGCTATACTGGTTACTTTGGTTTAGACTAGAGCTATACTGGTTACTTTGGTTTAGACTAGATCTATACTGGTTACTTTGGTTTAGACTAGAGCTATACTGGTTACTTTGGTTTAGACTAGATCTATACTGGTTACTTTGGTTTAGACTAGATCTATACTGGTTACTTTGGTTTAGACTAGAGCTATACTGGTTACTTTGGTTTAGACTAGATCTATACTGGTTACTTTGGTTTAGACTAGAGCTATACTGGTTACTTTGGTTTAGACTAGAGCTATACTGGTTACTTTGGTTTAGACTAGAGCTATACTGGTTACTTTGGTTTAGACTAGAGCTATACTGGTTACTTTGGTTTAGACTAGATCTATACTGGTTACTTTGGTTTAGACTAGAGCTATACTGGTTACTTTGGTTTAGACTAGATCTATACTGGTTACTTTGGTTTAGACTAGATCTATACTGGTTACTTTGGTTTAGACTAGATCTATACTGGTTACTTTGGTTTAGACTAGATCTATACTGGTTACTTTGGTTTAGACTAGAGCTATACTGGTTACTTTGGTTTAGACTAGATCTATACTGGTTACTTTGGTTTAGACTAGATCTATACTGGTTACTTTGGTTTAGACTAGAGCTATACTGGTTACTTTGGTTTAGACTAGATCTATACTGGTTACTTTGGTTTAGACTAGATCTATACTGGTTACTTTGGTTTAGACTAGAGCTATACTGGTTACTTTGGTTTAGACTAGAGCTATACTGGTTACTTTGGTTTAGACTAGATCTATACTGGTTACTTTGGTTTAGACTAGATCTATACTGGTTACTTTGGTTTAGACTAGATCTATACTGGTTACTTTGGTTTAGACTAGAGCTATACTGGTTACTTTGGTTTAGACTAGATCTATACTGGTTACTTTGGTTTAGACTAGATCTATACTGGTTACTTTGGTTTAGACTAGAGCTATACTGGTTACTTTGGTTTAGACTAGCAGCTATACTGGTTACTTTGGTTTAGACTAGATCTATACTGGTTACTTTGGTTTAGACTAGAGCTATACTGGTTACTTTGGTTTGGACTAGAGCTATACTGGTTACTTTGGTTTGGACTAGAGCTATACTGGTTACTTTGGTTTGGACTAGAGCTATACTGGTTACTTTGGTTTAGACTAGAGCTATACTGGTTACTTTGGTTTAGACTAGAGCTATACTGGTTACTTTGGTTTAGACTAGAGTTATATATATATATACTGGTTACTTTAATTTAGACTAGATCTATAATGGTTACTTTGGTTTAGACTAGATCTATACTGGTTACTTTGGTTTAGACTAGATCTATACTGGTTACTTTGGTTTAGACTAGAGCTACACTGGTTACTTTGGTTTAGACTAGATCTATACTGGTTACTTCGGTTTAGACTAGATCTATACTGGTTACTTTGGTTTAGACTAGAGCTATACTGGTTACTTTGGTTTAGACTAGAGCTACAATGGTTGCTTTAGAGTAGACCATTATCAGTAAGACTATCTGCTAGTCTTTCAGCTGTCTCCTCCAGTGATATGTAAAGTGTCCTTGAACGGGACCTGTATAATGGGACATGTACAAAACAGCACTGACCTTGTGAAGGCACATAGAATATGATAGATAAGACACTTACAGTAACTAGAAGATAAGTTAACACATGTCTAGACCAGTAGGTATGAGGGCAATAAGTAAATCTACACAGGTAAATGTATTTGTGTCAATCATATGTGAAAACTTGAGATCAATCCCCGCCTTCCGCAAAAAAAAGTTTTAATTCCCACCTGAAATTGATCTGAATTTGATTAGGATATTTTGGCATGTATGTTTATCTGACTTGACAAACTTCTTAGATTGGCCTGACATTGACTTCATTGCTCACTGCGAAATTCTTTTTGGGCCATGCATTCATATTCATGGCAGATCAAATTCAAATAGTTATTTTCTTTTTAAAGAAATGAACATAATGTTGAGTATATTTCGTCAACTTCAAACAAGAATCCTGTGACAGAGGAAAGTCAAAACATACAAAACAAGCGTTTAAAGATTAGCATATCAAAGTTAGAACATATTTAAAATTCCTAATTGAAAACATGAGAAGTGGAGAAAGAGAATTTTAGATAATACAAAATGAACCTAATGATCATACCTTGATGGATGATCAGTAATCTTTACTTGAAGGAAGAGTAAGGACAAATATCTATATCAAAATGTACTACAAACAAGAATAGCGTGTAATTATAAGTATCGCCTGTACCACATTGTTGATTTATCAAATAACTACAATGGAATATTTAAAAACATCTAAGAAAAAGAAAAAAAAAGAGAAAGAGCCAAGTATAGTTTAGCATCCCTAAGTTTCACAGCCTCTGTATCCCACGGAACGAAATGAATCCTGCAATAATTAGGTGTGTTGAGGTGATAATGATGTCCTTCAGGTATGTTTAAAGTTTGGTCAGAATTGGACTTAAACTTTTTGAGAAACAGAGCTAAACACAAAACTTTAGAGTGAAATGTTGACGACAATACCGCCGCAAGAAAAGTAACACCATAGTATCATCTTTGTGAACTATCGTTGCGAGCGATACAAAAATGGACTGCTTGTAGATATAGATAATGTGCCGGAATGCTAAGGAGGGTGTTGGGTTGGTCTCCCTTGTAGTCAAAGTTCAAATGTTCTGACAACAAAAACATAATCACTTAATTATGTAAAGTCTTAATTACAATAAAGTTTCTTACCTTTACCTGTAATTGGTGAGCAGAAAGCTGACTTGTAGATACTGTATCAATGGTTGTCGGTTGGAAGGATATATGAGATGATAATTATTATGATCAGCTAAACTAAAATAATGTTAATGTATGCTTTTTCATATTATATCACTTATACATAAATCTCATGTAAAGAGTTGTGAATCTTCTTGTCTGGATATATTTACAGTGAACTGTGTAGATAGGTATGCTAAAAAGACTGGAGATGCCATAGCCTTGATCTGGGAGAAAGATGAACCTGGGACAGAAGAATATGTTACCTACAGGTAATGTATCTGTATGTATATAGCCTAATATGACCCTTATTAATGCCTTTTATGTAACTCTAGTTACAGATCTGTGGTTACAGATAATGCTAGTCCGTTAAACCTGACTATATTATTTAGCTTTTTAATTTATTTTAGTTTTTTGCCTTATACATATATTATTATTAGGCAAAAAAACCAAACAAATTAAAAACCTAATAATATAGGCAGGTTTAGCAGACTAAGATAATGTTACCTTAGTTACAAACAGAATTAGTGTGACATTAGTTACAGGCAATGTAAGTCAGACTATAAAACTAATTTAACCTTAAAAAGGATTTATTGGCATATATTACCATGTGACCAAAAATGTTTTATTAGGCCTGTATATGTGTAAAGTAAATATCAACAAATTAAAGTGAATGGCTTTATATGTCTCATATCCTAACAGAACTGTCCAATAACCATGAAATGGTGATATGCATGAAGCAATGTGTCCTCATACATATGATTGACAGTTATTTTTTAGGTGAGCTGAAGCAGATGAGCTTTCCAGGACGATAAGCTTTTCAGGCCCATTTGGCCTGTTTTGTTTTTCCTACTGACAAAGTTAGTTATTGCAACCTTTCTTATTCACAGGCAGCTGTCACAAATGGTTAACAAGATGGCTAACATGCTCAAGAGCTCTGGTGTTGGCAGGGGAGACCGTGTAGCTATATACCTGCCTACCTCGCCAGTCGCCGTGGCAGCCATGATGGCCTGTGCCAGAATCGGGGCCATCCATAGTGTGGTCTTTGCTGGATTTAGTTCAGATGCTTTAGCTGGCAGGATTATCGATGGTACTAACCATATACTGTAGTTTTACTTTTAAGGAATTTTTAAACCATTCACCAGGAATAATTAGAATATATGTTTATCAAAATTAACCATTAGAGTGTAAAGATAAGCTCGGCTTAGTAAGCCTAAATACATTACATATTGCTTTGTTTTCCTAAGGATAAGAGATGAATGCTTTTACTAATAAATATAGATTCATAGCTGTTTATTCATAATCAGAATATGAATACTTAAAAATGACTTTG
Source organism: Argopecten irradians (assembly GCF_041381155.1). NCBI lineage: Eukaryota > Metazoa > Mollusca > Bivalvia > Pectinida > Pectinidae > Argopecten > Argopecten irradians. The sequence continues at coordinate 55,549,102 of NC_091136.1, forward strand.
AAAAAACAAAATACCAAAACATTTGTTTGAATGAATATTTAAACAAAATACAACATACATAGATAGTTTCTGACATTCTAACTATCATCACACGATTTATGACTTGATGATTTCTCTGTATTGTAGCTGATGCTGAGACAGTGATAACAGCTGATGAGGGTGTGAGAGGTGGTAAGCTTATTCCCCTCAAACAGACAGTAGACGCCGCTGTGGCCCAGTGTCCCTGTGTAAAACGTGTGTTTGTGTACCAGAGGACTGGGAATGATGTCCCAATGAACAAACTCGACATTTCATTAGACAAGGTAGTACCCATCTTATCATGTTGTCTGACCATTACTATCCAACAATTAAATTATCCACAAATATAGTATCTGAATGCCTCTTAGTTTTTGAAATATTATCAATTTGTAAGAGACTCTCAAACTTTAGAAGCCTTTTGTCCATTAAACAAGCATTTTTCACTGGGATTTGTTTTTAGGAAATGGCGTGTCAGTCTGATGTGTGTGACCCAGAAGAAATGGGAAGTGAGGACCTACTGTTCATGTTGTATACCTCAGGGTCAACAGGGAAGCCAAAAGGTATCGCCCACTCTACGGCCGGCTATCTCCTGTACGCTGGCATCACACAGAAGGTAACAACTGCTTATGCATGGGAACACCCTACTTCCTGTATGTAAGACAATGTCATATTACCATTTCTATGTCTATAGAGGTTTACCAGTAAGTAACCCTGTTCTAGGAGAATACAAGACAAATACGTGTATATGTCCTTTGTAACAAACTGGACATTATATATTGATAACCAAGTAGCTCAATACATCCATTTTGAGACAATAAACCAATGTGGGTAAGTATGATTTACCATCTATTGATTGTGATGTTACATTTTGATGTGATTTTGTGACGTCATAATCACTGGAAGTGAAGGCCACTAACTGACAGTAAATCATTTTGGTATCATAAAATGCCTGTATTAATGAAACATGAAGGAAGTGTTTAGAGGTCTCTGCTATGAACCTCGGTCTGGTTGTGACCTTCTGTTACAATACCATGTTTTGTTTTTTTTATTTCAGCATGTGTTTGACTACCAGGAAGGAGAGAGGTTTGGCTGTGTGGCAGATATAGGCTGGATCACTGGTCACACATATGTGGTGTATGGTCCGCTAAGTAACGGGGCAACCACAGTGCTGTTTGAGAGTACACCTACCTACCCTGATCCAGGTAAACTCCAAAGCTTGTTCTTCAATGGTGATGAATATTTTTATTTTTATAAGAAATATTTATCCTTTAGGAGCACTAATTTGGATTCTATCAGATGTTATTGATGAAAATTATTTTTTTGCACTTGAATATGTTGAGGTTATAGTACACACATGTAGTTAGTTTGGTATATATGACATCAGACTCATAGGAGTTCAGAGGAGGTGAAATGGCCATAGTTAAAATGTCTAATGGGAATAAATCACGTACCATATGATACCTGATAATGTTTGTGCGGGACTAGATGTCTAGTATATCCAGTAGTGATGGAATGTAAATATTTGTATATACAAATATTGAAATGGCGTTAGTGCGGGATATTATCTTTTGACGTCATTCCATCACCAATAGAAACAATAGTCTTGCACAAACATTATTGGGTATCACATGGTATGCGAATTATTCCCATTGGATTTATTTTCATGAAACATCGACTCTAAGAAATAGTACTAGTATTTCAGAGACTGTATATGTAGTTACCTTGTGAGTTACTGATTTTAAATGGAAATTAATCTGAATATGTTGGCTTTACACAGGACGATACTGGGAAATGGTACAGCGTCTGAAACTGAATCAAATCTACCTCGCTCCTACCTCTTTGCGTCTTCTTCTCAAGGAAGGCAATGAGTGGGTGACAAAGTATGACCGTTCATCTCTCAGAAAACTGGGCTGTGGTGAGTATAGGTATTAGATCAGAAATAATTTTAATGTCAAACATTGTCAGCATAGCCAGGTCTTCAGGTGGAAGTCAATGGTAATATTCATATTCAGTCACTGTAATGTTTTAATACATTATGAATTTTTTAACGAACTAATTTAAAAGTAATATTTTATGTTATAGTTGGTGAGCCGTTGAATAGCGAGGCCTACGACTGGTACAATGATGTTATTGGAGACGGGAAATGTGAGGTGGTGGACACTTGGTGGCAAACAGGTACAAATGAGAAGAGTGAGGGTCAATTCTCAAATCAATAAAGTAAATAATATGGGAAAAGTAAAGAATTGTGAACGAAAGGCTAAAGATAGCAGCACTTGTGCTTTCCACAGTCATTAATACATCAATCAGGTAATATGTATCAGATACATTAGGGTGGGGTGGGAATGTTAATGGCAGATTCTCATACTCAAGTTTCTGTATTAGCTAAGAAAACACTAGTTATTGAAATTCTAAATTATGTTTATCATTGACACATTGTAACATTTAGATTCTACACACAAAAGATTATTTTTCTCTGTCTGACAGAGACAGGAGGAATAGCCATAGCACCCCGACCGTCTGCTAAAGGGGCCAAGATTGTAGCTGCCAAGCCAATGAGACCACATTTTGGTATTCAGCCAGCTCTTATGGACAAAGATGTAAGACATCTCTGCTAACAAATATATTGAAATTTATACAAAAATGCAAATTACATTGTAAAAGAAAACAAAATCTGGAGCTATGTCTCTAATTTCACAGATTAATGTAAACATCTTCTCTGTTTCAGGGGAAGGAATTGACTGGCAGTAATGTACAAGGAGCTCTGTGCATTAAGTCTGTCTGGCCTGGAATGGCTCGTACCATATACGGGGACCATAAACGCTTCCTTGACACCTACTATAATCCATACCCAGGTATACGTTCATACAATAATGTACATGTAATGTTAAGTTATGGAACAAGTTTATAACTTATGGTCGGTTTGGTTTCATTTTATGCTGTGGAGAGTAATAGTTAAACAAGATAGATATGCCAATTTGATGGTTGTGAAGAAAAGTCATTAGTTCCCATGAGAAATACCACTAATCTACTGCTAGTTATCTAGCATGCTGATGTTGTAATGTTATTTAAAGGTGATAAAAACAGAACGGACATGGAAAATGAGATAATACGCTAGAAACATTTGTAATGCCTATCTAAACATATACCAGTTTGATATTTGCTTATATTTTGTCTCTAAATAGTAAAATTAATGAAAGCAATCTTCACATCTTTTCAACGACAGATTTTTTTCTATGACTTACCTCCCTTGAGTTCCGATGAGTTGTGACGTCATCTGAGACAATCAACTACCGGAAGCCGGTGTGCCGATCGCGGAACTGTCAACATTTTAGTCACATGTCTTAGCACTTACGGAAATACACACGGAGAAAAATATGTTATATTTCGACTTATTGGGTAGCTTGATTTATCCAATACATAATGACACATTATTGACGTCATCACCTATGAAATGACGTCACTACATGTAAATAATGATGTCATTAATGTCGCGGGTACATATGTCATGTGGCGTATGGTGTGCCAGGGGTTAAACCACTCGTATGAATAAGTAGTTCTTTCCTATTCAGTCCACCCTGGAGTTATACGACTGTGCATGTATGTAATTTATAGTTTACACATAAAATTAACCGAGGAGTTTTGTTATACATATAATCTACTGGTAATTTTATGTGCGAAATAAGGTCGTAGCGAAAATTGGGCCCACCTCTTTAGACCTACGTTTTAATAGAAAAATCATCTGTTACAAACATACGGAGACATGAAAAATACATGCAGATTAAAAGAAAAAAAATCAATAATTTATAAGTTGTGTCTTTTTGCCTCCTATTTTCGTCGACTGAAATGTTCTCAAAATGCGCATTAAAAATAAAAGAGGTCCTTCTGCACATTTTTCATACTTCATTTTAGGGATTTTCATATTTATTTTGGGTTACACAACAATGTGCCGGTGGTATGAAACCGGTATGTTCAGATCTAGTCCGCTAAACCTGCCTATATTATTAGGCTTTTTTAATTTATTTATTTTTTGCCTAATATATAGGGAAAAACAACAACTAATAATATAGGCAGGTTTAGCGGACTAGTTCAAATCGAGCAGGGTTGCATAATGATATGACGACATTCACAGTTATCATTATTTAATTGCAGGAATTTAAATTCGAAAAATTACCATGTTAAGAACGCTCTAAAGTCATCAAAATACATCGTAAAACTCATCTCAGCAATCGTAAATACATTTAGTAATATTTTTCCTTCTCGGGGGAGACCTTAGGACCCCCAAAAAACAAAATCTCTCGCCTTAAGCCCTTGCAAAATCATCATCGGTCTCCCCCGAACCCTCAAAACACCACAATGCTTGCAAATTTGGCCAATTTTAGTACTCATTAATTTCCTGTTATATTCTACATAGTACACTTGCGTATATATATGTAGAATGCGAATTTTACCGATTTTTTTTTTATTTAGACCCCTAGATCGTCTCATAATGGTCAATAGGCTATCTAGTGTGCTGTGGTCTGTGCGTATACTTTTAAAATTTACTAAGGTCGACAGGTTTCTTATTTCCAAAACTCCGCACGGTTAGAAAATATAATGAAGCGGTCTTGTAAATGATTTGTGTTTTATAAGAAATATATGTTGTTTCATGGTCCTGTGTTAGTTGAACTATTACATGTGTATCTTGTCCACGAGTACATGTCATCCATATTAGGTCATTGTATCTAGTATGTGTTTTGTGTCCCGTCTTTTTTATCGGCCGTGCGTGTATTGTTACTACTGTACATGTTATTCTATTTCGTACACATCAGTAAAACTCATTATAGAACTTTAAGAAAATAAATAAGTCTAGCCCTTTCTGTGCGGTGTTCTGAAGGATTAAGCTTCAAATAGGAAATATAGAGGTGTGCAGTACGTACATAAGGCGGGATAGGGGCACGTTTATCGCGGTATGATAGGGTTTTGGATAGGGTATGAAGGGTGGCGTTTTTTTTTATAAATATGCATTATATGTACATGTATGTGCATGTAGCATATAGTCTCATTGTAATTTAATTGGGTCCATTTTCTTGTAAAGTCATATTTCTTCTTGTTGGTTTAACTTTAAAGTCTATGTTTTGAGTTTTAAGTTACAGACAAAAGTCAAGCGCAACCCCCTTGAACCTGAGTCAGTGACACACACACGTACACGGTGTCAAATGGCTTTTAAAGATGCTCCACCGCCGACAGAGCATAAATGATATTCATCATTTGAACAATAATTGGGGTTTAATCGTGTATATATATGTCTAATTAACACAAACAATAATATAGAATAATTTATTTCGCCTTTAGTGCATGCGCAATCAGTACTTCATTCCATATAAGATATAGTAACACGGATTTTTTTCGGGATGCAATTAATTATATTTCATGTTTTTAACTTGAAGTAAAATTAGAAGCTCACAAACTGTTCAATGGTGGTAATGGTGTATAGTAAGTAACTTTTGTAACTGAAGAAAAATACTAAATCGTCTGCTCCTGTTTTTGATAGTGAAAATTTACCATTTGTCAGCGGTGGAGCATCTTTAACATACTGAACATAACAATTTTATAGCCCAGAATATGACGATAAGAATGAGTAAGCTATCGTTTTTATTATATCATTGTATGTTATAGATTATATATTATATACGGATTCCGTAGCGCGACTGTTTTAAATATCTATAATCGCCAATACCGCAACACTGCCCCATTGAGTTTCCTGGCTCTTGTCACAGCTCTTGGTCTCAGATGACGTCACGAATCTACGGCCACCTGGTGATATCAGGGGCGATAAGCGATGCGATTGTTCTAGACAAGGGTCGTTGTGGACTTCGTTTCAAGCACATTTTATGGAAATTACGTCAAATACAACCTGTATTTTTTGTTGGAAATCATAAAGTGCACCACAATAAACAAATATCAACACAAAAATAGCATATTTAAAATCTGTTTTTATCACCTTTAATGTATGAATGTAATCACTAGAAAGCAGCAATGCTAAGACTTTACACTTTCTTACGGATTGGTAACTTGTTCTCCAGGTTACTATTTTAGCGGAGATGGTGCCCATCGCTGTGAGGAAGGGTACTACCAGATCACAGGTAGAATGGACGATGTGATGAACGTCAGTGGTCACAGAATAGGCACAGCCGAAGTGGAAGATGCCATGGTAACCATTCCTTTTTCCGTGTACACAACGATTAACTCAAGGACTTTTACTATGTTTGATATTGTTTCACAGAAATAAACTTTCGCGAATTTATCTTGATCGTGATATTTGTAAGTAAATTGCTTTTAAAAAATGCAACTATATTCATCTGTGATGGTTATGACACTTCATTATGTATCATGTTGTAGGATAACCATGCTCAGGTGGCCGAGACAGCTGTGGTGGGATACCCACACGACGTCAAAGGAGAAGGTAGGCTTCTCAATCTTACTAAAAAGTTGTTCTTTCTGAAGCAGGGATTTCTCCATTAAGTTAGATATAGTGTGGAATATATTATACCTACCAGGTGATTTCATAGACAAGATATTTTAAAGTAATTAGTAATAAGTAATTAAATGTCCGACCTCTGTTGGTTTCCAGAGATTACCTCAAAAACTAATTTGTTGATTGTTTTACTAATAGGTATTAGTTCGAGATGTGCGATAGAAATTTATTTTTTTTGCAAGGAATCCAAAATGGCTTCTTTGACTTCTATACCGGTAAAATCTGAAAAATTGTTTTCTTTCAATGAAAAAAGGTACACAGGAATTTTGGGGACACTTGATTATCAAAATCAAAATGGTCGCGGTGCCTACAAAGGGTTTAGAATTTTAAAAATCATACAATTTCAGTGAAAATGGCTATGTGGGTATATGAATTTTCCGGAACATTGAATGCCATGGTGATTTTAAAATATCCTATGGCCAAAGTGACAAAAAACAGACAAGTGATAATGACATTTTGTCTTTCAAACTTGTAACAACTTCAGAAGCTGTAAGGCTAGGTCATATGTTCTTTTGACACTTCTGTCTGACACTATTGAACTCTTGGCCTCTTCATTGATTAATAATGACATGTCCTTCCATAACCTCAAAAAATTACCCTCAAGATTTGTCAGAAAGGTTGGGATATACTGTTCTTCTAATTGTTCGTTAATCTTTCGATTTCTTCTGCTTCTATAAAAATAAATATTATTTTTACACCTAATAATTGTTACTCCTGGTAATATTTTGTTGATTGTGATGTCCATGCTGTCTAGGTATTTATGCCTTTGTGGTGCCCATGGGAGATGTTGATCCAGAGGAAGCAGACGCTCTGAAGGCAGAACTGAAGTTAATGGTGAAGACTGTCATAGGAAGCTTCGCTCAGCCAGACAAGATACTGGTAAATGTCTTCAGTTCTGTCTATAGAATCGTTACCTAACACCATGAGCATCATTGTCTTCTGGTAGAACAGAGAAAATTAGGTTCTCTTCCCCAGCTGACACGCCAAAACTAGTAGTTACAAAGTTATCAGCCCTTGAGGAACTTGGGGAAAGGTATTGATTCTGAAGTCAACAGTTTGCGAGCATTATGTCATACTTTTCAAAGAAAAGGCAAGATCCACTTACAAAATAATCTATGTCACAATGAGTACCTAACTGCAGGGGAGGTCACTGTGTAATATACAAATAAGAAATAGTTAAAACTTGTTTGAAAATAAAAGTAATTACTCATTTTTAAACATGATAGGTGAGAAATGAATTGCTTACACAATTAAGTACACTTGAAGATGTCTTATAATGTTTTAAGGATCTATCACACCCAATGTAATCTGTATTATGATTGTCCATTATTGAACTGAAATCTATTCTGTCCCTTCCTTATTAACAAAATGTAACTGTATTTTATATAATTACAGTTCACTCCAGGTTTACCTAAAACAAGGTCTGGTAAAATAATGAGAAGAATCCTGCGAAAGGTTGCAGACAACAAACCCGATGAACTTGGTGACATATCGACCTTGGTTGACCCGTCGGTGGTGGAAATTTTAGTACAGAGACACAGTGAGGAATTCAAGGTCTGATGGTGTCACAAAGATCAGGCCAAAAATTCTAAATTTGTCTGGTCGACCATCAGTTTATAGATCAGAACTGCTGTCAGGTGTTTATATTATAGATTCATAGAACAACGATAGTTTTATATAATAGCATTGTACACAATCTATAACTATGATTTCTGAACTAGTATCAGTGGTATTTTAACACAATGTATAACTATGGTTTCTGAACTAGTATCAGTGGTATTTTAACACAATGTATAACTATGGTTTCTGAACTAGTATCAGTGGTATTTTAACACAATATATAACTGTAGTTTCTGAACCAGTATCAGTGGTATTTTAAAACAATATAGGTTGTAATGCTTGTTGTAAGTGGTTGTTGACCTTATCTGATTTAATTCCGTATAGAAAAGCTTGTGATCAAGGTCCGAAACTGTTCTTATTTATTACAATCTGGCCAATAATAATTTGGACTCGTTAGTAATCTCAACTTGAAGCTGGAATCTAGACATTTTCAAGTCAAAGAGTTACTAGTATGGTAAATTAGTAATGTAATATAGTATTGTGTGTTACATGGGCAGAAATTGAAATACTTTTGTAAGCATATAATCCAGGCTAAATGTACCTTGTTATGTTACACAGTACAGCCTTATCCCCAGTAAGTCAACTGGAGTATTCAGATTAATATCATATAAGTATACATGTTCTTGTATAAGAAGTTTTAGTAATATAAACCTAAAGTTTGGATGGGACCAAAGAAAGACTTGTGATTAAAGGACTCCTTACATATGTTTAGAGGATCAGCTGTACTGTTTGTGGTTTTTAGACAGACAATATTTACAGAAAAATATATACGAATCTATATATCAAGTAGTATATATATATAAACATGCATCATACTCCATGTAAATTTAAACATTAATTGCCGTTTCATTTTGGTTGTGGTTACTTTATTCAGGGCGTGCTTGTTCATATGAATCCTCTTTCATCAGTCTGACATAGCTCTTGTTTGATTTTGTCCTATTTTTACAGAAGATCAGAATTTCTTGTATTTAACTCTTAGTTCTAAATCATTGTGATGAAAACATTTTTACATCATCACTTTATCTTATATGTTGATACTATTCTAAAGTATATTATCTTAATAATTAGACATGCACACTGTACGTACACACATGTACAGATACACATCTCAAAAGGACTTTTTAAGAACATGGTTAATGCTTATAGATAATAAAAGTGCTAACATTTTGTTCTTAAAGTGATCTCCACCTCTTTCTCCCCCTTTCTTTTGATTTTAATGGTTTTCATTTTTGTTCATAGTATTAGTGGTATGTTCTAAGTTTTGTTTAAGATAATTACTAGTAAGTCTAAAAATTTGTATTTCAAATTTAATTTGAAAATTACTGTAGTATCAGTAAAACATTGTACATGTATTGATATTAACAGACTGTGATAGACTACCGTTATGAAATAGACTTTTATTACGTGTGTATTGTAGGTCGTGTGATGATGGCTTACTTTTACATGTAGTGTAGGTAGTGTGACTGTGACATACCTTAGTAGACTGAAATGTTACCTTGGACTCGGCACCAAAGCCTGTTCATTGGTCACTATTGAGATCTTATAGCTACGAGAATGTCATAGGAAATAGTTTTAAGTTCTTAGCTTTTATATCCATACTTTCAAATTTCATAAGTGAGTTTGATTACCCTGTACACATGAAGCTGAATACATGTAATTAAGAATATAAGTGTACATAAACTGGTTAGAGTCAGTAACCATAGTCACTGAAATACTGATAAATACTAAGATTAGCCAAAATAGTTGCTATTGATTTCTGTTATAAAAATTGTTCCTTTTCTCTCTCTCTTTTTTAATGAAATGTCCCTGCTAGTCATTATTAATGAAATTTTGTGAGATGCAAATACATATAAATTGTTGTATACTTGTTATAAAACTATTTTCTTTGTTTTTTATGAATGTAGCTCATTTTTAAATAAAAAAAAAATCTAATATATACTGTACACAAATGTAATGGCAGATTCATTGATAATTTTATATTTTTGTAATTACAGATTTTTTTTTATCAACTACTGTGAGAATTTTAGTGTCTACATCATATTTCATTTATTCATTCATCAATACTCAACTTTGTACATATATACATGGTCATGAAATTATTCCATAATGCTATGACTGCCTTATTTACATACCTGATAAACAGAATAAAGTGCTATCTCTACATCTCTTGTCTGTTGTGGTGTCAGTCCTACATGTGCTCAAAGTTTCCATTATAATGACCTCTTTATCAGAATTAAGCTGAGATAGTCTATTGGAATTTACAGACAGTTCCACTTTTTCTTCACAGAAAGTGAGTAATTACAAGAGGCCCAGAGGGCCTGTATCGCTCACCTGGTTTTTTGTTAGTAATTATCACAAGACTCTGACAATTAGAAAAATAAGCAAAATTGACTCCCAAAGTTTAATTTTGAATCACAACCATACAATGATGCTATTGATACCATACAAATATGCTATCCAATACATAGGTTCAGAGACAAAGTAATTTATATGAAAGTAGTAGCCTAATTGACCTTTTTGACCTTGCATCTATTGCCGTCTAAGGCCCCGGGGGTCAGGCCTATCATTTGTACAATTTCAAATCCCAACCCTATAAGGATGCTACCATTGCATTATAAGTGCTCTTCCATTCTTAGTTGCAGAGAAGAAGTCATTTATATGGAAATAGCTAAATTAACCCCTTTTGACCCCACCCTTCAGGCCCCCGGGGGGTCAGCCCCATCATTTGCAAAATTTTGAATCCAAACCCTATAAGGATGTAACCATTGCATTATGAGTGTAATCCAATGTTAAGTTGCAGAGAAAAAGTCATTTATATGGAAATTGACCACTTTTGACCCCGCCCCTCAGGCCCCCGGGGGGTCAGCCCTATCATTTGCACAATTTGGAATCCCCACCCTATAAGGATGCTACCATTGCATTATGGGTGCTATACCATGCTTAGTTGCAGAGAAGAAGTCATTTATATGGAAATAGCCAAATTGACCCCTTTTGACCTGCCCCTCAGGCCCCCGGGGGGTCAGCCCTATCATTTGCACAATTTTGAATCCCCACACTATAAGGATGCTACCATTGTATTATGGGTGCTATCCCATGCTTAGTTTCAGAGAAGAAGTCGTTTTTATGTAAATAGCCAAATTGACCCCATTTGACCCCGCCCCTCAAGCCCCAGGGGGGGTCAGCCCCATCATTAGTACAACTTTGAATCCCCACCCTATAAGGATGCTACCATTGCATTATGGGTGCTATCCCATGCTTGGTTTCAGAGAAAAAGTCGTTTATATGGAAATAGCCAAATTGATCCCTTTTGGCCCCGCCCCTCAGGCCCCCAGGGGATCAGCCCCATCATTTGTACAATTTTCAGTTAGTAGCCCATAAGGATGCTACCAGTCAAATTTTGTTGAAATCCGACCAGCGGTTATGGAGAAGAAGTCGAATGTTGACGGACGCCTGACGCCGGACGCTGCGGTATCCCATAAGCTCACCTCGGTCCTCCGGACCAGTTGAGCTAATAATACAGGCCAATTTGACCTTTTGAAGTGTAATTGAACAGATACATCAAACATCAGCAATATTTACACTATTTACTCTTTATTTATATAGCACTTCTTTAAAGTAATGTTTCACAAGGCACATACCTTAGATTTCTAGGTTATAGAAACAAGAGATCCCTGAGGGATCTTGGATCTGGGATCTCAGCCCTCACCAAAGAATGATCTCTGTCTGACTATGGAAAGTGGGATCATATCTCTGCTTTTCAAACTTCAACTACAAATAACTGTACATATAAGATTTGAGAAAGATTCTTTCAGTACTTTCTGAGAAATAGTGGCAACAAACTTCAGACATAAATATCCAAGATGGGGGCCTACCAACCATCTTGTTGACCGATTGATCCCAAAATGCAATAATGCATAACTAGGGCCCTAGGGCAACCTCTATATGAAATTTGAGATGGATGGACGAAAGGTTTGACAGATGTAGGACGGCAGACGAAAGTCGATTTGAATAGCCAACCATCTGAGGATGGTGCGCTAAAAAAGTTTTGATGTTCAAACCTTGATACCTTAAAGATGTAGCACAGTGCAAAACTCCTGTTATCAAGAGTTTTAAACAATTTTGATCAATGTTCAGTGTAACTTTTGCCAAGGTCCACCACCTACTCCACACAAATGAAACTATAATTTCAAGCAAAACCTTTCAATTATACTTCAAATTCAAGTTCAAAAACTTTCAATTATATTTTTAACTGAAGTCAAACCATATTCAAATTAACAAAATACCAAAAAGTAAACAGCTTGAAGTTGAAACAATTTGAACTTAAGGCCAACTTGCTTCATTATTTACCAATTGTCTATACAATATATCTTAAATCATTTTCAAAAGCTGCCATCTTGGCCATATTGGATTTCAAATTGGATTTCTATAAAACAAAAAGAATTTTGTCTTTCATCTCTGAGGAATTTGAAACAAGATTTAAAAAAATAATACAATACTTATAACAATGCCCTCAGTGTATTACATTGTACTAAGACTGTCAGTGCAAAACACAATATATTAATATGCTGTTATCATCAAAAGTGAGATCTTACAAACAATCTGTACAGTGATGTAATCTTAATAGTAAAAAAACAGTCAATACCAGTAACAAATACACTAGTTACCAGTTTCAAATAACAAATAAATCAGCATTACACCCAATACTGATTAGGAAATGCATCTTTTTAATCAGTCAACAACTATGTCATGTATTTAATCCATTTTATGTAATCTCATCATCTTCAATATCATAAGCTATAATAAATGAGAATTTTGACATCCTTGCCATCTATATGGCAGTGTATAGACTAGAAAATAGGTAATAAATCTGTCATGGGTTTATATGAACAAAGTTAGCCACTACTGATGTGTAGTACTATAGAATACCAACAGCACTCTGTTATGAAATATTACTATGATGAAATCTGTGTGACAGTAAACTAACTATATAATACTACATAGATTTAGAGAGTTCACTAACAACTAACTTGACACCTGTAGTTAGTGTCCTTTCCTAATCTTGAGAAGATTTAACATTATATTGTAAAGAGTACATGTCTTACACACGGGCTACATTATGCCTACAACCAATTTATAACCATATGGCATTTGATCTCACCTGAATTGATCATAAAGTTAACAAAAACATAATTTTTTCAGTTATGGCAGTTATACGTAATTCTGATTAATACACAATTATCAAAATAAAAACTACCATGTATATTATAAGCAGTGTACAGAAACTGTAACATTCACAACAACAGTAAAATGACTCACAACTGACATAAATAAAACCTGATTTAATCAGACCTGCCTGATTGAAGCCAGCTCATTCTGGAGGACACCTGCAGTACACTAAATTTTTTATCTAACACACTGTTCATTTTGACATGTTAATCTTGGTTATTCTCATTATCAGATCAATTTAACTGTCCATTTTGACAAATTTATAGCTCTAGCTATGTTTGACAATAATAAAACTTTCCCTTCACATATTTACCAGAACACTATGAACTGCCTAATTGTCAATAAATAGCAGATTTGATAATGAAAAGACATAATAATAATAAAACAAGAGGCCCATGGGCCTTAACGGTCACCTGAGTTAGAATATATAATGAAACAAATAATGACACAAATTAAAGACATATAAACATAAGAGGTATTTTTTGAAATTTTAATCAATTTGACCCTGTTTGGTCCTGTCCCTCTGGTCCCCCAGGGGGTCATCGAGGACGGATATGGATGTTAAAATGCTATATCTTAGGCTAATAATTCTAATCAAGTTTGACTAATTTCCTATGAAAATTGAGCCAAAAATGCTCATTAATGTGTTTTTCCTATATAAACTATAGTAAACTTGACCCCCTCCCCAAGGGGAATCATGAGACCCCAGGGTCATATAATTTACAATTTTAAAAAAACAAACTTTAAGATTTTTTCATCTATAAAGCGTATTTGATTCTACCATTTCCAAAATTTTAGAAGAATATTTTTGAAGTTTTAGCCTATTTGACCTTTTTTGGCCCAGCCCCTCTGCCCCCAGGGGTTCGGCCTGGACCAATATCAATATGATGTTAAAATGCTATCTCAGGCTAATAATTCTAACCAAGTTTGACTCGTTACCAATGAAAATTGAGCAAAAAATGCTCATAAATGTGTTTTCCCTATACAAACTATAGTAAACTTGACCCCCTCCCCAAGGGGAATCATGAGACCCCAGGGTCATATAATTTACAATTTTTAAAAAACAAACTTTAAGACCTTTTCATCTATAAAGCGTATTTGATTCTACCATTTCCAAAATTTTAGAAGAATATTTTTGAAGTTTTAGCCTATTTGACCTTTTTTGGCCCAGCCCCTCTGCCCCCAGGGGTTCGGCCTGGACCAATATCAATATGATGTTAAAATGCTATCTCAGGCTAATAATTCTAACCAAGTTTGACTCGTTACCAATGAATATTGAGCAAAAAATGCTCATAAATGGGTTTTCCCTATACAAACTATAGTAAACTTGACCCCCTCCCCAGAGGGAAACGTGAGACCCCAGGGTCATATAATTCACAAATTTTGTAAAGGACCTTAAGACTTTTCTATTTATGAAAAGTATTTGATGCTACCATTTCCAGAATTTCAGAAGAAAATTTTTGAAGTTTTAGCCTATTTGACCCCTTTTGACCCCGCCGCTAAGGCCCCTGGGGGTCAGTCAGAGAAAATTTGTTAATAGGATTAAATGGCCATCTCATACTGATAATTCTGACATCATTTGACTCATTTCCTATAACAAATGACCAAATAATGCTCAAAAATGTGTTTTCCCAATATAAACTATAGTAAACTTAACCTCCTCCCCAGGAGGAAACTAGAGACCCCAGGGTCATATAATTCACAATTTTTGTAGAGGACCTTAAGACCTTTCAATCTATGAAGAGTATTTGATTCTACCACATCTGTGAGTAGAGAAGAAGATTTTTGAAATTTTACTCAATTTTACCCCTTTTGGCCCCTCCCACAGCCCCCTGGGGGGTGGGGACCGTATAATTCACAATTTTGATTGGCCTTATGCCTTAGAAGGTTTGTGCAAAATTTCATTGAAATTGCTTCAGCAGTTTTGGAGAAGAAGTCGAAAATGTATATTGTTTACGGACATACGACGCACGACGGACGACGACGGACAAAAGGCGATTAGAATAGGTCACTTGAGACTTCGTCTCAGGTGACCTAAAAAAACATGACATGAAAAAATAAAACCAAATGGAAATGATATAAGAGGAACTATACCACTAAATCATTAGTGAAATTGGTAAAGATTACAAAAAGAGTATTTTTTGTAAATAAATGCAGTTGTAGATGTAAAAACAGATAATTTAGAGAAATACTTCTCAGAAGTAGCTTATAAGCATACCGAAAGCAGTGGCAGTTTGATTGGAGTATTAAAATGTCGCAAATTATTAACCTAGTCATATCTAGATTTTTAAGGATTCTAAGACATCAGTATGTAAGCTTGATACAGAAAAGATAACTGGCCACAATAATCAAAGAGCGATAAAAACACAGACAGTGTGCTTTTTTGGACTTGGATATCGACAATAGATGAATGTTAGACAATAAAATTAGTCTTTAAAAAATAAGTACCTTAATGAAAGAACAATCTTGTTGACTCACTGATTACAGGTAAACAAACATAAATAACTTCTAAAGCTATCAAAACCTCACACCCCAGATTTTACTCGCCATACACATACAGTACACTTTTAAAACTAAAGGTCAGCAGGTGATTGTTTATCTACAATTGATCCCAGCAAAGACCTGGTCCCATCGTCACCATAACCTTTCAACCACCCTGAACCAATCGTTGTAGACTTTGTCAGCAGGTGCTTGATGATAAAACATTGTCTGTGATTGGTTGTATTCTCCAGCCTCCCTGACCATCGAGCACAATCTCCATCACATGGTATTTGTGAAGACTCTGACGGTGACCAACACTCAGCACTGTGATGCCTAATCGACTACACATCTCGTACATCTTCTCCTCAGCTGCAAAACCGACCTGACTAGTTGCCTCGTCTAACACTGTTCAAAATAGATATCATTACACATTACACAACAACAAAGCACTAGTACAGGTATACATGATTAAGATCACAAGTACAGGTATACAGGAGTAAGATCACTTGTACAGGAATACAGGAGTAAGATCACTAGTACAGGTATACATGATTAAGATCACAAGTACAGGTATACAGGAGTAAGATCACTTGTACAGGAATACAGGAGTAAGATCACTAGTACAGGAATACAGGAGTAAGATCACTAGTACAGGAATACATGATTAAGGTCACTAGTACAGGAATACAGGAGTAAGGTCACTAGTACAGGAATACAGGTGTAAGATCACTAGTACAGGTATACATGATTAAGGTCACTAGTACAGGTATACATGATTAAGGTCACTAGTACAGGTATACATGATTAAGGTCACTAGTACAGGTATACAGGAGTAAGATCACTAGTACAGGAATACAGGAGTAAGATCACTAGTACAGGTATACATGATTAAGATCACAAGTACAGGTATACAGGAGTAAGAACACTTGTACAGGAATACAGGAGTAAGATCACTGTACAGGAATACAGGGGTAAGATCACTGTACAGGTATACATGATTAAGATCACAAGTACAGGTATACAGGAGTAAGATCACAAGTACAGGAATACAGGAGTAAGATCACTAGTACAGGAATACAGGGGTAAGATCACTGTACAGGAATACAGGAGTAAGATCACTAGTACAGGAATACAGGGGTAAGATCACTGTACAGGAATACAGGGGTAAGATCACTAGTACAGGAATACAGGGGTAAGATCACTAGTACAGGAATACAGGGGTAAGATCACTAGTACAGGAATACAGGGGTAAGATCACTAGTACAGGAATACAGGGGTAAGATCACTAGTACAGGTATACAGGAGTAAGATCACTAGTACAGGAATACAGGGGTAAGATCACTAGTACAGGAATACAGGGTTAAGATCACAAGTACAGGAATACAGGGGTAAGATCACTAGTACAGGAATACAGGGGTAAGATCACAAGTACAGGAATACAGGGGTAAGATCACTAGTACAGGAATACAGGGGTAAGATCACACATACAGGAATACAGGGGTAAGATCACTAGTACAGGAATTATAGGTAGTAAGATCACTAGTACAAGAATACAGGAGTAAGATCACTAGTACAGGAATACAGGAGTAAGATCACTAGTACAGGAATACAGGGGTAAGATCACTAGTACAGGAATACAGGGGTAAGATCACTAGTACATAAATACAGGGGTAAGATCACACGTACAGGAATACAGGGGTAAGATCACTAGTACAGGAATACAGGGGTAAGATCACTAGTACAGGAATACAGGGGTAAGATCACTAGTACAGGAATACAGGGGTAAGATCACTAGTACAGGAATACAGGAGTAAGATCACTAGTACAGGAATACAGGAGTAAGATCACTAGTACAGGAATACAGGAGTAAGATCACTAGTACAGGAATACAGGGGTAAGATCACTAGTACAGGAATACAGGAGTAAGGTCACTAGTACAGGTATACAGGAGTAAGATCACTAGTACAGGAATACAGGAGTAAGGTCACTAGTACAGGTATACAGGAGTAAGATCACTAGTACAGGAATACAGGAGTAAGATCACTAGTACAGGAATACAGGGGTAAGATCACTAGTACAGGAATACAGGGTTAAGATCACAAGTACAGGAATACAGGGGTAAGATCACTAGTACAGGAATACAGGGGTAAGATCACTAGTACAGGAATACAGGGGTAAGATCACACGTACAGGAATACAGGGGTAAGATCACTAGTACAGGAATACAGGGGTAAGATCACTAGTACAGGAATACAGGAGTAAGATCACTAGTACAGGAATACAGGGGTAAGATCACTAGTACAGGAATACAGGGGTAAGATCACTAGTACAGGAATACAGGAGTAAGATCACTAGTACATAAATACAGGGGTAAGATCACTAGTACAGGAATACAGGGGTAAGATCACTAGTACAGGAATACAGGGGTAAGATCACTAGTACAGGAATACAGGGGTAAGATCACTAGTACAGGAATACAGGGGTAAGATCACAAGTACAGGAATACAGGGGTAAGATCACTAGTACAGGAATATAGGTATTACATCACTAGTACAAGAATACAGGAGTAAGGTCACTAGTACAGGAATACAGGAGTAAGGTCACTAGTACAGGAATACAGGAGTAAGGTCACTAGTACAGGAATACAGGAGTAAGGTCACTAGTACAGGAATACAGGAGTAAGGTCACTAGTACAGGAATACAGGAGTAAGGTCACTAGTACAGGAATACAGGAGTAAGGTCACTAGTACAGGAATACAGGAGTAAGGTCACTAGTACAGGAATACAGGAGTAAGGTCACTAGTACAGGAATACAGGGGTAAGATCACAAGTACAGGAATACAGGGGTAAGATCACTAGTACAGGAATACAGGGGTAAGATCACACGTACAGGAATACAGGGGTAAGATCACTAGTACAGGAATACAGGGGTAAGATCACACGTACAGGAATACAGGGGTAAGATCACTAGTACAGGAATACAGGGGTAAGATCACTAGTACAGGAATACAGGGGTAAGATCACTAGTACAGGAATACAGGGGTAAGATCACTAGTACAGGAATACAGGGGTAAGATCACTAGTACAGGAATACAGGGGTAAGATCACTAGTACAGGAATACAGGGGTAAGATCACTAGTACAGGAATACAGGGGTAAGATCACTAGTACAGGAATACAGGGGTAAGATCACTAGTACAGGAATACAGGAGTAAGGTCACTAGTACAGGAATACAGGAGTAAGGTCACTAGTACAGGAATACAGGAGTAAGGTCACTAGTACAGGAATACAGGAGTAAGGTCACTAGTACAGGAATACAGGAGTAAGGTCACTAGTACAGGAATACAGGAGTAAGGTCACTAGTACAGGAATACAGGAGTAAGGTCACAAGTACAGGAATACAGGGGTAAGGTCACTAGTACAGGAATACAGGGGTAAGGTCACAAGTACAGGAATACAGGAGTAAGGTCACTAGTACAGGAATACAGGAGTAAGGTCACTAGTACAGGAATACAGGAGTAAGGTCACTAGTACAGGAATACAGGAGTAAGGTCACTAGTACAGGAATACAGGAGTAAGGTCACTAGTACAGGAATACAGGAGTAAGGTCACTAGTACAGGAATACAGGGGTAAGATCACAAGTACAGGTACACAGGGGTAAGATCACTAGTACAGGAATACAGGGGTATGATCACTAGTACAAGAATACAGGGGTAAGATCACTAGTACAAGAATACAGGGGTAAGATCACAAGTACAGGAATACAGAAGTAAGATTACACGTACAGGAACACAGGGGTAAGATCACTAGTACAGGAATACAGGAGTAAAATAACATTGTCAAGTACAAGAATACAGGAGTAAGATCACTGGTACAGAAGTACAAGCCCAATATGAGTAATATGGGCTTTTCGATTATTGAGAAGAAGTCATTTTAATGAAAAGTTTACGCATGTCGTACAGCGCACGGCAAACGGCACATGGCGTATGACGACGGATGTTGCATGATAACAAAAGGTCATCCTTATACTTCGGGTCAGATGACCTAACAAACTTGGTAGGCCTTCATTCCAGCATGTTACAGGCCAAATATTAGTACCCTGGGCCTTCTGGTTCTTGAGAAAAAGTTGTTTAAAATTTCTAGCCTATTCAATCCCTATGACCTGGAATGAAAGTCAAGGTCATTCATTTGAACAAACTTGGTAGGCCTTCATTCCAGCATGTCTCAGGCCCAATATGAGTACCTTGGGTCTTATGGCTTTTGAGAAGAAGTTGTTTGAATATCTTAGCCTTTTTGACTCCTGTGACCTTGAATGAATGTCAAGTTCATTCATTTGAACAAACTTGGTAGCCGTTTATCCCAGCTTGCCATAGGCCCAATATCAAGTCTCTAGGCCTCTTAGTTATTCACAAGAAGTTGTATAAAGATTTCAGCCTATTTGACCCCTATGACCTTGAATGAAGATCGCATGGTGGACAGCGTACAGCACACGGCAGAGGGCGCATGACGACGGAGGGTGCATGATGACAATGGTTCATCCTGACCCTTTGGGTTAGATGACCTAATAGTCACCTTGACATCTGAACTGATGACCTTAACTCCACTGCAGACAACATTTTCATCAATTCACATATTAAGATTTTTTTTTATTAGAAAATGCAATTTTACCAGAAATGGTGTGCTAGACTTTTTATTCATAAAGTTACTTATAAATCATAAATACACACATAGATACATATATTTATTTCCTGAACTAGTAAAATGAATATTACCTGCAAATTTTGGCTGATGGTAAAACAGACGAACAAATGACAGTCTCTGCATCTCTCCTGGAGACAATTCATCATACCTGTAAAAGTAAATATTCTACCTGGAGACAATTCATCATACCTGTAAAAGTTAATTCTACCTGGGTATAATTCATCATAGATGTAAAAGTAAATATTCTACCTGGATACAATTCATCATAGTTGTAAAATTAAATATTCTACATGAAAACAATTCATCATACATGTAAAAGTATATATTCTACGTGGATACAATTAATCTTACCTGTAAAAGTAAATATTCTACTTGGATACAATTCATCATACCCGTAAAAGTAAATATTCTACCTGGATACAATTCATCATACCTGTAAAAGTGAATATTCTACCTGGATACAATTTATCATACCTGTAAAAGTTAATAGTCTACCTGGAGACAATTTATCATACCTGTAAAAGTAAATATTCTACCTGGAGACAATTCATCATACCTGTAAAAGTATATATTCTACGTTGAGACAAATCATCATACCTGTAAAAGTATATATTCTACGTGGATACAATTAATCTTACCTGTAAAAGTAAATATTCTACTTGGATACAATTCATCATACCTGTAAAAGTAAATATTCTACCTGGATACAATTCATCATACCTGTAAAAGTGAATATTCTACCTGGATACAATTTATCATACCTGTAAAAGTTAATAGTCTACCTGGAGACAATTTACCATACCTGTAAAAGTAAATATTCTACCTGGAAATAATTCATCATACCTGTAAAAGTATATATTCTACGTGGAGACAATTCATCATACCTGTAAAAGTATATATTCTACATGGAGACAATTCATCATACCCGTAAAAGTAAATATTTTACCTTGATACAATTCATCATACCTGTAAAAGTAAATATTCTTCCTGGAGACAATTCATCATACATGTTAAAGTTAATAGTCTACCTGGAGACAATTCATCATACCTGTAAAAGTAAATATTCTACCTGGAGACAATTCATCATATCTGTAAAAGTAAATATTCTACCTGGAGACAATTCATCATACCTGTAAAAGTAAATATTCTTTCTGGAGACAATTCATCATACTTGTAAAAATAAATATTCTACCTGGAGACAATTCATCATACCTGTAAAAGTAAATATTCTACCTGGATACAATTCATCATACCTGTAAAAGTTAATAGTCTACCTGGAGACAATTCATTACACCTGTAAAACTAAATATTCTACCTGGAGACAATTCATCATACCTGTAAAAGTAAATATTCTACCTGGAGACAATTCATCATACCTGTAAAAGTAAATATAAAAAATTTAAGTATTCCATCAGGTGTCTTTGGCAAAATGTTGTTAAAACAAACAAAACAAATAAACTGACTGTGTGACAGCTCCATTCTCTAGTAACTTACCAGTTCCAGTCAATGTTATTGTCAAGGTCACCAACCCGATCCAAAATGTCCTTCAATCCAACATACTCTAGGTACTGTGTGATCTTCTGGTTTTCTGCTGACACTATCAATCACAGGGAATTATATAATATCACATGTGCAGGTAGAGTACAAATACCAGTAATCTGACCCTGTGTCCTTTGTCTCTGTCTCTCGGTAAGGCTATCTTATCACAGCTAGTACAGGTATAGGTATAGGAATAGGTTTGGCTTTTGTATTGTTTCAGGTCTATAGCGTTTAGAACTTTTTATAATGTACTACAGTATATATGTACCAGTGATGTAAATATTAACAAAGCTACATATGTGTGACATTAGCATGTGACACAACAACTAATACACATATTACTGTTAGGATAAACAATCACTGATTTCTTACATAAAATTCCATTAAGTCTCAAATGACAGAAAACATGTAATACAAATGTAACAATCGAAAACAGCTCATGTCTTTCATATTGGCCAATGATGATGATGTAATTACCTGAGCCTGAGAGGATATCCTGCATAGGGTACATCACCTGTCAACAGTAGCCTCCATTACAGACTAAATACATATCACAATGTTATGGAAACAGTAACACAAGAAATGGATCTTCTCTGGATCATTGTCATTAGTATGGTATAACAGATATACAGGTATCATGACCTTGGCTGTAGGTGATACATCTCAAAACACTCTGTTCAATTTGAATTTTTTTGCTGGTCTAGACTAAAATAATTTTCACTATATTTTTAACTTAACACAAATATCCAGATAATGTAGTCTTACCATAGTCTAGTGTACTTAACAAGACTGAAAAATGTAGATTGCTAAATTTCAATTCATCATAATTAAACTTTATGGTTTGAAATGAAAATCGTTGACATGTGGTAAATACGTAAATGGTGTATGATTTACTGAAACAAAGAGAAGGTTAAAGACACTCAATCGCCGACATATAGAATATAAAAACAGGAGCAGACAATTTAGTATTTTTCTTCAGTTACAAAAGTTACTTACTTAACACCATTTCTACCATTGAAAAGTTTGAGCTTCTAATTTAATTTCAAGATAAAAATATTAAAAATAATCAATTGCATCCCGAAAACAAGAGATCCAAGAGGGATCTTGGCACCTATCGAAGAAAGATCTATGTCTGACATTAGAAAGAGGGATCTTTTCTCTGCTTTTCAAACTTTTTCAAATATACTACATACATTTCTAAAATTTGAAACAGATTCATTGCTTACACTATCAAAACCAAAGATGGTGACCTGTCCGCTATCTTGGTCACTGATAAGTCCCAAAATGCAATATGCATCACTAGAGCCCTAGGGGACCCTGCACATGAAACTTGAGACGGATCCCTTCAGCACTTTCTGAGAAATAGCGGTAACAAACTCCAATTAGCAAAATCCAAGATGGCAGCCTGTTGGCCATTTTGTTCACTGATCAGTCCCAAAATGCAATATACACAACTAGGGCCCTAGGGTAATCTACATATGGAATTTGAGAAGGATCCCTTCAGTACATTCTAAGAAATAGCGGTAACAAAATCTTGTCTACCAAAACCCAAGATGGCAGCCTACCGGCCAACTTGTTTATGGATCAGTCCCAAAATGCAATTTAAAAGACTAGGGCCCTAGGGAAACCTGGACATGAAATTTGAGACGGATCCCTTTTGTACTTTCTAAGAAATAGCAATAAACCTTAACTATCAAAATCAAAGATGGCAGCCGTTCGGCCATCTTGTTAACTGATCTGTCCAAAAATGTAACATGCACAACTAGGGTCCAAGAAAAACCTATATATGAAATTTGAGAAAGATCCATTTAGTACTTTCTGAGAAATAGCAATAACAAGAATAGTTTACGGACAGACAGCCAGCCGGCCAGACAGACGGATAGAAGGACGAATGACCGCCCATGGACAAAAAGCTATTTGAATAATCCACTATCTGATGATGGTGGGCTAAAAATCAGTGGCACTTTGGCTTATATGGAATGAAGTACTGATTGTGCATGCACCAAAAGCAAAATAAATTATCTTACATTATATTTTGTGTTAGACATATATATATATATATATATAATTTAACACCAGTTATTGTTAAAATGATGAGTATCGTTTATGTTCTTGGTAAGTAGATACACACCTGCTCTCTCAGTGATCCATCAGTGAAGTAAGGTTTCTGAGGCAGAAATAGTATCTTTTTGTGTTCCATGGGAATGTGTTTTTTAACAGATCCTGTAACATGGAAATAAAAGTTGTTGAAGTAGTTAGTACTGACAAAGTGAAGCAAAGGGAGATGACTTTGATGGATCTGAATAATTTATCATAATACAGTACATATATATATATATTCATATTTAGAAAAGTTGTTAACAAGTTGTTTGTACATTATTGTCATCACACTTTGCCATATTTATGGAGTAAAAGGTCAATGGAATACTCCTATCATGAGCCCTGCTATCCTCGTCCGTAAAGATATCCATTTAATACCTGTAAATGTAGGCCATAGCCCTGCTATCACCCTCCATAAAGATATCCATTTAATACCTGTAAATGTAGGCCATAGCCCTGCTATCACCCTCAGTAAAGATATCCATTTAATACCTGTAACTGAAGGCCAAAGCCCTGCTATCACCCTCTGTAAAGATATCCATTTAATACCTGTAACTGTAGGCCATAGCCCTGCTATCACCCTCAGTAAAGAAATATTGTCCTTCTATTACCTGTAACTGTAGGCCAGATCTTTGCTATTACTCTAAGTAGAGAACTCATGTCCTTCTATTACCTGTAGCTGAAGGCCATAGCTCTGCTATCACCCTCAGTAAAGAAATCTTGTCCTTCTATTACCTGTAACTGTAGGCAATAGCCCCACTATCACCCTCAGTAAACAACTCTTGTCCTTCTATTACCTGTAACTGTAAGTCATAGCCCTGCTATCACCCTCAGTAAACAACTCTTGTCCTTCTATTACCCATAACTGTAGGCCATAGCTCTGCTATCACCCTCAGTAAAGAAATCTTGTCCTTCTATTACCTGTAACTGTAGGCAATAGCCCCACTATCACCCTCAGTAAACAACTCTTGTCCTTCTATTACCTGTAACTGTAAGTCATAGCCCTGCTATCACCCTCAGTAAACAACTCTTGTCCTTCTATTACCCATAACTGTAGGCCATAGCTCTGCTATCACCCTCAGTAAAGAAATATTGTCCTTCTATTACCTGTAACTGTAGGCAATAGCCCCACTATCACCCTCAGTAAACAACTCTTGTCCTTCTATTACCCATAACTGTAGGCCATAGCCCTGCTATCACCCTCAGTAAAGAAATCTTGTCCTTCTATTACCTGTAACTGTAGGCCATAGCCCTGTATCACCCTCAGTAAAAAAAATGTCTTCTATTACCTGTAACTGTAGGCCATAGCCCCACTACCAGTAAACAATTTTCTTCTATACCATAACTGTAGGCCATAGCCTGATATCACCCTCAGAACATGTCTTCTATTACCATAACTGTAGGCCATAGCTCTGCTATCACCCTCAGTAAAGAAATCTGTCCTTCTATTACCTGTAACTGTAGGCATAGCCCCTATCACCCTCAGTAAACAACTCTTTCCTCATTACCTGTAACTGTAGTCATAGCCCTGCTATCACCCTCAGTAAACAAGTAACTGTAGGCCATAGCTCTGTATCACCCTCAGTAAAATATGTCCTTCTATTACCGTAACTGTAGGCCATAGCCCCTATCACCCTCAGTAAAGACTCTTGTCCTTCTATTACCTGTAACTGTAGGCCATAGCCCTGCTATCACCCTCAGTAAACAACTCTTGTCCTTCTATTACCCATAACTGTAGGCCATAGCTCTGATATCACCCTCAGTAAAGAATCTTCTATTACCTGTAACTGTAGGCCATAGCCCTGCTATCACCCTCAGTAAAGATCTTTATTACCTGTAACTGTAGGCCATAGCCCTGCTATCACCCTCAGTAAAGATCTTTATTACCTGTAACTGTAGGCCATAGCCCTGCTATCACCCTCAGTAAAGATCTTTATTACCTGTAACTGTAGGCCATAGCCCTGCTATCACCCTCAGTAAAGATCTTATTACCTGTAACTGTAGGCCATAGCCCTGCTATCACCCTCAGTAAAGATCTCTATTACCTGTAACTGTAGGCCATAGCCCCGCTATCACCCTCAGTAAAGATCTCTATTACCTGTAACTGTAGGCCATAGCCCTGCTATCACCCTCAGTAAAGATCTTTATTACCTGTAACTGTAGGCCATAGCCCTGCTATCACCCTCAGTAAAGATCTCTATTACCTGTAACTGTAGGCCAAAGCCCTGCTATCACCCTCAGTAAAGATCTTTATTACCTGTAACTGTAGGCCATAGCCCTGCTATCACCCTCAGTAAAGATCTTTATTACATGTAACTGTAGGCCATAGCCCTGCTATCACCCTCAGTAAAGATCTTTATTACCTGTAACTGTAGGCCAAAGCCCTGCTATCACCCTCAGTAAAGATCTTTATTACCTGTAACTGTAGGCCATAGCCCTGCTATCACCCTCAGTAAAGATCTTTATTACCTGTAACTGTAGGCCATAGCCCTGCTATCACCCTCAGTAAAGATCTTTATTACCTGTAACTGTAGGCCAAAGCCCTGCTATCACCCTCAGTAAAGATCTTTATTACCTGTAACTGTAGGCCATAGCCCTGCTATCACCCTCAGTAAAGATCTCTATTACCTGTAACTGTAGGCCATAGCCCTGCTATCACCCTCAGTAAAGATCTCTATTACCTGTAACTGTAGGCCATAGCCCTGCTATCACCCTCAGTAAAGATCTCTATTACCTGTAACTGTAGGCCAAAGCCCTGCTATCACCCTCAGTAAAGATCTTTATTACCTGTAACTGTAGGCCATAGCCCTGCTATCACCCTCAGTAAAGATCTTTATTACCTGTAACTGTAGGCCATAGCCCTGCTATCACCCTCAGTAAAGATCTTTATTACCTGTAACTGTAGGCCATAGCCCTGCTATCACCCTCAGTAAAGAACTCTTGCCACAACCACTGTCTCCTTTCACTATGGTATTCACTCCGGACTCCAACTGGAAGGAGAGATCTGAAATAGCAATGCAGGGTCAGAAAATGGAGAACTGGTGTGTGACAATTCTATGGCCACAGTAAAAGTATTCCTGTGATAATCTTATGGTTGCAATAAATTAACAATGTCCTTTGATAATTCTATGGCTGCAGTAATAGTGTTTCTTTAAAATTCAAGTTAAGTGGTTGTCTGATCTTCATTATAAATTAAATTTTTCTTGGTCCTCCATATCAGAATCCTTACCATGGGATAATGATCAATGATCATGTGCTATTGGGGGCATGAACAGTGGACTGAATTACATCAATATCAGATGAGAATGAATGTATACAGCTGAAATATAACTCTTGCATGTCAGCTTTCAAAATAACCAAGTGATGGAAGTAACCTTTCCTTACTGTCAGACACAAAACAAGACTACAAGAGACCTACTTCTACAGAGGATGAGATGACTGTCTGGTGGTCCATAGGTCAGGTCCTGTATGGTGAGAGCCTTCTCACTCATGTGTACACTGCCGAAGGAAGCTCCGTCGCCACTGCTGGGTACAACAGATAGGTCAGATAAAGGAATACCAGCATCCCTAAGGAAAGTAGGAGGAAAGCACAGCATCTATGACAGTGACACATGGTGAGGGATATACAATGTGCCATTCTAGCTACAACTAATAAGTCATGCTATATTACAAAGTGAATAACAGAGTGTGCAGTTACAGAGTGTGCAGTTCTAGCTACAACTTCTTAACTAGCAATGCTACCGTATACAGGGATTAATTGTTCAAATTTATGAGTGGAAAATTTACTGTTTGGATTTTATTTCATTCACTGGGGTTTATTTTCATGAAGCATCATTGCAGCATTTGAAATTTTAAAACTTGGGTTAATGTGTAAATCTAGTGGAGTTAAAACCCTCAAGCAACAGTATATTACAAACCATAGTTATTCAACTCAATTACCAAGTGTGTCAATAGCAGGACACCAGTAAACAGTCAAAAGGTGTATTCAGCACTTGTTTTTTTATAGATTTCTAAAGCAATGTAATTTCTAAGTTCAATCTGAGCCATAGTATAAACATAGTAATAATTATTTGTACCTATCACTGCCATGCATAAATAACCATTTACCAGCATACAAAATAGGCAAAGAATTTTAAACAAGAAATACAGTAAAACATGGTTATAATGAATCTCTAGGGACTGACGAAATCATTTTGTTTTAAGCATAGTTAATTATATAGTTATTACAGATATTTGTAAAGAATATGACAGGGAATGAAAATCTCTACGTTAAAATCTTTAATATGTTGAAAGTGTGTTGGTTATGAACATGTTTTACTGTATTTGAAGAACACATTTCTACATTTTGTGCACATGCTGTAAATTAATCTTGTATATTACTACATGCATGATGCATCACTAATGATTTTAGGCCCATGCAAACCAATGGTATATAATCATCTACAGTAGAATGCTGCAAATGAACTTGAATATCATATATTTTGTATGAAAGGAAATTAACAAAATATACAAATTTTGTATGTATATAAATCTATAACAAAGGTATATAAATAATAACAAAATATACAAAATCTAACAGTAACTAATAACAAGTATATAAATCTAATAACAAAGTATATAAATCTAATAACAAAGTATATAAATCTAATAACAAAGTATATAAATCTAATAACACAGTATATAAATCTAATAACAAAGTATATAAATCTAATAACACAGTATATAAATCTAATAACAAGTATATAAATCTAATAACAAAGTATATAAATCTAATAACACAGTATATAAATCTAATAACAAAGTATATAAATCTAATAACACAGTATATAAATCTAATAACAAAGTGTATCTAATATATAGAAATACTACTTAGTTCCTCTACACTGGACTCATAAATTTATAGTTAAAGTGGTCAAGTTCTTATTCCGGTTATGGTAGCCTTAAAGTTAAAGGGACAATTCACTCAGGCAAATTCTTTTACATAACCAAGAAGCAAAATATGGCATAAATGTATTGTTCTACATTTCTTATGAAATATATAAATTAAAATATTGACAAATTCCACGTCATTGTTTAGTATTTTAATTGATACCGTATTAATAACAAATCGTTGATCAATACGATTTAGCAGGCACAATAAGGACGCTACCCATACCTTAGCCAAAGTCACGCACGTTAAACAAATGAACTGCATAACCACTGTGGAGGTGCTAAAATGTTTTTTAGGCAAGACAATTCACCTAATAAGGTAAACACACTACTGTCAGAGCGATTTGAGCAGTTCTAGACAAAAGTAGCATTACTTTACGAGCAAGGGACAGGGTTCGTCATACAAGATGTTTGACCACAATGTGTAATATGGCGGACAGCGAGCAAGTTTGAACATTTCACACGCATTTCACCACCATGGGCTTTTCTGGCATATCACAGTAAAACCGACTGATCTAATTTCCATTAGATCTGGGTTTTTTCCTGATATATGTACAAATTTTAATGTTCTCTTAAACAGTATTTCCAGATTTTTCCAATTATTATCCGGTCTATTTTTGAAGCAGCTTATGCTGGGTGCTGAAACACCTTCTTCGGGTAGACTGTTCCACAGTTTCACTGTTCTTAATGTGAAATTGTTACAACGTAATAGTGTCTTGGAATGCTGTGGGAAGATCATTTTTGTATTGAAATTTCTCTCTGCTACTATGCCTAGCTACAACATTTTCCCATAGTTTTAAGAAAGTCCACGCCTCTTTATCAAAAATGTCATTTGTTATTTTGTAGAATTCAATCATGTCCCCTCTTATTCTTCTATACGACAGCATTCGGAGCTTTAGAATTTTGAGTCTTTCTCTGTAATTTAAATTGCTCATTCCCAGAAGACTTTTCGTTGCCTTTGCTGCACCACTTCTAGTCTGTCAATATCCTTGATTTTGTAGGGAGCCCACACTGAACTTGTGTAATCTAGTTGTATTCTAACTAAACTTTGTACAGGGGGATGAATGATTTTTTATCCATGTAATTAAATGTTCGTAGTAAAACACCAAAGATCTAATTGGCCTTTTTGATCTTTTCACTTATATGTTCATCAAATGTTAGTCCTCTATCGATTATTACACCCGATATCTTTCTCCTTTTTCGTACGCTTGAGATCGTTCCCAAGAGGTTTGTATGATACTGATGCTCCAGCTATTGGTCATTGTTTCTTGCCTATGTGTATGGTATTTACCCACCACGGCTGGACCAAGGGGAGCTAAATCTACCTCAGGTATTTACTTACCCACCACTGTCTGGATCTAAAAAGTTGTAAACTGTGTCATCTTCTGCACTCAGTTTTCCTAAGGCTTCTATTAGCTCCCCTACTCTGTAACATATAGTGTCACAAAATAAGCTCGGTCAATACACAAAAAGAATCTACAAGTTTTTTTCTTTGAACAAGAATCTTAACCAATTTATGAAGATTTGGCTAATCAAACTGGCCATCTACATTATCACACAATATGAGCTATCTACCTCCATAAAACAGTCCCCTGTTTAATTTATTGGAACTGAATGTACGTTTTAATGACTTAGTTACATGACATCAATGATGTTCCAAGGAAGGTACATTGAAACTGATGATGCTGTTCCGAGAACACAGAACAAAGGACTAGATATGGTAATGGCTCTTTTTGGCCCCTAAATCTACCAAATTTCAAATTAATTATTTGGAAATTGATTTGCTGCATTTGAAATATTGAATATGCTCCTGATAAAAACTTACTGATAATTTTGTTGACAGAAAGTATGTTTTTGCTATGTAACCATGGTAACTTTGCATAAATTATGCAAATTTGAAAATTTGGTCACTTTTGCCATATTTTTGATAGTTTTTCTTTTAAAAGCAATAGAGCGCAACCTAGAACAAACTTTATATTTTAAGGAAATTAGCAGACACGAAGAATACATCATTTTGAGAAATAAATAGTTTGTTCTAGAATGCACTCTATGTTAACTAGATGAAAAACTACATAAAAAAGGCCTATTTTGATGAAATTTTCGCATTTTGCATAATTTATGTATAATAAAAATGGTTGCCATGGCAACTAGAACTGCTATATTACCTAATAGCACTATCAAATATGTCAGGTATGTAGTTAATATTTGAAATGCAAGATTAACATCTTAAAATAACAAACTTTGAAAAATAGCGGATTTGGGGGCCACAAAATACCCTTACCATACCTACTCCTTTGGTATCATTGAGATTGGTCTTGCCTACCAGAAATCAATTCGTCCCAAAGGTCAGTGACCATTACTGGAGTAGTCTACATATGGTCATGCTTGTAACCAGAGGTACTGTAGGAATCTTTCAAGATTGTGATCGTAGACTACAGATGCCTTTTTGGTTACCACCAAAGCACAATAAACATGCACATATTGGTATAGTATATGTGAATTTTTTCAATTCTGCAGATGCATTCAAACATATCTACACCATAACTATACAAGAGGCCTTGACGGTCACCTGAATGCTGATACAGAAACAGCATTGCAAAGTTGGTTCAAATCTGTAAAAAGTATTTACGAATAAGAATAAACTTTAAAGTTGAACCTTCATATTTTATTTCTAATTTAGATAGTTAGTGCATTATGTTACCGAACCTTATGCTTAAAATTCCAATTTGCTTTGCCAATGTTAAACAACAAAACCCAACTAGATGTCAGTCAGTGTCAGTGATTTTATAAATTTCACTCTTTAATCAATGAAGATTATTTCGTTCCATCAAACCTGTGAATTCAGAAGAAGATTTTTGAAATTTTAGCCATTTTGGCCCGCCCCTCTGGTTCCTGGGACCAATATGGATATGGTGTTAAAATGCTATTTCAAGCTAATAGTTCTCACCCAGTTTGACTCATTTCCTATTTTAACTAAGCAAATAATGTTCATAAATGTGTTTTTGTTATATAAACTATTATAGTATATTTGACTTGCTCCCCAAGGGAAAATCTGAAATCCCAGGGCCATGAAATTCACACGTTTTGTACTGCCTTAAGATCTTTCAATCTATGAAGAGTATTTGGTTCCATCGAATCTGTGAATTCAGAAGAAAGATATTTGAAGTTTTAGCCTATTTGACCCCTTTTGGCCCTGCCCCTAAGGCCCCTGGGGTCTGCCATGACCAATATGGTTATGACAATTAAATGCCATCTCGGGCTAATAATTCTAACCCAGTTTGACTAATTCCCTATGAAAAATAAGCAAATAACGTTCATAAATGTGTTTTTCCTATATAAACTATAGCAAATTTGACCCCCTCCCCAGGGGGAAACATGAGACCCCAGCTTCATATAAAACACATTTTTTTATAAAGGACATTAAGACCTTTCAATCTATGAAGAGTATTTGATTCTACCATTTCTGGAGTTTCAGAAGAAGAGTTTTGAAGTTTTAACCTATTCAACCCCTTTTGGCCCCACCCCTCAGGCCCATAGGGGTCAGTCATGGAAAAATTGTTAATAGGATTCAATGGCCATCTCATACTGATAATTCTGACAACATTTGACTTATTTCCTATTCCAAATGACCAAATAATGCTCAAAAATGTGTTTTTACTATATAAACTACAGTAAACTTGGGATCGTATAATTCACAATTTTGGTTGAATTTTGGCTATGGAAGGTTTCTGCAAATTTCAACGAATTTGGTTCAGTAGTTTTGGAGAAGAAGACGAAAAAGTAAATTGTATATCGCCATATGAGGCACAATGGATGATGACAGACAAAAGGCAATTAGAATAGGTCACTTGAGACTTCATCTCAGGTGACCTTAACAGAGAGAAAATAATGTAAGAAACCATGTGAAAGTTTCAGGATTTGTAAGGCTTATTGTGACTGACTGTCACCACTCTAAAATTGGTAAGTACCTTTAATGTAAATAGATGTATGACAACATACCTATGGGCATTCCCTGCCATCTCTGACACTTGTACTGACAGATCTATCAGTTTGGTAAAACAACTGATCAGGTAAATGATTACAAATGCATTCTGAAACATAAGAATTTTTCATAAACAATTTGTATGTGATGTATGCTAGGTGTTACCATACTATATAATAGCATAACCATAATTTTTGGTTTTACTGAAAGTTACTGCACAAGTTTGAATTTAAAACACAAGAGCCCAATATTAATGGACCAGCATTAGTCACCTGCTATCTGATGATTCTATGCTTACTACAGATACCCAGTGTTTCTATCATTATTGTCATACTTATTGTATCAAGTCAATAAATATCTTATTTATGGATTGCTATGACCTGGAATAAAGGTTAAGAGCATGAATTTCATCGAAGTCCTTAATTATACTGACATACACCAGATACAAGTACCTGGTTACTGGGAAGATGCTAAGAAAAATATTGGATTGGTGGACCTTTTAGTGAATTTATTATCTAAAGATCTAAATCCAATGTCATTCATAGAATCAAATGGTGTAGTTTTAAAATAAGCACAATAAGGTCTCTAGGCCTATTGGTAATTAAATAAGGCAAATATTAACACCAGCTGAAAACAATGCATACATTTATAAAGTAAATCTGTGTTTATATCCATTGTCATTTTACAAACATAAACAGCTGATAGCTACCTACCTGGCTGATAAGAGAAGAAAGGTCTGCAGCGGACAGATCATCATAGGATCCATTGAAGACAGGCAGGGCCAACAAAAGGTAACTCAGGATACTGCCCAGGTAATCACTTAGGTTTATAGAGACTAAATAAATAACAATAGGTAACTCAGGATACTGCCCAGGTAATTGCTCAGGTTTATAGAGACTAGACAAATAACAATAGGTAACTCAGGATACTTCCCAGGTAATCGCTCAGGTTTATAGAGACTAGACAAATAACAATAGGTAACTCAAGATACTTCCCAGGTAATCGCTCAAATTTATAGAGACTAGACAAATAACAAAAGGTAACTCAGGATACTTCCCAGGTAATCGCTCAGGTTTATAGAGACTAGACAAATAACAATAGGTAACTCAGGATACTTCCCAGGTAATCGCTCAGGTTTATAGAGACTAGACAAATACCAATATGTAACTCAAGATACTTCCCAGGTAATCGCTCAAATTTATAGAGACTAGACAAATAACAAAAGGTAACTCAGGATACTTCCCAGGTAATCGCTCAGGTTGATAGAGACTAGACAAATAACAATAGGTAACTCAGGATACTGTACAGGTTATCACTCATGTTGATAGAGACTAGACAAATAACAAAAGGTAACTCAGGATACTGCCCAGGTAATCACTCAGGTCGATAGAGACTAGACAAATAACAATAGGTAACTTAGGATACTGTACAGGTAATCACTCAGGTTTATAGAAACTAGTCAAATAACAATAGGTAACTCAGGATACTGTACAGGTAATCACTCAGGTTTAAAGAGACTAGATAAATAACAATAGGTAACTCAGGATACTGTACAGGTAATCAGTCAGGTTTATAGAGACTAGACAAATAACAATAGGTAACTCAGGATTATGTACAGGTAATCACTCAGGTCGATGGAGACTAGACAAATAATAATAGGTAACTCAGGATACTGTACAGGTAATCACTCAGGTTTATGGAGACTAGACAAATAACAATAGGTAACTCAGGATACTGCCCAGGTAGTCACTCAGGTTTATAGAGACTAGATAAATGTATCATTTGTCTGAGAAAATCGATGAAAGATCAAAGCTAGGGTGCTGAAAGTTTTACAGGTTGTAAGATGGACAGGACAACTAAATTAAGAAAAACAAGCCTTAAATATAATTAAAGTATTCACATATAATTTGATATATTTATCTGTTGACAGTTAGGAACTTTCACTTACTATTTAGAAAATACTTTCTGATGACTAGCTTCTTTTGGACGGAGAGAAGGTTGTCAAGCTGTGTATCAGTTTTGTTCATTTCTATAGCACCAGCTTTATAGAAGGCCGCAGACTCAGCATTGACCCTCATATGCATGTGTTTAAACCTGTACACAACAAAAACAGGAAAACTATTCCCATGTACATATTCTACCAATAGTATTTCATATCCATCATATGGACACACTCTTCATTATACAGATAAAAGTGCATTATGTAATACAATGCAATCTGATATCTCATCCACTGTACTTGATTTAACAAACTTTGATAGAATTTCAAATCCATTACATATCATACTGTCTGGTATTTCAGCTGAAACGCTAACTTATGCATCAGTTGATATGCTAACTTATGCATCAGTGGATATGCTAACTTATGCACCAATTGACATGCTAACCGTTGTATCACTTGATATGCAAACTTATGCATCAATTGACACACTGACTTATGAATCAGGTGACAAACTACCTCAAACATCAGGTGGTGACACATTACACCTTAAAATCAGGTGACACATTGCCTAATACACCAAACTTTTGTAATAGTACTCATACCTAAAATTGCCCTCCATCTTTTCCCTCTTAAATACAAGGTTGACGACTGGTGACATTAACAACTTGTTGAATACAGTTCCTACCAGGAAAAAGCCTAGGACTCCTACTGGACCAAGGTATCCTGTCCTAAAACCAAACATAAAACGACACAAAATGTATGTACCACGCATGTTATTCCATATAATACAGGGCATATTGGATGATATTTATGCTCTTAATTAAAGGCCTTGTAATGACAACCTTTTCAATTAAAATTTTTGACTTTGACCTGTTTCAATATTTCAACTGCTTTCCAATTCATTTATTTCATTATAAAATCATTTAAAAGCTTCATGCTACTACTACCATACCGTGAGAGAAAAATACTGTACATAAAATACCCAATACCCATAGAATCAATATCTTTTCAAAACAATTTACTGAAAGTTATTAGGCAAGTTTGAATCATAACATTTCATAATATCAAGCCTTTTCTTTAACATAAAAAATACACAAACACTTACTTTTTGATACATTGGTATATATAATATCCTATGGTAAAGGGGGAGATAATCAAAGGTGATAATATTTGGCTGAAGAAAAAACAAAGTCGTTCCACATCCTGAGTTATACGCTGGTCACTGCAACATTAAAATCATTTTGGTCTATTCACATATTTATTCATACATGTATTGTCAAAGTGATAAGATTATTTTCCTTTTTTTTCATAGACACAATTCAATCCCTAGTCATAACTACAATGCATGAGAGAGAACATTAATCCTCATCATATATATTTTGCTCATGTTACATTATTATAATTTTTTTGTAGTAGTAGTTTGTTATTTATGAACTTTAACATGCTAATTGGTAATCAAATCTGATAGTTTTTAACAAGCATGAAAACCGTGAAGACTTACGGATTGTCTGTGGAACTGAGCACATTAATCTTATAGTACAAGTAATCTTTGAAGTACTTCTTGTGTAATTTCTTGGTCACCACTCCTCGCCAAAGGATGTACAGGATGGAACCAACGAATGTGATGGTACTCTTTATCTGAAACAATGCTCTATGTAAAGCAGTGTTGCAAGGAATATTTGGCATGTACATTTGTATGCACAGTAAATCTTAATTTTTTACTTCAGTATATAGTTATACATGTATGTACATTAAATCTTTATTGTGTATATTTTACTGTATATCTAATACGGTATTTCACCGCATATAAGACCCCCCTCCCAGAGAAGAAATAAAGGTCAAAAGTGGTGGGGGGTCTTATTTGCAGACAACCCGCCTGATAACATCGATCTACATATTGTATGGAACTAACTTGAGTTCATTGATGGCAAGGAATATTGATCTATTTATTACCGGTATTGTAATTTAATCTTATGAGCAAGGAATCTGTATATCAGACACATGGAATGTGTAAAGAAATCCTGGTATTTGATACATACCTGGAGTAGATCAAAGTTAACTCCTCTAGATGACTTACCAGTGACTGTGCGACTATCAGCATTAAGGCCAGGATTGTTTCATGAACGAACGCTTTATAATCCTTGTCACCAAACAATTTGTAGTACTTAGAGGGCACATAGCCGATATTAAACACTACCACTTGTTCTGAAACAAATCAAAAGTATACCATAGTTATACATTGAGAACTTCTTCTAGAATTATACTGAACTTGATATGGGATCTATATATCAAATAAACTTTAGATGATCACAATCTCAAATTACATGAACAAAATGATACAACATCAACTAGTACCAGGTCCTTACAGAAGTCCAATTAGAGTACAACAAGAATTAGAACATTTCACGTGTGTTTATATTCTGACTTATCACAGTACTTGGCACATGGTACAAAATGCAAAATGAACAGGCCCAATTTTAACTATCATATAGCCGGTTATTTTTGTGGAACATCACAAAATTGTATTGGCTAATATGCCCTAAAAGTCAGATTGCAGTATGTAATATATAGTATGGCATCCAAAGATTTCATTTTCTAGAACAAAACTGTTTCCTCATAAGTCATAATGTTCAACAAGAGATCCTAGAGGGATATTGGCGTCACCAACGAATGATCTATGTCTGACAATTGACAGATCGATCTTTTCTCTACTTTTCAAACTTCAACTTCGAAAATCCAAGATGGCAGCCTAGCAGCTATCTTGTTGACTAATTGTTCCCAAAACACAATATGCCCAACTAGGCCCCTAGGGTAACATACATATGAAATTTGAGAGGATGATCCCTTCAGTACTTTCTGAGAAATAGCGATAACAAACTTTTAACTCTCAAAATCCAATATGGCTGCCTGGTGGCCATCTTGTAGACCAATCGGTCCCAAAACACAATATGCACAACTATGGCCCTAGGGAAACCTACATAAGAAATTTGAGAATGATCCCTTCAGTACTTTATGAGAAACAGCGTTAAAAATCTTTAACAATCAAAATCCAAGATGGTTGCCTGGTGGCCATCAGATCTTGTTGACCGATGAAACAGTGATAACAAACTTTAACTATCAAAATCCAAGATAACTGCCTGGACTGAGTTTCACTAAAGGTCGTAAGTCTACACGTAGACGCAGACGTAAGTTACGTCTAAAACATGTTTCACTAAAGGTCGTAACTTTACGTGCAGCGAAGTTACGATTAATTTTACACGTAAATCTACGTCCACTTTGGAGTACACGTAGAATTAAACGTAACCCACTTCACAACAACATTACGCTAGCTTTCTGCCTGAGAGAACATCAAATAAGTTTCCGGTTGAGTAGAAATCGATATTTTAGATACTTTGGCCGGTCATTTACAACACTGACCGTTCAAACAGGTTTAAAATCAACAGCAGATGTCTTTTGTTGATTACGGATGCAATCACGTCAAACTAAAGGAAAAACCAAGTGATGGATCTTTGATCCCGATGCAAAATAAAAAAAATATTAGAAATACCAAGTCCTATGCAGCTGTTATAAATGTTGGATTTTTTCAGAACAATAATATTGTAATGGGACCAAAAAAGGTTTGATATAAAACTATTTAGGAACAAATTTGCCTGTTATGTATTGTACATGTGCATATGTACATGTAGATGTATCGTTACTCTATTGAAGAATACACGTGGATGAAAGTTTTAACAAATATAGATTAATTTGATAGAGATATAAATAAATCAAACTTTCTTGTTGAATGTTAGCCGAAAATGTGTAGTTTATAACGATAACTA
Organism: Argopecten irradians; assembly: GCF_041381155.1. Taxonomy (NCBI): domain Eukaryota; kingdom Metazoa; phylum Mollusca; class Bivalvia; order Pectinida; family Pectinidae; genus Argopecten; species Argopecten irradians. Next base: position 55,587,976 of record NC_091136.1, read on the forward strand.
AGTAAGTCTTCTCTATATATAATGAGTGCCGTACATGACCCAAGAATCGGTTACTTTTATCATTCTAGCATTGGTAGAAGTTTATATTATAGTAATCTGTTTGAAAATTATAGTTAACATAACATCGGAGACACGCAGCACCTTCCGCGGCTTAATTCTTACTGTGTTCAGTATAAATATCATTCAGATTGCTTCAAAATAACATTCATTGGTGGTCAGTTGAATAAACTAAACATGTTAACAGCAAGCAAGATTGAATTACCATGATTTTTAATCACATAAGAGCGTATATCGATTTTATTTTTTGATATATCAATTGGTATGCAGGTATTATTATCTTGATGATTTCGATTTTTAGCCAACGATTTGCCGATTTGTCATAATTAGTGATTTAAAAGTAAAACATGGATTTTGTTATTTCATGAAATCCATAATATGCAGAAGACGCTCAAAGCAAAGATTAACAGATGACTCTAATCTCTATCTTCATGGTAATATTAACAAAAGTTTAATACCAGAAATTTTTCTATAAAGGGTTAAATTTGGCAAAAACGGCCGAAAATGGTGCATTTTGTAGCTCAAAATTAAGGGGTAGGGATAGCATATAGTCTAAGACTGTTTTATTAATCAAAACTGGTATATTTTTAAAGAAGAATACTGGAAAATAAATTCCACAAACATCCATAAATATCACACACCTCATTAGGAAATTATGACTTAAATTTCTTGTGTATATGGTCAAAACAGCAAAATTCCCATAAAATCCAGTATTTTGTCATCTATAGGTATCTTTGAGTGACAATAGCTCAAAAACGAGCACACAGACATTTGTTTTTTCTTCCATTTTCTTTTATGGTATGACCTCTTATTTCCAAAAATCTATATGAGAAAAAAAGTTTGATAAAATAAAATTGTGGAAATAGTGGAATATTCCGATAAATGGTCGATAGGTAATTATACATCCTGTAAAATGGTGACCAAATAGTAGGATATTCCGATAAATCTCTATCTTGACGGCAATGCGAATAAAGGGCTGTATCTCCATTTGCCCACTTATTATAATCTGATAATTAGCAGAATGTTGTGACAAGGATTATAGTCTATTTCAGAGAAGTTACTCTAGATTTACCTGTGTTTTACCTGTGAATTTCACCTGTGATACGTACTGTACTTATTCCATAAGGGTATATCATTTATGTATAACATGTATGGAAATAATATCACATGAAAAAATCTTTTAATTTTTTACCCTTTTTGTGATGTCAGTTATGTTCTTGTTTTTTGTATACTAATTGAATATATATAATAATGATAATAATGAAAAAAATGATATATAATATATACATAAATAATTAACACATCGAACGAAAAAATTAATATTTGGTCCTAACTTCAAAATTCCTTTCTCTCTTTTTTACAAACATATATATATATGTACATACAATTACATTGAAATACATGTACATATAAACACATTAATGATAACTATACTTGCTAGTTGTAGTTCAATAAAAAAAAATAGACCTTCTTGTATATCAGCTACATGTATTGAGGTACATACACGTGTAAAATTAGTGGCATTTATTAGAAAATCCACATTCAACATATTTACAAAAACAAAATATGGTAATAATTATGTAATCATACAGTTTATGTTTACGCCTCTTTTGATTAGAAATCACCTTTGTGACAATTCTACTGAAATATTTATACTGCAATATATCATCATTTTTAGGAATGCGGTGGAGCCAATTTGCCAACAAAAATCGTACTTTTACGTTCATAATTTGACATGTTCGAACTATCCGAAATATGATCTATTATAAAAAAAAATCGGTGTTCGAACTATCACTAGCTAAACAATTATCTCAATAACATTCACATTCTCTCAAACAATTTTCAATCTGCAGAAGTCTATATTCTGTAGAAATACTTAGGTTTTTATGGTGTAATAAGAGGGATGCGCATTACACATGTATATATACACGATTAAATTACTTGTCAAATCATGCAAATTCAAATGTAAGTTTTTCGGGTTACACTTTCGCTATTACAGTGTAACATTCAAAACAAAAGATATCTCAATGAATCCAAATATTACATTTTGACTAAAAAGTATATATCAGGAGTGATATTTTAGCGACCATCGGGATTTTTCCAAAAAATATCACTATTGATGAAAAATATCTTGATTTTCTCAATGTACCAAATACATATACACTTAATAATACAGTATGTTAGACTTTCTTGTCACTGTAGAATTGGAATACCGGGACATCAGTACAGTTTGATATATATGGTATACAACTGTATATGGTATAATTTATTAGATACAAGTACAATATACATTTGTATCTACATGTACATACACATTTATATTGTTACATGTATCATCCTATAGAGTTAAACAGTATCTTATGATATATTCTCTATATCGATATATAACTACATAACTAACATAAGTGCACATGCCAACATGTATATATCTTATAAGCTTATTGTCTTGACAAAGTCTTTATAATAATGATAGTGGAATATGTGTATTACTAAATATCACATATTTGTTTTTAACTAATTTTTGAAATTGCAACAGTTTGTTAAAAAAACTTTTTCTGGCACTTAATTCTCCTAAAACTTGGACGCAAGTTTTGTTCTTTAATTCACCATTCTAATGGTGAAATTTATAAAGATGTAACATATAAAATATTATTTATATTTGTCTGTAAAAATACACAAAGTATTATATAGTTCTGTACTGTATACATGCATGTATATTGGTATCTCTCTATTTCCCCACTTTTGACAAACTAGAGGTAGCTCAGGTAAACGAACACATATAAGCACAGGTAAAAATTAATATGGAACTGACTATAATTGGTTTTCCATTGTTCTCCTATACCAACACTTTTCTTTGTTCTCTAAAAAGTGGGTAAATGGAGAACACACCGAATAAAGTATACAAAATGTACATGTAGTTTCATAATTGTCCTCTTTTTAATAATAATTAACCATTTTTTAATACATGTATACATGTTAATTCAGTCCTGCAAAAATAATTTTCAAATTCGCTCCTGACAATTTGATATATAGAGAACGCATCGATTTTTATACAAATATTTTTTCATGCCAAATAGATGGCATGTTTTGATTTGTTCACGATAAAACATAAGAATACTAATCAAAGAGACAACAAGCCGGAATATAAAACACCCGCCAAATTTGATCGGATACCAAGTTGCATCAGCCAATCAGACGCGATGATATAAATTGATTTTCAGACGTAAGTTACGCAAAATCCTACGTCTACATTTACACGTACGTGCAGAGTTACGCCCTTTAGTGAAACACATCTTATGCACACGTAAGTTCGGACGTAAGGTCTACGTTTACCTCTACGTCTATGTGTAGACTTACGACCTTTAGTAAAACTCAGTCCTGATGGCCATCTTGTTTACTGATCAGTCCAAAAATGCAATACATGTATGTAATGTTTATGAGAAACAGCGATAACAACCTTTAACAGCAATAACAAGAATTGTTAATGGATCGACCGACGAAAACCGATTTGAATAGTCCACCATACGATGATGGTGGGCTATATTATAACTGATGCTTGGCTACTGGAGTTAATTCATTTAATAAAATATAAAAATAACTTAAAGGCCATGTAATATACTTACCTAGGAGACCCAGACATAGGAGGAAGAGGAAGAGAAGGCTCTGTTTACTACAAAGACTTGGGAACATCCATCCAAACAGACGTAAGAACCGCTTCAGAAACTTTATATCAAATTTGAAGCTGTAATATATAAGGTAATAAAGTTGGTTTAATTTTGGGTATAAAATGCCTCAAAATACCTTCAGCTAACTAAATTCAGTCAGTTAAGTGGTGTCTTAAAACTCAACGGACATGTAATCATTACTGTTCATATAGTCCCTAGTTAAACAATATGTCATATGTTTAACCATTCGTGTAATATTAAGGAAAATGATACCCAGTTGTTTTTTTACTATGATTGTGTGTTATCATTTAGTTCTTTTTTCTACCAAGGCTGAACCAAAGTATTACCAAAGTATGGTACCTGCAAGGCTAAAATATAATTCGTATTTAATTTATAAATAACTGTCGGTGGTGCATTCATGTTATCATTTGGAAAATCAGACATAAGCTGTTCTATGCATTATATACCTTAACATCCACATATATCATTATGTATAAATACCTCAAGGTCCACATATATCCATCACATTTTCAGGGACAAAATTCCACAGGCAAAGAATTTATGCTACCCACTTTGCTGATAGTTTTCTCACGTTTTAGTGTTTATTGTAAACAGCTAGAAATATGAAATTTAACCATGATCAAAATGTCAGCATAATGACTGACAAGTTGCCTAGATCTGGCTTTGTTCTGACTAATTGTTTAAAACAAGTGCTATATTTAGATAATCATTTTTTTTAATTTCTACATATGTTGGTCAAAAGTTCTGACTGAAAGTATATGTATAAAATGTATCATGATATTCTGTTGTCTTGTCATCAGTCTATCTATCAACTTTGTAAACTTTCCAGTCTTAATGTACTATTTTGGGATTTGGTCCATTTTGTTTTCAATCCTATCAACTAGTATACCAACGTCATTTATGGATGTACATGTGCATGCTAGGTTTAGGAGTTGGAGGATAGCTAAAATACTGTATGACTTCCTAAGAAATACCAGACCTACATGTCCCATTATATATAATTAGAATAGAAGTTCAGGGCTAGTATAGTTTGTCTGAACACCTTCAGTAACCACAGGCCCCACTTGACCATTGTGGCCCCCAGGGATCTAAACTGTTTACTTTCTTATTTAAATTCCTCCTTGAATGTCCCTCCCTGCTCTACTTCTTTGTTAAGGGGAAGCAACTCTAAGACCATGAAGTTTAATTTTGTATTATTTTCCATCCATTCTATTGATCAGATACATTATGTTAAGTTTAAAAAATTCAGTTCACATCTTGGACAAAATAAGCATTTAGGGTGCAGAAAAAATCAAGGGCACATATTCATAAGTAGTTTTTTGATGTTTTTTTTATTATTATTATTTTTTCAATCAGTATTTCTTAATCATCTAGCATAACACTATACATCAGTTATCATCAAATAAAGCTCCTGCGTTTGATCTCTGGAAATGGCATGCATGCAGTGACTTAATCTATTCTAAATCCTGCTTATGTTACATGTTGTTTAGTGAGGTGCGCAAGAAATGATGATGATGGCAACTTGAAGTTATATTTGATGTATCATTTCCGTTGTCAGCTTAATTCGCATAAAAACACATAACTTGATCTAGCTAGCATTAAATAAGGCCAAATAAGAAAATATTCTTGTTCCCAGTAACACCCTTTAAAAATGAAGGGTCGGTAGGAAGGAATTTTTTTTTTTTTATTATCAAAATATTTTTCTCTTCATCCAAGTTTCTTGCAGTGAAAACTGAAATAGACTTATATAAACCATGGATTGGATTCCCAGGATATTTTGGCACCTTAGATTTACAGAATTTATACCAAAATTTTGTGCAAAACCAAAACAAATTAAGGTTGTTATTTGTTTGTTTGAGGGCAAACTGATAAAAAGATTTTGAGTACGTACTGATTTTATAGGGTCAGTCGGGTTACTGGAAACATAGTGAGGTGGGAGTCAAGCATATTTTAAATATTTCTGTACTGATGGTACATTAATCTGTTACAGTAAAAATACTGATGGTACATTAATCTGTTACAGTAAAAATGCATATGCTTTTTACCCTTTGAGACGCATAATCCTGTCATGATTCACATATAAAAGACTGGCAAGTACATGTAATATGGGATACAATGCTGATGTTCATCACATATAATGTAAAACATTGTTGAATCAATGAGATGGGGGCATTTATACAAATCCAAGTCTTCTCCAGTAAAGGGAGGGGTGCTTAAAGGGGGATGGGTGCTAAATACAGCAAAGTAACAGTAAAAGTTAAAATATTAATTTTCCTCTCAAAATCACAGCCAAACCATCTGAAAGCTACTAAACCTGTACTTATACAAGATGCCCAGAGGGCCTGTATCGCTCACCTGGTTTGTAATGCCAAGCAATGTTCTGAGTAAAGGACAAGGATTGTAAAGGATTGTTTCTTTTCTGAAGGAATTTAAAGATTTACCTCTAAATTCCCTGTTGGGCCCAACTCTTTCTGCCCTATGACGTCAGAGCTAAAATTTATGCAAACTCTGTTCCTCTTCTTCCATCCAAAGGATGTTATTGGCCAAATTTGGTTACATTCAATGCAGAACTATATGACGAATAGCAAATTAAAGGATTTACCTCTATTTCCCATATTGGGCCCTGCTCCTCCTGCCCCCAGGCTGGTCAGAGCCAAAATTTATACAAACTATGTTCCCCTTCCCCCAAGGATATTTCTGGCCAAATTTGGTTACATTTCATGCCGAACCCTATGACTAGTAGCGATTTAAAGGATTTACCTCTATTTCCCCTATTGGGCTCCGCCCCTCCTGCCGCCTGGGGGTCAGAGCCAAAATTTATACAAACTCTGTTCCCCTTCCCCCATGACGGACGGACATACGGTTGGACGGACATACGGTTGGCCGGATGCCGCGCCATGACATAAGCTCACAGGCCCTTCGGGCCTTTCTGGTTTGACTTTCCTTTTAATTTCTGTAATTTTCAAAGTCAGCTATATAAGCTCGACCTTTGGGATATTATTTTTAAAGAAATGCTTTCATTAGTCATTGACTTAGTTTGAAATATTATTTTTTTCAGAAGTGCTATCATATGGACAGGGTGAGCATATATTGTATCACACAGCACTTCCACGGTTAAATATTAACCCGCTTGAAAAGTTAAAGGCATGTTGAAAAACTTCAATGCCTGTAAATAGGTCGAGTTGTCTTTCGTGAATGTAAGCACGTTTGACAACAGGGACGAAATGTCCTGAAGCTTTAACTGCATATAACATTTTAGTCTGTTGTACTTCGCAGTAACTGAGCATCATTACACATGTACCTTGAATGTTTCGTTTGTTTATTTACGTCCACCATGTTGTCATTGTGGTCAATCAATAGGCATCGATGGGAATTACCGTACCGGCCAGAGTGTAAAGACGAAAGTCCGACCTCTCCAGGTCGAGAAAATGAAAGGTCCACACTAATGTTAGTACTGTATCCGGAATCAAAAAATGTCCAAAAAAAGTAATTTTTCAATATTACGCAAAGTATTAATATCATATTATGGAATTGTGATTATTAATTTTATTTAAGCATACTTTAATTAGGCACATACATACATTATGTAGCTTGATAAACAGTAATATTTTTTATCTTATCCGGATACGTTTTCGCGGAAAAATATTACACAGCACCTAGGTCAAAGGTTGGTGTTCTGTGGCAGACGAAAAAGTGAGGTAAGATGTCAATGTGTCATTAATCAATGTTATGCTGTAATGAATCAATAAGACTAATGTTCACTTTGTAAGTTCACTGTTAATACTTTAGTGCTCACTATTCACAGTATGTGTACAATCAAGTTTTAACCCTGCACGTACGACTCACGAGTTTCTGAGCTGATCTGACCAGACTAACATGCGTAATAGGCCTAACGTTAACAGGTTATATATTTACAGACCTTTTCGGCATGTGCTGAGCCAGGTTATCCAGTTGATCCTTGACATTAAGCAGTTTCAGAAGTCAACTAACCATTTCTCGGAAATCTGAAGAGTCAGTATAACGTTAGTCAGAATATACAGTATGTATAACAGTAGGCACTTTGCTTCAATCCCATTAAAGTCAAATGATTTTTGAAAGTAAAAAAAAAAAAAAAACCTCTCTAATCTCAGGGGTGTACTCAGTACTGGATAGATGACCAGTCAGATAGACATCTATTGCAGTGCAATTTCTGAATATAATTATACCAAGTATCAATCTGGTGAAGGAACAGAAAACATTATTTTCAGCAGTGAAACGTAAACAACACATGAATACAAAATTTACATACATGTACATGTACACATTCGATCCTGTCAAGTGACTTGAAGTGTCATTTCAGGACTCCTCTTCTTCCTATAAGGAGTTGATCTCATTATGAATGTGTTTAACTTTCTCGTTTGTAACCGGATATCATGTATTTGAAGGATAAAATTCAGATTAAAGCATTAAAATGATGTACACTTGTGGCAGTGGTGGTCTATCTGCAGGACTGCAGAAGTAGTGAAGTATATTGTGTACATGTACATGTATGTGTCCAGTGCATAGTCCATACTATCTAATTTGACCCTTAAGTCGATTCCTGTAATAGCATCTAGTAGTTGATTCCAATTGGTAACTGACTGAGGGAAGAATGTATATATATACATAAACCTGTAAATGACCTTGGTTGATCTTGTCTGTCCTCCTGTTGTTCTACTATACCCTGGTGTGTAGTGCATGTACATCTATATCTAGCAGGGTCTATAAACTACATGTTTGGTGTGTTTCTTTCAGTGGGAATCCAGTTAATCCTACTTTATTAAGTAGAGCGGTGACACAGCCATAGGAGGTATAGAATTGGTCAAAGACAAAATGGGTGTCTCTGCATTGCACCTGCTTTTTGATCATTGTGGTTTGATGAGGGTAGCATCGATTGATGGTCTGATCAGGTTGCAATATGCATTTACCTTAACTGGGGTTTTATTAGCTGCAATATTGTAGCTCAAAAGACTTATAGCCAGATAATGGTGTCATCTTTAGAGCTACAATTGGTGCCTATTACTGCTAAAGGAGCAAAGAAATGATTGTGCAAACCATTATTAAAGTGAATAGTCGGGCAAAGAAAACCAGTCTAAATGCGTTCATTGGCCTTCCAAAAGTTCTCACATATTAATACGACGGTTAAGTTCTGCTTAGTTTCCCAGTTCTGACCATTAAAGTAAAGAAAAGTTGAAAGCATTGAAAGCGAGGCTGCGTGGAAATGTAACCACGGGCATAGTGAGCCGGGAGGACGTTTTAGAATTTCCATACTTTAAATTAATTTCTTCGTACGCAGACAGATTTTGACGAGAGATTTTATTTTTCCATTTCATAAGAAATTATCCTGGATACATTCACACCATTTTACAGACTTTAGCCATCCTTGCCCGACTGTTCACTTTAAAACGTTTTATCTTAATTGTTTTATATCGCTTATCTACTAGGCAATAAAACAGAACTGTATAAAATATAAAATTCACAGCGAGACATTATTTGTTTCACTTATAGATATGATGGTCTTTTCGAAGGAAAATTATATTGCAAGTCTACAAACTATGAATTTAAAGTCTTATGAGTGGTCAAGTAGATATTAAGAATGATCGTTAAGTTTCTTTTGGACAAAAATGATATATAAATGCATGCATACGTTGAAAATAATTTGAAACCTACAACAAAGTATAGAAAATTGTGCCCAAGTGATTTTCTGAGGCAGTGCTCCACTACAACACATAGGTTTGTAATCCTGAAGCCTGTGGACGTCCTTGGGGGTTAGAATGCCAATGAACAGAGGAAATATATAGTCCTGTTGAGTGTTCCAAAAGGAATCAAACATGGGTTTCCACCATGATAAAATGTAACTACACTTTGTATGTTTATAAATCTACGGTTTTACTGACCGAGCCATTGAAGGCATTATGCTACAGTATGTAATGACAGCTTAGTGAGAGAGATCACATTTGATATATTAGCTTTTTAGCCCACCATCATCAGATGGTGGGCTATTCAAATCGCCTTTCGTCCGTGGTCCGTCCTCCGTCCGTCCGTCCGTCCGTCCTTCCGTCCGTCCGTCCGTCCTTCCGTCCGTCCGTCCGTCCGTTAACAATTCTTGTTACCGCTATTTCTCTAAAAGTACTGAAGGGATCTTTCTCAAATTTCATATGTAGGTTCCCCTAGGACCCTAGTTGTGCATATTGTATTTTGGGACTGATCGGTCAACAAGATGGCCGCCAGGCAGCCATCTTGGATTTTGATAGTTAAAATTTGTTACCGCTATTTCTCAGAAAGTACTGAAGGGATCTTTCTCAAATTTCATATGTAGGTTCCCCTAGGACCCTAGTTGTGCATATTGCATTTTGGGACTGATCGGTCAACAAGATGGCCGACCAGCCGCCATCTTTGATTTTGATAGTTAAAGTTTGTTACGGCTAATTCTCAGAAAGTACTGAAGGGATCTTTCTCAAATTTCATATGTAGGTTCCCCTAGGACCCTAGTAGTGCATATTGCATTTGGGACTGATCGGTCAACAAGATGCCGCCAGGTAGCCATCTTGGATTTTGATAGTTAAAGTTTGTTACCGCTATTTCTCAGAAAGCACTGAAGGGATCTTTCTCAAATTTCATATGTAGGTTCCCCTAGGACCCTAGTTGTGCATATTGTATTTTGGGACTGATCGGTCAACAAGATGGCCGCCAGGCAGCCATCTTGGATTTTGATAGTTAAAGTTTGTTACCGCTATTTCTCTAAAAGTACTGAAGGGATCTTTCTCAAATTTCATATGTAGGTTCCCCTAGGACCCTAGTTGTGCATATTGTATTTTGGGACTGATCGGTCAACAAGATGGCCGCCAGGCAGCCATCTTGGATTTTGATAGTTAAAATTTGTTACCCGCTATTTCTCAGAAAGTACTGAAGGGATCTTTCTCAAATTTCATATGTAGGTTCCCCTAGGACCCTAGTTGTGCATATTGCATTTTGGGACTGATGGTCAACAAGATGGCCGACCAGCCGCCATCTTGGATTTGATAGTTAAAGTTTGTTACCGCTATTCTCAAAGTACTGAAGGATCTTTCTCAAATTTCATATGTAGGTTCCCTAGGACCCAGTTGTGCATATTGCTTTTGGGACTGATCGTCAACAAGATGCCGCCAGCCATCTTGGATTTTGATAGTTAAAGTTTGTTACGCTATTTCTCAGAAAGTACTGAAGGGATCTTTCTCAAATTTCATATGTAGGTTCCCTGTAGTGTGCATATTGCATTTTGGGACTGATCGTCAACAAGATGCGAGGCCCTGGATTTTGATAGTTAAAGTTTGTTACCGCTATTTCTCAGAAAGTACTGAAGGGATCTTTCTCAAATTTATATGTAGGTTCCCCTAGGACCCTAGTTGTGCATATTGCATTTGGGACTGATCGTCAACAAGATGGCCGACCAGCCAGCCATCTTGGATTTTGATAGTTAAAGTTTGTTACCGCTATTTCTCAGAAAGACTGAAGGGATCTTTCTCAAATTTCATATGTAGGTTCCCCTAGGACCCTAGTTGTGCATATTGCATTTTGGGACTGATCGGTCAACAAGATGCGCCAGCAGCCATCTTGGATTTTGATAGTTAAAGTTTGTTACCGCTATTCTCAGAAAGTACTGAAGGGATCTTTCTCAAATTTCATATGTAGGTTTCCCTAGGACCCCAGTTGTGCATATTGCATTTTGGGACTGATCAGTCAACAAGATGGCCGCCAGGTAGCCATCTTGGATTTTGATAGTTAAAGTTTGTTACCGCTATTTCTCAGAAAGCACTGAAGGGATCTTTCTCAAATTTCATATGTAGGTTCCCCTAGGACCCCAGTTGTGCATATTGCATTTTGGGACTGATCGGTCAACAAAATGGCCGACCGGTAGCCATCTTGGATTTTGATAGTTAAAGTTTGTTACCGCTATTTCTCAGAAAGTATTGAAGGGATTTTTTCTCAAATATCATATGTAGGTTCCTCTAGGGACCCTAGCCCAGTTCTGCCTATTGCATTTTTTGCGACCACCATCTTGGATTTTGATAGTTTTAAAGTTTGAAAAGCAGAAAAAAAGAAGTGTAAGTTTGAAAAGCAGAGAAAAGATCCCTCTTTCATTTGTCAGACATAGATCAATCTTTGGTGGGCGCCAAGATCCCTTTGGGATCTCTTGTTTTTTACAGATTTACTTTCAATTGGTACCTGTTATATATTTAACCTGAGGAGTTGACATTCATGTCAGTAAGAAAATAGACGTTATTGTACATATACATAGATATTTTTGAAATTGCATACATTATACCTTAAACTTTTGCTTTAGTTCTGAACTATGGTAATGTATGTGTTGCAGACGAGACAAGATCAACTTAATAAACATGGGGGAGAAATCAGGAGTACGGCGTAGAAGAGTTGTGGGCCGTCGTTCTGAAGATTTTGACAGGGATCAGTATCAGGAAGAAACTTCACAAGGGTATGTATATATATGGCCCAATCAGCTTCATCGATCTCAAGGATCTTATGATCATTACAAATACCAAGTATATAAGGTGAAAAGGACATTATCTGTACAATATAATTTGATAACAGTTTTGTATTTTGCAAAGGATGATTGTTAATACATTCAATTTAACATGTTTTTGTTTGATTATAATTATATATGTAATCATTTTGAAATGCAAATCAAACATCTTTATGCTTGCAAGTATATAGGGTGTCTAAGCCTTTATGGGACCAAAATCAAACAATATAAGATGACTGTTTGTTTTACAGATGGAACAATGCTGCCTGTCTCATTGGTGTGTTTGCTGCCCTAATTCTAACTCCAATCATCATAGCTGTTATTCCTGCTCCAATAGATCCGGTGCCATACATGTAAGGATTATCTCCCCTTCTTATGATGGTAACTAATAATAATAGGATCCACGGACTAGCTCAATTTATAGGTTGTCAGCTCTTATTCTGAAAGTACAATACACATGTACCAGATGCATAAGTTTCCACTTCCAAGTCTGCCCCTCCCTGGTAAGCACAGCTCCTTCTGTCTTTTGTTTGCTACCTAAGTAGTAAGTACCAGGGACATATAAATCATGATTACTGCATAACATGTAGATACCTTCACATTTTGCTTTTTACAGTTCTCGATTTTGTTGTGTTTTCCCCAAATTCAAGGTCATTAGTGCCATTTCCAAAAAAACTTGTTCTTGCTTGTAACTGAAACAAAAATGGATAAAAACATGATATTAATTTGCTCTACCTGCAGACTAAAAGAGCCACCCATGTTTGAAGGACCACTAGAACCAAATACTCACCTTCAAAAGGCAGAACAGTTATACAAGAACAAACTGACAGGACCAGAGTCCATTGTAATAGATGGAGGTTAGTGTAGAACAGAAATATAAATCTACCCCAATACATCCTCATAGTGTCAAAATGTAACAGAATCACATAAACTCCTGACCATCGTCTATATCAATGTAGATGTGTACACCCTCTAAGAATTAATGTTCATAAAAGTTTTGAATAGGGAAAATAAAATTTTATTTCTGTAAACATCAGCTATTGAAAAATATATTGTATCCTAACAAATCTTCAGTATCTGATATGTATTAGTCGCATTATTAAAAATAGTTTGATCAATCTATTGATCTATTTCAGACTATTAAAATGTAAAATTTGTACATTAAATTGTAACTTATAATGACATTGATGAAACATAATATTTTCAATAACATTTCTAATGAATTATTACTTACCACATTGCAGAGCACACCTACACAGGCACCGCAGATGGAAAAATATTACACATCTATAAGGGGGAGATAAATGTCCTGGCCAGACTTGGGGTTGAACCATGTGGTAAGTAAGAATAACCTACACTATGATATTATGGTAACAGCCCTAATTTCAGGATGATAAGCAAATGAAGATACTGATTATTGAAGTGTATTTGTTATGATTCAGTGGGAAATGTACAAGAAGGGTTTTAAGTTTACATGCAGGATACAATACATTGACAATTGAACATTTAGACGATAAATGAAAAGCTATTATTACTCTCTGCTCTATTATTCTTGGTAAATAAAAAGATTTGTGTTTTCCTACAGGTACCTTTGATTCGGAACCAACATGTGGTCGCCCCTTGGGAATGAGACTAGACAAAGAAGGATACTTGATTGTAGCAGATGCTTACTTAGGACTGTTTAGAGTAAATGTAGCTACAGGTAACATATAAATACGCCATCCCCTTCAGAACCTACATAGTTACTAGCTCTATTTAGTATATTGCATAAAACGCTGTCTGGTAAGAATATTTTTTATTTAGAAATGCACTTAATATGTTTACGTCATAATGAAATGATGTCTTAAATCAAGCTTACAGTCCTCATTTTTTACCCATATTCTAATCACTTTTCAACTGTGGTCTGTGGTCTGTCCGTCTGTCCGTCTGTTAATAATTCCTGTTATCGATATTTCTCAGAAAGTACTGAAGGGTTCATTCTCAAATTTCATATGTAGCCACCCTAGGGCCCTAGTTGTGCTATTGCGTTTCGGGACTGATCGGTCAGCAAGATGGCCTCCATGCAGCCATCTTGTTATCGCTATTTCTCAGAAAGGGAAGGGATCATTCTCAAATTTTATATGTATAGGTTCCCCTAAGGCCCTTGTTGAGTATATTTCCATTTGGGACCGATTGGATTTTGATAGTAACAATTTGTTATCGCTATTTCTCAGAAAGCACTGAAGGGATCATTCTCAAATTTTTAAATGTAGATTCTTCTAGGACCCTTGTTGGGCATATTGCGATTTGGGACCAAACGGACGACAATATGACTACCAAGATGGCCGATAGGCCGCAATCTTGGATTTTGATAGTTGAAGGTTGTTACCACTATTTCTCAAAAAATGCATAAGAGATCTGTCTCAAATTTCATATCCAGGTTCTCCTAGGGCCTTATATTTGCATATTGCATTTTGGGACCTTACAGTGACCAAGATGGCCTACAGGGCACCATCTTTGATTTTTATAATTGAAGTTTGTTACAGCTATTTCTTAGAAAGTACTGAAGCAATCTGTCTCAAATTTTATATGTACATGTAGCTATTTCTTAGAAAGTACTGAAGCAATCTGTCTCAAATTTTATATGTACATGTAGCATGATTGAAAAAAAATTGAAAAGCAGAGAAAATATCCATTGTTCCATTGTCAGACATCGATCATTCCTTGATGGGCGCCAAAATCACTCTTGGATCTCTTGTTCATCTCAGTAATCTTCCTTAGGTACACAACATTGGAGATCAAAGTATCGTACTGAAGTAAACTGCCTTCTTGTGGAGGAAGCTTTCTCAAAAGTTTTGAACAAATGAATTATCTTTATTAATGATGAGGTTTGTGAATTCTTGACTCTGAAATCCATCTGTTCATCTGCACTTTGTGTTTTATTATGTCTTGGCTAAACATACATCAACATATAATATGACTTTATAGTTATATCAATAGAAATACCAACATGTGATACTATCCGTTTTCTATTTTTTTAATGGTGCACCATGACCACTTGTTGGACATTGAAGAATTCACCAGTAATGAAAGCAGTCTATTTTTAATGTTATTCTGTTTTGTTAATGGTTATAACTTTATTGAAATATAGGTGATGTGTTTGCCCTGTGGCCATCAACTTTCACTATAGGAGGTGATAAGATTCGTTTTCTCAATGATGTGGCAGTAGCCAGCAATGGACTTATCTACATGACAGACTCCAGCACAAAGTGGGAACGGCGCCACAATCATTACCTTGTTCTGGAAGCGGAGAGGTCAGGAAGGTAAGAATCAGTATACTCTGTATAACTGATATAAGTACATCACACTTTTAGGTATTCCTCTCATCATAATCTATCAAGATATAGCAGAGCTTAGCTGCATAATCTGTATGTTTGTTCATTAAATGGTGAATGGCTATTTTTTCTGGCAGAATTGATGGTATAATTAGGTTTGTGACATATTTATTAATATTTGGTAATAATTATGAATAAAACATCTATGAGATAATAATATTTAGATATTTCATGAATGTATCAACAGAGAAACATTAATCATATTACATGTATTCCTATTTCAAAGTGATAAGAGTTTGAACCTTTCTGAAAAAATCATTTGCTGATGTGTTTAGGCTTTTAGAGCATGACCCAAAAACAAACACCACAGCGAGGATAGCCAGTGCCATGGCTTTTCCAAATGGTATACAACTATCAAAGAATGAAGATTTTCTCTTGATCTGTGAGACTACAAAAGCAAGAATACTAAAGTAAGAATTAAAGCTAGTGAGGAATTTATACTACATAAGAAAATTTGTAATAACTAGTAAAGCTTTTACATGACATGAAAAAAATTCCTACTTTTTACAACAAGAAAAAAAACATGTCCACAATTGAAATCATAATTGTATAATTATATATGTGAAGATTTAGTAAAATTAAAGAACTGAAGATGCACATACTTTGTTGTCTTCAGATACCAGTTGACAGGATCTGCAGCAGGGGAGGTAAGCGTGTTCATGGATAATTTGCCAGGCCTACCTGACAACATTCGTCCTAGCAGTAGTGGAGGCTACTGGATAGGAATGGCTACTGCCCGCCGTGGAGGCAAGTTCAGCTTGGTAGATTTTGCTTCACAGAGGCCTTGGGTTAGAACTTTCATAACAAAGGTAATTTTTGCTATAATCATATTCTTTCTTGGATACAGTATTACAAAGCAGCAATTTTTGTTGTAGTGTGCTAAATAAATTATCATACATATAAGGCTGGAAATAAAGTAAGAATGACAACGTGTATGTGATAATCTGCAAAGATGTAACTGCTTATACATGTTAAATATGTTTTTAATGGTATGATATTAAATATAGTAGTTGAGTTTCAGTTGGTGAATCCCATTATAAATGAAATAGATTCTTAGAAGCTATGCATATCTTTATTAAAAGAGAGACAACTCTTTCATACTTAATGTCAATCGTGTGCACATTTCATTGATGTACGTGTTTATTATTTTGTCTTGTTTTTCTTTTATTTCTGTTTTGAATTGATTGATATCTCATCATATTTTGTAGTACATTTGTAACAGCATATCAAAAACCCATTGAACTTATTAAAACTGAAAAATTCTTATTTTCAGCTTTTATCCCAAGAAATGATAATGCAATTTATACCAAAATATGGTTTGGTGATAGAGGTGAGTGCAGATGGGAAGATATTACGAAGTTTACACGACCCTACAGCAGAGGTCATCCCCTCCGTGAGTGAAGTCGAGGACAAGAATGGAGTTCTATACCTAGGCTCCTACAACCTTCCGTACATGTCCAGACTGTATTTACAGAAACTAGACAAAAATTAAACCTCTTTAGACACCATTGTTTCTGGGTAAATATACTCGATAAGTTCCACTTGATTCACAAAATAATTTCTAATTGCGAACAACACAGTTTCTAGGACATACTCTGGAACTTAAGTGTTGAATTTGTTTAATTTCTCTTTTATAACCGGAACTTTCTTTGATATCTTTTCACCAATCCAGCCAACTAATCCACTGCCTATAGAAAAACACCTGAATGAATTTTACTGAATTATGCATTATGATTTAATTAGATTAAAAAAATCAGGAGTACAGGGATTATTTGTGGATGGTATAAACTTTCATATATTTGATTTTCATTGTTTCCAGTCAGGCAAATGTATTGTTGCTATTGTTATAAGTAAAGCATTCCACTTTTTAAAGTTTTATATGTTAAAATGCCTGCATGTTAACTATTTTTTGTTAGTTATATTTTAAATTGGTTTATACAGACTAATTTTGTTCTATATGAAAAATTTTCTTTTTTGAAAGTGTTCAAAACATTAAACCAAGAATTGTTCAAGTGAGTTCTTTGTTCAAAAACTTTTGTAATGTATTATATATGCCCTAGAACTGGTTCATTATTCTTATAAGTAATGTTTGATAACTATACCAGGGTTAGTGCAACAAGTATTTCCTTAGTAATGTCTTTAGGTTATAACAAGAAGAGCTTTATGATAAAGCTGTGATATGATAAGAAGAGTTTTATTATAAAATTATGTCCTGGCTAATCTGTCTTTAGTGCTGTTTGTGTAATTAATTATGAATTTTATACAAACTCTTTTGTATCCGTTTAAAAATATGTTAAAAATATCTTGTTATTTGCTTCAGAATTGTAGCGGCAATACTCTTTGATATGAGAACTTGTTTAAATTTACGTTTTAATTGTAAATACAGATTTTAGGTATTAGCATTATATATGCACAGTATGGAATGACAGATATTTGAATGTGCAGCTGCATGTGAAACGCCTGGAGATGTACTATTGTGTGATGGATGTCCTACAGAATGTTGAATAAATGAATGGAATAAAAGTTGGAATATCATTCATCATGTCCATGTAAATAATAAACCACCTAAATGATGTCCTAGTTAAAAGATGGGTTAATATTCTCATTTATCATTATTTTTATAGAGAAGTCCCTGGTGTAGAATACATCCCCTTGTCTGTCTATACATTAAGTTTCATTTCTGAATGGTTTGGAATTGGGATGCGTATATTATGGAGATGTTATAAAAAGGATCAACTAAAGTCATTGTGTGAAAAGTTAAACATTATTTGCACATATGTTGGTAATAAAATCATTTTTGACTCGTGAAGAATTCACTAAAAATCTAGAATTTCAGAGATATGTTTTTACATGAGTCAAGAAGAATTTTGTTTTTAAAAAGTACAAAGTTGTTAGTTATATTGTTTCTGGCACATGTTACCATTGAGTTTCTTTATTAAAAGTGCTGTTGTGAGATTGATATACTAAATTAACACACATTGTAGGTGGTAAAAATGTATCAAAAGATTTTTTTTACAATTATACACTGGAAATTTGTAGTGTTTACAAGAAATCCAATAAAATGACGAAAATCTATTGATTAACGTTTTATGTGTGATTTTCAGTCTTAACAATTTGCACAGATACATAGTTCTTTTATGTATGTTGGCACAGTATCATATTTAAAAAAAAAACATTTTGTGTTTGAGAAATACTATCATATCTTGTTTGTAAGTCATGTTTATGACTCATGAGTCTGTTAAGAAGGACTACAAGTGCTTATTAATAACAGTTATATTGTAAGAACAAGCAGGGACTGAAGATCCATATAGAAAAGATGGAGTGTGCATCAATATTGAATCTGACATATTGCATAGAGCAACCTGATGAAGTGGAGGAGGATGTGGTCCAGGACTCAAACCACAGTGTCCAAGTGTCGGAGAAGGAAGAGAGCAACCACAGCTTTGAGAGAACATCAGGAAACAGTCAGCAGGTTCAAAAGGTGTAGCAACATCAGGAAAGATGTAGAAGCAATCTCTGGCAGGCGGCATTGATAAGGGGATAGGAGACATGGCAACAGTTATTGGATCTGGATATATTTGGTACAAAGGAGAGGAAATAAGCAAAGGAAGAGATATAACGAATCCTAGGAAGAACTGGCAAGAACGTTCCAACAAGCATGCGAAGAAGAAAGGTGAGCATTGTCAGAATAGAGGAAGACTATTAGAGTTAAGTTGAATATATTGGGAGGAGCAGAGTGACGTAGACGAGGGAGATGGAGAAACATCTGCAGGACACGTATTCGTGACCCTAAAAGGAATGAGGATTTAGGATAATTCGAGACTTTGATCCAGCCAGACCAACCTTAGCATGTGTTCAATAAATCATATCCTAAACGTTAGGAAGTCATCAGGAAAGCAAGAGCATCATTATCTCCAGGACATAATGGTATCCATTATAAGATATACAAGAATTGTCCAAAGCGTATTACCCGACTATGGAAAAATCGGAAGATCATCCAGAGAAGAGGACAGTTGGTAGTTGGCAGAAGGATGTTTTATACCAAAGGAAGAAAAATCACAAACACTTAAGCAATTTCGCATTATTTCTCTATTTAACAAAGGGCAATATTTCTGGCAATACTGGCAAAGAGAATGACCAAACATGATGATCAATGACTATATAGACATCCCTTTGCTGAAAGGTGGAGAACGAGGTGTGCCAGGATGCATAGAACACACAAGTCAATGAAATGAATGGAAATATGGCTGTTGTTTGGTTAGACTAGACAATTGCGTATGGTTCTATGCTACATAAACTTACCCAACTCACACTGGAGAGGCACTTAACAGATAGCACAGAGACAGTATTCCGTAAATTCTACAACTATTCCTTGAGTGACACCAAGAACGTGAGGGAGACGCAACAACAGGTGGATACCATAGAAGTGGTCTGCCTGGGAAATACACGGCCTGGATTAAGCAACATAGCGTGCTACCACGAATCTTTCGCCTCTTCTAGTGTACGAATGCCAGTGACGACAGTCAAGACAATGGAGCAGTTGTGTAGCATATATTCAAGAAAATTAATGACAGTAGCATTGGGTTGTACAGTTCAGGTACAAAGATACATCATCGTCTGAAGTCACAGACAGAAGAGTATAAGGACAAAAAAGTCAGACAGTTACTGATGTTTAGGGACAGTAATGATGCTGAGGAAAGAGGAGCAAAGATGGACATAGCATCTGGGCGGAAATGGTCTACAAAGAGGACAGTAAAAGAAGCTGAGTCACGTCTGAGGCATGGTGACGAATAAGGAAAAGAGACAGCTTGTACAAAAGGAAGTCCGTCTGGTGAACGAAGAGAACGGTACGGGCATGAAGAAGCAGTCCAGAATGTGTTCGTTCAAATAAGTTGACACAAAGCGATATTTAGTCTATGCAGAGACTGCAGTTCCAGCTGAAGTCAGTATATGACGTATTTACCTCACATACAAACTTGGTAACATGGGGAATGCCAGAGGAACCTAATTGCAAACTCTGGCAACCAGCAAATGTAGAGCACATTCTGTCTTCATTATCAGTTGCTTTGGTAGATGAGCAATATACATGGCGTCACAGCAATGTGTTATCATTTCTTGTAGATGCTTAGGGAAGAACAGGTATAAGCCAATGAAAGACATATGGGCCGTATTTGTCAACTTTGTCCGAGCAGGAGACCCGAAAGATGGCGTGGAAGGGAGTGGACTACTTGGCACGGCTGAGCATTGGCAGTTGCGAACAGTTCTGGGAGACCGAATGCAGTTTTCATCAGATTTTTGTCCATAGCCTATTATTAGCTCACCTGGTCCGGTGAGCTTATGTCATGGCGCGGCGTCCGTCCGTCAATATTTCGTTTAAATCGCTACTAGTCATAAATTCCAAATGAATTGTAACCAAATTTGGCCAGAAACATTCTTGGGGAAAGGGGAACAGAGTTTGAATAAATTTTGACTTTGACCCCACGGGGGCAGGAGGGGCAGGGCCAAATATGGTTAAAATAGAGTTAAATCGTTTAAATCGCTATTAGTCATAGAGTTCTGCATGGATTGTAACCAAATGTGGCCAGAAACATCCTGATGGAAAGGGGAACAGAGTTTGTATAAATTTTGGCTCTGATCCCCGGTGGATTTTTTTGTTTGTTTGTTTGATTAATTAACGTCCTATTAACAGCTATGGTCATGTAAGGACGGCCTCCCATGTATGCGGTGTGTTGCGTGTATGTTGTGCGAGGTGCGTGTTTCAGGAGACTGCGGTATATTCATGTTGTGTCTTCTTGTATAGTGGAACTGTTGCCCTTTTTATAGTGCTATATCACTGAAGCATGCCGCCGAAGACACCAAGCAACACACCCCACCCGGTCACATTATACTGACAACGGGCGAACCAGTCGTCCCACTCCGTTTTTGCTGAGCGCTAAGCAGGAGCAGAAACTACCACTTTTACAGACTTTACAGTCTCGGCCAGGGGACAGAACCCAGAGCCTTCCTCACAGGGGCGAACGCTCAACTCAAGGCCAAAAGTGAGGCGGTGCCAAGGGAGGCATTATGAAGGATAAAGTCAGTTAGGAAGAATAGAAAAGATAAGATCCTAAATTTAGTCGCCTTTTACGATCATGCAATAGGGGCAGCAGGTACAATTCTAACGCCCTACCTGCAGGGCCACCCCGGTGGACAGGAGGTTTGGGGCCCAATATGGGAAATAGAAGTAAGTCATTTAAATTGTACTAGTCACAGAGTTCTGCATGGATTGCATCCATATTTGGCCGAAATACCTTGTAGGGGAACAGAGTTTGTATAAATTTTGGCTCTATATTTAGAACATTACTAAGGTATTGCTTTTATCAAAGTTTTCCTGTAAAAATGCATCTTTTTCAAAAACCCAAGAAATTCGTAGATGTATTGAGTTGTCTTTAGAATCTTGATTCTTCTCCCCCCTCCCCCCCCCCCCCCCAAAAAAAAAGGGGGGGGGGGGGGAGGGGAGAAGAAAAATCACAGTGAATGTTAGAGGTAACCTCATTTTATTGTATTTCCATTGATTGTAAAATAGGACATACATAACTTTCTTACATTGATATTATGAGATACCAGTTTCTAATGTAGATATCACTAGGATTTACCAACGGCCTTCATTATCATCACTTACACAAATCAAACTCATTCACGTGTCCACCGAATAAGCCATAAAATGAGTGCTTTGGACGTTTCTACCTTCATTTTAGTTTTGGTGTTATTAATTATTATCACAAAATTATCATAATAATTAAGTTGATAAATCGCATATAATGACTAAAAGAAACATGTTGGCTACCTGTAGTGTTACAATTCTTGGATACAGTGTAAAAAGCTCAGTTGGACATCTGTACGAATGATATATGTGGGCGAGACTGATCGATGACAGCTAATGGTTACAAACACGCCTAGATAATCTTTTTTTGGTGATAAAGTTTAATCAGTGGGTGTCATAGTAACATGATGTATAATTATGAATTCATTTACCTTGTAACCACGGAAACAATTGAAAAATAAATACATTAAGACGTCTTTGGTTTGATATGGGAGAAAGATGAAGAATTATAAAATATAGTGGTCACCGCCATGGTATGGTAATGCATATCATTAGTTCAATGATAATTAATCCAGATCGAATATACGGAGTTTTACAACTCAACGAACACGTCCCGTCAAATTAATATATCGTGATAATGAGTTCATATTTACCACAAGTTATTGAGCAGCTATCGCATACCAAAAGTTACCGAAAGGAAATAAAATCTCATAACGAGGAAAACCACTAAAAAGGAAGGAAAAGAACTCAAATAAAGCAACTAGAATTTTAAGTCACTGGTCAATATTTGAACGTTTTCTTTGTTATCAAATGAAAAACTAAGAGTAATTAAATAACTGTAAGTATGATATATTTTATATATACTGAGCTTTGTTCTGAGGTGTTCGTGATAACGGGGTGATTTATTTAATACTTGTATTTTGCTCTCAGGCAATGGATACCTTCCTGATGTTTATACATTATTTAAAGCAGAAACTAATTATAAATAAATGAACAGGGGCATATCCAGATGAAGCAGAAACTAATTATAAATAAATGAACAGGGGCATATCCAGATGAAGTTGAAAAGAGGCAAAAATGATTTTCATTTTCAGTGTCGATTTTTTTTGCTTCGGACGTGATTGGAGCCGTAAATGTAATCATTTCCCTGAACATTTATCGGTATTGTTAATCGTTTACTATGTATAAAAACCGCTGTATGTATAAAAACCGCTGTCTCTTGTGTTATAAAGGTGTGGTACATAAAAATGATAGACCTTCCTACAATAGCGAAAGACACCTGGTTATTTAAATAACTAGACTAACTGGTTCGACGTACGGAAACGGAAAATTAGAAAGTTAAGAAATGATATCTCATCATTACTGATGAATATGTTTATGTAATCATGACAAATCGTTAGGTATGACATATATGTAGTTTTAATGAATATTTTAATGCAGGAATACTGAAAAAAATACATACCTTCTCTCATCTCATCAGTATTCTTTAAAATGGATCGTTGTCATTACAAGATCATAAATTAAAATGATTGTTTTGTAATGATTTATTATGTCAGTGAATAAAAACCTGCGTCATATATACATTTAGCAATGATTTGGACAGATCATTTATGTGATGGATACATGTAACTAATCGAGTTTACAATTCGATTTTTTAGTGGTTGTCTGTAATTTGATTCCCGGTATTGAAATTTAATTCTGTATTGCATACAAATGGCATCGACGATTACAATGAAAATACATATGACATAGAGGTTACCCAATGAGTGGTTGTTGAATATTTAATTTATTTCACACTAGTGAGTTATTTTTTAAAAGTTACAAAAGACACGAGCATTAGCGAGTGTCTTTTTTAATTTAAAAAAATAACTCACTCGCGTGAAATAAATTCAATATCCAACATCCACAAGACGTGTGACCTGTTTCTACAAAAATGATATTCCTTTCTAGCCGATAGAAATACGGTGAGGATAAGGTAACCTGTATATGCTGAAATATGCAAAGAGGGTGTAGTAATATTTTCTTGAGCAAAAACGTACTAATCAATATTTAAAGTTATATGTGCCGTAACTGGCCGAAAATTTGGACATGTTAATTTTTCTCCAATTATCTATTTTAAACCATAAGTTTTAATGAATAAAGCTGTGAAAATCATTCAAATGGACAGACACACATATGTAATGCCTTATAAACGTTAGTTAGAACACATTGGTTATGCACTGTGAAATTCTTGTTTTTATGCCTTATACATGTTTAGATGGAAATATACCTTCAGAAATCACTTTACAATTACTAATAATACTGTAAAAATGTGCAATGAAATTGTGGACAACAAGATGGCCTCATGGTCTGACCGTATGTACTCATTTCATTACACTGAATATGTTAATATAATGATTTTTGGCAGTACTGCCAATAATCATTTTAAGTCCTTTTTGTACTTGTAAAATTAAATCCTATACATTGAAAGTATTGTAATCCTCAAAATGTTGGTAACTTTTGGAGTTGAATAACATATTATGATGTTCGATTTGGGAATATCTTTAAGATGAAGTTTGGTTCATTTAATGTCTTTTCGATTTTAAGTTTTGTTCATAGTTGCTTCAATAATATTAAGCTCATTGTTGGACTATATAAAAGCATGCGCACTGCACGATGCCGTCTCCTCCCGCCAAATAATCATCAGACCATTGTAGTCAAGTTCGAGTCAGTTTTAGACTCGTTTAGTACTAAACTCATCAGTGAAATCCTTTGCGTCAAAATGCGTTAAACATAATTAGTATTTCATGTCGATTTTACACCCTGCATGAACAAGTCATGTATTTTGACACAAAGACGTGACACATACGCTTTCCAACACCAGTTTGGATGTCAAGCAACGACCATAGCATAGTATGACGTCCAAACTAGTGTTCGAAAGCGTCGGTTATTGATGACGTTGACAAATGATGACCTGACACCAAAGAAAAAGAAGTTCGGTACAGCGTTAATTTATACTGTTTGTTTGATACCGTAAGCGTTGAATAACACCGCCTATTGTGGTAGAAATCATATTACTAAGGTTTCTTGAGGTTTGCTCCAGATGACGTGTAACTCGAGGGCACACACAAATGTCCGTGAGAAATCTAAAGAGAAAAAAACAGTGCAAGCTGACAGAAAATCTGCACGCCCTAAGTGCTAAGAAATGAGAAAACTATCAACAATGGCCAGCATGTGATAAGCCACATAGAAAGATGTCCACCAGTACAGGGCTGTTGGTCATTAATGGATAGGTTGCTGGTAAATCTATTAGATAAAAATACATGGTTGCAATAAAATCCCAAACTCGATTCTTAGGTTCCAAGCTTTACTGAATCGTGACCCTTAATATAACCGACGAGTTCCATAAGGTCTGGTCTCTGCTGGCAGATTGGTCGATTAGGATAAACGCCCTACTAACAGCTAGGATCTACTATGTAAGCGATATGTTGCGTTTGTGCTGTGTAACATTTTATAAATTGAAGTGCGCGTTGGCCATTTAACAGAACCCAAAGTCTTCCTCACAGGAACCGACAAGGAAGACGTTCGGAAATGAAAGAAGATAACAGATACTATCCCACGTTAAGTCGCTTTTTACGATGATACAAAGGCGACAGCAGATGCAAATGCAGTTTCAACGTCCTACCTGCAAGACAACTTCGCTAAAGACAATCTAAACTCTTTTGGGGTGACTAACACAGCCACATGTTCTAACTCTCATCCCAAGTCGTTAGATGTAAACTACAGTACCGAATCATTTCAAGGTCTTTTTGTTGCTCTTTTTGCCGTGTGATCAAAAAGACAGATGAGTCCGCTTGGCAAAACTACTTATTACATCAACTGTTTTATGTTCCATAAACAATGTATTGCTTGAATTTGTATTTTTGAGAGGTTTAATTATTGTTGAGTTTCACCAATACAATGATCGATACCAATAATTAAAGATACCACTGCCAAAGTTAACGTTTTACTGACAGTCACGTTATCTAAGCAAATTTCCGGCGACACATTAAAATAAATTTACAATATCCGTGAACATCGCGTGCATAAATTATATGTAATTGACAAAAAAGTTATTGTAAGTATAGTTGGTTATAAGTAGGTGTAATTAATGTTAGGTTCGTATAGACAATGGCAAGTCAGATAAATGATTCACTACACAATATACTTTATACAGCTATACACCATGTTTTTTATATCCGTTCGTTACTATATATATACTATAATTATGATAATGCTATGTTAGTTATGCATTGGAGGCCTGATACAGATATGAATTATTGGTATTGACGTGATTAAGACTTATAAGGATGTAAAAATCGAGTTGTCATAGTCTTTAAGTGAAATGTCAGGCACTTTATCTATAGCTGTCTAAACTGTAGAATGAATTAAATTCATCAATGACTGCAATGCCCTGCAGGTAGGGCGTTAGAATTGTACCTTCTGCCCCTATTGCATGATCGTAAAAGGCGACTAAATTTAGGATTTTATCTTTTCTCTTCTAACTGCCTGACTTTATTCTTCCTAACGTCTCCCTTAACAGCATCTCACTTTTGTTGAGCGTTGGCCTCTGTGAGGTAGACTCTGGGTTCTGTTTCTTGGCCGAAACACACCATAATCTATAAAAGTGTTACTTTCTACTCCTGTTTAACGCTCGGTTGGCCCGTTGTATAATGTTACCGGTGGAGTGTGTTGCTTGATGTCTTCGGCGACATGTTTCAGTGATAAAGCATTATAAAAATACAGTTCAGATTATGAATAAAAAAAGGGGTTACGATTTTTTGTTGCCTTTTCATTGTTTTCCTTGTTACACTTTTTTTCTTTTTGTTGTTATGTTGTTCTTTATTTATGTTTTTTTTTTAAGTTTGTCAACCTCAGTTTTATAAATAACAAAATATTTATTAGAATCATGTCACAAAACCTTGCACTCTTGATATAGATTTTCTAATTTCTCATAGTTAATACATAGAAGAACAAGTAAGAAACATTATATGCACGTGTGCTCGTTTTTGAGCTATAGCCACTCAAAGATACCAATTTTGACAAAATATTGAATTTTATAAGATTTGACCATATACACAGGACATTAAAGCCATAATAAAATGCTTGCAGAATTTATTGTAAAGTGTTCTCAAGTAGTCATGATTTGGGGAAAATTTAATAGTTTGCATTTCACGAAATGGATTATTTCCATTTAAACAAAACAACACCCTCCTGAAGTATTCGTCAGCAGCTCCAGACATTCGGAAATCTGGACGTAAAGCAGAATATGCACGCAATCACGACTACCTTTTGTCATGACTTTGATTAGATTCAAGTATATTCAACATGTTGTATAAACAATTTAACAAAGGCTAAAAGTCTATTTTTTCCAAGATTTGCAACTGGCAATATTCTACAGATTTCAATAGACTTTATGTGAAAATCTCAAAACGTACTTCTGTGATCCAGATCGAAACGAGACCGAAACCTCAGAGGTGCGTATCCTTAAAGAAAACATAGGCATGAAAAGAAAAGAGAACAACTGGTCGGTGATATTTTCTTCGGGTACTCTGTTTTCCTCCACCAACAAACCTGGCAGGTCCTTTATTGACTTTATACTTATCAAACCAAAACCTTTCTTTGTCAACGTATTCCACTCATATGGAATTTAATTTTTAATACTAAAAACTGTTAAGGTTTGTCCTAACAGCGATATTTAGGGCACCTGCCTCTATAGGGCACATCAATGATGTCAAGAACCTAATTTAACTCATCTATCCTCCTATATATATACATTGAACTGCGACGGTATGAAGTGTAACCTCCTCCTTTCTATAGGCGGCCGTATTGTCAGAGGAAGACAATATGATGGATCTGCCAAACTTCCGTGCTTCACTATAAATATAGAACATGTTCGGTATTCAGCGGATTTCCCACCAGACAAAGGACTGACAGGTAATGATTTCCTTTATTACTTCATTTTAGATCTTTACTCTATAATATTTACTAATAGCTATAAATTCTAATTAATTATGAGAAAGGATTGTTTATTGGATTATATGTTGTAAATGAAATATTTAAATGATGAAAAGTATCGACTCTTCCAGGATTTGTAAGGACTTCAAATCAGTTATGAAAATATAGGCACTGCTTACTGTTTGTCATATATCAGCGACAATGTAACGATATGAAATTAATACATGTATTAATTAATAAATCGTTCTTATTTATTCTGAAATAGTCCAGTATATACGAAAAATAGATGCCATATCCCAAAAAAATCGCAACAAAATTTGTTTTCTGCTTTTGGGTTGAAGATTCTATGTATTTTAACAGGAAAAAGTCGCCAAAAATCATATGCTCTGAAAGTCGTTTTTCAATACCCCAAAAAATCAATAATAAAAAGTGATAAATTTAAAGTGTAATATCTGCCATTCTTGCAATAATTTTAGATATGAAATCGGATGTATAGTGAGACAAAGTTTTGGTTAAAACAAATAAGTTAAAAAAATAAATTGAAGAAGTAAAAGAAGGATTCAAACAGCTCAAAAACTTTTGAATTTTGGCAGCATTACCATTTTTGTTCTATACATTGATAAAATGTTACTACGAATAATATCAGTTTATGTTTTACGTCTTAAAGTATTACTTTTTCATACAAAAATAAAACTGAGTTCAACCTTCCAAATATTCAGAATATCCTTTTTTAAGACCAGTACATTTGTATGCTGTCACTTTAGAATTACAACACAATGCAATTCCATAACTTCTCGAATGTTTACATGCAGGAAATATATTAAAACATATTGAAAGTGTGCAATGTTTCTTGTATTATTTGCTCTAAAATCTTCTGTAGTTTTTCTATGGATTGGTAAATACCAATATCCAGAACAAAAGGGAAACAAATTGTTTTACGTATATAAAGATATTAATAAAAATCCTTTCTCTGGTTACGTTATAACGTTTCTATGGTGAAAATGTTTCCGTACAAATTCCATTATTTTATCTATTAAGAATTGTTAATTTATTGCACCGTTTACAGACAACGAACATAGACTACACTGCAGTTATTCTGTCGCCCTTCTCGACATTGCAGGGGTTACTATCACTGTCGTAATATCCATCATTGGACTATAGCAACACGGAATGTTTTATCTGCACCTTTAGCTAAATAACGGTACACTGTGATTGACGACGTGGCTTTGGAGTTGGGTCGCTCTTTGTAATAAGACAGTTTCTGTCAGCCAGTTGTTTTTTTTCTCCTGAACTGCCTTCCGTTTTACTAAGAGATAGTTCAGTGTTGGATATATCAATACTGAAAGTAACTCATGGAACATCGAGGATTTTATTAGTTTCATGATCTATCCGACAGTAAACTGAGTATTCATATGTACGTAGACGCACGAAGCCTGTTTAGCTTAGGATTTTCAAATCAGATTTGTAAAATAGTGGACTTATCAGCTTGTATGTTTTGGTATTTCACTAAGACTCAAAATTAGATGATACGTACGTGTAGAAACAAATTAATTTTAGGACACATACATGTTTTACGAATACAAAATGTAATCAAATTATTATACAATATATATAAAGCACAAACTTGTAATTTCGCACTTTGTGTTGTTTCTACAGCATGCATTTTGGAACAATAAAAGAACATGAACATACATGTTATTGATAAGTTTTGTTGTAGGTATCTAGACCTGTAAGTGTACTGCTTCATAGTGAGTAAGATGAGGTGATCAGTTCTGTAATATATGTTTTTATTGTTGGATATACCAAAATTGAATGATTGTTTATTAAAAGAAAAAGTATTAATTGATGAATCTTGCAAAAATTCTAAATATTATACAAATAATTGCACTTCTCTGCATTCCCATAATATACGTGTAAATGTTTCTATTTCTGTTTTGCAGAAAATCAATGAGGATTTTCAGTTAAGCCAATTCTAAATAAATATGAATTTGTTGTAAGGATCTGTTGATTTATTCTGTATTATAGCCATTGGAGTTTCGAGCTTGAGGTGACTCGGAAAGGGGTCAAATATATTTGCTTCCAGGTTTCATCTTTAATTTGAAATAAATTGTTCCATTTTCCTTTACCGAAAGACTTGGTATTATGTCGACAAAGTATGTGATAGAATTCTTTAGATCCTTTTTTGTGTTTAAAAAAATCTAAATTATTGGGTATAAACGGATACGACATATTAACACAATTAAACTGTTTGTGGGCTAAATATTTCTTATATTCCCTGGTAAGTTACAAAGTTAGTATTAACATTAATGTTTTCAGTAAATTCACGAAAATTTTAAAAACTTATCGAATGATATCATTAAGTAAAATAACACTGTTCTTGTATTATATTCCCATTGTACCAAATGGGTGTTTTCAAAATGTCTGATATATTATGATCATATAATTGTGCAATATAACTTTACTAGTTCAATGAACCAATCATTTATAGCAGAATATTTAAATTGATCTAGATTAAATGTAAAATACGCACGTTCACATTTAATGATATCCAACAAAGATAATATTCCTCCCAGATTAAGTATAATGTTATTGTATAGTTTTTCGCGGCTGTAAATTTTCGCGATTCATTGTTTGAAACTTATTAGCGGTGTTTTATTTTCACGAATTTTATTTGTAGCCTTAGCGTCAATCTTATCATAGGTTATAATACGTAAACCAGGATTTTGATACATTTCGCGAGGTATTAAATTTCGCGAATTTGGACAAACCCCCTGTGACTATTAGCTTATACAGTATCACAACAATAACCATACATGTATGAACTGTGTTTTTCTCCCTAGAGAGCACACGCCATGACGTCCCTCCAGTTCGTGTTGTTGCTGTCATTGTCCCTACTGCAGGTCTCCGCGGCTATTTTTGACTTCGGGAATTTCCATATCGATTTCGGACCCTGGAACCATATCAACTACTATCATCTCCCAAGACCGCCTATAATTTTCCCTTATCCTGGAAGACCTGTAATGATCCCCATTGGTCATGTCTGGGATTGAACCCGAGTTGTATTTTAGACAAGGTATGTCTCCATTATAAGCTGAAATGGTTACGTCAGATCATCTGCCAATATTATAGTATATTTCTACATTTTGAGTGTGAAAAATGCTCGTTTGGGTTAAGATAATACAATTATGTCAATTCATTTCACTGGTATATAGTCTTAAGCCTTAAGACAGCCAATATCTATTTAAACATGAACCAGAACAAGAAAGGGAGTGCGATAATGTGCCGTATTACACTCGTACCAATTAGGACTATCAACGGACGATTTCAATATGGAGTTAACCTACGTTATTTCTATTTTTTCTTTCCTCAGACTGTCCCATGTGTTAGCGGATCGATAGGCGAATCACACGCTCGCTGTGGATCTATGTCAACCAACGAAAAAATCCATTCAACGAGTCTTTTCGGCTAGCGAATGAATATTTGCGGTCACATTAGCATCAATAAAATAATTTTCATGGTTCATTGACAAAGATTGATGAGTTATCCTTCAGTGACCTCGACTGGAAAAGTGCTCGATCAACAACAATCAGAAAGTAGATACTAAGTGATCAAATTAAAACGTTATAGCTCTTATTTGAAGTTCGATTAGAAATTCATGACATAATAAAAAATGTCACATAGTTACGTCAGTTATATACAATTATTTACTTATCCAATAATAAACGCGACATTCCTATCAGAGACTAAAATTAAATATATACATCTTGATATAATGATATTTTATGGTAGTTAGTCATATTATCGCAATCTCGGTGTGAACACATTTTAATCAGAATATTATTTAACTTTTCTCAATGAGAACTGATATCAACTTAGATCAATTTATTTTCATTTGATTAGAAGTTCTCTCAAGGTAATGTGATAAAAGTCATTGGCTGTTCAGAAATATTGTGTGGTAACGATATTGTCAAAACTGTAAACTAACGCATGTTGCAATAGAAAAATAACTAGCTTACTTCTATGAATGGTATTCCTGAGAAGTGGGCTTCTCTGCATCAGGTCAACCTCATGTAAAGAAGTATTACCAGAATTCGTCAAGAAACAATGAATATTTTATTTTAGGTTATTTGACCCGAAAGGTCAGAATGACCTCATCTGACCCGAAAGGTCAAAATGACCTATAGTCATCATGTTTCGTCCGTCATCGTCCGTCGTGCGCCTGAACTTGCCTGAAACCCACAACCATCATCTTGAAAACACATTTTGAACTATTTGAATTATACTGATATGATGTTGACAAAGTGTTATTACATCTGTGGTTGACCCTAAATCGAAGATAGCAACCTTGACACCATATCTAATTAATTTCCAATACGACTATGATTATATTGCTAAGGTGGTCAGATGACCATTAAGGCCATTAGGCTTCTTGTTTACATTTGTTATCTCGCTGCCCTTGTGATTATTACGTCGTATTTTTGTGAGCATAAGTCCTATTTCTACACAAAAATATGACGTCATTTTTACCGTCAATGCTGCATTCCGATTGGTCAAAATCGAGTGAAAATATCAAAATCGATATCTTCACAGGAGTAAAGTATATCGTTTTTATTTTACCGTGAAACCTTGTATTTCAATGCGATTTTTTTTACAAAGCAAAAATATGTTTGATTCATTTCTTAGAAAGATTTTAAAACAAGAACATTTCATCTTTATTATAAAGATGTCGCAGATTAAGGAAATATTGTTTATCGCATGTCGCTCGCCAGATATGTACTTAGATAACTTTATCTGAAATAATGTAAGGTGTAATGCTTAAAATTGTGCAGGTGCCAGATGTTAACCTTTGGTAAAGGGGAAATAGGTTTGTTCATATGATAGAATTGATAAAATGCATCTTATTCAAAACATTTATAAAGAAAATATCACAATATTTACACACTATCGATTTGTCCATCCATATTTCAACAACAAAATCAGAAAAATAAAACATAAAACAAAATT
This sequence comes from Argopecten irradians, assembly GCF_041381155.1. NCBI lineage: Eukaryota > Metazoa > Mollusca > Bivalvia > Pectinida > Pectinidae > Argopecten > Argopecten irradians. The sequence goes on from NC_091136.1 coordinate 55,621,195, forward strand.
AAAAACTCATCCTCAATATACAAAAAGATAAAAAAAATTGGTGGGCGCTACACTTAGCGATATAATTTTGTGTTTTTTTTTTTAGATATTTCCTCCCCAACATAGCTAGAGCCAAAGTACGCATTTTCTTAGTCATTTTATGATGTCATTAGTTCCTGGATTAATGATAGATATGTGATGACCTATCCTGTGTTTCCTTCTTCCACAACTATTGGTCAGACTAGATGTCATCAAGGGTTTCTCTATATAAGGTATGATGTTCGTAATCCATTTCAATCCCATACACAAAGAACCTCGTTCAAATACAGATGTTCTAACAACGCATTTCGTTTAGTTGGTTCATAGTTTTATATCAGCTACTTTTGGAAATAAAAGTACTTTGTCCACTGGTGCCGAACAGATCTCCTACTTTGAACATGTACTGACCATGCCCAGATTGATGCAACAGTCGCTGATCTGCTCATTAGAATACACAATAACTACCGAGCTTAGACTACCCACTCTAACAAACTAGAAATATAAGCCTCCTTAATAAGGACACGGTAAGGTCGGCCCTTCAGGTTTTATAAGTGTCCATTTATTGGAATCGTAATGCCCGAGGTGGTTTGCTCTCGGAGTGTTGACCTCTGATGCCAGGTGAAAGTAAGATGTTACATCAGTTTATGGTGTTTAATGAAGACACTTTCCATAACCTTACATGCTCGTGTCATATGGTCAATCAGTAAACAAGATTTCTCTATTTTCCTACAAATCCATGCTGCTTTATTTTATTTAGTTGATGTTTAAGTGATATGTAGACGAAATATTTTGAAATCCACCGGTGTTGATGAAAATGACTTTAGAAATAATTAAAGTAAAAAATAAACATTTATGGGGCTTTATAAACATTAACAACAATACAGACTTTACACAATGTAAACACTCGCTTCTGATGTTCTATGATATCACTTTACAATCATCAAAAATCGTAATTGTTTTCTTGTATATGTGTTTTCTTCTTGGTTTGACTATGATTACTCGCTTACCCTCTTTACTGCAAATAGTATCAAATGTTTGGAATGATCAAGTTTATGCCTCATGTTTATAACACATACACATCACTTAACAGGGAAATAGAACGTCGTATTTCCCTTGGGTGAAAAAAACATCGTAATTCCAAGGGGCGCGTATCGCCAGTCTTTCACACGGAGTTATCTCCCCATCAGAATGACAATGACGTACACATGTAAAACGTCAGTTTTTAACTCATCGCAAACTTAACTAATATTAAACCCAGAGTAGCGAATCGTGATTTTTCGGTACAATAAACAATTTATATCCCCGGTGGCAATGTGAAATGAAGTTGTTTACCCTCAGATGTAATATTACCTCTGGCAAACTCTCGGGAAATATTACACCTTTGGGCAAATAGACCTTCATATTACACTTCCACCAGGGTCATAAATGCATAGCGTCAGTTAGAGCCTCGGTAATATTCCTTTAATAAAATACATTTCTCAGTAAATCTATACGAATATCATCTCTTCATATTAATATGTTATGCTATTAAACAGTCATTATATGCAGATGAACATAAATTCTTCTTCTGTTAACCTTGACTTTTCCCAGCCAAGACAATCAGTTATTGTTTCACCTGTTTCGTTTATCGTTACGGTCTGGTGACCTCCTCTCAGCAGGAAAAGTCCACGTAATTGATATGTCGCATTATCATTCGTCATCAATAACTAATCAGACTTCATGAAATGACGAATTGATTGAATTATCATCACTTTATTAGGGACTATAGCCTTTATATATATCATATATTAGATACGGTCTAATTAGCACAAACTTTCTCATTTACTAGTTTTTATGCCATCTTTGTCAGGTCACGTTCAATTTCTATTCAGTTAACTTTCGAATGAAACAGAATACACGGATTAAAAAATAAATAAACGTCATATTATAATATATTTAAACGAGATGATAGAGCTGAAATAATTATGATGTTAATCAGAACATTCGTAGATAATTAACAAACTTATAATGAATATAGGAAAGAAACTGGACAAAATACCAATATGGTTTCTTTCTGATATGATACTACACCAATTGGTTTAACAAATACATACATTTGTACGTCATACTTTTTTCTATTAAATAATATTCCTATATAATTCACATTTAGACTAATGCTCCTCCCTAAATTTAGCAGAATAATTACAAATGTTAGATTTCATCGTGATACCTTTCAGATAAGTTACATATATGATGTTAAATATTTGTTCAATTATTGAATATATCCCGCGTAAGTAATAGCAAGTGTAATGGCTACAAACTGGAACAACTGACATTAGTTTTTGTATGGAATTACAGCTTGTAGAATAATATGTTTGAAACTACACATTACAGGAGGATATATAAACATTGACAACACAATAAGACTACGCCAATTCCATCTTATTTGCTACACGACTGGTAAAACCTTTCAATATGGAGAGCCATATTCCCAGCAATAGCTTGTGCCATAGACTATGCACCTGATTGACTGCTCCAACAGTGACGTCACAGCATTGATATGACGGAAAAGTGAATCTCTAGATACAATATTCCACTCAATCTATGAATGTACAGTAATTATAAAAATTTAAAATTCAGTCCTTAATCAGGTATGGATGTTTTAAATTATACATTAAAAGCATAGCTTTTTGCATTGCTTGTATTACTTGTTATTTTAAATGTACTTCTTATCTATTAATGTTTTTGAAATGACAATGTAGATAAATTATTAGAGGATGCCAAAACGTTGGAATGGAATACATGAGTGACAATGAATTCCTTAAATCACTGTAGAAATTCGATTCGTTAATGTCAAATGCTCATGCTGCTAACAGGTGCCAACTGTTACCTAAGTTATTGTATCCAGATGGAAACCCGGAAGTGGATGGCCAATAGATCTCTGACCCTTTGACCGTCCAAAGAAGGCCGGGAGCAGTGACTTGTTTTGACAACTAAAGTGAGTGTATGAGGACATTGAAATGTATACTATCAATCACTGTGTATTAGCCAGTGGTCATCAGTAACTGGGTTATATATAAGGGGGATACCTAGGTGATCACAGCATACCCTCCTGATCCGCGTACACTGACCGTCATAAGGTAAGCCTACAAAGCAACCAACACTTTTTTTATAACTATGCAATTTTCAATAACTTGTTATCATTTTTCAAAGAATTATATTTCTTTCCTTCTTGATCAAACAATACGTTTTATTGATATGAACAGATATAGCAAGAATTTCATAAGCTGCTATCGTGGTAATGTTGCTATTTAAATGCCATTACTTGAAATACTGGATGATTTTGGGAACTTTCGTTATTGCATTGCTGCCCTATTATAACAGCTAACCTGCTGCTATCTACGGTATTATTGACATAGATGCCATCTATTTAATCTCTCTTCTACTGATTCTATCTTGTAGCCGTAACATATTATGAATTTACACTTTTTACTTTGAAATACTTTCATCGAATCCATTTTTTTAATTTAAAAAAATCCCCGTTGCTTCCTATCTATGAAATGCAAAAAGCAGCATTGCCATCTCCTCAAAGAGAGCTTCTTCAGTTCCATTTTTTCATTACATATATTTTATTATCTAACACTGTTTTTCAATGTATTTCACTCTGCCGTGTTACGTTGCGCTTTGTAATATTAATGATGATTAATGATAAACAGCTTTAGATATAAGTTAATATAAGAGTTTTATAATAGTTGAGTTACAACTTATAACGAGCATTTATTAGATTTGAAGTATATTATCATAGTATAACGGTAATAATGACGTTGTCGTATGTAACGCCATCTTTGATTGACTGAAACTACGGCGCAAAAATTTTATTGAAAAAAGAGTCCTGCAAGAAATTTGAAAATTTGACGGATTAGATTTAATTCTACTGATTATATATGAATCTAAGATAATTTTTTTATTTGTTTTCATACTAAATCCAACTCTCTGATTGGCAGATATTTTTCTTCATATACTATTAGAGGATGGTGCTAAAACCCGACGTTTTCGTGACGTCACAATAGAGACGTCGATGTTGCGTATTGATTTAAAAAAATCCATTGGAAAATCAATGGAGTCGTACGTTTAAACGTATGTATTCTGAAAAATTGATTATAAGCATTGATGTAACTAATTTTTTAACTTCATCGGGGTCTGAAATTAATTTTGTTTGCAAACTTTTTTGAGAAAAGCTACGCGGATTTAGAGTACATTAAGGATTTTGTGTTTATATCTCCATATAACACAAAACATTTAGAGTACATTAAGATTTGTTTATCTCCATAACAAAACATTTAGAGTACATTAAGGATTTTGTGTTATATCTCCATAACAAAAACATTTAGAGTACATTAAGGATTTTGTGTTATATCTCCATAACAAAAACATTTAGAGTACATTAAGGATTTTGTGTTATATCTCCATAACAAAAACATTTAGAGTACATTAAGGATTTTGTGTTATATCTCCATAACAAAAACATTTAGAGTATATTAAGGATTTTGTGTTATATCTCCATAACAAAAACATTTAGAGTACATTAAGAATTTTGTGTTATATCTCCATAACAAAAACATTTAGAGTACATATTAAGAATTTTGTGTTATATCTCCATAACAAAACATTTAGAGTACATTAGATTTGTGTTATATCTCCATAACAAACATTTAGAGTACATTAAGATTTTTGTTTATATCTCCATAACAAAACATTTAGAGTACATTAAGATTTTGTGTTATATCTCCATAACAAAAACATTTAGAGTACATTAAGATTTTGTGTTATATCTCCATAACAAAAACATTTAGAGTATATTAAGAATTTTGTGTTATATCTCCATAACATAAACATTTAGAGTACATTAAGGATTTTGTGTTATATCTCCATAACAAAAACATTTAGAGTACATTAAGGATTTTGTGTTATATCTCCATAACAAAAACATTTAGAGTACATTAAGGATTTTGTGTTATATCTCCATAACAAAAACATTTAGAGTATATTAAGGATTTTGTGTTATATCTCCATAACAAAAACATTTAGAGTACATTAAGGATTTTGTGTTATATCTCCATAACAAAAACATTTAGAGTACATTAAGGATTTTGTGTTATATCTCCATAACAAAAACATTTAGAGTACATTAAGGATTTTGTGTTATATCTCCATAACAAAAACATTTAGAGTACATTAAGGATTTTGTGTTATATCTCCATAACAAAAACATTTAGAGTACATTAAGGATTTTGTGTTATATCTCCATAACAAAAACATTTAGAGTACATTAAGGATTTTGTGTTATATCTCCATAACAAAAAATATTATTTTGTGAATACATTAATAAGGATTTTGTGTTATATCTCCATAACAAAAACATTTAGAGTACATTAAGGATTTTGTGTTATATCTCCATAACAAAAACATTTAGAGTACATTAAGGATTTTGTGTTATATCTCCATAACAAAAACATTTAGAGTACATTAAGGATTTTGTGTTATATCTCCATAACAAAAACATTTAGAGTACATTAAGGATTTTGTGTTATATCTCCATAACAAAAACATTTAGAGTACATTAAGGATTTTGTGTTATATCTCCATAACAAAAACATTTAGAGTACATTAAGGATTTTGTGTTATATCTCCATAACAAAACATTTAGAGTACATTAAGGATTTTGTGTTATATCTCCATAACAAAAACATTTAGAGTACATTAAGAATTTTGTGTTATATCTCCATAACAAAAACATTTAGAGTACATTTAAGATTTTGTGTTATATCTCCATAACAAAAACATTTAGAGTACATTAAGGATTTTGTGTTATATCTCCATAACAAAAACATTTAGAGTACATTAAGGATTTTGTGTTATATCTCCATAACAAAAACATTTAGAGTACATTAAGGATTTTGTGTTATATCTCCATAACAAAAACATTTAGAGTACATTAAGGATTTTGTGTTATATCTCCATAACAAAAACATTTAGAGTACATTAAGAATTTTGTGTTATATCTCCATAACAAAAACATTTAGAGTACATTAAGAATTTTGTGGATTTTGTGTTATATCTCCATAACATAAACATTTAGAGTACATTAAGGATTTTGTGTTATATCTCCATAACAAAAACATTTAGAGTACATAAAGGATTTTGTGTTATATCTCCATAACAAAAACATTTAGAGTACATTAAAGAATTTTGTGTTATATCTCCATAACAAAAACATTTAGAGTACATTAAGGATTTTGTGTTATATCTCCATAACAAAAACATTTAGAGTACATTAAGGATTTTGTGTTATATCTCCATAACAAAAACATTTAGAGTACATTAAGGATTTTGTGTTATATCTCCATAACAAAAACATTTAGAGTACATTAAGAATTTTGTGTTATATCTCCATAACAAAAACATTTAGAGTACATTAAGGATTTTGTGTTATATCTCCATAACAAAAACATTTAGAGTACATTAAGAATTTTGTGTTATATCTCCATAACATAAACATTTAGAGTATATTAAGAATTTTGTGTTATATCTCCATAACAAAAACAATTTAGAGTATATTAAGAATTTTGTGTTATATCTCCATAACAAAAACATTTAGAGTACATTAAGAATTTTGTGTTATATCTCCATAAAAAAACATTTAGTAGTACATAAAGGATTTTGTGTTATATCTCCATAACAAAAACATTTAGAGTATATTAAAAATTTTGTGTTATATCTCCATAACATAAACATCTATCCAAGTCAATCCTTAATCAAAACAAAGCAATGAAGAAGAAATCACGAATATGTCTTGATACTTTTGAACTTTCATCATCTTTATGATAAATACGACCCAGACCGTAGGTTGGTTGATTTTCTACATGTCCTCTGACTTTCCTACATAAATCAGGCACGTTGTTGGATAACTTGCTTTTATATAGGACGAAGAATGGAAACAAACAGAAACATGATATTTCTTTTTACCAGGATAATCACAATGAAGGCCGTGTTTTGTGTAGCCGTGTTGGTGGTAGTGATAGCGCTGGCCGAGGCCGGAGGATATGGTGGATACAGGCCTCGTCCAATGATGAAGGGTAATGTCCCACAGAAAGTGGTTACAGAGCTGTCTGTAATGAATAGATATATGATTAAAAAATACTATTTTGTACGGCGGCGTATTAGGGCCACTACAAAATTTTATTTATCTTGTACGTACAAGTTTTTCTTGTATACTTGTATTTGTACGTACAAGTTAGTATATTGTACGTACAAAATAGTATCTTGTACGTACAAGATAGTATCTTGTACGTACAAGATAAATAAAACTTTGTAGTGGCCCTAATACGCCGCCGTAATTTTGTATATACGTTAATAGATAAATAAATACAATTTTGTGAGCACGCAAATAAATACATGTACATAAAAATGAGAACTTTATCCACTCTCAAATACCGTTCCAGAAATTCGACAGTAATGTTTTACTTTAAGATTGGGGGCTAAATAAAGCTGGTAAACGATATAAAAAGTTGTTCATAAAACTATGTTTAGTATTTTGTTATAAAATAGATAAACCCAAGTATTGATCTGACCGGATATGTGTGGTATCTTGTTAACAGGTAGGCCCTGCAAGGGTAAGGGCGGCGGTGGCTACATCATTGGCGGCGGAAATTACTACCCATCCTATCCCTCCTACAGCACATACAGCGTTGGTTACCCCTCCGGTGGCGCCTATTACGACAATTCCTATATTGGAGGCGGGTCCTACTTAGGAAGCGGGTCCTACTTAGGAGGCGGATACGTTGATGGCAGTACATCTTACATCACCAGCGGGGGTCCCTATTATAGCGGTGGTTCTACCTACATTTCCGGCGGAAGTGGTGGTTATTATCCAGGCGGTAGTGTTTCGTACATGTCAGGAGGCTATCCCAGCTACAGCACAGCGTATCCCTCTACCTACAGTACAGGGGTGTACAATACAGGCGGCTATGTAGGAAGCAGCGGCGGCTACCCCACCTACTCAGGATAAATAACTAGTAAGTAACATGTACCGCATACCCTTCTCAGGATAGATAACAAGTAACATTTACCACATACCCTGCTCAGGATAGATAACAAATAACATGTACCGCATACCCTTCTCAGGATAGATAACAAGTAACATGTACCGCATACCCTTCTCAGGATAGATAACAAGTAACATGTACCGCATACCCTGCTCAGGATAGATAACAAGTAACATGTACCACATACCCTTCTCAGGATAGATAACAAGTAACATGTACCACATACCCTGCTCAGGATAGATAACTAGTAACTAACAGGTACTGTATAAACTACTCAGGATAGATTACAAGTAAGTAACAGGTACTGCACAACCTACTCAGGATAGATAACAAGTAACTAACAGGTACTGCACAAACTACTCAGGATAGATAACAGGTACTGTACAAACTACTCAGGATAGATTACAAGTAAGTAACAGGTAATGTACAAACTACTCAGGTTTGATAACAAGTAACTAACGGGTACTGCACAAACTACTCAGGATAGATAACAAGTAACTAACAAGTACTGCACAAACTACTCAGGATAGATAACAAGTAACTAACATGTACCGCACAACCTACTCAGGATAGATAACATAGTAACGGTACCGCACAACCTACTCAGGATAGATAACAGGTACCGCACAACCTACTCAGGATAGATAACTAGTAACTAACAGGTACTGCACAACCTACTCAGGATAGATAACTAGTAACTAAACAGGTACTGCACAACCTACTCAGGATAGATTACAAGTAAGTAACAGGTACCGCACAACCTACTCAGGACAGATAACAAGTAATTAACAGGTACTGCACAAACTACTCAAGATAGATAACAAGTAATTAACTGGTACTGCACAACCTTCTCAAGGTTGATAACAGGTACTGCACAACCTACTCAAGTATGTAAAAATGACCGCCCAACCTGATCAGGATAGATAACAAATAAGTAACTGGTATACAGCTAAATCTCCATTCATGAGTTAGTAACATGCGGTACCCCACAACATTAAAGGGATATAAACCCGTCTTATTTTATCTTCTATTACATGTAGAGCAGCAGGTAATGAGAAACGAGAAAAATACAGACGCTATACTGTATGTCCATATTGATTTTTGCACATTGTTTTCGCCTTGCACGTCATATTTTAATATTTTATCAAAGTTTTGAACAAAAATTCTATAGTGTGAGAAAAAGATCAATCATAGGTTTTACTTCATTTAAATCGTTAATAGTTTCTATAAAAGTGCTGATTTTGTCTTTCAGATTCGACAAGACGTGTGGTTGTTCTGTGTAGTCATCATACTATCATACCCGTCAGCTCCCTCTGTTATAGGTCTCCTCTCCTCCTCTCTGAATTACTCCCATTGTCAGATGGCGAGTCTGCTCCAACGAAGACATGTTACATGTTTTTCATTGTTAATTGAAATTAAAGTTGTTTGGAAAAAGCATCTATGAATTGTTAAAGTTGATATTTTGCATGCTGACAGAGATCCCGCTGAGACACAATTTATTACCCATTCTCAGTTAAATTGATTTCATTTTCATGAAATATCTACTTGATTCAACTATTGCAACAAAGTCTAACGATAGATTCATGTGCATATCAAGAATTTCATCTAATACCTGCACAATCTTTAGTAGAAACATATATGCAATATTTCTCTTAACACCATCCCATAGTATAATCTTTAAAGAATTAATCTATATTTCCAACGCTTCCACATTAAGATTTCAAGTATTAATAAGTAATAATCAATTCTTCCCATCCGGGAATGGCGCGGAAATTCGACGTTATCGTGACGTCACATTAGAAACATTTACGTTGCATATTGATTTGGAAAAATAATCCCTTAGAAAAATCAATGGAATCGTACGTGTAAACGTATTTCATTATATAAAGTAGCATGGAAAATTAATTATAAGCATTGAAGTCACTATCTTTTTAGTTTCATCGGGTTATGAAATAAATTGTGTTTGCAAACTTTTGTGAGAATCCGATTCGCGGATTCACACAGTTTGCAAACACAATTTCTTTCATAACCCGATGAAATTATAAAATAGTGACTTTAAGCATTTAAGTGAGGTTATCCACTAAGGGACAACTGAATCTACAAAGAGCCATGACAATCATGAGGCATCTATACGAGCCAATACAGGCTTCCTTTTGAAGCAGATTTCAGCCAAAGTTCAGCCAAAGTTCATTATAAATGCTACAACTGACTGCAGATACTTAAATTAAGTACTTAATTCATTCAAAGATAAGCATTACCATGTTAACATCTTGTTAGTGTCAGGCCATCAGGCGTCGATTTCTCGAAACAAAGTTAAGTTAAAAACTGACTGAAATCATTTTTTTTCTCATAAGTTATAATAGAAACATATATATGTTTCTGTTGTAATGAAGAGAAAACCTGAAGTTTTGACTTAAGTCTGCATTTTTGTTTCGAGAAATCGGAGCCCAGGACTATTTGCTCAGCAGCTATCATAGTAAATTTATGATAAGGTATCCTCAGTATAATGCATCCAGTCTAACGAAGACATAATTTGGTTTAAATAATGATTAAAACTTCAGATAACATTTACAGCACTAGTCCCTGTTATGTCAATGAAAACCATAACCTTTAATACTATCAATCGATTTATATATATATAATGGGCCTTTCTTTATCAAACTAATCCTCTACCTTTGACCTTATCATCCAATGCCTTCTTGCAAATTTTTGTCTCTCGTCTCTGTCAGTCCATCTCTGTCAGTCCATAAATGAAGAGATCAGTTAAACAGTTAAACGCAAAAGAAAACAAGTTTACATGGATGGGACCCAAATGCAAAGACACATGCAATCTGGATATGTATAATAGACAGAAAGGTAGGATAAGATTGATTCCGTTTTGGCATCTTATAGTCTCAGCTTTACAATCATAACCAGTCTTCGAGGAGTTAACGATAGTGAAATTTCTTATAAATCTCGGAAAATGACCGTCTAAAAGGTTTTATTCAACAAAATGATAGAGTGTTAGTCATTTGTTAAGATGTATAGACTTTTTTTTCTCTCCCAGAAAAATGCATTTCTAAATATTACATTTAAACCTGCTCTAATGACCACTTCTGTTTACACACCACATGGTTATTGCCATACATAGGTGTCAACAGGTTGTAACGTGACAGAAATAAGATTATTTTATTATTTAAATATGATATAGATTAAAATTTGATAAAGATTTAAATATGGTAAAATTTAAATGTAATAAAGATTTAAATATGATGAAGATTTAAATATGATAAAGATTTCAATGTGATAAAGATTTCAATTAGATAATTCAAATTACAAATGATAAGTCAACAGGAAAGTAAAGTCAACAAAATGAAAGTGGAAACTAAAAGCAAACAATTTGATCTCACAAACGAAAATACACCAGCACTTTCAGACACATGACGACGACTAAAAACATAAATCATATCGCTTATGATGTAATTTTAGTGTTAAAAGTGAAGTGATAGTGTTGAAACACAATGGTACCAGTACGCCCGCACTTCTCTTAGAGTGCAGCTCTTCACCCACCTCAATTACATATTCACCGTATCTATGTTACATGGTGAGTGCATTACTTACTGGGGACGGCTGTGGTGTCGACGGTACCGAGATGTCAACATTGGCCTCTTGATGTACTCTTTATCTACTCCTGATCACCAATACCTATCCGTGTTCTGCATGGACACCAAAGTTTTAGGATTCGTTATTTGATATGCTGTACCAGCTACACGATGAAATGTACAGATTGATAAAAAAATATTCTGTTCATAAATAATGACATTTATTTGATATCAATTTCTACGTAATACCATTTGTAAAATTATTCAAGTAAATAAATAAAGGTATAAGAAGAATCATATGATGTACCAGTAACATTTGAAGGAACGCTGATTTGTTTTGGGGTTAACAATACAGTTAGTCCTACTTCAAAACGCTTGAGTTGTCCGTGACTGAGTTAAAACTAATCAGAATATTTGTCTGAAGTAAATTTGATTTTTGTGTATGTATGTTTGTGTGAATATTGACAGTGTTCAGTCAAATTTTCAATATGACCGACACATTGGTTATTTTCTAAAAATAAAATTTCAGGGACAATGCCTTCTTTTGTGCACACGTATACATAGAGGATATTCCTTGTTTCTTTATGAATTGCAGTTATATTTCATCGAATGGGTTGGAAAATTTAATATTTTCACAAGTGCGAAGAACAAGTAAAAAAAAGTAAAAGTTTCTACCAAACGAGATAAAAAAGTAAAAGTTTCTTCCACACGAGAAAAAAAGTAAAAGTTTCTACCACACGAGATTAAAAAAGTAAAACTTTCTACCACACAAGACGTAAAAAGTAAACGTTTCTACCACATAAGATGAAAAAAGTAAAAGTTTCTACCAAACGAGATAAAAAAAAGTAAACTTTTCTACCACACGAGATGAAAAAAAAGTAAAAGTTTCTACCACACGAGAGATGAAAACAAACAAAAAAGTTTCTACCACACAAGAGATGAAAACAAAAAAAAAGTTTCTACCACACGAGAGATGAAAAAAGTAAAAGTTACTACCACACGAGATGAAAAAAGTAAAAGTTTCTACCACACGAGATTAAAAAAGTAAAAGTTTCTACCACACGAGACGTTATGTATCAAGAAACAGTGAATATTTAATTTCAGGTCTACTGATATAAGTACGTGTATTTGAATCTGCCGCGATTCCTATTCACCCCCTTTTATAATTCCCCGCTTACTTATTTCAACACATGAGGTGGAAATTTCAAAGAAAATTAACATACAATAATCAATACACGTAAAACGTAGAAAGCTGCACGTAATATTATATTTTTGGTTTGATATTGAAAAAAAGGTTTTCCAGCCAAAGCGATATTTCCATTGTAAATGTTGCGTTCTAATTTGTCAAAATTGAGTAAAAATACTTTTAAAATATATATACATTTGATATATTTTGACAATAAAAACTTATATCTCAGTGCGAAAAATATAATAAATAGAGGATATTCCTTGTTTCTTGATGAATACCAGTACTATTTCATCTCGTGAGGTGGAAACTGACTCGCACTCTAACAATAAATTTAAAATATCAAAGCTTCCACCTCACTATTTAGCTAACAATAGCTAATTTAAAACTTTGATAGTTTTCACTCGTGCGAAGCACGAGTGAAAAATTTCAGAGTTTCCATATTTCACTCGATGAAATATAACTGGTATTCATTAAGAAACAAGGAGTATACTAATTTATTCCATTTGTTTTCTCGCTTTACAGAAGACTATCACTACTAGTTCCGCCAGAGGTTATTCTGCCATTGTATTTTACAGAGTCATTTGCCCTTGTAATTAGAACGTCATAGCTTGTGAGCACAACTTCATATTTCTACACAAAATATTATTTTACATTCTGTGCACAAATTAATGACATAACAATCAAAATGATATTTTCACTGTCAATGCTGCATTCCGATTAGTCGAAAGCGAGTTAAAATATAAAAATATCGCTTTTATGTTTAAAGTGAAATCTTACATTTCACTGCGAAAATGTAATAAATGTTATTATCTTTCCAAAGAAATCGGCAAAATTTCCGTATTAATTTCGTCTTGTTTGTATACATTTGCGAATACCAGTTGCTATGTATAGAAAAAGGAATATATATATATATATAAATGTTACGTCTCCCTTTTTCTATTCATTGCCATTGGCCAAGCTCTGATAACCATACAAGGGATGAATATTTGTACTGTATTGATCAAAATGTATGTCTGTTAGAATGAAGTGTGGGCGGTACTATTTCTGACACTTTTGTGACAGGTATTTGTTTTCACTCAACACTACATCGCCACGCCGTGAATCGTTAATTGAGTAAGTCTTTATTGATACAACACATCCCTCCCGTAAAATTATATACTTTGTTAACTCGATATGTGAACTCGACTAATAAAGGTTACATGTCTTAGTGTAATGACCTGAATCGCGTGTTTTTAACTGGATAGGTATGTGTCCCAGGGAAAAGAATGTTTTATATACCAATCGTCACGTAATTATCTGTCATTTTGTCCATTGAGTAACTAACTATCGAGGTGCTCAACTGCCTAATAATATAGCGGTTCAATAATTGAATTAAACTAATAAAGAAAGCCTGTTTTATTTGTACCTTCCCATTATAGATCTATGCCTGGTGTGCCTACCGCCTTAAGGTTTATATAAAGTTACTTGTATCGACCACAAACTATCACTTACAATGGAGTATAATGCCTTAGGTAAGTTTGCAAACTCTACTTTATTTGGTTAGCTTTGTAACAATTGATCCCATGCCTATTTATACTTCTGTTTTACTCCATATTTAAAGAAAATGTGTGTACATATAAATTAAAATAATCGAACATGTCATTTCCATTGTATCATATTTGACTTTACCATTCTTATACACGAGCTAACACAACTCTATTTACCGGCTTAGCATATAACGCTGGGCTCATTGTATTGTAGCGATGTAAATGTGATTTGATATCTATATTTTATTAACTGAATAAAATATCAAGTAAATTATCAAATAAGGTGCTGCAGCACACGATGATTCATTTCTATATTTATATAAATGACATTCCACATTATACCACAGCTAACCTGAATTTAATATCGAGGAAACCAGATGGTATATAAAGCCCATCAATGCGGTATACATTAGCCTACTAATTCAGACGTGTTTTATCTGATCTAACACAGAGTTCTGACATAGAAAGCCATGAACATAACTGATTAACTTTTTTAAATTCCCACAAAATTAGTGCAAACGTTAGCTGTCAGATGAATTTCCTAACTGAAACAAAACGATAGTGAATTTATTTCCTTTACATCGTTTAACCAATTTGATTGGTGTCTTCTTTCTAAATTTATGGTTGTCTATATATATTTATATATATTCTACAGCTTGCATACAATTGTATGATAGTAAATCACACCAGATCACATTGACGAAGATGTTTTGTTCAAATCGTATAAAAGAAATTGAATTTTTCATTTTCACGACTTTTTTTATTTTATACATTTTTTTATCTGTAGATGTTATTGACCCTATTTGAATCGATAACGTAATTTCACCATGCGTTAGTTCTCTAGTTTTTACCTCATTATGCTTGTTCTCTCGATCAGGAAATGTACAAATCATACCACTATCTGCATAGTATGTGGTTAAAGTCTTATTGTCTAATGCACACATTTAAAATGTACCATAATTATGTACCAATAATATGAAGAATTGCGTCTCGTAGTCGTTGTAAATATCAAGTGTTTCAATGGAAGTGAACGAAGCCTAAACTTTCGACGCCCCACAATCACCCACTGTTGTTTGTCTAACTTACTGTTAATGTTTGTTTTAAAAACAATGCTCAAGGTTTAATTCGACACAGATACACATTGTCTTAATATGGTCAGGCAGGGCTGATACACCAATAGCCCTCTGGTCACTGCAGTCTAATCTCAAACGACTTTCACACATGGCGGTTTATTTGGTATTCAAAACTAAAAGGCGTTAAATATTTGATTTAAGTTACCGTGTAATTACAATGATGATTGTTTGGAAATGTTCCTGTCGGTCTCAATATTACTGTCCTTCCGTTCAACAGGCCGTACAAATATTGTATACTTCATTTACACGAAGTTGATCAAATACTGACACAAAGAGGTATTTGTACCCCCGACTAAGGCAAAGTATACTTGTTATATTTCACTTCCCACCCGACCCACCTTGATATGTGTTGTACCATATCTCCAGGTAATGATAAATACAGATACATATGTATATATTATAACACTTTTCTAATTTCAACTCAACCAGGCGGACAATCGCTCATTGGTCAAGTGGAGCAATCAATCGGCAATGAAAGAGAACCAGCGTGCCTTTGTTTAGAATCCAAGAAGTAGTTGTCCTATGGCTATACTTATATAGCGGAATGTAAATGTAGGTTTGGATTATACACTTAACAGCCAGGGTGTTGGGCGATCACTGTAGCTTTAAAGTTTGTATATTAAAGTAATAGGTTGACAGTGGCCAGTTTGGTTTTCCGTTAGGACAGCCTCTGAGATGACCGTATGAGGACCCGTAGGGGTATATACTATAAGGACACACCACTCTAGCTTCCATTGTATGGTGGGGAAATGGTTAGTCACAGAACGTGAAACGGTATACCACGGACCCGCGCCTTTTAACACCAAGCAATGATAGCATCAAATGCCTGTTGAGTATAGCATAATGAAGTTTAAAGTGAGTGTGTATTGTGAATAGAACACTTGTATCAAACATCTTCTACTAGTGACACATGACGACGGCTGCTAATCAATATGTGTTTAACGCTGTGATAGCTGTTCCAAGGTGTCCCATGGTTTCTTTTTGCAAAGTTTTATCCGAGAGACATTTGTTGTGACTGATGAGGATAACCTGACGATATGACACACATGCAGAGAAAAGTAGTGGAGTTTATCTCCAAAACACCGTCCGACAGGAAGGATGTTATCATACAGATATTTCTACCCTGGCTGAGGAAGAAAAGCAACCTTCTGCAGGACATGGACAAAGGTAAGAGAAGCAAGGCTGTGACAGCTAAATTATCACTCCGTTAGTCTATGTGGTTTAGTATTGTCTGCAAATTTATATTAAATATGATTGATATACTATGTTGCTAAATAATGACTTATTCCATATTTGTCTCCATAGTGAGGATAATCGACGATCTATTTGCCAAGGAAGAAAGCATTGGATACGGGTTACAATAAGATTCTTTTCAATATATAATCTAATGTATTATATGATCTAAAACACTAGAAACCGTTTTGGTATCTTTTAATGTCAAATTTATCTCAAGTATAAATACTATTTAATCTAAAATCAAATCTATACAATATTCAGACTAGATATTGTAACATATTTATATTGATAGTATTCAGAACTACACAAAATTCACATTAATTGTTATATAAATCTAAATCATAAATCATTTTAGAGAGTAGGCCTACTTCAAAGACATACATCCAACAGTGCACCCTTTGTATAAGTACACACAGGTTCACACACAACCCACAAATACGGTATTGTTTACGAAACCGAAAACGTTTGAATGGAAGGTGAATGGAGATGTATACAAACTACTTAAAGTCTTATTATGTATAATGCTACTTGATACATTGATGGTCCACCAGCACAAATACTCTGAGTCAAGTTGGTGTGGTTTAAATCCTGCGCTCTATAGTTCTAACTGCTAGTTCTAATAAGCTTTAATTATAGTCCATGTTTATACCAACACTGATCATGATAATGGTTGTTCGGGAATCGCTGTAATTAAACGCAATTTCTCCACTCACCCACACTTTACTCTCTCAAGTACAAAAGGGAAATTTAATAAGTGTTTATTGCTGTCTGAAAACACTGAAATCAATTATTATTTATTTCCACTAAGTACATGTAATTTGATAATTTTAACTATGTTATATTTTGTAGCTATTAGGTATATTAGAATGTTAAATAGGTAACTGAGATTAAGTAACAACATAACTGTCCGAATAAAGATCACTATCTCCTATATAATTAGAATCTGGCAGCCTTGAAGTGTCCTACAAGGAAGACCTAGATCATTGTTTAGTAACATTTCTAGTTAAAGCTAATCAGTATGATCGTTCTCTATGTAAAACACGTCAATGTATTTTGAAGGTCCAGTTCGATATTTTAATGACAACTATGTCTTCTTACTCGTATTTGTTCCTTATAAGTTGTATTCTATTATCAAATGTCATAGATGAATTGAAATGAAAATCGAAAGAATGACAACTGGTACTCTAAATTCAAAAAAGTTCAAACCGTAGTAAAGATATAGTGATTGGAAGAGTTTTCAATAGTGACAACGACAACTACCGGACATGGAATCCAAAACAGGCAAAAACATCCCATCGTTATTAACGCTTATCAAAACCTCTCCTTTCAAATATGATCGTTGTGAAAATGAGAACATTTAAAAAAATAAACATGGATAACAGGTTTAAATGCGAATTTATATATAACTTGTAGTGAGAATAATGGATGAATGTTTAGGTGTTTAGAATGAAAGGAATTTGCGAGTGTGAGAGCCCCGTTTAAGGAGACAATATCCATATGGAGGCAGACCCCAGAACCCCAACCTTGGCAGAGCTGCTGAAATATTTGTCTGCAAAATAAAATATGTGTTTCTTTGAAGAAAAGTAAATTCAACATATTTGATTCATATCAACAAAAAAAGCTTGCGAATGATTTATTTTTATTATTTAAAATACAGTTTTAGTAGGCGTCTTACAAAAACTGCCAAGGGATCAAAAATATGTTTGGAGTAAAACCAAATGGAAAAAAAGCAGCACCAAGGCCATGCTGTACACATTGCAAGGCTCTCATTACATAATCAGCTTACGCTGTCGAGCATGGAGTGTAGTGTCAAGAATTGGCCACAATCAATTAGGATTGAATATAGAAATGTCCAAACATTGACTCGGTTAAGTCTCATTTTCACAACAAAGTACGGGAAGGTGGCTGTTATATTATGTGACTTGAGTAGGTTTGCCCCGGGGCTGTGTACAGATCTATAACTTTAAACTTCACACAAACCATATATGATCATGTCAACATGTTGTCTTAGCTGTATTACACATACTTTGATTCAGTCCTTGATCTTGAATATCACTTTTAACTTCTATTTCTAAACATTTGTGTATATTTTCAGAAAATCTTTATAACTGTATCAGCGAACAAAGAACCTCACTGTCTGTAAGATAATATTGGCCAATGTAACAAGCTATGGACTGCTAACTGAACATCTGCTACCCCAGACCCGACAAAATCACATTTGTACAAGCATTTGATTAATAAAGTACATGACAGGTAATACAGGTAGCCCTTTATTCACGGATTACTCTCGTGTTACTATGGTGAATGTCACTGTTGGGTAGACATTATGATTAGTGATTAATTTATAGGTATATAATAGAATAATGTTATTATATGGACAGAAAGTAACCCATTCTAATCCAATCTGATCAAGATGGGTCAACCTTTGGCGAAGTAGTAAAGACAACCAACTGAATACTACCGCTAGTATTTATAGCGAATACACAATAATTTGCAGTCGAATCCATTAAGGGCATTGTGTCGTCTCTGATCTTTCAATAAAACATTGCTATTATGTTATACTGTTTTAAAGCTCGCATTAAATACAAGAACATGTTGAATTTCATTGAAGAAATGACAAACTGTAATATTACGAATAATAACATTTCCCCATTTCTGTGTGCTTAGCAATATGGAGTGTTAATGCGCAGTAGTGCACAAATCGCCTACAGAGCAATAATATCTTAGTATATATCAAATTTGATAATGCTTTCTGTATTATTGAAAAGGAAACATTCCAAACAACATTTATGGAAATCAAAAGCATCAATAACTTTTGGGTGGTAGCATTGCATTAACAAAACACAAATAGAAACTTTTTATGAGATACAAAGACAACATTTATCGAACACCGGTACGTTGACTTGTACCGCAACAGTTTTGAAAATGATTTTAAAGCCGTTTTGATTTATTAGTAAGAACATTGTTCCGAAAGTGGAACGAAAATTTGAAAGTAATAGTTTAGATTTACTACCTGTGTTTGTGTAAAATCTAAATAACAATAAGTCTTCCGAATCAATGTTTACGAACTCTGAACTGAAGAGCACTCCATAATGAGTGGTGTCCATACACGTGAATTATGAATCACTTGAAACACATCCACAATCGACCAAGGTTTCTGACAGAACCACCTCGCACCTGTAGTGTATACAAAGAACGGAGCACGTCTTCAGTATCGCGGAGATTTCTAAAACTGTAAATCTTCAAAATGTTATTTATTGAATTAATATTTGTCACGCCTTTACTTCAAAGAAACTTGATAAAAGTGGATATATTTTGATCAAATGAACGCAGACAGTATATGATAAATGGCTTCTATCTTGATAAAATAATGTATAACACTGAATATATCTGGAGAAACAATTGCATACTTATCTTCCTTTTTGATAAACGAAAACAATAATTGTCAGAAGAAAATAACTTTTGCATCATAGGCTCTCCTACAAATCTTAGGTTTGGAGCCTCGTGATCATAAACTCATACGTCAGTCTCTTATTTTGCGCTGACCATTTTCAACTTGATCATATATTCCACGTTGTTTTATTGATAATACATTTCCTTCCTATCCTTTGAATGCAAGAAGAAAATATGAAGTCCGTGTTAAACTTGACTATGTCTTAACTTAAGCAAATCAGTTTCTATTAAACTTTTACACATCCACTTTAAATATATAACGTGCTGATATTTTTGCTGTAACAATCGGTTTAAATGTTGCTCCGATTTTAATCAACATTTATTGTTTACATTCGTTAAGTTCGCATGGAGCTTTATTTTTTCATAAAAAAGATATTCCCCATTACACCTTCTTGATCTTGATAAAAACCCTGCTGTCGCGGTTATGTAGAATGCTTTCTAGCTCATGCTTCTGGCAATATGCTGTTAGAGCTATGCATTTATGATTGGCTTTGTAAAACGTAGCATAATACACACATGCTTTCAATAAGGCGGATACGTTCCATTATGTATCTGTCACCGGGACATTGTAGAATTGTGATGATGGAAATATTAAAGCCTTTAGCATGACATGTGGTAACACGGTTCCATCTAAACCTTACGACGTATTTACACTAACAAGCACCGTATGACCTGAGGACACAAACAGCCAATCACACAGATTAGTTTTTCGTTTTATCTACACTAAAGCAGGTTCTTTATATTATTAAAAATGCATTCGAAGAATCAAACTTTATCATTTGTCACTGCGTAATTAATTAAACGAGTCGTAATGAGTTTCCCTCAACAAATACCGGGTATATTATTCAAAAGACTGGTTAATTTAAAGATGCTCCTCCGCCGACACAGCATAAATGAAATTCTTCATTCGGACAATAATTGGTGTTTAATCGTGTATATATATGCCTAATTAAAACAAAAACTAACATAAAATAATTTATTTCGCCTTTGGTGCATGCGCAATCAGTACTTCATTCCATATAGGATATAGTGCCACGGATTTTTTTCGGGATGCAATTAATTATTTTTCATATTTTTAACTTTAATCAAAATTTGAAGCTCAAACTTTTTAACGGTGGTAATGGTGTAAAGTAAGTTACTTTTGTAACTGAAGAAAAATACGAAATTGTCTCCTCCTGTTTTTGATAGTGCAAAAATACCATTTGTCAGCGGTGGAGCATCTTTAAATTCTAATGAATGATTACATATTATTTCCCTCGGTTGCATTAAGATATATACTTACGAGCCCCAGAGGTATTCAACGACTGCAAAATTATAATATTCTTCACTTTGACATCAATTTATTTGTTATTGTAGTCGTAGGTGGACGTAACAGATTAGTGTTTATATATGTATCAAAGAAAGCATGTGAGTGGATGTCAATACAACCATAAGACTGATTCTCTAAATTGCTAAAAGCTTTCCAATATCTATCGTTTACGAAGAAATATTTGCATGAAACAAACATTTTTGTCTAACATCATGTTAATATCTCATAGCATAGAAATTAACATACAAGTTGAATAGCGAAATAACATTTATAAGGAAAACGAGTCCCGAAGACAGTATATAATTATATGTGATGGAGATGTAACACAAAACCACAGTGTACTCTCATCATAATTGTATGTGATGAAGATGTAACACAAAACCACAGTGTACTCTCATCATAATTGTATGTGATGAAGATGTAACACAAAACCACAGTGTACTCTCATCATAATTGTATGTGATGAAGATGTAACACAAAACCACAGTGAACTCTCATCATAATTGTATGTGATAGAGATGTAACACAAAACCACAGTGAACTCTCATCATAATTGCATGTGATGAAGTTGTAACACAAAACCACAGTGTACTCTCATCATAATTGTATGTGATGAAGATGTAACACAAAACAACAGTGAACTCTCATCATAATTGTATGCGATAGAGATGTAACACAAAAAAAACCACAGTGTACTTTCATCATCAATAGTTTTAAAATTATTTGGATTACACTAAGACTTGGGTGACTGTCTTCATAACAAAAACTAAAACTAGATTATTAAGAATTGTATTATTTCTACATTAATTAGCCATTTTTTTCTTTGGTAAGTTAAGGCGAGTCCTAGCTATAGCAGGACAATTCAGTTTGTTGCTATGAATTAAAGTTTTAAAATAATGGTCTGTATATCATTGGTTTAGTCGTTTAATTCAAATCTTATCTTGACTTCCAGATATCCTAACTGACGTCATGAGAAACTGTGCTTACCAAAAGGCAAACCGAGATGACGTCATCATCACTCAAGGAGAACAGGGAGACAGGTATATAAAGGGAGACAACTAAACTAACAGGGGTTGGGAGATAATCTATGACATACCCATTGTAATAGAATGGATATAGAGCATCATATGTTAGTTCAGTCATCAACTAAATAAGAGTTTCAGGCTGACAATCCGAATGCATCATAATAACTGGGATTATGGAAGTTTTAATTTCTCTGCGTATAACTCAGATTCAATGGTCTATTGGATTTTAAAATATGAGTAATATATACAGATAAAGGTGGAAATTGGTAGTTGTGAATCAGAAGAGAATAAAAATCTTTTGTAAAACACCAACAAATATCAAGACGTTTTCCTATTAACAAAACATATGATTACAATCGTATAAGCTCTTTCAAGTCGTGTTTCTGAAAGGATTCCTGTACTATCAATAATCGATGTAGGCAATACTTTTAATACTCTTTATAATATTGGTTATGGTAGACAGAAAACCATGTTTGATGAAAAATAATGTAATTATATGTTGGGTAAGAAACAGAACACCACAACAAAGGTAGGCCGCTGTTGTGATTCACAATACCAAAACAAAGTGGAAACATTACTCTGGGAAAGAAAACATGCGCCTGTCGACGACATATTGGTTATTGACAAGCTTTGGTGTATGTAAAACTAGCATTGTTCCTCTCTCCGTCACCAGCCTCGCCGACTCGTCCTTGGTCAGATTATTGTATTGATACATTTCGCTAATCGATTAAAAGCATTGTTCTTCTGTATATATACCGTGTATACAGAGACAGGTTTAATAATCGGGAGTACTATACCACATTATCACAGCTAGTGTCTAAACCAGTGAATTTCGCCAACTAGATCGTACGCAGTTTCTCTATCTTTATAGTTTTTACATCATGTTGACGGGGAAGACGTCGGTTTACATCACTCCTATCAAAGTTGACGATGAACAGCGGGAAAAGGTACCGGAAACTGAACAGGAACAGAAGGACGAGGGTAGTGAAGATGGCGCTTCTGAATGTTCAGATGCAGAAGAGGAAAAGAAAGAAAATAAACCACTCGATCGTTCAAAATATGGAAGATTTATAATGCATTATGGTACGTATTATTGGTATATCTATCAAAACCTCTCAGCACTTTGAAATGAAGTCTCGAAACGTGTCAGTGCTTTTATCGTTCCAATGAATATGTTTTAATGTCAAACTGTCTTTATTGTATGCTTGTGTTTTTGTAGCATGTATTTGTTTTTCTGATATCTAATTCTTTCGAAGAGTTACGGCTTTTTTTTTTTATTCTCTTCTGACATGCCGTGACATCTCTGTTCTCTTTACAGGATTGATTGTCATATTGACTTTTAGACGACTAACTCTTAAAACTAGTGTTATATTTATTTACCACCGTAGTGTCCATATCGATTTCTGACCCCAAACCGTTTTAACACTAAACCTTATGATAAATCAACTTTTTGCACAATTACACAAACGATTCCCGTCATTGACATTAAGATAGGTGTTTAGGGTGTAAAGGTCTGCTATAAAGACGTGCAGTTGAAAGGAATGTGTTTGGTTCTGGACATCATAATACCGTACAATCGTTATTAGTTTTCCTTACCTTTTCATTCCTGTCGATTACATCAATAGTAATAAACGTTTGATTGCATAACATCAACACTAACCATCGATCTTAGGATCGAAGATTCCTTCTTATACGAAACCTACTGAATATTGACCATGCCCTATTTCATTACGTCTTCCTTTACTTTTGTACTATGTGTTGACAACGAAAAGTAAATTTAAAACATTATGATGGTATGTGATGACAATGACGTCGAATGATAATAAAAAATATATATATAACCAAAGCAAGAAAGGGATTTTACTTTCCCGATGCAATGCATGGGACCAAATGTGTACCATTCTTACCTGTCAGTCCGAGTTATGTTATATATGTAACCTATTTTTGTAAAATAATATTATTAAGTAAAACTGAGGATGCTTTGTCTATTGGAGCACCTGGTCTTGTTCTCTTCATTCTTTATGTATGAATAATTGTATTGCGTATTGAGGATGATAATGATTCATCGCGGAAGCAGAAGATAATTTATGATGACCATTTTTGGAGAAGTGATGATGTGATTTCCTACTTAAGTATGGTACCATCTGTTTCAGAGGGCGGGAAAAGTTTCGGCGAGGTAGCCCTGATGAGTGAGGATTCTGTGAGAAACGCGACCATTATAGCAGACGAGGAGACAGATCTACTGGTTATCAGTCGGGAACTCTTCAACAGATCCATCAAGGTAAACATGTCACTAGTCTTTGGTGTATTTATTGACTGCGCAACATGTGGTTGTACCAGATTAACTTTTTGTCTTTAGTAACCCATCATTGCATTATAAAATCCATATACTGACCTTGGTAATAGCAAAAGTTATTACTTGGTATATTGACAGGCAAAACAGGAAGAAGAATACCAAGAAAAGAAGGATTTTATCAACAAGAGCCCTTTCTTTCATAACTGGTCTCCCAAGTTTAAGCGTCTTCTAGAAATGAGTATAAGGAAAGAACAGTACCCGTTCGGTAGTACTATAGTGAGACAAGGAGATGCGGCCTGTGGACTGGTGTTTCTACTCAGGTAATTATTAGTATGAGAAGTTACCTCAAGATTGTATTCTGCCTAGTGATAACATTTTTTTCTTTTGAATTATTTAGTGTGAACATTTATTCCAAAATACTATGGCTTCATTATCATTTTTGCAGTGGTCAAGCTAAAGTCACAGTCAATCCATCTCACCATAACGGTCAGTTTCCTCTACTGACGAAACAGGAAATCAGTCCGATCGCCAAGGAAATAGGAAGGTAAGATTAAGTTTGAAAACAAACCAAAACATCAGGTTTGATTTATCTGATAGCTCTTTAAGAACGCCGTCACATATACTTTGATGAGTAGAGAGCACTTATTTGTAAAAAAAAAATACTTTCCTAAATATGATTTAAAGCATCCGTCGAAATCATATATTATAAAGTTCGAATCATGAAAATATTAGAACATATTTCCGTTTTTTGCGCGTAAGGGTTATTGATAAGCATAATGTTTGCATAAAACTATCTTTAGGTCACCTGCATATTGTTTTGCTACTCAAAACTGCTGTTCAAAAATGGATGTTTTTGAGTAATATCAGGTTATAGCCTAATTAAAACGTTGCATGTTGTGATTCCACTTATCATTGCATTCCCTAATCATGATGTGCGACTTTTAACGGAAGAAATGTTAGTTATTTCGGGTAAGACTAGATTTCATATTTCACGCGAGATAGAATACCGTGAAAATGAATCGTGGCTCTAATAAATACGATTATTTCGCACGTCATACAGTCGTTAAGGAATATGACACGAAATTATATCGCACGTGAAACAATCGTTAAGAAATATGACGCGAAATTATATCGCACGTGAAACAGTCATTAAGGAATATAACGCGAAATGAAGTCGACGCGAAAATATGTTGGTTTACATTACCCTTCCGTTTGAGCATGAATTTCAATTATATCAAACAACTTTTTTAGTTTGGAAAATATATCATCACCCACTCATTGACACGTGTTTGAATATACTAGTACTCAAAGCAATTAACCTGTTATGTTTGATTTTTGGTCTAAATATAAGCATTCCTACAGCTTGACCTCCTCAACTTTGACTTGTGTCACTTATTATCATAATTAATGGAATATAGTTGTCGTTGAATTGTGCTATGTATTGTCATTATAAATCATGTCGTTCATGGAAGCCTAATTTACACGTGTGGTTATTGTTACAAATTTGTCAATTAACAATTTCGATCACTTTACTAGGCGACCAATTAACACACCTGTAATGTGTTATGTCTGACTTGCTAATTGTGCTTTGGAGGTATTAAATATAGATTATATCACCATTTTACCCCAAAACTCAATTTAACTTTAAAAACTAAATTAAACACACTGAGAAACATTAAGCCGATCCAATGCGGTGAATTCTAATACGTAGGCGGTTAGTACCTGGTGAATCAATAGTTTTGCCATTATAAACCTATAAGATGGTTTGTGCATATACACATGCATATACGTATATTGATAATATCTACAATAATAGGACAAATAACATGTTTGTGGTAATGCTTGTATTGGAAACACTCAATAGTAAAATAATGGAAAAAACAATACCCACTGAACAGTAGTAAAAGGATACGGCATCAACATTCATCGGTCCTTGATTGGATGTGTTTTCTGACAATAATAGCTCTTACTTTGTAGTGCCCTGCCGGTGAAACCGGGTGGGGGACTATAGTGTTTGTTCCCGTCCGTTTGTCTGTCCGGATTCGGTTTCCAGATGATAATTTGAGAACGAATCGATGGAGTTTGATCAAACTTCATACAATAGTAACATATGAATACAGTTTGAGATTAAATTTTGGGTCAAAAAGTCAAAAAGTCAACTACAAAGGTCACTGTTACTAAAAAAAGATTGTTACACAAATTTTAGTTTCCGGATGAGAGCAACAAAATTTCTTCAAACTTCATAAAATGGTAACATAGGAGATATCATAGCTTGGGATTGAATTTGGGGTCAAAATGTCAACTACAAATGTCACTTCTACCAAAAATAGATTGTTTCACAAACTATTTGTTTCCAGAGGATAACTTGAGAATACATCAACGGATTTTGTTCAAACTTCATACAATGATAGCATAACTCAATAATAACTTTCCATATAGATTAGAAAATGTAATTGACGGCAGGGGACGTGTGTTTCTTACAACACTTACTGTAAGCTTGTTCGCCCACCGCTTTCTCTACTTCACAATCTGTATTCAAAATATTAGTATCCAGCAATTAAAATGTTTAAAGAGTATTATATTTTATGGACATATGAATATTAAAAGAAAAATCAATATAAGTCGAACACAGAAGAATGTTAAAAGTACACCGACAAGTACCAATTATAATGTATAGTTATTCTCAGATTACCTACACACGTTTGCATGTTTCTTACTACAGTAGTCTAATATATGGCAGAATAGCCGACAGGTCTACAAAGTTTTGTTCAACTTCTCCACAACAAACACTCCCAACACGTACCTTATTAATTGATAAAGGTGTGAATTAGAATCAAATTGTTCAAGTACTATTTGATCACACTCGGGTTTCAAAAGCTACACTTGAGATTTTACACCCGTGTCAGGTAAGAGGTGTTATATTTGTTGGATGGATCGTGATAATTTCTTCATCACTATAAAAATATGATATTCTGAATGCATGTTCCAATATATCTGTAATAGGGGACTCCTCCAGCTGTTTAATATCATATATAAATGTTGTCATCTTTAGATCTCTGTGGGTTACCGCCGATACTCGACAGTTATTGAGATGTATATGGCTGTTCTGCTATTTATAGGAGAAAATATATACCAGTGAAAGGTTAGAACGGTTATATTGACTCAAGACTAGCAATATATATATATCCAAGTATTATGCCACCTGTAATATTACAAAGTATATCAGTAAACTATAAATTCAAAAGGAAGCTATAAGTTCTTACAAAGTCCAGCTGTGAAATTCGACAGTTATGATATAAAATGTCCCAGATCATAACATGATTGAATCAGTTAGGTCATATAGGAGCATTTCTAGACGTAATAACCGTATCTCGACGATTTCTGGTGTCTCATTGTTTGGCTGGTGTGTTTCAATCGTAAAGGCCCGGTCCCACTGAAGAGCAGATTAATTACGGATGAATTTAGTTTATAAATTTTGGCCGTTCGTTGTCATCCGCAACAAAATTGGCTTAAAATAACAAATTTTCAAGTATAAATTACGGATATGTTAATAACATTCTGCGAATTTATTACGAACAAATGCGGATATTTCACGAATAAAAACGAATACGATAATGGATGCTCTCCCGTGTTGGGTACAATGGGTATGATTATCCAACAATGCGGATACGTAACAAACAATTACGAATATATAACGCATAAATTGAGGAAACGGATCGGAAGTATTACGATTGTTACGGAAATATTACGAATCTATTAATAATGCATTGCGTAGATGTAGCGGAAAGAACGGTTGTATTGCGCATGTTGGGCATCTGAATTACGGTAGGAAAAGAAGCGCACTCGGGCCTTTGGATATCGCTTTTCACAACAACACGACTGCTACAAAGATAAGCAAGCTGCAACTTTCATCCTACATCCTCTAGATACAAAGAAGGTCCAGTCTGCTTCAAATTCAAATCAAAGCAAAACACTTTTTCTTTTGTGTCTTTGAATTAATTTCATGACTTGAACAATTTGATTGATATATTGTTGATACCATTGTTATGTTGCATTGGTATTATTGCCGAGGACCCATTATTACACCTGTACTTCTCGACGGACTGGAAAGAATAGATAAATATGTCGATTTTTGCCATATTTATACAGTAGTTTTGGTTTACGCAACACGTTTGTTATACATTCGCAAATTATTCTCAAATCAAATGCAAAACAGACGCAATACAAACGTTGAACTCAATATACATTCGCTACAAATTATTTTGATTCGTGATGTCAACGTGATAGGTACGCTATATATTCGTTTAACACATTGTCCCAGTTCGCTATAAAGCCGCAAAACCCTGTCAGTTGCGGATATCAACGAATAACAGCGGATATACAGCGCATATAATAAGCATGTATTGAGTATATATTACGAGCGAATAGCGTATCTAATGCGAATGATTTCCGCAATCAAAATTTTGTGCAGTTCAAAAATCCTGGGAACGGAAAAACACGCCTTTGCGGATAATTACGGACGCGTGCGGATGTTGGGCGACAGATACAAGTACGTTTTACGAATATTGCGTATGCTCAGCGAATATCAGCCAATTTTGTGCGCAATGCATTCGCAAATCTTCCTAAGAGTGCGCTTCTTTTCCTACCGTAATTCAGATGCCCAACATGCGCAATACAACCGTTCTTTCCGCTACATCTACGCAATGCATTATTAATAGATTCATAATATTTCCGTAACAATCGCAATACTTCCGATCTTTTTCCTCAATTTATGCGTTATATACTCGTAATTGTTTGTTACATATCCGCATTGTTGGATAATCATACCGATTGTACCCCACACGGGAGAGCATCCGTTATCGTATTCGTTTTTATTTGTGAAATATCCGCATTTGTTCGTAATAAATTCGCAGAATGTTATTAACATATCCGTAATTTATACTTAAAAATTTGTTATTTTAAGCCAATTTTGTTGCGGATGACAACGAACGGCTAAAATTTATAAACTAAATTCATCCGTAATTAATCCGCTCTTCAGTGGGACCGGGCCTTAACACTTATTTGTCACATTACCAAACAAGTGATCGTAGCGATGTTTAAGTAGACCAAATCTTTACTTTATACGTTAAAATACAACAACATGATGTAAAGCACGGAAAAGGGTATTCATGAACAGCACTAACACGAGGACAGTATAAGCGTGTGTGAATTCAGCTCTCTCCTGTTGTATATCTATATAACGAACATGTCCTAGCCCACGCTATTTATTATTTGTCCTATATATTGGACATTTTTATCTGCTATACTCACAAATAATCACCTACCCGGATGTCAGGACACAAACACTTGTGTTGATCAATGATTACGGTAGGTCAATATTTACGTTATATTAATATTTACAATTTACCCACAAAACACTTCTACTTGAATTATTAAATACATGTCTGTGAAGATCCAAGGCTGTTGATCGCCATTACAGACAGTTCCAAAATATGAAAACAAACTCTTTGTATATATTTATCTTATATCCCGTTACAAGCGTATTTCGTTATGAACACTTTCTACGACACCAAAACACCTATAAGAGCATTATGAATTTTAAACAGATCACACTGTATTATTCGAGCAATTACATTTGTAGTTGTCGTAATATGTGATAACGATAAATCATATTATCTTTCAGTAAGAAATGATTACACGACATCGTTAGCTATATAGAAGCAAGAACATAGGCAGCATCTCTAGGCATCTGGTTTAGACTTTATCGAAGTTAATATGGAAATACAATTAAAAGAAACAAAATATAGCCTTAGACACATATAGAGAACAACCAACTAAATAATGTTACATAGACCACAGTGTTATAGTTTGTTAAAGTTTTGTGATGTATTAAAACAAAGGAATATTAGTTAGCTATTGTGTTCTATAATTAAAGTCTAGGTTCTCATATAACACTAGATAGAAAAAGAAGTTTGGGTCCTTCAGCTCAAACTCCAACCAGGGTAGCTATATTGAAATCAGACGCATTTTGCCCTGAAAATCCTGAAATTTTAATGTTTTTACCTATTCATTATCAAAATTGATATTTTGAACCTAAATCAAATCTGATTTTCCAAATTCATATCATGGTTATCTAGGAATAATTTTGTTAGAAAACATTTTTACTTTTGAAATTCATAATTAGCCAGCCAATCAGCGGCCGGGTTTAAATTCTATCCTGGGCTCAATCTTGTATACACAGGGGCTATTTCGAAGGTCTTTTTTCATTTAGTTGGTTGTTTCCTAAAAGGAACGATGCATGCTAGAGGTTCTCGAACATTTGGTTGTTTATAATAATTCAATGTTTCATTTTGATCTCACTTCTGAAACTTTATCTTATAATGTTTAAGGAATTCCTACAACAAAATCGTGAAGAAGCGTGAGCGCAACTTTACTCAACATCAGATACAGATACGAAGAAAGGAGGGTTACGCGGCAGCAGAGAAAAGGGTGATGAACCGAACAGTGGAGTTATGCTGCATAGAATCCAACGATGTCGTGGGTAAGTAATTTTGATGTTCTTTATGTTACGGAATTACGGTCGAATCTAAACACGTTCTATCTGCTGTTTTGTTTTGTATTACGAAATTATGAATATAAAGGCACAAGTTTCAACAAAAGTTTATCATATTGATTGAGCATCGACGTCCTCCATAACTCAATAAAACATATCCAGTGTGAACATCAACTTTAATCAGGTGTCGGGCGAAATAAGACGAATTTCGTCCCTGTGTATAGATTTCTATGAAAGAAACCTAAGATTTTGAATAATGAATGGTTTGAAGGAAATCACAATAATAAATGGTTTACTTGCAGGAGATATTGAGATGGTGATGGAGTTAGAAAGGAGTACGTGTACAGTTCATTGTACCGAGAACACGACAGTGATGGTGTTAGACACAAAGAACTACGACAGATTAATAGCCAAGAAAAACATGCATACCATTAGGAAACTATGTAAGTCAGCATTACAGAAGGTTCTGTGCAGGGCGAACTCAGGAAAAGGATCTCAAGTACCACTGCTAGATATACTCCAGAAAAAGTTACAAGAAAAACTACCGTCCAAAGACGAAAGCAATATCAAACCCAAAACTGATAGAACTAAATCGGTTGTAATGGATCAGTTAATTCAATTTTTCTTGAAAGACAAAGCGCCTCTCATTGAGCCATGCGTACCGAATTCCCTTTACTATCGAATGAAATCCGAGAAACGCGCTAAAATGATAGAAATGAATGAGATGAAGTTAAAGGGACAAGTTACAAAGGTAGAGAACAGACTGTATGACTACCGACCTCGAAGGAAAGTCCCAAGAAGCATGAAACAGCTGAAGAGTATGCGAGCCGACAACGATCTACTGCGGGCCACTCCGACTGCCTGGGATTACACACAAACTTCACTAACAAGTCTACGGCCGCGCACATCACTCGGTATCTATAGAGAGTCGAGTCAGACCCCCTCCTCCAGGCCACATACCGCCGGAATATTCCATCTCACGGAATGTAATACCACAGACGCAGAATCTGTTGCCTCGCCTACACGGGAAGAACCGAGCGGTGCCGTGTCGGATATACTGGAACAAATCGACCAAGTACAAAAAGAGAAGACAGAAGTCAGATCTAAGGTAATTTGTTCCGCAATGGCAGTCAGCGAAATTAACAAGACGAGCATGAGGAATGGAGGCAGCTCAACGAGTGCGTTGACAGCTTTGGAACCTTTTGACGAAGATTATTTTGACTGGGAAACTAGCGAAAGAAATCTCTGTAATCTCGAAGATAGAATCAAGCAATTCTGTTCTGATGGCGATAGCAAACCAACGAAAGTTGCACCTCAAGTCGCTTCTCTCAGGAGATTCAGCATTCGGGACGAAAAGGAGGTAAGATATTGTGTTCTGCAATGAAGGTTTAGTTTTTTTATCACGTGTTCTCTTAATTATTTTCCAAATGTCAATATCCGTCCACTAGTCGTGCAATCATCATTGCTTTCATGAACTTAACCATAGAGAAATATTAAATTATTTACTTTTCAAATGAACGAGCCCAGATAAGTGAAATGTGTCAAAACTGAAATACTTGAAAATGGATGTGTATCTATTTTTTTTCTTTGTTAGGACGAGACATCTTTTGAAGTTAAGGTACCAAAACCGGGAGGAACAGTGTTCATAAAATCAAAGCCATGCCACCTCCCTCCTAACGCCAATATTCATCCTGACGGACATCAACATGTGCGGCGGTTTGTTGTCACCCGAGACGAAACACAAGACTTCTCGTCTGTGTTGTCAAGGCGACCGAAATCGGCTCGTCCTACCCGCAGTATCAGTCCACCGTCAAGTAATGGCAGACGACCGAAAACCGCAATTGGTGGCAGGACGTCTTATAGTAGGACTGAATCTCTTGTTCAAATGGTTGCATCATGAGCAGGTTCTCAAACCAAGATGATGTTGACACGCTACGTGGGTTCATAGATGATCGTCTGTAACAGTACAACCTTGATACATGTGTTCATGGTATTCTAAAGTGATTTTTCCCTTCTCAACAGAAATTGAGACTTTTGTTGAGACGCGAGTTTTATGTTTATAGAGACGTAATCATGGCGTTTTAGTACCAGTATTTGGGCCAAACCTGACTTCAATTGTCATTAGAAAATCCGTTGGATCCTTGTACAAGTTGAAGTCATTGGACGAATATAACTTTCTGTCGGGAGATTAACATGTCGAATGGTGATCAGTATGGGATTCAGAGGTTAATGCATGGATATTAAACCTTAAAATAGTAGCACGACGGTAGAACTGACCGCCCAGTTCTGTAAATGATCTGAATTGGTATTAATGTTTCCTAAAAGACTAAGGTGTAGTCAGAGCGAACTAGTCACATGTGTTTTAGGTTACGAAGTATGTGTAATGTTAATTTATAAGCATCCCTATGTAATACAGTTTATTTTTAACATAAAAATGAAACATACATTCAAGTCATGATGAGAAAACGATTCATTATATTTTAACTACAAATTATCTAATTTTCAAATGGTGCTTTTATCGATAACGTAGAATTACATTTATAAAGACAATTTTAGACAGATAATTGATTACTCTTGTTTGATTTTTTATTTTTATAGTACATTGTCAATTGAATTCTTTAGACATACTCATAAAGAATAAACACCAAGGCGTCTCGACACAATAACAGATTACACACGTTATGTTTATGGTATCATTTATTTCCCCGTCATCCATCAAAAGGCAGATTGTCTGAACGTGCAATTTGCATGAAGACTATGCAGTCTACAAAAAGATTAGTAAATCACTGCAAAGTCATCAACAAATATGCAATGCATCTTTGACACTCATTTACATGCAAACAAGAAAATAAATCATATGTTGAGAGTGTTGTAAGTAGACTGATCTCCGTCGTAATAATACATAACGGAGATTGAACGAACAATATGCTGACAGATACCGTACTATCTGTAGCACAAATACAAACATGACACAACTTACAATAACTGCTGAGACGTTTTGTTTTGTAAATCGAATTAATAAACAAACAAGACATATACGATAATTACATGGATAATTAAGAATACCGATTTACAATATGATAAAAATTCAGGGTTCGGTTGTTCAAAAGGTGAGTAGCTTCATCACTTCATTAGTGAAATTTTCCTTTCGCATTTGCTGCAAAACTTTGATTATAATTTCATTTAATCAGCAACTAGGTAAAGACTGCACTTCTTATAAACTAATAAAATATTGTACAGCTAGTATGATTATCAAGAAATTTCAGTTTGATTTGAAAATTGTCGTTAAACTGTGATTAGCTTGATCACCTTTTGAACAACTGGACTATATCGTCAATACGGTTATGCTATGAAAGTCTTAGAAACCCTGACCAGGATCTCCTATATCGTATTGAAGATATTAGTTTTAATCAAAATGGCAGATTGACTACCACAAATGGCAAAATCTTGAATTAAACTCAATAAAACCTAGAACGCATGATACAGGTATGAACGATTGAACTATGCATTCAAAAATAAAGACAATATGAAGACAGTTAAAGACATTGTCTGTTCAGAGAAATTGAAGCCCTTCAATGATAAAATCTGCATGTCTTACCTTGACTTGCGTAGTATCACCAGACTATAATTAGGTGCTCTTTTTTAACTGTAATTGGTGTTCTGGAGTAGTTGATGTTGACAGGATCCCGTACACCAACTTACTTTCACGTCAAAATTTTCTAACCTGAAATTGATCAGAAATTAACCAGAATTTCTGGTTAAAAAATCTTACCTTAAATGGACTTAAAAGAAGCAGAAAAGTCAATTTCAGGTTAAGAAATTAACCTTAATTTCAACCGAAATTGACTTGAATTTCACATGAAAAGATCAAATTCTGGTTAATTTCTTATCAATTTCATGTAAAATTCTGGTCAATGTCCTGACCAGGAAATTAAATTGTCATGTCAAACTTCCTTAAGCATGAAAATGCCAAAATAAGAGAAAACAAATTGGTTAACATGACTTCAATAAGTACATAAATACAAAGGTCTAGTTATGCACCAAGTTTCTTTTGCAATGACACTGGAACAACGTTTTAATATTGAGCACAGCGAAAAACTTGTAAATTGTGAATGCATTAAATGTGACTATAACAATTTACAAGATGCAAGTGTTTCCAGAACACAAATATAAAAATACAGCGCATCTTTATCAGAAAGTTTAAGTATCATTCTATCACAGGTAAACCTAATGTATTGCATGTCCTACCTGAAGGACTGATACATTGTATTGAATTCAGCAGCTTGATATGAGAGCCAAATCAACAAGGAAGATGCCTAGAAACAAGATGAATGTGATACATCGAACAGGACCTGATTTGCCATGAAAGAGAAATAAAACAAACAAAACTACAAAACAACAACAAACAACAAGTTAACGATAACAAAACATCTATTGACAAACTGGACAGGGTAAATGAGAAGGAGCGAGAGAGAGACTGGAAAGTATCGTCAGATAAGTATAGGAGAAAGCTGTGCAAGGGGGGATAACCATTTTAGCAAAATGAAAAACAAAAAGCGAGGAAAAGTAAAAGGGAGATAACTCTTGTATCCTTTCAAATAACATGATAGTACTGAAGAAAACTGATTGCACACATTTCAATAAATATAATATTAAGAACAACATAAACATTCTTGTACATGTAGTAGAAAAAATATGACACTTCCATGTGATTTTGATTAAAAGGATATTATTACACTTGTACATGTACATGTACTTTCTTATTGCTAATTCAATTATACAGAAGCACAGACCAACATTACAAGTTAAATTAAAACAGGGCTTTCAAGTACTACAAGTCAGATATGACTGTAAGATCTATATTATAAACAGACTGAGGTCTGGTTAGTCCTAATATAAACCTAGTTATTAACTGTCTGTCTGTCACTACAGCACCAAACTCCACTATCAGACAGACAAATTCACTATCAGACAGACAAACTTCACTATCAGACAGACATTGTTTAAGCGTCCTTAAATGTTAGTCATACGTACAGCTCTAAAGTGAATCTGGTGATTTTCAAACTAGCTTGCTGAAATCTAGGTTGATTTTGAAAGGTATACATCCATAGATTAATTATACATTGGTTAATATATTTTTAACAAGGAGTTCCATAATTAGTCCATGCACAAAAAACATACAGTAAATTTGGATGCTGATATTGAAGGAGAAGCTGAGAATATCAATTAAAATGATAATAATGTCTACTGAATTAGAAAAATATGGCCTCATCAACTTTTGACCTTCAAACATTTATAGGCTCTATAAATAGATACTTGTAAAGGTATTTTTCCAGCTGTGCTGTTATCATTACTACTGAAAATGGTAAAATTATATATAATTATAACGTGCAGGTCTTCTCCCAGGTAGTAAATATATATATATAACACCCTGTTTCTAAAGGGAGATAACCCCTACATCATCAGAAATAATCATTCTATCATAATCTAGATAAAATATTACAGAGTTGTGACTGCATGTATACATGCATCATGTATGATACACAGTAGAAAATGATGTTAATGTGCTAACTGATTTTAATAATAACGTACACATACAATGAATGGCTAACACATGGTTAGAGAGGCTAGCATTGCACTAGTTCTGTTGTACAAACCACCCAACATATACATCAGTATCTAATAGAAATAATGGAAAGATTGGATATAACCAACAACAAAAAAGTCATTTTGTGCCCCACATCTGAACTATTTGAAGTTATGCTCATTTTACCTTTATTAAAGCAACATCTGACTTGTAACAATTAAGGCTTCTGAACAACTGTATCACCATTACAGTAGTTTAAAGTAATACATGTATCAAGTTATTCTAATTTTTGTCAAAGAGTATAACTACAAAATAACAGATAGATTGGTAAATTGTTCAACCTAATGTCATAGCTGAATCTATTAATAGAATACTTATATTATAAGTAGTATTTTCATAAATAAGTTATAAATACCTTAACACCATACAGTCATGGTGTGTCCCTATTCACGACCTGTCCACAAAACGAACAAAAATAGTTGATAGATCAATGTTATCTCTGTAAAATATTTCAAAATTCAGAAAACCCTTAGAACAGTGAGAGGGGTGTGTGACAATGATTGGTGGGTTAATACGATGGGTCATGTGTAAATTAAATGATATTGTAAGGAAAATTTAAGTACATAATTATTGACATAAATATGTATACCGACTAAAGCTTACATTTTGATTGGAAAGAAATCACAAAATGAAAATATCACAGTTGTGTAAAAAGTTGACATTTTACAATAAAACGCAGATGCAGTGATATCCCTGGAGTAAGGAATGTGTCAGATATACACACAAAACAAGGTGACACAGTACAAAACCCCTGAAATCTCTGGTCCAATGTGTCTGAATGCAGGCTCCGGCTGTACTACATGATCCAACAATCAGTGAAAAATTTACATAACAATGCATATATATTAACAAAAGCCCTCAACAAATGAATCATCTAAACTTTAAAGCAAGTTGTTTCAAGCACAAAAGTCTTTAACATATTCCTGAGGGACCCTTGTTTATCTGAGAACTGTATTGAGCTAATCAATGGTTATAGAAAATTCATCAAAATGTGGACAAGAGACCTATTAGTCTATAAAACTCACCTTACCCATGTATAGCAAACAATAAAATCTGGATCTTCTTATCCGTAAAAAATGTACAATTATTCCCATTGAAATGGAATATTTAAAACATGTATACCTCTATACTTAAGCATTTCATTTGCAATAAAAACATTTATCAGAATTTCAGTATGAAGACAATTCTCATCAAATATAATCTCATCTTACAAACAACTGTGACCTTGAAAGTCTGTATCATTGATTTGTTAATAAATACATATGGAAATTAAATAGATATCAAATTAACAGAAGATCAGCATGCTTTCATTTGTACAACGTATTTATAGAAAAATCACAGTCTCCATCTTACAATATCCAGACCACAGACACACTCTGTGACCTTGGACAACGTCCACTGTCACTCTTAGAATCTCATGGTAACCAAGCAACAGCTTGAACTAAGTAATAGGCATCACTTGGTGTCATCCGACTTGGAGTAAGTTACATTCATATCAGGTACTGGAACTGCTATAATGAGTAACACTACAGCCATTTCCTGCACAATTTATGTGCTTGTGTCAAATAATATCTATGAAGTGTGCTATAACTCTCCTTCTGTGACAGATAAGTCCGTTTGGAAGCAGTACTGGATCAAGTACACCACAAGGTAACATGGTATATCAGGAGTAAATAAAGGATAGTCCATCCTTCAGCTTGCATTGTTGTGCCAGAAAACTTTCCAGATTTATATACATGTGGTTGCATTACATATATATTCTACCAACTTTCTTAGTCATACATATCATAAGTCACACATTATATCTCTGTATAATTTGATAAGTAGAAAATCATACAAATTACATCATTGTTTTATATGAATCAGCATACCGAACCTCCAGTAGAAACCAGTATCGTGCGTCACTCAGCGTTCTTCTGTACTATAACTGTCCAGTATTGTACGTCACTCAGCATTCCTCTGTTTTTTTAACTGTTCAGTAGAAGTGTACACTTGCTTGACCATTTTATCATTTCATGTCAAACAAGCTTCAGGTCACCACAGTAAAAAGAATCTCCACATCTACATAGATCACTGTATCACACGAGTCCAAAGCCCTGAGCTCCCTCATTGATGGCAAGTAACAGAGATCGGTGGAAACTGTCTATAGAGTCATAGTCTGGCAAACACAGCTGGTTAAAACTGCAACGAAAAACCAAATACACATGTAATAGTCAACAAGATATAACTGAAGAATTCTCCCTAAAAAACATAACATACACTTTCACATTTTTAGACAGTTTGGCATTAAATGGAAAGCTCCATCAATGATCAATGTTAAATAACCCGGCTAGGCATGCTACTCACCATGTGTGAGCTGTAGGTAATGTGTTGTAGGTGGGCGAAAATGATATCTGGAATTTAGGATTAAGTTCTGCAAAGCCTTGAGGAGGAAGCTGGGAGCATCCAGTGGTAAACTGAAGTAGGCGTGCCATCTGTTCCTCCGTAAAACTGGCAATCACTGTCCAAAACCAGTCGAGGACCTGGCCAAATACAAATCTTAATGTTATACATACAAAGTCCTGAACCTAGTCAATTAGTAATGTTAAAGACGTATATATATTTATACATACAAGGAATATATAATTATTTCCAATAACTGAGCTCCTGGGAATTTAAACACCATGTACTTATGATATTATTATGTAAACAAAACAAAATAGTTTGTAATTTGTGTTGTACATATACCACAATATTATAATAATGGAACTTTTAGCCCTTATTTATAGTATCAAATGATGTACCTTTTGGTTATCAATAAAAAGATTTTTACCTTGAAGAAATGGTAGGAGGATCCCTCTATCACAGCATGGGCTTTGAAGTCTGTTATACTGTAGTTACCAGTACCACACATCAGCAGCTATCAAATCAACAAATTATACAGGAATTAATACAGTAGTTACCAGTAACACACATCAGCAGCTATCAAATCAGCAAATTGTACAGGAATTAATACAGTGACTGTAGTTACCAGTACTACACATCTGCAGCTATCAAATCAACAAGTTATACAGGAATTAACACTGTAGTTACCAGTACCACACATCAGCAACTATCAAATCAACAAGTATACAGGAATTAATACAGTGACTGTAGTTACCAGTACCACACATCAGCAGCTATCAAATCAACAAATTATACAGGAATTAATACAGTGACTGTAGTTACCAGTACCACACATCAGCAGCTATCAAATCAACAAATTATACAGGAATTAATACAGTGACTGTAGTTACCAGTACCACAAATCAACAGTTATCAAATCAACAAATTATACAGGAATTAATACAGTGACTGTAGTTACCAGTACTACACATCAGCAGGTATCAAATCAGCAAATTATACAGGAATTAATACAGTGACTGTAGTTACCAGTACTACACATCAGCAGCTATCAAATCAACAAATTATACAGGAATTAATACAGTAGTTACCAGTACCAAACATCAGCAACCATCAAATCAACATGTTATACAGGAATTAATACAGTGACTGTAGTTACCAGTACCACACATCAGCAACTATCAAATCAGCAAATTATACAGGAATTAATACAGTAGTTACCAGTACCACACATCAGCAGCTATCAAATCAGCAAATTGTACAGGAATTAATACAGTAGTTACCAGTACTACACATCAGCAGCTATCAAATCAGCAAATTATACAGGAATTAATACAGTAGTTACCAGTACCACACATCAGCAGCTATCAAATCAACAAATTATACAGGAATTAATACAGTAGTTACCAGTACCACACATCAGCAGCTATCAAATCAGCAAATTGTACAGGAATTAATACAGTGACTGTAGTTACCAGTACCACACATCAGCAACTATCAAATCAGCAAATTATACAGGAATTAATACAGTAGTTACCAGTACTACACATCAGCAACTATCAAATCAGCAAATTATACAAGAATTAATACAGTGACTGTAGTTACCAGTACCACACATCAGCAGCTATCAAATCAACAAATTATACAGGAATTAATACAGTAGTTACCAGTACTACACATCAGCAACTATCAAATCAGCAAATTATACAGGAATTAATACAGTGACTGTAGTTACCAGTACCACACATCAGCAGCTATCAAATCAGCAAATTGTACAGGAATTAATACAGTAGTTACCAGTACCACACATCAGCAACTATCAAATCAATAAGTTATACAGGAATTAATACAGTAGTTACCAGTACTACACATCAGCAGCTATCAAATCAGCAAATTGTACAGGAATCAATACAGTAGTTACCAGTACTACACATCAGCAGCTATCAAATCAGCAAATTGTACAGGAATTATTACAGTAGTTACCAGTACCACACATCAGCAGCTATCAAATCAGCAAATTATACAGGAATTAATACGGTAGTTACCAGTACTACACATCAGCAGCTATCAAATCAACAAATTATACAGGAATTAATACTGTAGCTACCAGTACCAGACATCAGCAACTATCAAATCAACAAATTATACAGGAATTAATACAGTGACTGTAGTTACCGGTACCACACATCAGCAGCTATCAAATCAACAAATTATACAGGAATTAATACGGTAGTTACCAGTACTATACATCAGCAACTATCAAATCGACAAATTATACAGGAATTAATAGAGTAGTTACCAGTACCACACATCAGCAGCTATCAAATCAACAAGTTATACAGGAGTTAATACAGTGACTGTAGTTACCATTACTACACATCAGCAGCTATCAAATCAAGAAGTTATACAGGAATTAATACAGTAGTTACCAGTACCACACATCAGCAGCTATCAAATCAACAAATTATACAGGAATTAATACAGTGACTGTAGTTACCAGTACCACACATCAGCAGCTATCAAATCAACAAGTTATACAGGAGTTAATACAGTGACTGTAGTTACCACTACTACACATCAGCAACTATCAAATCAGCAAATTATACGGGAATTAATACAGTAGTTACCAGTACCACACATCAGCAACTATCAAATCAACAAGTTATACAGGAGTTAATACAGTGACTGTAGTTACCAGTACCACACATCAGCAACTATCAAATCAGCAAATTATACAGGATTTAATACA
The DNA here is from genome assembly GCF_041381155.1 of Argopecten irradians. Taxonomy (NCBI): domain Eukaryota; kingdom Metazoa; phylum Mollusca; class Bivalvia; order Pectinida; family Pectinidae; genus Argopecten; species Argopecten irradians. The sequence continues at coordinate 55,663,376 of NC_091136.1, forward strand.
GTAGTTACCAGTACCACACATCAGCAACTATCAAATCAACAAGTTATACAGGAGTTAATACAGTAGTTACCAGTACTACACATCAGCAACTATCAAATCAACAAGTTATACAGGAATTAATACAGTGACTGTAGTTACCAGTACCACACATCAGCAGCTATCAAATCAGCAAATTGTACAGGAATTAATACAGTAGTTACCAGTACCACACATCAGCAGCTATCAAATCAACAAATTATACAGGAATTAATACAGTAGTTACCAGTACTACACATCAGCAGCTATCAAATCAGCAAATTGTACAGGAATTAATACAGTAGTTACCAGTACTACACATCAGCAGCTATCAAATCAGCAAATTGTACAGGAATTATTACAGTAGTTACCAGTACCACACATCAGCAGCTATCAAATCAGCAAATTATACAGGAATTAATACGGTAGTTACCAGTACTACACATCAGCAGCTATCAAATCAACAAATTATACAGGAATTAATACTGTAGCTACCAGTACCAGACATCAGCAACTATCAAATCAACAAATTATACAGGAATTAATACAGTGACTGTAGTTACCGGTACCACACATCAGCAGCTATCAAATCAACAAATTATACAGGAATTAATACGGTAGTTACCAGTACTACACATCAGCAACTATCAAATCGACAAATTATACAGGAATTAATAGAGTAGTTACCAGTACCACACATCAGCAGCTATCAAATCAACAAGTTATACAGGAGTTAATACAGTGACTGTAGTTACCAGTACCACACATCAGCAGCTATCAAATCAAGAAGTTATACAGGAATTAATACAGTAGTTACCAGTACCACACATCAGCAGCTATCAAATCAACAAATTATACAGGAATTAATACAGTGACTGTAGTTACCAGTACCACACATCAGCAGCTATCAAATCAACAAGTTATACAGGAGTTAATACAGTGACTGTAGTTACCACTACTACACATCAGCAACTATCAAATCAGCAAATTATACGGGAATTAATACAGTAGTTACCAGTACCACACATCAGCAACTATCAAATCAACAAGTTATACAGGAGTTAATACAGTGACTGTAGTTACCAGTACCACACATCAGCAACTATCAAATCAGCAAATTATATACAGGATTTAATACAGTAGTTACCAGTACCACACATCAGCAACTATCAAATCAACAAGTTATACAGGTGTTAATACAGTAGTTACCAGTACTACACATCAGCAACTATCAAATCAACAAGTTATACAGGAATTAATACAGTGACTGTAGTTACCAGTACCACACATCAGCAGCTATCAAATCAACAAATTATACAGGAATTAATACAGTAGTTACCAGTACCACACATCAGCAGCTATCAAATCAGCAATTATACATGAATTAATACTGTAGTTACCAGTACCACACATCAGCAGCTATCAAATCAACAAATTATACAGGAATTAATACAGTAGTTACCAGTACTACACATCAGCAGCTATCAAATCAACAAGTTATACAGGAGTTAATACAGTGACTGTAGTTACCAGTACCACACATCAGCAGCTATCAAATCAGCAAATTATACAGGAATGAATACAGTGACTGTAGTCATACTGGGGATCCAGTATGTTTATATTTTATATGTTTTTTTATTTTGCATGTTTTAGTTTCATGTCGACTGTTTTATCATCTTTTTCTTTTTTTGCTTTTGGCATACATCTATAATTATCAGTTTTATAAAGACCAAATTACTGGTAACTGGGCCAATTCTGTTTGTACAGATAACCTGATTGGACCACACTCAATCCTTTTACTTAAAACAATGACAGATCTGTTGATTTTATATTGTTCTCAGACCAGCCTTGACAAATGGTCAAATTGCACAGTTGTTCTCCAAAAATGAAAACAACCCTGGATTAATATCGAGGAAAAGACTGTCAGATATATTTGTGATGACTTACCTCTAATTCATTCTCATCAAATATACTGAGGAGAGTGTCGGGTATGAGGACATTGAGGCCCTTGAGGAAACTGTCCACCTCCTCCTTCACACTGTTGGACAGTTTATACTGAGCCAAACAGTTCAGGTAATGCTGCTTGTTCTCATTGGTCACTGGTTTACTTTTACCGCCGGGGATCAGGTCTATCACCTGCCAATCAAAGTCATCCATCAATATAATTGGTTACAACAGTTACCATGGAAACCACCTGGCAGCTAATTATCACCCATCAATTTCATAGGTTAAATAACCCAACAAATAAACAGTAGCATTACTGTTACTATCTAAAATAAGATTGGCCACCTATAAAACTGTTTCTTAGAATTTCTATTACTCGATTACTTCTGTTGACAAATTCATCCCCTGGCATTATAAGCTAAATGTGGAACAGTTGTGGTCAAACATATATCACTAATTATGTAAGATTGTACATCAAAAAATACAAACATAAATTAATATGTTAAGTTGTACACAGGGATGTGTAAAGTTGTACAAAGTGATGTATAAAGTTGTGCACAGGGATGTGTAAAGTTGTACACAGGGATGTGTAAAGTTGTACACAGGGATGTGTAAAGTTGTACACAGTGATGTGTAAAGTTGTACACAGGGATGTGTAAAGTTGTACACAGGGATGTGTAAAGTTGTACACAGGGATGTGTAAAGTTGTACACAGGGATGTGTTAAGTTGTACACAGGAATGTGTAAAGTTGTACACAGGGATGTGTAAAGTTGTACACAGTGATGTTTTAAGTTGTGCACAGGGATGTGTAAAGTTGTGCACAGGGATGTGTAAAGTTGTACACGGGGATGTGTAAAGTTGTACACAGTGATGTTTTAACTTGTACATATGGATGTATTAAGTTGTACAAAGTGATGTGTAAAGTTGTACAAAGGATGTGTTAAGTTGTACACAGGGATATGTTCAGTTGTACAAAGTGATGTGTAAAGTTGTACACAGGGATGTGTTAAGTTGTACAAAGTGATGTGTTAAATTGTACACAGGGATGTGTAAAGTTGTGCAAAGTGATGTGTAAAGTTGTACAAAGTGATGTGTAAAGTTGTATAAAGTGATGTGTAAAATTGTACACGGGGATGTGTAAAGTTGTACAAAGTGATGTGTAAAGTTGTACACAGTGAAGTTTTAAATTGTACACAGGGATGTGTAAAGTTGTACACAGGGATGTGTTAAGTTGTACATAGGGATGTGTTAAGTTGTACACAGGGATGTGTTAAGTTGTACACAGGGATGTGTAAAGTTGTACACAGGGATGTGTAAAGTTGTACACAGTGATGTTTTAAGAAGTTGTGCACAGGGATGTGTAAAGTTGTACACGGGGATGTGTAAAGTTGTACACAGTGATGTGTAAAGTTGTACATATGGATGTATTAAGTTGTACAAAGTGATGTGTAAAGTTGTACAAAGGATGTGTTAAGTTGTACACAGGGATGTGTAAAGTTGTACAAAGTGATGTGTAAAGTTGTACACAGGGATGTGTTAAGTTGTACAAAGTGATGTGTTAAAGTTGTACACAGGGATGTGTTAAGTTGTACAAAGTGATGTGTAAAGTTGTACAAAGTGATGTGTAAAGTTGTATAAAGTGATGTGTAAAATTGTACACGGGGATGTGTAAAGTTGTACAAAGTGATGTGTAAAGTTGTACACAGTGAAGTTTTAAATTGTGCACAGGGATATGTAAAGTTGTACACAGGGATGTGTTAAGTTGTACATAGGGATGTGTTAAGTTGTACAAAGTGATGTGTTAAGTTGTACAAAGTGATGTGTAAAGTTGTACACATGGATGTGTTAAGTTGTACACATGGATGTGTTAAGTTGTACAAAGTGATGTGTTAAGTTGTACAAAATGATGTGTTAAGTTGTACACAGGGATATGTAAAATTGTACACAGGGATGTGTTAAGTTGTACAAAGTGACATATAAAGTTGTACAAAGTGATGTGTTAAGTTGTGCAATGTGACATATAAAGTTGTACACATCGCTGTGTTAAGTTGTACAAAGTGATGTGTTAAGTTGTACACAGGGATGTGTAAAGTTGTATACACAAGTGATGTGTTGTGTAAAGGGTTGTAAACACAAGGATGTGTAAAGTTGTACACAGGGATGTGTAAAGTTGTACATTGTGATGTGTTAAAGTTGTACAAAGTGATGTGTAAAGTTGTACACAGGGATGTGTAAATTTGTACACGGGGATGTGTAAAGCTGTACACAGGGATGTGTAAAGCTGTACACAGGGATGTGTAAAGTTGTACCTGTAGAAACTTACTTGCTGTAGCTGACCATCACTATACTCCTCTTCCATGAAGGTCAGTTCCATGTCATCTATATCATTCTCTTCTATAAACCGAACCTTGGTTTTATACAACTCAGGATCATCCATCTCAAAGTACTGAAACAAACATTTAACATTGACCCAAAACTGTGAAATTTGATCATTATCATATACCAGGTAATGTACTATGATCATTATCATATACCAGGTAATTTATTATGATCATTATCATATACCAGGTAATGTACTATGATCATTATCATATACCAGGTAATGTACTTATAGTAAAAGTGTAAACCTTCTCTGAAATGCCATGATAAAAAAAGATAATATAAAAACTACAAGGAGAACCAATTGCATCTCAATTCAAACTGAATTTAATTCCAGGCTGTCATCCCTCAATACACTTGGAGTGAGAATAGATTGACTTACCTTGTAGTTGACTTGTAGACCTATGAGTTGGGCCAGGATTGACTCACCTTGTAGCTGACCTGTAGGCCTATGAGTTGGGCCAGGATTGACTTACCTTGTATTTGACTTGTAGGCCTATGAGTTGGGCCAGGTATGACTTACTTTGTAGTTGACTTGTAGACCTATGAGTTGGGCCAGGATTTGACTCACCTTGTAGTTGACTTGTAGGCCTATGAGTTGGGCCAGGATTGACTCACCTTGTAGTTGACTTGCAGACCTACGAGTTGGGCCAGGAATGATCTTGTGAATCTCGCCTTGACCAGTTGTCTGTAGGCACTCCCTAAGGCACTTGTAGACCTATGAGTTGGGCCATGATTGACTTACCTTGTAGTTGACTTGTAGACCTATGAGTTGGGCCAGGATTGACTCACCTTGTAGTTGACTTGTAGACCTATGAGTTGGGCCAGGATTGACTCACCTTGTAGTTGACTTGTAGACCTATGAGTTGGGCCAGGAATGATCTTGTGAATCTGGCCTTGACCAGTTGTCTGTAGGCACTCCCTAAGGCAGAGTCATATAGACACTTGCCTACAACCTTCCCAGCAAACTCGTAATACTTTGACTTGAGTTCTTGTTTCCTACGACTGGTTGGAGAAGGATGTACCTGACACGAGATATACATTGAAGCTATTACAAAGACTTACATAGAATCAAGTAATGATACTTGTTGTGAGACAAACAATTTTCAGAACAAATTTCTTTACTATTCAGTTTATAAAACATCCACTTTACTCAAATATTTCATGTCTTTAATACTGTATTGCTGGATATTTTTTCTGATAAAAGATTTTACAATTTGGCTATAACAATTTATCTGATTTACCCATTTCTTTTTATTTCAAATTTTTGCAGCCACTTGGAAACCACAAAAATATCATTCTTGCAAAAATTACCGGCTATACAGTTATTATAATGCATATGTTATTTTTTTATCATTTTCTGTAATAAACTTTACCTTGATTTTACATGTTTCTATCAACTGAATATAAAGAAGAAATTTTATACTGACCAGGCCTTGTGAATCTTCAGTAAACCTTTTAAATAGTCCTGAGTGGGAGGGATCAAACAGTTCAGTACACAGCATTTCAAACCACTCCCTTCTCAGACCTCCCCAGTCTAAACCTACAAAACACAAATCAATCTCTCTTCACTCATTCAATATCTGTGAGAAAAAGGTCTACGAAGAAAAAGTTTGACACCAGACATCTAATATAACACAAGCTCATTTACATATTCAGACAGGTACCTGGCAAGCTAAAATACCAGCTATAATCTTATGAACATTTACCAATACAGAATAAGTAGGTAAGTATGTATAAAATATTTCGCCTTTTATCATTATGATAGATTTCTGACAAATCTTACCTGGTTCACCGACAAACACAATATGGAAAGTCTTGTACCAGTCCGCTGTATCAAAGCCTTTTGTTGCTTTGTACGACTGAAGGCAGAAAATCTCTATTTAAAGCATATTACATATTTTGTGATACAGGGCAAATATGATGGAAATAACCTAAGAATACCATCAGAGAGCTAATAAATGTTTTTAATTTTTTGAGCTGACCTTTTATGCAAAAAAATCATTTACAATAAGTTTATTATCTTTATTTACTAAAACAGTATTAAGAAAGCTCTTATCATATATGTAACAAGGACATAGTCATTCAGATCCCCCGCCAATGGAGATATCAAAGCTGAAGTAAGTTTGATTGTGGAGACTTATGTGTATGAAAAAAAAAACAGGAAAAAGGAAGTTGAGCTAAAGAAAGATGGAGTATAATTCAAGTAGAGCGGGGCTGCAATTGTTGAATCAGGTATACAGCCTTGACATTTATATTAGACTATATACACAAAGATGGGTGGAGTTTTGCAAAGTAACATTTACCATTTACCATGATATTTTCAGCAATGTTTCCATGGTAACGGAAAAAGTGCAAAAAATGAAAACCTAAAAATAGCAAAAGGTACTACTAGACCATAAAAAGAATGTGTCTATGAAGTTTCGTGGAAATATCTCTGCTGGTTTTAGAGTTATGCTCCGGAAATGAACCTACTACAAAAATATGATATTTTCAGCAATGTTTCTATGGTTACAGAAAAAAGCACAAAAAGTGAAAACCTAAAAATAGCAAAAGGCACTACTAGACCGTAAGAACAATGTGTCTATGAAGTTTCATAGAAATATCTCTGCTGGTTTTAGAGTTGTGCTCCGGAAACGATTCTTACACAAAAATCTGCCATTTTCAGCAATGTTTCCATGGTTTCAGAAAAAAGTACAAAATGTGAAAACCTTAAAATAGCAAAAGGCACTACTAGACCATAAGACTAATGTGCCTATGGTGTTCCATGCATATATCTCAACCGGTTTTTCAGTTATGCTGCGGAAACGAACCTGGTACAAAAATATGATATTTTCAGCAATGTTTCCATGGTTAAGGAAAAAATGCAAAAAATGAAAACCTAAAAATAGCAAAAGGCACTACTAGACCATAAGAACAATGTATTTATGAAGTTTCATGGAAATATCTCTACTGGTTTTAGAGTTGTGCTCCGGAAACGATTCTTACACAAACATCTGCCATTTTCAGCAATGTTTCCATGGTTACAGAAAAAAGTACAAAAAGTGAAAACCTTAAAATAGCAAAAGGCACTACTAGACCATAAGAACAATGTATCTATGAAGTTTCGTGGAAACATCTCTTCTGGTTTTAGAGTTATACTCCGGAAACGAACCTGGTACAAAAATATGATATTTTCAGCAATGTTTCCATGGTTACGGAAAAAATGCAAAAAATGAAAACCTAAAAATAGCAAAAGGCACTACTAGACCATAAGACCAATGTGTGTATGAAGTTTCGTGGAAATATCTCTACTGGTTTTAGAGTTATGCTCCGGAAACCATTCGTACGGACGGACAGACGGACGGACGGACGGAACCCATTTAAAAGTATATCCCCCGCCAACTTTGTTGGGTGGGGGATAATTAAATCATCATGTTACATCATACAGAAAGTTGTGTATATCTTTAGTGACTATACTTACACTGTATAAGAAGTTTGAACGATCTATCTTCAGAGTGACATTTCCAGATGTTCTTCTTTGGAGATTCCTCACCTCTTGGACAAAGTATGTGTGTTTATCTTGGAATGTTTCTGAACCACCTATATGGATGAAATGTACAATATAAGTAATGATTGTAATCTAAAATATAAGGATGAAATCTAAAATACAGGTAAATTATTGTAATCTATAACTCATAAGCAGTTTTGAAAAAAAAATAATGTCATACTAGTTTCACAGTATGATTTATGCAATAGTTTCCTTAGGTGTGTTTGCCAACTGGAATTACTGTGATAGGAGTTTAAAATACTGATAAACTAATTGATATAGACTAATTATCGATAGTGTTATATCAATGGAATAAAATACTGATAAACTAATTGATAGAGACTAATTACAGATAGAGTTATATCAATGGAATAAAATACTGATAAACTTATTGATAGTGACTAATTACCGATAGTGTTATATCAATGGAATAAAATACTGATAAACTAATTGATAGTGACTAATTACCCATAGTGCTATATCAATGGAATAAAATATTGATAAACTAATTGATAGTGACTAATTACTGATAGTGTTATATCAATGGAATAAAATACTGATAAACTAATTGATAGTGACTAATTACTGATAGTGTTATATCAATGGAATAAAATACTGATAAACTAATTGATAGTGACTAATTACCCATAGTGCTATATCAATGGAATAAAATACTGATAAACTAATTGATAGTGACTAATTACCCATAGTGCTATATCAATGGAATAAAATATTGATAAACTAATTGATAGTGACTAATTACCCATAGTGTTATATCAATGGAATAAAATACTGATAAACTAATTGATAGAGACTAATTACCGATAGTGTTATATCAATGGAATAAAATACTGATAAACTAATTGATAGTGACTAATTACCAATAGTGTTATATCAATGGAATAAAATACTGATAAACTAATTGATAGTGACTAATTACTGATAGTTTTATATCAATGGAATAAAATACTGATAAACTAATTGATAGTGACTAATTACCAATAGTGTTATATCAATGGAATAAAATACTGATAAACTAATTGATAGAAACTAATTACCGACAGTGTTATATCAATGGAATAAAATACTGATAAACTAATTGATAGTGACTAATTACTGATAGTGTTATATCAACGGAATAAAATACTGATAAACTAATTAATATAGACTAATTACCCATAGTGCTATATCAATGGAATCAAATACTGATAAACTAATTAATAGAGACTAATTACCAATAGTGTTATATCAATGGAATATGTATAGTCACAATCTATTCAAATATACTTGCTATTTCCGGAACAAAGAGAAATGATGCAACAAGAAGAAAGGGGAGGTAATAAGATGATCCTTACCAATATTTCTGAGTAAAAAGTTGGTAAATGTAGCAGCTATGACACTCCGCTCCTTGGCTGCTAGGATCACAGGAGGCTGACAGCAGTCATATATAGTCATCACAGGTAGGTCATAACGAGTATTGTGGCCGGTAAAGTAAAACTACAATATAAACGTCTTAATTAGACAATGAAACTACATTATAGATATCTTGATTAGACATTGAAAATACAATACATGGGTCATAATCAGTATTGTGGCCACTAAAGTAAAACTACAATATAGACGTCTTAATTAGACAATTAAACTACATTATAGATATCTTAATTGAACCTACATTATATATATCTTAATTAGACATTGAAACTACATTATAGATGTCTTAATTAGACAGTGAAACTACATTATAGATATCTTAATTAGACAATGAACCTACACTATAGATGTCTTAATTAGACATTGGAACTACATTATAGATGTCTTAATTAGACAATGAAACTACATTATAGATGACTTAATTAGACAATGAAACTACATTATAGATATCTTAATTAGACATTGAAACTACATTATATATATCTTAATTAGACATTGAAACTACATTATAGATGTCTTAATTAGACAATGAAACTACATTATAGATATCTTAATTAGACAATGAACCTACACTATATATGTCTTTATTAGACATTAAAACTACATTATATATGTCTTAATTAGACAATGAACCTACATTATAGATGTCTTAATTAGACATTGAAGCTACATTATATTAATTAGACATTGAAACTACAATATAGATATCTTAATTAGACATTGAAACTACATTATAGATATCTTAATTAGACATTGAAACTACATTATAGATGTCTTAATTAGACAATGAAACTACATTATAGATATCTTAATTAGACAATGAACCTACACTATATATGTCTTTATTAGACATTGAAACTACATTATAGATGTCTTAATTAGACATTGGAACTACATTATAGATGTCTTAATTAGACAATGAACCTACATTAAAGATGTCTTAATTAGACATTGAAACTACATTATATTAATTAGACATTGAAACTGCAAAATAGATGTCTTAATTAGACATTAAAACTTCAATATATAGGTCATAATCAGTATTGTGGTCGCTAAAGTAAAACTACAATATAGATATCTTAATTAGAAAGTGATAAATACCTCAGATTTTATAACTTAATCTTAAGAATGAATTCATGTTCATGGAAACAATTGAAAATTGTATTAATATATTCTAGTGTACAGTTTTGTTAATAAATATATCAACAAAACAACATTCCATTACAAAACAAGACATTAGAGACATTAGAAATTATGTTGCCAAACCTATTCTAGGCTTATAGTTACATTTTGAAGCATTTTTCAAAATAACTTTCAGAATACACAGAAAGAACATTGCAAAAGCTTACCTTAGTAGATGGACAAACTCGCCATGTAAATAATTTCTTGCCAATTATTTTCAGATAGTATTCTTTTAAAGTTAGTTGCTGAAAGAATAAATGTGAAGTACATTATATTATAAAATATGCAACCTAAGAGAAATACAATACAAAGTTTGTTATAAAATTGGATGCTATTACCGGTAGCTTCAAAGTTACCAAAATTAAACATATTTAAGTGTCACTAGTCCAGGTTTGTGATCTACACTTTTAATCATATGAAGATTATCATTATTTGTACTGAGGTTAAAATTTTCTAGAGACTACTAATCAGTTTGTACTAAATATCAAGAGACATGATGAAATTCCAACAAGTGGAGTATGTTACAGCCTTGCCTGTTTGAAATCTTGTAACTAATTTAATATGAGCTTTTTTCGCGGTATTGGCTTTTAAATTGGTCTAATACCTGTACTTAATGACTTCAAACTATTGAAATTAACTGGATAAATTGTGTAAAGAAATTCCCCCAAATGTGAGTGTTTTATTAAAAAATTGCTAATGATATCTATACATTAAAGATATTTATGCTCCACATTTGGTTGGAATAGCATTCGTTGGAAGTCATATGAAGTAATGTTATATACATATTACCGGTAAGTGGTAAGTTCTGATTTAAACCACAACTTCAGGTACTGTTACAATATATTGATATCCACTCTGTTTACTTAAATTGTTTTCAAAAACGTATTTAACTGTAATATATTAAAGTGTCATGGAAGTCTTAAACATATAAGTAATTGAGTAAGGAATCTTACTTTTGGAGATATGTAGACATAAACTTTCTTTGCCTTTTCTTCAGAAGATGGATTGCCCTGAAGAAGTCGTGCCTCGTACCAGATACTGTGAGACTTACGAGCCATGTTTTTGTTAACACAGGCCATGTCCTCATCTACAACACAACATAGTATCATGAATGTAAACAGCTTGACCCTCTGACAGCATTCAGTGAACATTTGGATACATTTTTCTACTTTTATACCTTTAAATAAATAATAAAACATGAAAGCATCAGCTAATAAATACAAACTATATTTTCTGAAAAATCATCGAACAGAAATTGTTATTAAAATCTTGATTAAGAAAAGTAAGGCGTACTACTGATGACGAGAATATTAAAATCTCCATTCCTCAGCTTCATATCGCCATAGGAAACAGACGCTTGGTAACAGCCTTCCCTTGCCATTGTGATTCTCATGTTGAGTTGTTTCTTATCTGGCATGTTGACAAGTTGGGTGGCAGGCACATATTTGGTTTGACTTTCTGTCTGGAAAACATGTATAAGATGGTGTTACTATTGTTAATGTCTTCATCAAGTAAAGGAACGGGATGGTGTTACTATTGTTAATGTCTTCATCAAGTAAAGGAACGGGATGGTGTTACTATTGTTAATGTCTTCATCAAGTAAAGGAACGGGATGGTGTTACTATTGTTAATGTCTTCATCAAGTAAAGGAACGGGATGGTGTTACTATTGTTAATGTCTTCATCAAGTAAAGGAACGGGATGGTGTTACTATTGTTAATGTCAACATCAAGTAAAGGAACGGGATGGTGTTACTATTGTTAATGTCAACATCAAGTAAAGGAACGGGATGGTGTTACTATTGTTAATGTGTTCATCAAGTAAAGGAACGGGATGGTGTTACTATTGTTAATGTGTTCATCAAGTAAAGGAACGGGATGGTGTTACTATTGTTAATGTGTTCATCAAGTAAAGGAACGGGATGGTGTTACTATTGTTAATGTCAACATCAAGTAAAGGAACGGGATGGTGTTACTATTGTTAATGTGTTCATCAAGTAAAGGAACGGGATGGTGTTACTATTGTTAATGTGTTCATCAAGTAAAGGAACGGGATGGTGTTACTATTGTTAATGTCAACATCAAGTAAAGGAACGGGATGGTGTTACTATTGTTAATGTGTTCATCAAGTAAAGGAACGGGATGGTGTTACTATTGTTAATGTGTTCATCAAGTAAAGGAACGGGATGGTGTTACTATTGTTAATGTCAACATCAAGTAAAGGAACGGGATGGTGTTACTATTGTTAATGTGTTCATCAAGTAAAGGAACGGGATGGTGTTACTATTGTTAATGTCAACATCAAGTAAAGGAACGGGATGGTGTTACTATTGTTAATGTGTTCATCAAGTAAAGGAACGGGATGGTGTTACTATTGTTAATGTGTTCATCAAGTAAAGGAACGGGATGGTGTTACTATTGTTAATGTGTTCATCAAGTAAAGGAACGGGATGGTGTTACTATTGTTAATGTCAACATCAAGTAAAGGAACGGGATGGTGTTACTATTGTTAATGTGTTCATCAAGTAAAGGAACGGGATGGTGTTACTATTGTTAATGTGTTCATCAAGTAAAGGAACGGGATGGTGTTACTATTGTTAATGTGTTCATCAAGTAAAGGAACGGGATGGTGTTACTATTGTTAATGTGTTCATCAAGTAAAGGAACGGGATGGTGTTACTATTGTTAATGTCAACATCAAGTAAAGGAACGGGATGGTGTTACTATTGTTAATGTGTTCATCAAGTAAAGGAACGGGATGGTGTTACTATTGTTAATGTGTTCATCAAGTAAAGGAACGGGATGGTGTTACTATTGTTAATGTGTTCATCAAGTAAAGGAACGGGATGGTGTTACTATTGTTAATGTCAACATCAAGTAAAGGAACGGGATGGTGTTACTATTGTTAATGTGTTCATCAAGTAAAGGAACGGGATGGTGTTACTATTGTTAATGTCTTCATCAAGTAAAGGAACGGGATGGTGTTACTATTGTTAATGTGTTCATCAAGTAAAGGAACGGGATGGTGTTACTATTGTTAATGTGTTCATCAAGTAAAGGAACGGGATGGTGTTACTATTGTTAATGTCTTCATCAAGTAAAGGAACGGGATGGTGTTACTATTGTTAATGTCTTCATCAAGTAAAGGAACGGGATGGTGTTACTATTGTTAATGTGTTCATCAAGTAAAGGAGAAAGTAAAGGAAGGGATGTGTTACATTGTTATGTCAACATCAAGTAAAGGAACGGGATGGTGTTACTATTGTTAATGTGTTCATCAAGTAAAGGAACGGGATGGTGTTACTATTGTTAATGTGTTCATCAAGTAAAGGAACGGGATGGTGTTACTATTGTTAATGTGTTCATCAAGTAAAGGAACGGGATGGTGTTACTATTGTTAATGTGTTCATCAAGTAAAGGAACGGGATGGTGTTACTATTGTTAATGTGTTCATCAAGAAAAGGAACGGGATGGTGTTACTATTGTTAATGTCAACATCAAGTAAAGGAACGGGATGGTGTTACTATTGTTAATGTCAACATCAAGTAAAGGAACGGGATGGTGTTACTATTGTTAATGTCTTCATCAAGTAAAGGAACGGGATGGTGTTACTATTGTTAATGTCTTCATCAAGTAAAGGAACGGGATGGTGTTACTATTGTTAATGTCTTCATCAAGTAAAGGAACGGGATGGTGTTACTATTGTTAATGTGTTCATCAAGTAAAGGAACGGGATGGTGTTACTATTGTTAATGTGTTCATCAAGTAAAGGAACGGGATGGTGTTACTATTGTTAATGTCAACATCAAGTAAAGGAACGGGATGGTGTTACTATTGTTAATGTCAACATCAAGTAAAGGAACGGGATGGTGTTACTATTGTTAATGTGTTCATCAAGTAAAGGAACGGGATGGTGTTACTATTGTTAATGTCTTCATCAAGTAAATCAAGTAAAGGAACGGGATGGTGTTACTATTGTTAATGTGTTCATCAAGTAAAGGAACGGGATGGTGTTACTATTGTTAATGTCAACATCAAGTAAAGGAACGGGATGGTGTTACTATTGTTAATGTGTTCATCAAGTAAAGGAACGGGATGGTGTTACTATTGTTAATGTCAACATCAAGTAAAGGAACGGGATGGTGTTACTATTGTTAATGTGTTCATCAAGTAAAGGAACGGGATGGTGTTACTATTGTTAATGTGTTCATCAAGTAAAGGAACGGGATGGTGTTACTATTGTGTTAATGTGTTCATCAAGTAAAGGAACGGGATGGTGTTACTATTGTTAATGTCAACATCAAGTAAAGGAACGGGATGGTGTTACTATTGTTAATGTGTTCATCAAGTATAGGAACGGGATGGTGTTACTATTGTTAAATGTGTTCATCAAGTAAAGGAACGGGATGGTGTTACTATTGTTAATGTGTTCATCAAGTAAAGGAACGGGATGGTGTTACTATTGTTAATGTGTTCATCAAGTAAAGGAACGGGATGGTGTTACTATTGTTAATGTGTTCATCAAGTAAAGGAACGGGATGGTGTTACTATTGTTAATGTCTTCATCAAGTAAAGGAACGGGATGGTGTTACTATTGTTAATGTCTTCATCAAGTAAAGGAACGGGATGGTGTTACTATTGTTAATGTCTTCATCAAGTAAAGGAACGGGATGGTGTTACTATTGTTAATGTCTTCATCAAGTAAAGGAACGGGATGGTGTTACTATTGTTAATGTCTTCATCAAGTAAAGGAACGGGATGGTGTTACTATTGTTAATGTCTTCATCAAGTAAAGGAACGGGATGGTGTTACTATTGTTAATGTCTTCATCAAGTAAAGGAACGGGATGGTGTTACTATTGTTAATGTGTTCATCAAGTAAAGGAACGGGATGGTGTTACTATTGTTAATGTCTTCATCAAGTAAAGGAACGGGATGGTGTTACTATTGTTAATGTCAACATCAAGTAAAGGAACGGGATGGTGTTACTATTGTTAATGTGTTCATCAAGTAAAGGAACGGGATGGTGTTACTATTGTTAATGTCAACATCAAGTAAAGGAACGGGATGGTGTTACTATTGTTAATGTGTTCATCAAGTAAAGGAACGGGATGGTGTTACTATTGTTAATGTCTTCATCAATAAAAGGAGCTAACAATGAAATCTCACTTCTTTGAGGAGTAGGAACTTACACATTTCACATCACTAATTAGGAGTGGGAGCTTACTACTGGTGGATATATCTATATTTATAAGCTGAAATAGATACCTCAGATATACATACACCTAACGTCTCTAACAAATAAAATACAGATCTAAATCTTTGATGCACTGACGTCGAGCTGTTTATTTATATGTGACTAGAAATAGAGTGAACAGCCGAAAGTCTGGACTCTATCCATTCCGAAAAATAATCTGTTGTATTGATTTTTGGCAGTTGAGGAAATGTAACTGGCTCCTCTTTTTTGTGCAGTATCCATCAAATAAATGTGATATCATGTGACATTAGCATCAATATCAGAAGTCATGAATTTGATATATCTGTCGACACAGCCAAGCTCAGATCATTACTTCCTGGTTAAGTTTAATATGAAACACACTAAATCTTCAGCCTTAGGAGTAGATTTACATTTCAACTATAGCCCCACTATATAACCTTCCAAGTGCATTTTGTACATATAGCATTCATCTGTCTATGAACTGCTATCCACTTATTATGACATCATTATCATTTTGATGTCACAATTGTTGTGCGAGTGATTACGGAAAATGGCTGTTCTGTCTTTAACGATGATGAATTCTTTATTCATTATAGATCCAAAATCTCTTGATATTTCATCATCAAAATTGTTATCAAATGTAAATATAAGAACTGAACTGCATTCAGCTGGCAATTATGAAAGTATGAATGCCAAATTGACAAAGGCAAATTCAACATGAAGCGCAAGGACGCTTCATTAAATTTGCTACTGTCCAGTTGGCATTCATACTTCCATAATTGCCAACTGAATGGAATTCAATGCTTAAATAAGAAGCATCCATTATAGAGTGTGGAGCTTTTAAATGTTTGTAACAACTGTTGGAATATTTATTTGGTGAATCTACTGTAACACTCATTGGTCTTTTTGCAAAGGAAACACTATCATCAAATTAATTCATTGAGTGATTCTTTTAGACATTTTCCTTTTTGAATCAATGAAATGACTGCTAAAATACAGGGACTGAATATTTAGGACCTTAGAAAGATCAATACCTGGATGAAAAAGAAAATCACAAACATATTTCGCAGCAAGGCGAAACATTAACATCACAATAACGAGGAGAAAAATTCCATAGTTAAGGTATCTTACTTCTATGACTTTGATTTTGAAGTAGTGATTCTGGTCTGCTTTGTAGACGGCCGGGTTACCAAAGGAGTCCTGTGTTTCTATGGTGAGGGGGTAGGGAGTGCCCGCGGTACACACTATTGTAGAACAATAGTTGGTGAATCCTGTTCTGCTTGCATCAATAGGACCTACAATATAACCAACATGTCAGGTATGGATGTGTAAGGTTCAGATGATGGAGTAAAGTTCTTTGCACAAACCAGACAAATGGTCAGTAACGAGCTACTCAACTCCACATTGTTGGATGTTTACCTCAACACTTGGCCCCTGTAGTCAATAACCTTTACTGTAAGCATTGCTCATATCTTTTAGCAACATGTACGTCCAATATACCATGACAAGATCATGGATTCACAATTTTGACACAGAAAAATCAAAGTCCAAGGCCGCTCATAGATGCTGTGAATGAAGGACTCAAACAAAGGAATAAAGAAATTGGTTTATCATTAATATTGAATTTAGTATACATGTTGTAGTATATACTAAGTGTGCAGTGTTGAATTTTGGAGTTAAACAAAAAAAAATTATCGTATTTATCTCATGATATTTAAAGTTGATTCAAGAACAATAGGTTGAATAACTCCTTCTCCTGAAATAACTGAAATAAATTTTATATTTAAATTTATTTCTGAAATAACGAATTCAACACCAATGAATCTGGTCAGAATCCGAGTGCCTTTTTTTTATATAAGTAATTAATCAAATCTATATTCATATATTAATCAATAAATTATTAAGTTTATCAATGTCTCTTCAAAAAAAAAAAAAAAAAAAAAAAAAATAAGTTAATATATTCATATACTAATATCCACCTAATTTAAGAATATTTTTGACGAAAAAATAACATTAGAATTATTACCATTTCCGGATATGTTTTGGTTTCCCTTTTAAAAAACTAATTTAACATGACTGTTTGCATGTATAACATATCACTTTGCTTTGCTGACTTTGGACTTATAAATCATGGCCAGATACCTTTGTCACATAAAAGGTACATAATTACTTATAACACTCCTTTAAAGTAATGAAACATAGTTGCAAATAATACACTGTGCAAGTCCAACAGCAATTGCTATGCACTGATACCCTATGTTTTCAAAAACAAGAAAGATGAAATTAATGTTGACTAGAGATTTACCTTCTCATGTTTACTTTCTACATGCATTTTAGTGAAAAATGATCTTAGTTAGAAGTAATCATCAGAAAACATCAATGATTGCATAATCGTAAACATCTATTACCATTGTGTAAATTATTGTACATGAGGTTTTTATTTCATACCTTTAATTAGAGTGTGAAAGTAACAAAACAACATTTAATTTTCTTCCCAGATTATTATTATTGTTTTGATGTGCTCAGGCTTGCCGAGCGTACCTATGACTGCTGTTTCATAGCATAAAAAATTCAAAGGCAATCTAAAAAGTTCATAATTTGAACTAATTGATTAAAACAATTAACTTCATTCAATATATTATGATACAGATTTTATTTGTACATTTCATATGCATATCATTTTTAAATAAACAATTTGTATAAATCAAACATACTTATCAATTAGATCAGATACATACCAGAAAACATATTGCGACACATAATTATTGATTTATTTAAGGAATATCTGTGCAGTATCAATTATTTTGTTTATAGATAACTTATATACATGTATAATTACCTGCATCAAACTCTCGTGTGAAGGGACTTTCCTTGATGTGCTTCCCGGAGACCATGATTGAGATTTTATATGGCCCTGACCGATGGACCGTGAAGGATACACGCACTACGTTAGATTTACCACTGTCTTTGTCTTGTTGTTTAGTACACGCCACTTTAACACCGCGATGTAAGATCTCAACTATCAGGTTACTCGTATCCTCATTCACTATCACATATGGATTGCCATTTTTTCGGAACAACTGAAAAAAATACAGCAATATATTTTTTTCTTTTAAATCATAATCAGAGACATTTCAACATTCTATGGGGAAAAAATCCTTTCATTAGAATATAAAATATTTAATGTTAGTTTCCATGGTTTTAAACCTCACCATAAATAAGGTTGCAGTACTTTCAGATTCAGGATGAAAATTGAATCTTCATTAAATAGTAGGAGAAAGCAAAGGTCCATGAATCATTATTCTATAATTACTGTTGATAGAGGCCGTACTGATGTCACAATAACTGAATCAAATCATAATCGACCAATACAAAATATATCACAAAATCTGAAAAACACAATGAGTGTAGCCTGGGTATAACACATATTCCAATGACAAAAAGGCTGTTCTCTGTCCCCTGACAGGTCTATACACCAAATCTCATCAACTGTTACATCATCACTTATCATTTCAGAAACTGCTTAAATCTGAAAGTTAACCATGGCCAGCAAGCCTATATTTCATGATTCATCATAGAATGGTAATACATTGACCAGGCAACTCGATATATTATCCCCAAATGTCAAAGCCTATTACAAAGTTGATATATATTCCTGCCAGGCAAAATATATCTAATTTATAATGCAGACGCTGCAACCAAGCTTGGAAATGAGTTTTGTAAATGCCAATCTTGTCAAAGTCTGCATGCATAAAACCAATACATTTCTACACAGTGGGTGTACAGCAGGACCAAGAAGAGCTGTCCTCACTGAGGCTCCCCGTTGACCCAAAGGGCTGTTAGCAAGATGAATCAATCTCTTATATCATACATCTTTAATGATACACATCAGTCTCATATAATGTCAAAACCTAGAAAGTTGTGAATTGCTATTGTCATTGTGGGATATCTTAACCACAATCATTCTGAATGGTTAGCACAACTACTTGTCAAGTAATGAATCCAACAGGGGGGAAAAGCAAAAAGCTTGATTTATCAAAGGGCTATTAGAAATGGATGATAGTCATATCTGTTCAAATTTCTGAAAAATCTCATTCACATCACAGCCCTTTAACATCCTTCAAACATATACCAAATTACATAAGATCAAAGAGAATTTGTTGGTAAACAATGAAACATGAGAGAATGATTATGGATTTTTGTCTGACACATGCTTTTTAATACAACATCCTTGTGCACTCTTATGTATCAAAGAGAAGTGGACACCATTGCTGGAGTTCTGTGGTGGCAGCCCCGCGGTGGCAGCCCCGCGGAGCCATCTATAATGGGCCTTCTGTAATACTGCCTGAACAGAGACAGATTAGATGGGTGATACAGTAGCAACATCAATCTGTCACACCATCATGGCATGGAGAGGAGGCCATCTTTTATATCTATTGATAAATCACTCTGATTGCCTGTTTCCAGATATTACACACAACTTGTTTTTCTACAATGATTCTAACATAGGAAATCTCTGTCCTCAATGGGAACCTTATACAACATGGGCAATAATATCATCAATGGGAACCTTATACAACATGGGCAATAATATCATCAATGGGAACCTTATACAACATGGGCAATAATATCATCAATGGGAACCTTATACAACATGGGCAATAATATCATCAATGGGAACCTTATACAACATGGGGAAATAATATCATCAATGGGAACCTTATACAACATGGGCAATAATATCATCAATGGGAACCTTATACAACATGGGGAATAATATCATCAATGGGAACCTTATACAACATGGGCAATAATATCATCAATGGGAACCTTATACTACATGGGGAAATACTATCAACAATGGGAACCTTATACTACATGGGGAAATACTATCAACAATGGGAACCTTATACAACATGGGGAATAATATCATCAATGGGAACCTTATACAACATGGGCAATAATATCATCAATGGGAACCTTATACAACATGGGCAATAATATCATCAATGGGAACCTTATACAACATGGGCAATAATATCATCAATGGGAACCTTATACAACATGGGCAATAATATCATCAATGGGAACCTTATACAACATGGGCAATAATATCATCAATGGGAACCTTATACAACATGGGCAATAATATCATCAATGGGAACCTTATACAACATGGGCAATAATATCATCAATGGGAACCTTATACAACATGGGCAATAATATCATCAATGGGAACCTTATACAACATGGGCAATAATATCATCAATGGGAACCTTATACAACATGGGGAAATACTATCATCAATGGGAACCTTATACTACATGGGGAAATACTATCAACAATGAGAACCTTATACAACATGGGGAATAATATCATCAATGGGAACCTTATACAACATGGGCAATAATATCATCAATGGGAACCTTATACAACATGGGCAATAATATCGTCAATGGGAACCTTATACAACATGGGCAATAATATCATCAATGGGAACCTTATACAACATGGGCAATAATATCATCAATGGGAACCTTATACAACATGGGCAATAATATCATCAATGGGAACCTTATACAACATGGGCAATAATATCATCAATGGAAACCTTATACAACATGGGCAATAATATCATCAATGGGAACCTTATACAACATGGGGAAATACTATCAACAATGGGAACCTTATACAACATGGGCAATAATATCATCAATGGGAACCTTATACAACATGGGCAATAATATCATCAATGGGAACCTTATACTACATGGGGAAATACTATCAACAATGAGAACCTTATACAACATGGGGAATAATATCATCAATGGGAACCTTATACAACATGGGCAATAATATCATCAATGGGAACCTTATACAACATGGGCAATAATATCATCAATGGGAACCTTATACAACATGGGCAATAATATCATCAATGGGAACCTTATACAACATGGGCAATAATATCATCAATGGGAACCTTATACAACATGGGCAATAATATCATCAATGGGAACCTTATACAACATGGGCAATAATATCATCAATGGGAACCTTATACAACATGGGCAATAATATCATCAATGGGAACCTTATACAACATGGGCAATAATATCATCAATGGGAACCTTATACAACATGGGGAAATACTATCAACAATGGGAACCTTATACAACATGGTGAATACTATCAACAATGGGAACCTTATACAACATGGGGAATAATATCATCAATGGGAACCTTATACAACATGGGCAATAATATCATCAATGGGAACCTTATACTACATGGGGAAATACTATCAACAATGGGAACCTTATACAACATGGGGAATAATATCATCAATGGGAACCTTATACAACATGGGCAATAATATCATCAATGGGAACCTTATACAACATGGGCAATAATATCATCAATGGAAACCTTATACAACATGGGCAATAATATCATCAATGGGAACCTTATACTACATGGGGAAATACTATCAACAATGAGAACCTTATAAAACATGGGGAATAATATCATCAATGGGAACCTTATACAACATTGGCAATAATATCATCAATGGGAACCTTATACAACATGGGCAATAATATCGTCAATGGGAACCTTATACTACATGGGGAATAATATCATCAATGGGAACCTTATACAACATGGGGAATAATATCATCAATGGGAACCTTATACAACATTGGCAATAATATCATCAAAGGAACCTTATACAACATGGGCAATAATATCATCAATGGGAACCTTATACAACATGGGCAATAATATCATCAATGGGAACCTTATACTACATGGGCAATAATATCATCAATGGGAACCTTATACAACATGGGGAATAATATCATCAATGGGAACCTTATACAACATGGGCAATAATATCATCAATGGGAACCTTATACTACATGGGGAATAATATCATCAATGGGAATCTTATACTACATGGGCAATAATATCATCAATAGGAACCTTATACAACATGGGGAATAATATCATCAATAGGAACCTTATACTACATGGGCAATAATATCATCAATGGGAACCTTATACAACATGGGCAATAATATCATCAATGGGAACCTTATACAATATGTTGAAATACTATCATCAGTGAGAATCTTATACAAAATGGGGAAATATTTTCACCAATGGGAATCTTATACAAAATGGGGAAATACTATCAACAATGGGAACCTTATACAACATGAGGAAATAATATTATCAGTGGGAACCATAAACATTGGGAAATACTATTATCAATGATATACCTACCAACATTTGACAGAAATGAACATTTGACAGTGATAAACCTACTAACATTTGACAGTGATAAACCTTCCATATTGGACAGTGATAAAACTACCAACATTTGAGAGCGATAAACCTACTAACATTTTACAGTGATAAAACTACCAACATTTGACAGTGATAAACATACTAACATTTGACAGTGGGAACCTTTGACAGTGAAAAACCTATCAACATCTGACAGTGATAAATCCGACAGTGATAAACATACCAACATTTGACAGTGATAAACATACCAACATTTGACAGTGATAAACATACCAACATTTGACAGTGATAAACCTACCAACATTTGACAGTGATAAACCTACCAACATTTGACAGTGATGAACTTTTGACAGTGAAAAACCTATCAACATCTGACAGTGATAAATCTGACAGTGATAAACCTACCAACATTTGACAGTGATAAACCTACCAACATTTGACAGTGATAAACCTATTAATATTTGACAGTGATAAACCTACCAACATTTGACAGTGATAAACCTACCAACATTTGACAGTGATAAACCTACTAACATTTTAAAGTGATAAACCTATTAATATTTGACAGTGATGAACCTATCAATATCTGACAGTGATAAACCTACTAACATTTGACAGTGATAAACCTACCAACATTTGACAGTGATAAACCTACTAACATTTTAAAGTGATAAACCTATTAATATTTGACAGTGATGAACCTATCAATATCTGACAGTGATAAACCTACAAACATTTGACAGTGATAAACCTATCAATTTTGACAGTGATAAACATACCAACATTTGACAGTGATGAACCTACTAACATTTGACAGTGATGAACCTTTGTCAGTGAAAAACCTATCAACATCTGACAGTGATAAATCTGACAGTGATAAAACATACTAACATTTGACAGTGATAAACCTACCAACATTTGACAGTGATAAACCTACCAACATTTGACAGTGATAAACCTACTAACATTTGACAGTGATGAACCTTTGACAGTGATAAACCTACCAACATTTGACAGTGATAAACCTATCAATATTTGACAGTGATAAACCTACCAACATTTGACAGTGATGAACCTTTGACAGTGATAAACCTTCCAATATTTGACAGTGATAAACCTACCAACATTTGACAGTGATAAACCTATCAACATTTGACAGTGATAAACCTACCAACATTTGACAGTGATAAACCTACCAACATTTGACAGTGATAAACCTACCAACATTTGACAGTGATGAACCTTTGACAGTGAAAAACCTATCAACATCTGACAGTGATAAATCTGACAGTGATAAACATACTAACATTTGACAGTGATAAACCTACCAACATTTGACAGTGATAAACCTACCAACATTTGACAGTGATAAACCTACTAACATTTGACAGTGATGAACCTTTGACAGTGATAAACCTTCCAATATTTGACAGTGATAAACCTACCAACATTTGACAGTGAAAAACCTATCAACATTTGGCAGTGATAAATCTGACAGTGATAAACCTACCAACATTTGACAGTGATAAACCTACTAACATTTGACAGTGATGAACCTTTGACAGTGATAAACCTACCAACATTTGCCTTTGCCAGTGAAAAACCTATCAACATTTGACAGTGATAAACCTTCCAATATTTGACAGTGATAAACCTACCAACATTTGACAGTGATAAACCTATTAATATTTGACAGTGATGAACCTTTGACAGTGAAAAACCTATCAACCTCTGACAGTAATAAACCTACTAATATCTGACTGTGATAAACCTACCAATATTTGACAGTAATAAACCTATCAATGTCTGAAAGTGATAAATCTGACAGTGATAAACCTACCAACATTTGATAGTGATGAACCCACCAACATCTGCCAGTGATAAGTAAACACAGGAAGAGTGTGCATCACCGAGACAGTCTACTGACCTTAACATACCAGTTTAATTATTTACTGATGAAGATTAGCATTACAGCCATGGCTGGACAACGGTCAGATCAATATACTAAAGGCTTCAGCACTCTGTAAGAGGACAGACTGTGTGTCCTTTAGCTAAGTCCTACTTTATTTTAGCTACTGTAATATCATACATCAGGCTTCTAAGTTATTTTACAGCAAGTATGAACAATGAAAATTTTCCTCACATTTAATAGGCAATGCTGGAAATGGTTGAAAGTAAGACATGTTGTTAGAATGGTCTTTGGTATGCTGGAAACTGACTGTGAGGATGTTCATGGAAGTGTTAAAAATAGATGTAACAAACTTAATCTGTCATAGTATAATTTTGTAATTTGTTTTGAATACAATAATGTACAACTAGCATATATAGGGGTCATATCTATGAAAGTAGAAGATTAGTTTAGAGTTTTCAAGACAAACAGTTGAATGGTTACCTTCCAGCAGTGAATCCTAAAATACAATAGGCACAACTAGGAATCAAAAGAACACTCCAAATGAAATTTAAGACCCCTTCAATACTTACTAAGAAATATGGAGAACAAATATAATTTACAGAATATGAGTGGAAGACAAAGTAAATAGTCAATTATCCAATGATGAAAGAAGGGAAAATGAAAAAAAAATATACTTTATTTGGGGAAAATATGAATATTAATTATTCCTATATAGATATACTTATTTAAGTAGTAGTTTTATTTTAGTGTAAAATCTGACAGCACTAAAATAGTTACGTTTACAGAATACTAGAGAAATCAAACATTTTGGATGAAAACCCTCTATAACAATAAACAAATCTTACCTGTACAGTAAAGGACATGGTGTTGCCGACCACATGAGGACTTGTCCAGCCCCACTGGACCACGCAGTACTGGGCGGACACATTGGTGCCCCATATTATGTTCCATAGCCAGCCTTTGTCTGCATTCTGGACAGCCAGGGAGGGGGCTACAGGGGCCACAGATCGAGACGAGGGGAGACGAGATCGCCAACTGAACGGAGCCACAGATCCCCCAGAGAGTGTTATGGGCCGTCGATGGAATACACTTCTTACACACTCAAACATGATGAATACAAAACACAGAATTGATCCCACGAACAGGGTCAGAGCTGTAAAAAGTAACAAGAAAGCTTATTAAACATTTATGCAGTATAAATATCACTTTGTAATATCCACAAATATGGTTGTCATCCCTAACCAGACTAGATAATAGTTCCCAATAGTGTACTTGGGCAGTCCTGCAGGCAGAATAGCTATCAAAGATCATGCAAATTATCGTGTTTTTATAACACCATTCCATATCCCTGAGAGTGTGCTTTTTGTTGAGATGAGGAAATGAATGACTGAAAACAAATCCTTTTCCTCTTGACCCTACATTACAAACAAAGCTATAGTGCTGACAATCTGCATGTATACAGCACATAATACAATACTCTCCTATCAGCCAACATGTTCTCTAAACACATTGTAGTATTATAAGCTTTAATCCCATCACAAAAAATGGTCATGAACTCCCTGCAGGCAAGCAGCCATCTGTCAATGATGTCTGTATAAATAGGAGTACATGGCATAGCTAGCTGTCTTCCATAACAACCACAATTAAGAAATATGTATTCTGTACATTGAATAATCAATAAAGTAATTCTAACTAGCACCCTTCATAGTTCCCCTTAGACATAAATAGATCAGAGTGAATACAAATTAGACTTTCCTTGGGTCACAATTAAATTTATATTTCATGCGAATTTCACTGTAATGATATGTCGCTTAAACATTTGATATTTGAACATGGACATGTAATTTGATGATTTAGCTCTCCAAAAGCATATGTTGGCCTATAAGAGAGCTGAAATCTAGGGATCATATATTCCTGGTTTTGAATAAAACGCCTTCAATCACAGCACGTGTTCAGTACATTCGGGTTTTGTTGGAAATCCGAATTCCGTCCACACGACCTGCAAATGGTGAGCCAAGTAACTAGCGTAAGCACACATGTGTTTGTTTAAACTTTTTCCTTCTTGCTAATATGAGCAAATTGTGCTGGTATATATGTCCACAGAGCGAGTATTTGAAACACCTAATTCACACATTGTCGTAATTCAATATTGTGTGTATCAAACATCGTAATAGCGAGTATTATTTTCTTTGTAGATCCAGTCTGCAGAGGTTGACCACATGATGATTGGGCATCTTTCGAGCTTAATTTTCACGTGAACACGTTAAAATGATTTTTCGTTTATAATGAAACAAAAGACATATTAACACTAATATACTGGCCCTTGAAGTCGGTCAGTGATTTCATGAATTTAACTTGTTATCTCTTTAAAGATTTTTTGAAATTTTAAATCATTTTGACCCTGTTTGGCCCCACCCCTCTGGTCCCCCAGGGGGTCAGCGAGGACTGATATGCATGTTAAAATACTATATCTTAGGCTAATAATTCTAATGAAGTTTGACTCATTTTCTTTGAAAACTGAGCAAATAATCATCATAAATGTGTTTTTCATATATAAACTAAAGTAAACTTGACGCCCTCCCCAAGGGAAACGTGAGACCCCAGGGTCATATAATTCACAATATTTATAAAGGGCCTTATAACCTTTCTATCTATGAAGAGTATTTGATTCTAACACATCTTGCTAGGTCTCAGGTGACTTAAAAAGTGGTGAAATTAGAAAGTTTACACCTCGGACAGACGGAAAAAAAGTGTATAACACTTTAGCAGTTTTCACTATGACAAAAGAGTGATCTTTAAAAGATCACAATTGGGCTATTATGAATACAGGGTTATTTTCCTTTGATAACAATTAGACCAGTACGACTACAAAGGGATTTTCCTTTGATCACGATTAGACCAGTACGACTACAAAGGGATTTTCCTTTGATCACGATTAGACCAGTACGACTACAAAGGGATTTTCCTTTGATCACGATTAGACCAGTACGACTACAAAGGGATTTTCCTTTGATCACGATTAGACCAGTACGACTACAAAGGGATTTTCCTTTGATCACGATTAGACCAGTACGACTACAAAGGGATTTTCCTTTGATCACGATTAGACCAGTACGACTACAAAGGGATTTTCCTTTGATCACGATTAGACCAGTACGACTACAAAGGGATCTTCATTTGATCATAATTAGATCAGTATGACTACAAAGGGATCTTCATTTGATCATAATTAGATCAGTATGAATAAAAAGGGATCTTCATTTGATCATAATTAGATCAGTATGAATACAAAGGGATCTTCATTTGATCATAATTAGATCAGTATGAATAAAAAGTTATCTAACTTTGATCATGACTAGACCAGTATGAATATACAAGGACGTATATGAGAAGGATAAGTCACACTGGGTTTTGGGGAAGTCCAAGGCAGGCACTTTTGTGTTTGTGCACTGACCGTGACGTTGGGCGACGACTGATTTTCCTTTGATATCCGCCGACGCAGCCTTTGATGTAGCTTGCGGGTGCGAGGGTTGCCTTATTAATTTCTGAAGCGGGGCCCTCATTTCATGAGCTGTCGATTTTTTAACGAAAATTTAAGACATATCCTCTAAATATTCCGTCTTTAAAACAAGTAATAAACGTTGTGAAATTTAATAAACTTTACAATGGTGTTTTGTTTGACTCGATAAGACAAGTATTTGTTGAGAAAAACGGTTTTTATTCTGGTTCATAGGCATCTCACGTGGTGTTTAGTAATGTAAAGAGACAGTCACGAATCCTTCTCACTTATAAATCCTTGGAATATACAATGATCTTCCTTTGATCACAATTAGACCAGAGTGAATACAGGGGGATCTTCCTTTGATCACAATTAGACCAGAGTGAATACAGAGGGATCTTCCTTTGATCACAATTAGACCAGAGTGAATACAGAGGGATCTTCCTTTGATCACAATTAGACCAGAGTGAATACAGGAGTCTTTCTTTGATCACAATTAGACCAGAAAGAATACAGAGGGATCTTCCTTTGATCACAATTAGACCAGAGTGAATACAGGGGGATCTTCCTTTGATCACAATTAGACCAGAAAGAATACAGAGGGATCTTCCTTTGATCACAATTAGACCAGAGTGAATACAGAGGGATCTTCCTTTGATCACAATTAGACCAGAGTGAATATAGGGGATCTTCCTTTGATCACAATTAGACCAGAAAGAATACAGAGGGATCTTCCTTTGATCACAATTAGACCAGAGTGAATACAGAGGAGATCTTCCTTTGATCACAATTAGACCAGAGTGAATACAGAGGGATCTTCCTTTGATCACAATTAGACCAGAGTGAATACAGAGGGATCTTCCTTTGATCACAATTAGACCAGAGTGAATACAGGGGGATCTTCCTTTGATCACAATTAGACCAGAGTGAATACAGAGGGATCTTCCTTTGATCACAATTAGACCAGAAAGAATACAGAGGGATCTTCCTTTGATCACAATTAGACCAGAGTGAATACAGGGAGATCTTCCTTTGATCACAATTAGACCAGAAAGAATACAGAGGGATCTTCCTTTGATCACAATTAGACCAGAAAGAATACAGAGGGATCTTCCTTTGATCACAATTAGACCAGAGTGAATACAGGGAGATCTTCCTTTGATCACAATTAGACCAGAGTGAATACAGAGGGATCTTCCTTTGATCACTATTAGACCAGAGTGAATACAGAATGATATCCCTATAAACATAATTAGATCAGTATGAATACAGGAGGATCTTCCTTTGATCACAATAAGGCTAGAGTGAATACAGGAGGGTCTTAAAAAAAACCTAGTGGTATTAAAAACCAAAATACTGCTAGGAACTCCATATTGAAGAGTTGTGTAAATCAATTATATCCTTTTCATCTTGATTGTTGAAACATACTTCAATAAAGCTTGTGTTTCAGACAAAGCCACTGTCAGACAAGTAACTCAATATTAATAGTAAATGGATCCTGGAGTGAAAGCTACAATACACATCATAGAGCCTCAATAACAAAGTCAAAATTAAATTATCCATTAGTTTTATGACACAATATCATAAAACATTCACATGGAATGGTATAATCAGATTACAATGATGATGGATGACTATATGTATCATATGCACATGCAGACATTTCCAGAAAGTGTAACATAATAAACCATTAGGCAAAAGAATTTTACACTAGTAGTGTCAACATTCATTTTCAGTACTGTAATGGACAATGTATTAAAATGTGAAAAAGGGACGGTTGCTGTGGCTTCTTCATGTATATATCTCATTCGTTAATTCCATGGAGCATGCTTTTTGGCTCAGTCGGTAGAGCTGTAGTTTTTCACACCTCTGACCAAGGATTGATTCCTGGTCCGGGAACTCGACAGGAATGTGTATAATGTTTCCATGTTCTTCTACATAAGTAATTATGCATGTTCACATTTCTTCACAGATATTGGGGTTCATAATTTCAATACTTAACCTTATCTTTCTATTTTTAGAACTTGTGGTTTATATTGTCACAATGGCTCATTATTATGAAAGAATAAGATCATGTGTTTTAATAAACATCATCTGTCCAAAAGAAACAGCTGTTTAATTAATATCACCTTGACACTAGATTTTTTTCTCAGTTAAGATGTTCTTTAAAGATGCTCGACCGCTGACAGAGCATAAATGATACTCATCATTTGAACAATAATTGATGTTTAATCGTGTATATATGTCTAATTAACACAAAAAATAATATCAAATAATTTATTTTGCTTTTGGTGTATGTGCAGTCAGAACTTCATTCCATATAGAACATAGTACCACAGATTTTTTTCGGGATGCAATTAATTGTTTTTTTGTCTTGAAGAAAAATTAGAAGCTCAAACTTTTCAATGGTGGTAATGGTGTAAAGTAAGTAACTATTGTAACTGGAGAAAAATACTTTATTGGCTGCTCCTGTTTTGGATAGAGAAAAAATACCATTTGTCAGCAGTGGAGCATCTTTTAGAAAACTCTAAATCAACTATACAGTTTATAACTTAACAACTTTGTATGTGTAACTATTTTAGCTTGATATAAATAATTATGCAAGTACACACTATGCATTTGTTAAAACAACCTACCTATACATCATGTTGTTTGTGTTCAAAAGACTATTAGTTCATTTATGACTGTAGGATGAAATGTAAAGCAGCATTCAGTGTTCAACCTCAGTGGTCAATATATATGGTCACCTTGATGAGGGTCCTATACACCATAAGGTGTATACTGGACACTGTATGTGTCTCACCACTGTAATTTATCAGGTCTGGACAGCCTACTAGCCATAGTAGATATTATATCTTACTATTACCATAGAAACAATAGCCAAATAATCTGTGATAAGATTATAATGTTAATTTACAGCTGGTGTACACATAAGGATCTGACCCACTGCTTATTTAACTATTTGAAGCACAGCAATACAAAATTAAAGGTATGAAACTATTCCCTTGCCTATACACATATATCTTTAAATCAGTGATCAAATGAATTAGCAAATAGTTCATTAGAATTGTTTTCCAATTTGAAAATTGATTCTAGATTATCTACCCAAGATGTTAAAAATATTTTCCTCCTCCCCATCTTTCCTCTCCGGCTTCTAACTATAGAGTATCTGTATGACATCATGATGGGACAGAATGGAACCAGAGTGGATGCATGAAATACTACTAAAATGTACAATTTGCAGGAATGGTTGAAATTTGAACCTACTAATGAGAGTTCTAATACACTTTGGATGAATGATGTTACTGTCTCTATTCCTTGTTTGTTACTTATTTTACATAACCAATATGCAGGGTACTAAATACTGGTAAATCCTCACATCAAGATGTTTAAATGTCTACTTGATAAACATCCTGGTTTTTTTGGTGTTTTTTTATTTCTGTAGTACAGATCTGAACATACAAAGTAGCTTCTATGTAGCTTTCCTATCCAGTCATGATAAATGATCTACAATATACCACGTTATACCACATCAGACTGCAGACAAATCGCCATACAAACCAATATTGATCTGGCCTGATCTATAACTAAAACTTGGAGCTGTAAAACTTTCCTCCCTAAATTGTATCAATCTCCCACAATCCATTACTGAAGTCATCTTTAGATATTGATGTGTAGGAAGGGTAACCAAGACTGATCAATCTATCTCTATACTCAACATACATTGCTAATGTTGTTTTAATGGATTAATAGATTTGTGATAAAATAAAACATTACAATTTTGAGCCAATCTATCCAATAGTCAAGTTTATAGATATGGGTATATTTATGATGACTACTGCCCAGTCTGAGGAATGTCTATTTTCCAGTTACTTGATATTTTTCTTTTATAGATTTTCATTTTTACCTGACTTCACACCAGGAATAGGGTACGTAGCAGCCAACACGAAAGTTTACAAAAACATAGATATACATGTAATGCTGATGATATACATAAAGCTTGCAATATATAAGTCTACCTGGTACCTTCATAGATAAATACTTAGGGAGGGCGATCAATGAACTCCTTTCTGTTCCGGGAGGGCGATCAATGAACTCCTTTCTGTTCCAAATAACGGAGTCATACTTTGGCAGTCGAGTATAAAGATTTTCTCAATTAAATCACTTACCAAGACATTGCTTTTAAAAAGATGACTATAAAAGCTGTCTAAAATAATGTTTGTATTCAGTAACACCCAGTAACACCCAGGAGACATGCGTTACATACGTTATAGTGTGAATAACAAGAATATGTACGATGACCTTGGCTTGGCCTGATACTAACCTGATCAAAAACATCAAATATTTATGTGACAGTCCTAATCTATCTTACTCACTCAACATCACCAAATCAGGAATGAATCCTGGCAATATATTGATTCTTGTAATAAAACTTTCATCAAAACCAGCCATATTCTACTGAAGTCAACTGGTATTATATCTGGGGCTGGTACGTGGATATTCTTTTACCAATGTTATTGGATTGAAATACTGCAAACATATAGATACTGCAGCGGTATTGTAGCGGTAATCATACTTCACCACATTCTGCACAAACAACTATGTGCTAAATATGATTGCTCCAATTGCAAGTCAACGTTCTTTGAAAAAGCAATACTTGCGAATATGCAAATTCATCAAATGACTTACTTATCAGGGTATTCATAAAATCACAAACTTATCAGAGTATTATTCATCAAATCACTTACTTATGATCAGGATATCATTCATCAAATCACAAACTTAGAGTATTATTCATCAAATCACAAACTTATTAGGTAATATTCATCAAATCACTAACTTACCAAGGTATTCATCAAATCACTAACTTATGATCAGGATATCATTCATCAAATCACAAACTTATTAGGGTAATATTCATCAAATCACTTACTTATCAGAGTATTATTCATCAAATCACTTACTTATGATCAGGATATCATTCATCAAATCACAAACTTATTAGAGTATTATTCATCAAATCACTAACTTATTAGGGTAATATTCATCAAATCACTTACTTACCAAGGTATTCATCAAATCACTAACTTATCAAGGTATTCATAAAATCACTAACTTACCAGGGTATTCATAAAATCACTTACTTATTAGGGTATTCATCAAATCACTAACTTACCAGGGTATTCATAAAATCACTTACTTATTAGGGTATTCATCAAATCACTAGCTTATCAGGGTATTATTCATCAAATCACTTACTTATGATCAGGATATTATTCATCAAATCACAAACTTATTAGAGTATTATTCATCAAATCACTAACTTATTAGGGTAATATTCATCAAATCACTTACTTACCAAGGTATTCATCAAATCACTAACTTATCACGGTATTCATAAAATCACTAACTTACCAGGTATTCATAAAATCACTAACTTACCAGGGTATTCATCAAATCACTAACTTATCAGGGTATTATTCATAAAATCACAAACTTATTAGAGTATTATTCATCAAATCACTAACTTATCAGGGTATTAGTCATCAAATCACTAACTTATCAGGGTATTAGTCATCAAATCACTAACTTACCAGGGTATTCATCAAATCACTAACTTATCAGGGTATTCATCAAATCACTAACTTATCAGGGTATTATTCATCAAATCACTAACTTACCAGGGTATTCATCAAATCACTAACTTATCACGGTATTCATAAAATCACTAACTTACCAGGTATTCATAAAATCACTTACTTATTAGGGTATTCATCAAATCACTAGCTTATCAGGATATTATTCATCAAATCACTAACTTACCAGGGTATTCATCAAATCACTAACTTATCACGGTATTCATAAAATCACTAACTTACCAGGTATTCATAAAATCACTTACTTACCAGGTATTCATAAAATCACTAAATTACCAGGTATTCATCAAATCACTAACTTATCAGGGTATTATTCATCAAATCACTAACTTATCACGGTATTCATAAAATCACTAACATATCAGGTATTCATAAAATCACTTACTTATCAGGGTATTCATCAAATCACTAGCTTATCAGGGTATTCATAAAATCACTAACTTACCAGGGTATTCATAAAATCACTAACTTATCAGGGTATTATTCATCAAATCACTAACTTATCAGGGTATTATTCATAAAATCACAAACTTATTAGAGTATTATTCATCAAATCACTAACTTATCAGGGTATTCATAAAATCACTTACTTATTAGGATATTAATAAAATCACTATCTTACCGAGGTATTCATAAAATCACTAACTTACCAGGGTATTCATAAAATCACTTACTTATTAGGGTATTCATCAAATCACTAACTTACCAGGGTATTCATAAAATCACTTACTTATTAGGGTATTCATCAAATCACTAGCTTATCAAGGTATTATTCATCAAATCACTTACTTATGATCAGGATATTATTCATCAAATCACAAACTTATTAGAGTATTATTCATCAAATCAATTACTTACCAAGGTATTCATCAAATCACTAACTTATCACGGTATTCATAAAATCACTAACTTACCAGGTATTCATAAAATCACTAACTTACCAGGGTATTCATCAAATCACTAACTTATCAGGGTATTATTCATAAAATCACAAACTTATTAGAGTATTATTCATCAAATCACTAACTTATCAGGGTATTATTCATCAAATCACTAACTTACCAGGGTATTCATCAAATCACTAACTTATCAGGGTATTCATCAAATCACTAACTTATCAGGGTATTATTCATCAAATCACTAACTTACCAGGGTATTCATCAAATCACTAACTTATCACGGTATTCATAAAATCACTAACTTACCAGGTATTCATAAAATCACTTACTTATTAGGGTATTCATCAAATCACTAGCTTATCAGGATATTATTCATCAAATCACTAACTTACCAGGGTATTCATCAAATCACTAACTTATCACGGTATTCATAAAATCACTAACTTACCAGGTATTCATAAAATCACTTACTTACCAGGTATTCATAAAATCACTAAATTACCAGGTATTCATCAAATCACTAACTTATCAGGGTATTATTCATCAAATCACTAACTTATCACGGTATTCATAAAATCACTAACATATCAGGTATTCATAAAATCACTTACTTATCAGGGTATTCATCAAATCACTAGCTTATCAGGGTATTCATAAAATCACTAACTTACCAGGGTATTCATAAAATCACTAACTTATCAGGGTATTATTCATCAAATCACTAACTTATCAGGGTATTATTCATAAAATCACAAACTTATTAGAGTATTATTCATCAAATCACTAACTTATCAGGGTATTCATAAAATCACTTACTTATTAGGATATTAATAAAATCACTATCTTACCGAGGTATTCATAAAATCACTAACTTACCAGGTATTATTCATAAAATCACTTACTTATTAGGGTATTCATCAAATCACTAACTTACCAGGGTATTCATAAAATCACTTACTTATTAGGGTATTCATCAAATCACTAGCTTATCAAGGTATTATTCATCAAATCACTTACTTATGATCAGGATATTATTCATCAAATCACAAACTTATTAGAGTATTATTCATCAAATCACTTACTTACCAAGGTATTCATCAAATCACTAACTTATCACGGTATTCATAAAATCACTAACTTACCAGGTATTCATAAAATCACTAACTTACCAGGGTATTCATCAAATTACTAACTTATCAGGGTATTATTCATCAAATCACTAACTTACCACGGTATTCATAAAATCACTAACTTACCAGGTATTCATAAAATCACTTACTTACCAGGGTATTCATAAAATCACTTACTTATTAGGGTATTCATCAAATCACTAGCTTATCAGGATATTATTCATCAAATCACTAACTTACCAGGGTATTCATCAAATCACTAACTTATCACGGTATTCATAAAATCACTAACTTACCAGGTATTCATAAAATCACTTACTTACCAGGTTTTCATAAAATCACTTACTTACCAGGTATTCATCAAATCACTAACTTATCAGGGTATTATTCATCAAATCACTAACTTATCACGATGTTCATAAAATCACTAACTTACCAGGTTTTCATAAAATCACTTACTTATCAGGGTATTCATCAAATCACTAGCTTATCAGGGTATTCATAAAATCACTAACTTACCAGGGTATTCATAAAATCACTAACTTATCAGGGTATTATTCATCAAATCACTAACTTATCAGGGTATTATTCATCAAATCACTAACTTATCAGGGTATTATTCATCAAATCACTAACTTACCAGAGTATTCATAAAATCACTAACTTATTCATCAAATCACTAACTTATCAGGGTACTCATCAAATCACTAACTTATCAGGGTATTATTCATCAAATCACTTACTTATCAGGGTATTATTCATCAAATCACTAACTTATCAGGGTATTCATAAAATCACTAACTTATCAGGGTATTATTCATCAAATCACTAACTTATCAGGGTATTATTCATCAAATCACTTACTTATCAGGGTATTATTCATAAAATCACTTACTTATCAGGGTATTATTCATCAAATCACTTACTTATCAGGGTATTATTCATAAAATCACTAACTTATCAGGGTATTCATAAAATCACTAACTTATCAGGGTATTATTCATAAAATCACTTACTTATCAGGGTATTATTCATAAAATCACTAACTTATCAGGGTATTATTCATAAAATCACTAACTTATCAGGGTATTATTCATAAAATCACTAACTTATCAGGGTATTATTCATAAAATCACTAACTTATCACGGTATTCATAAAATCACTAACTTACCAGGGTATTCATCAAATCACTAGCTTACCAGGGTATTCATCAAATCACTAACTTATCAGGGTATTCATCAAATCACTAACTTACCAGAGTATTCATAAAATCACTTACTTATTAGGATATTAATAAAATCACTAACTTACCAAGGTATTCATAACCAATTTTGTACTAAAATTGAATTGCACCAAAATTTATAAACATTAATTTACATTCATCAAAGTTCGACTTTTTCATACCCTTACAGAACAGGTTCAGTGGTGTTGTATGTGTCTCTTGTGCACAATAGTAAAATTCAAAAATAATACATGTACCGGTAAAAATTCTTTGTCTTGAAAATCGCAATTTAATTTCATAATGAAGAGGTAGATATTTCATTGAATTCCCTACCTAAGGAACAAGACATGTGACACTGATTTGGCTCAAATCAATTAAAAAGCATAGCAAAATTAATCTTATATTTGATATACCCGGTAATCTCCAATAAGTACAATGAAGTGTTTCACTGTACTCCAGAACCAGTATTATTGTACTAGTTTGGATAAGTCCATGGTAGCAGTAATGATTGATGGTGACAAAAGGGTGATAACTCTGTATAAAGAGTAGATTACAATAAAACAAGACCAAAACATCTGTTATTAAGAATTTGATTAATAAATATAGGATCGTACATGAGTGTTCATTTCCTATGAGATTTTATGAATCGCGTCTAAGAAGTTTTTATTTTTGCAAGCCTTGTATTTGGAAAAATCCAGCATTTTGTCCTGCCGTCCTCGTAATCCTGACGTCATTTCATTGTTTCTATCTGAAGTCACAATAAATTTCTAGCCAATGAAAATCACCCCAGATCATATTACACTAGTGACATACGCAAAAATATTAAACGAGCGAAATCACTGGATATCAGGCGGATTATGTGATAAATGATGATGTATCACCAATGGATGGAATGGTGATGCACCCACAACAGGGGATAAAACAATTACCGTATTTTTGCGCATATAGTGCGCACTTTTTTTCATAAATTATCAAGTCAAAAGTTGGGGTGCGCACTACGCAGGTACAAGGCATAGCCAGGTCCTGGGTCATGATCACCGACCGGCAGGTCCCAACTAGTAAGTGCAGTAACATTTTGTACATGTTGTCGTGATAGGGTTATGATTAAATACTTGGATCTTTAAGTCAATGATCAATGCATATATTCAATATAAAAGGAAAACATCACTTGAAATTTCTTACTTAAATTCCTTGAAAGTCGATTTTGAGAGCATGTGTGTTCATGACTGGACACATGTTACGATCATGAATCTTCAGTAAGGTATCTCCAAATCTAAATGGCTAAATGAATATAGTCTGGAGCTTGAAACGATGTATATGTGTGAAATTGATTCGTCACATTAAACAGATTACCTTATAAATATGTTTCTCCAGCATGTGAAAAACGTTTGAACGTTTGAATTTTTTTTCCAAAACGAAACTCAAAAACGTACCAGCGCACTATACGCGGGTGCACACTATACGTGCAAAAATACAGTACCCAATATCTGGCAGTCCATGGGTATAACTCATTTATTGTAATAAGCATAAATCATTATTAACATGTAAATTATCTATTACACATATTTATTTTCACAATAAAGTATGAGTACTTAATTTACCCATACTAAACATTGTAAACATGACCATAGCTCCATCTGTTTATATCCCTCTCTGTAACTATAAACTCTGTTCTACCACATAAAACCAGCTTCTATTTACAACATTTTGTTTAACAAAAGAACAGAACGCTATTTCTGAGAAACAAAGTACCTATAAACACCAAGAGAATTCTGTTGAATTCCATTAATACAGAAGTACACTTACCATCAAGGATTTAATGTCAGGGTCACATGATCTCATCCTTATATACCACATACATCTGTCCTTATATAAATCCGACTACATCCCTACCAATATGTACCACACACAGATGTCCAGATCCTCACACATGTTAACTCTCAACATCTCTGTCACCCTCAGCTCACGATGACAATGCTGCCTAATGTCTTTGTGTACTTATTCCAACACAAAGAGTTCTGGCTCATGATGTAGGAGAACTGAAGACATCTTGTATTGATTTTCTGACACCCACTTATCACTGGTGTGTTTCACAGACACTGGTGATCAACAATTTCATCTCCCTAATCACCACAATTAGATACAAAATATCTAGAGTCAGGATATAGTGCCCTGTCACGCACAGGGCTAGCCCTCTATCATAGAATCCCAGCAGACCCTGTCACCATATAAAATGATGCTTATACACCATATAACTAATCCATCGTACTAATCAGCCGGCCATTCCAAACACATTCGATGAATGGAAGCTATTACATGTCCGTTCTCTGGACAGTCCCTCTGTAAATATATTGATCAGCCTATGAAGGAAATTACTTATAGCAATAGAGACCATCATTCTCCGATACCACACAGTGGTAACACATGAAATTAATATTTAAATGGGACCAATTACATAATGCCCCTACTATTGTTATTACATTCATCTACACTGGTGATATATCTATATGTCATGCTACTGCTGGATTCTTCTAGCAATTTTACACCTGCCTAAATGACCTTGGCTGTCAATGACCTAATGAGCTGTCAAACTGAAACAAACAATTTTACATATTTTTTTTTCTTTCTTTTCTTTTTTGCATTACTAGCTACTTCAAAGTCCTACCATCCAAGCCATCTATTAATCCTATAATATTAGCACCCTATCCTAAACTTTCCCTAATCCCAAAACATCAGTGACCTTGACCTAATCCCGTTTACAAATTGACACTCCTCTCTAGAACCACACTAACTTCCAACAACTCCTCACAACCCCTGACACACCATCCAACCACAAAACCTATCTCAACTCCTCATGTCCACCTCTACAAGCCAGCCTAACTCAAAAACACCCTCTATCCTAACCCTAATCCTCCCTACACTCTATCATGACCTTTTCTATAAATCACCATAATTGTGCACCCAACCCTCTAACTGAAACCTTCCTAACATCCCTCAGGAACTTCTTTACAAACCATCCTAGCCTCCATACTCTTTGGTACACTTCCCTGAAGCAGAATCACCTATCATCATTCTATATGTCCTTATCCAAACTTAGATATTGAAGATGTTTTGAATAACTTTCATCACTAATATAAGGTTACATGTGACTCTGAACAGATGATCCATAAGAATAATACAATACCTGACCACATGTGATGTTATTTACCTATACAGGTATGACAGTCAGGTGTCAGCATTACTCCATATAGACATAATACACCTTAATGAATCTCAAAGTTAACACCACCACATGTGTGTTTCGTCTGATCTCAGGGGGACGTAAAGAACAGGTAACACACATCGGTAACAATAGGTCATTGTTATGTAACAGGGGTCATCATTGATTCAGTAAAGAACCAATGTATCACTCATTATGTCTTGTTACTATTATCCACTTTGCTGAAACCTGTAATGATTAGATATCTATAACACTACTTAGTCATTATTACCCTCACAAACATAAAAAGTCAGTGTAAGTCATTTCTCGGGTAATTGTTAAAAAGTATCTAATACACACTGGGAAACATTACATGGCTGGACAGGTGTCTCTGTATACCTACTGAAGGCTGCATCCATTCAACCTTGATGCATAACTATTCAAATACAGGTAGCTCATACAATAATAAATGTTCATAATTCATATCATAACAAATTAATCTTCAAATTGCAAGTGCTCATCATAAAGATAAAATCAAACTCTGGTCATCCGATGAAGCAAGTAATACTTGATACTTGAATTGAATCCAATCTGGACAAATGATTCACATCAATATCAGAAAAATCATCAAATTATAGTTTAAATCAAATGCCGTCTGGCATCTCTATACAGGAAGAAAGAGTGGTAGTGGAAGTCAAGTGATTAGGTATGCGTAGCCAGCCATAAATTCTCTATCTCTGGGTTCTGAGTGTTAAACCCACATGGGATAGTTACCCGGTATTGGCCATATGATTTATAAATGTTTATAATATACCAGTAGATTGGTGGTTTTTCTGCAGAAATCCAGCTATTAATTGGACTTAAATAAACTGGATTATTAGTAAAACCCTATTACTAAAATCTTTTATCAGACCACATAGGCTACATGTACATATGTATTATTCAGACTATAGTTAATTATCAGACCACAGAGATTATCATTCAGACTAGTCTATAATCAGATCACACAGGCTTTAATCAAGAACAGACTCTTATCAGACAAAAAGTTTTACAAAAACATAAACTTTGATAAGAAATTTGACAAATTTAGGTTAACAAATTCAATTTCCATGTCCTGTTTTTATAGCTTTTTACTGACAAAATATATTAAGTGTTGGTATCGGCCGTGATGTCGGGGCTCATCAGTAGCTACTGTGATAGGTGAGCGACCCGATACAGCAATTAGACAATAGAAGTATGTAATCTCACCTATGATTGGTTGGGATATTGCTCCATGACCCTTGCTACCATTTGAAGAACAATCTTTCACGAGAGAGTAAATTCAGAAAATACAACAATGCCACATCTTTTTAATAGGTATTATCAAACAAATTACCTCTATATAAGCCTCAGTCACAACAGCCTTTTCCATAGTTAATAAATTTACACATATCCACATTTCTCCAACAGATTAGGAAGAAATGAATCTTTGATTTCTGTGAAAATAGTTGCTTAATTGATTCAGTAAAGACGTATGTTAGCCAGGCGTTAACTTGGATTTTTCTGTAATCTGTGTCTCATGATCATGAGTCCAAA
This sequence comes from Argopecten irradians, assembly GCF_041381155.1. Classification (NCBI taxonomy): domain Eukaryota; kingdom Metazoa; phylum Mollusca; class Bivalvia; order Pectinida; family Pectinidae; genus Argopecten; species Argopecten irradians. The sequence continues at coordinate 55,705,477 of NC_091136.1, forward strand.
TACATATTCCTCTACATTAAATCTGGAGACTGATATTTATATAACACCTGGCTGCAACAACATATGGCTCTGATTGATGGAAAGAGGATTTCTGACCGATGGTCTTCGTCAGAGTTACGATTCTATCCCACAGACCGAAGTGTTGCAAAACATCCAGCAGTGAAAAAGATACAATTCACATGTGTCATGTAAATTTGCAATTAAATTCAACAATATCCCACATTTTTAAAACTGATTATCCTTTTATCCACCTTCATGTCTAAATCACGTTTGTAAGCACATTTTGACTCGCATCTCCGACACAGTTCATTTGGTCGCCATATGCATGCTGCTTCTCATTACCTTAAAATTACCATATTTGGAATAACCCACACAAAATTTTTTTACTACGAAAGATGATTTCATAGATTTTTTAACTCGAGTTTGAAAATTTATTTTGGGTAAACCCATATGATACTGGTATTTATTAAGTTTCACAATGTTTATACTGAGTTTGCTTATTTTATTTTTAACTTCAAATCTTTTCACCTGTTATTATTGATTATTTCATTTTTTCATGGTTTCTGGTAAATCAAACATGGCGGTGTATTTAAACAGAATTATGTGTGTGTTGTATTTGCATTTGATTTAGCCACTTATAAGTGATGAAACAGTATAATCAGCAGATTTGTTATTTGAAAAAAAAATATAATCATGCAGGCTATCCCTTCTCAATGCTCAGTGTCAGCATCAATAGCCTCCAGTTAGAAAATTCCTCAGATTATCTTTTTCATTTAGTAAAATTCTGAGATGCTTCCATTTGAAATAACAAAAAAAATTCTATTACATCTGCCTTCAGCCACACTTCTAGACCTGTACGTAAATGTCAATTAGTCCTACTGAAGTTATCTCCCTTTATCATTCACAAATCTGTCCAACATTTCTAAGGGAGACAATTCTGCCTATATGTATCTGTTAAATGTATTTTGAGATTTATGATAGACTTTATGTAAAGACTTACCTATTTTGATGATCTTCATTATTACTGGTGTGATTGACGAGTCAAAGTCCTTTCCCACTTGACTATAGAGGTAGAGCTCCTCTCGGTTAGCACTGTAATCCCTGGCGTGTGTAACACAGTGCTTCAGGTTTTGTAAGTCTGTCAGTGTGCCATCCGCCTCAGTAACTAACTGTATCACATCATCAGACAGCTGTGACAAGGCCACTAATGACACAACTCCTCTGGCCTTCAACCTGTCGGAATGGTATGGATATCTACATATAGCTAATTCCTAGTCACCTTCAAACATTTACCTTATTAGCATGCTTTTCCCTGGACTTAATTGTCAGAATGATGTGACCAATAATGTAAAATAAATGTAATTTACAAATCTCACCTGTCAAAAATTGGGGAAGAAACTTTGTTTTTCCTCAGGAGTAACAGGAAATAAGTTTCTTCTTTCAACGCATTGAATGCACTTAGAAGTTCTAATTGCTGGTCTGGATGAAGTGAAGAAAATCCTTGTGTCGTCTCCAGATCCAGTGCTAGTACATCTTTACTTGTTTGTACACCTGCAATAAAAAGCATCATATTGTTTGCAGGAATCAACAATTTTAAATGTCTAGCAGATTAGTATACAAGGTCAAAGCGTACTCAAAACAAAAACCGTAATCGACCCAAAAAGCACCCAGGGTGCTAAAAAATCTAAGCAACTCAGATGGCGCTTATTAGAAACAAATTTGAACTTGCCTTTCATAAAATTATTCAACAAAGTAAGCTATAAATCAATTTGTTTTCATATTATAAGTTAAAGCTGCAATATTGTAGCTCAAAAGACTTTAAGACGGAAAATGGTGTCGTCTCTAGTGCTACAATTGGTGTCTATTACTTCTAATAGAGCAAAGTAATGGTTATGCAAACCATTATTAAAACATTTGCATGCATTTTATCTTACTTGTTTTATATTGCTTACTAGCTGGCAATAAAACTGAACCGTATAAAATATCAAATTCTCAGCAAGACATTATTGTTATAGTTTTCATATGAAGGCCTTTCTGAAGAGAATTTATACGGCAAGTCTACAAATTATGAATTTTGTGTCTTGTAAGCGGTACAGTAGATATTAAGAATGGTAGCTAAGTAATGTTTGTTTTGGACAAATGCTTGTATACGCATAAAATAATTGGAAACCTAACAAGAGCTGTTGGAGAACAGCAAAGCTCGCCTATTCAGAATAAGTTGATGTTTAAGTATTTACTATTTAAACATGGAAATATGACAAATTAACAGACTCAAAAAACCCCTAAAGGGCCCCAAATTGGTTATATTATCACGTTCAGCATCCATACACATTAGGAAAATAAAATCATAAACATTTATGATGACTTATGCTTAAACAATTGACAAAATGGTAACTTGCTCAAAAACTTTAACATGGAAATATGACAAATTAACAGACTCAAAAACCCCCTAAAGGGCCCCAAATTGGTTGTATTATCACGTTCAGCATCCATACACATTAGGAAAATAAAATCATAAACATTTATGATGACTTATTAAGCTTAAACAATTGACAAAATAGAAACTTGCTCAAAAACTTTAACATGGAAATATGACAAATTAACAGACTCAAAAAAAACCTAAAGGGCCTCAAATTGGTAGTATTATCACGTTAAGCATCCATACACATTAGGAAAATAAAATCATAAACATTTATGATGACTTAAGCTTAAACAATTGACAAAACAGAAACTTGCTCAAAAACTTTAACGTGAAATGGGACGCCAACGCTGACGCTGACGCCAACGCCGGGGTGACAACATTAGCTCCCCCTATTCTTAGAATAGGCGAGCTAAAAAATTAGTATAGAAAATTGTGGCAATGATTTTTGGAGGCACTGCTCCACTAGGACACAAAAGGACCATTCTGAATGTGATTGATATATGAGTTGGAAATCCTCCAGCTTATAAGTTAGATCAATTATCCCTCTCTATGTAAATAAATATGTTAAGGAATAAAGGATACAAATAATTTGCAACACATGAACATGTTTTCTTATTTCAATAAAAAAGGCTGAAACAAACTGCATGAATAACTTATTTTCATATGTATAAAATAGTGTGTACAAATATGTATAAAGTAGTATATACCTTGCTCTGTAAAAATTTTATTGTATTGCTGTAAGCCATTCTTGTCAATCCAGTTATGAACATCTACATCCGGGAATGATACAGGTGGTGGTACCGTTTGTAAGCATATGTGTAGTATGATTGCAATAATAAACACTCCTAGTGCAATGAGAGGTGCCTCAGCTGATATATGTCGCAGAGCCTTGTGTATTGCCACCATTACATCTTTAAACACCATTATAATTGCAAAAATGACATCAATAATTATCAAAAAGGGTACTCCTCTCCCAGTTCCTGGACGTCCCCTTTGGCGAATCATTTTGGACAGTATTTGATAATATATTAGTGAATATATTGGTTTTAGTTATAACTAATATAAGTATCAAACTTAAGGACTAGATTACATATTGTTCAAGATATTTTTGTAACTGTTCATACACTGTCCATTTTGCAGCAAGCCACGATAACTGTTACATGCATCATATACATGTACCAAACTGCAGTATAATGGCATATGTCAAAATCTTAACAATTAATTCGAAACACCAATTTCATTGACTTCATTAGCTTTTCACGAAATTGTTCGCGCCCTTCCTCCTGTGTATTTAATGAAGACTGAGGCAAAGCTTCCTCGTCGGAGTTCCATATTTTGCTGACGATGATCATGATGTTGACATGCAATAGGACCTTGGAAGCGCTTGAGAAATAACAACATGTTAAGAACATAGACAACAACTTGTGCTGCAAATTGAAATGTGTTGATGATGACGGTATGGCTAATTATCAAAGCACAGCACTAGTGATCATTAAACACATGTCCAAAAGTGAAACATTTCACATCTTGTTTTGGAAATGACATCAGCTACATTGTATCACAGTTTCTGTTTTCCGCTTTAAGATCTCTATCACACAAACGCTTTGCTTACACAAAATTCACTTGAAATTCAAACGTTCCTATGATTCATGAATATTGCAAAATACTTCAAGACACTCGCCGGTTGTTCTGTAGGCTAGGACCTAGTTGTCTAATCCTTCTGATTTTGAGTGTTAGTGACAATCACGAAGAAACTATGTTATAGTATAGGTTACTATATGGAAACATACTAATTTCATCACCAGGTAACGTATATGCTTGTAACGGTATCATAGCAAATAAGGCCAACAAAACTTTATGATTCTTCAGACTGTTAGACGCAATATGTCATCATGCACAAGGAAAAGTAAAAGCAGCCACATACACTAAACTTGTAAGACCATCTCTCGAATATGCAGCATCCTGCTGAGATCCATACACATCAGATCAAATCCTAGCACTCGAAAACATCCAGAGAAGGGCTGCAAGGTATGTTTACAACCAATATAGAAATAGGGAACCAGGTTGTGTCACCAACATAATGACGTCTTTAAACTGCGAACCCCTGCTACAGGAAGAGCCAAAGCCAGAATTACCATGCTACACAAAATCATAAGTAAGCATGTGGATATTGACCCATCGCAACATATAACATCAGGCGACAGGAGAACACAGATTATATCAGATACCTTCTAACAAAAACCTCTACAAATTTTCATTCTTCCCTCGTACCATCATCGTGTGAAACTCACTACCAACATCTCTAGCTCAGGAGCCTGTCCTGGACAAGTTCCAGACAACCCTGGCTAGACACAATCTCCTATAATAATACACACAGCCTGTTTTTATCTATATATGTAGGAGGAGTGACCTCGTCTACCCAGGTTCTATTTGGGGTTCCGTGAAGCAATTACAACGAACAACAGAAATACATTAGAATGTTATTTATTATATACAAACATGTAGAAAGACTCATAATATATATACATGACACAAAGCCCCACTCAAACCGCGTATGTTAAAATACAACATTGCACGTGCACAATACACCATTCAAAGGTCAGCTAATACATAGCTACTCCCGACAACAAACACACACTCTACACATAGAGACAAGAATTGAGAGAGGAGTGAGTCTGCTCAGACAGGAAAGCTTATACAGACTGATGAAATAAAAGGAGACACGTTCTTTTATAGTGTCCCGGTCCAATAAAAGGATAGTTTAGAAACAACGAATAGAAACAAAGGATAGAACTGAAAGTGAAAGTAGAATATATATAGATATGTGGCCCTTCCGGTAGCCACGTGCACAAACACGACAATTCATTACATAACAATAAGCATTCACTGGTAATTAAAGTATTTAACATTCTATAATTTCACTCGCTTATATATACACTCATACTTCACCATGGCCATGGTCAACATACAAAAATATCGAAACTTCCAAACTATAAAAAAAAAAACCAAAAAAACAAAACATATATAATGTATTGATGCCACCTCCCAGGGACAAAACCACTCAAACCTTTGAGTCTGTCCCTTAAATTGGAAGAAGAAGAAGAACGTTGTCGTCAATATAAATATGTACCATTGGTAGGATAATGATTCAATTCAAAGACACTTGGAAAAATATGTTGAAAACTCATATCAAATTGTTATTTCAGAGTTCATGTCAGGTTTGTTGGATTTTTTATTTCCTCTAGTATGATGTAGAATAATATTATTCATATCTCCATCCAGCAGGTATTGACCTCATCCTGAAGAGAACCTGATGGAGGTCCCTCGTAATGATGGAGTTCCTCTCCAGTTAGGAGATAGAATTATCTATGATGGTCACTTTGCAACTGTCCGCTACATTGGGGAAGTCACTAATACTAAAGGTGAGAGTTCTAACTGTCCGTTAATTTTGGCAAGTCACTAATACTAAAGGTGAGAGTTCTAACTGTCAGTTAATTTGGGCAAGTCACTAATACTAAAGGTGAGAGTTCTAACTGTCCGTTATTTTGGGCAAGTCACTAATACTAAAGGTGAGAGTTCTAACTGTCCGTTAATTTGGGCAAGTCACTAATACTAAAGGTGAGAGTTCTAACTGTCCGTTATTTTGGGCAAGTCACTAATACTAAAGGTGAGAGTTCTAACTGTCCGTTAATTTGGGCAAGTCACTAATACTAAAGGTGAGAGTTCTAACTGTCAGTTAATTTGGGCAAGTCACTAATACTAAAGGTGAGAGTTCTAACTGTCAGTTAATTTGGGCAAGTCACTAATACCAAAGGTGAGAGTTCTAACTGTCCGTTAATTTGGGCAAGTCACTAATACTAAAGGTGAGAGTTCTAACTGTCAGTTAATTTGGGCAAGTCACTAATACTAAAGGTGAGAGTTCTAACTGTCAGTTAATTTGGGCAAGTCACTAATACTAAAGGTGAGAGTTCTAACTGTCTGTTAATTTGGGCAAGTCACTAAAACTAAAGGTGAGAGTTCTAACTGTCCATTAATTTGGGGAAGTTACTAGTACCGGTAATACCAAAGGTAAGAGTATACAGCGAAAACGTGTTGAGGATTGCTGCTGCTGCTGGTGATAAAGATGTATGATAATGATGACATTTTTGATGCTGTGAAACAGCATTCTTAGGTACGCTGGGCCAGCCTGTGCACATCTAAACAATAAAACCACTCCGCGATGAAAATTAAATGTTGTTTTGTTCATTTTACATATTACTCAATAGTATGAATAAATCGAACCTTAGTATTCAAAACTACAAACATTAAATTTGTACATACATATACTCTATAGACGGTATGAATTAAGTGTTCAGTTTGAATATGACTCTATGATTTATGTATCCCTACGCATCATGTATGGTCCCAAAAATCACGAACAACGCCTTCTTCGATGTCTTCCTCCGCGGCAGACTTTCGGTCGATTTTGGATTGTGTATGTCTATTTCAATTTTACGTAATTCATGCTACTGATCGATTAATGTAATGAAATGTTAGGAAGATAATTGCAAAAGAAAGTTCTTATAACGGTTATAGAGTTTTTTAATGTGGTTGCATTGACGAACTATATCTGGTGATATCAATGCGCATTAAAAGTTTATCAACAACTGCGTTATATTGAAAGGAAAAAAGTACAAGATATATCAACATAAACTTACAAAATATAATGATAATATAGATCTTTATATGTACTAGCAACTAAAGGTGACAAATGAACTTATATTGTCGTGTAATATACACCTTACGAAGACTTGCTAAAGTCCGATGCATTGCATCTAGTTTTCTTGAGGTTATCGTTCTTATAAATTAAAAAGAAATTTGAGTGTTATAAATTAAGTAACCAAATAATGTACCTTTTATTTGACTTAAATATCTGGCCATAATTTATTATTATTCAAAATTCGGCAAAGCAAAAATCATGATAATATACATGTTCTTCGCGATAATATGTCGCCAACCAGTTTCTGCGTCTTTCGAAGACTTGCTTAAGTCCGATGCATTACATGAAGTTTTTTTGATGTTACCGACTAGCGATCTTGTGAATTTAAAATAAATCTGAGTGTTATACGTAACGAAATAATGTACCTTTTATTTGGCAAAAGTATCTGGCCGTGATTTATTAGTCAAAAGTCGTCAAAGCAACCCATGTTATTTTTTTAGAAAGGGAACCAAAACATACCCGGAAATGGTAATACATGTATTTCTGATGTTATATTTTTTCCGAAAATATTCTTAAATGTTTGAAGAGATATTGATGAAATTGATTATTTTAGTAATTAATAAAGAATCATAAAAAAAATGATACTCAGATTCTGACCGGTTTTATTGGTGTTGAAATCGTTATTTCAGAAATAATTCAAAATTTTAAATATAAAATTTACTTCAGGAAAATGAGTTATTCAACTTATTGTTCTTGAATCAACTTTAAATATCATAAAATAAATATGATGTACCATAAATATATTTTGTTTAACTACCTAATTTTACACTATACACTTAGTATACTAAATTCAATATTTAAATGCAAAACCAATTTCTTTATTCCTTTGTTTGAGTTATTCATTCACAACATCTATGAGTGACCTTGGCACTTTGATTTATTTATTTATTTTGTGTTTTATGCAGATTCCTGGATTGGAGTAGAATGGGATGATCCTTCAAGAGGGAAGCACAATGGAACACATGAAGGGAAACAATATTTCAGCATTGTGTAAGTATCAAACAAATCAAAGGAAACAATATTTCAATATTAGTATTGATTAAGTAAATAATTAATATAAAAGGAAACAATAGATCTCTATATAGTAATTAATTGTATATATAAAATATGTGAAGGGAAATAATACCTCAGTACTAAGGAAATGGAACACATGGGACCAATACATCAGGAAGTATATCAAACATGGAAGGAAACCATGCTTCATTGTTATTTCAAATATCAATTTTAGAAGGAAACAATATTGTAGCATTGTTATTGATGAATACCTAAATTTTGTGTAGGTACAACTGGAGTGACAGATAATTATAATCATAAAGGGAAGCTTTCAGAATAGGGAATAGCAGAGAAATAATTCTTATCATTGTGTAGTACTGTCAGGGAAATGTTACTTTTGTATATGTGTAGCATATTCCAAATGTAAATTTTATCATTATTGAGGAAGTTTAATAAAAACATTTTGGAAGTAATACAGAACTTTATCACTATGTAGTTCAACCTTCTGAAGTAAAATAAGTCTATTGAATTAGCATGGCTTTAATTTACATGATTATACATTATATGACACAGGTCTATTGATATGTTCCTGAATACTATGGATTTACCATTTAGTGAATGACAAAAAGAGTGGGCAGTACATGGGGAGTGATATAACTAAATCTTATATGATTTAGATAGATTTTGGATTATACTACAGTAATCAAAATTTATATCAAAGGTCATTGAGGTACCATGATGATTTTTGAAAATAAATCTATTGAACATTTTGAAAAAAGAAGGATTTGGTGTGTATTACTGAATCCAGAAAGCGATAATTCGTAATGGTTACAATTCTTTTTAAGGCATCCCACTGGAGGATCTTTTGTTCGTCCAAAGAAAGTAAATATGGGTGTGAGTTTCTATGATGCCTTTAGGGATCGCTACGGAGATGAGCAAGGAGAAGAAGCAGGAGTTATAACAGATGAACTTTTTGTTCTTGATAACAAGAAGAAAAAAACTGTAGTGGAAATGGTTGGCGCCAAGTCTGTTAACAAAAAACAGAGGTAAAACATCTTTCCTACCATAATAATAATTCTGTTCTTTCACACTGCCATCAACAAAGCTTGATTTGATTTATTTCATTTTTGTAGAAACTTATACTGATCTCTAGTGGCAGAAAGGTTAAAAAATGTGTTGACATTTTATCACTAGCCCTGTGCCTCTAAACCCCTAGTTACCTAAAAACTGAAATGTTAGGGTAGTGTCAAGGTATTATATACTATATTGGTTGTAGTTCATTAATGTAGCTGTTCAGTAAACCATAGTGATGCCAGAAACCATGCTGGTCAATTAATATATCAATATTTTATGGTATCCAAAGTACCAATACAAGTTTGTAAGTATTCCATATATTTGCTGCCCAATGTATATGTGTTCCCTCAGTACACTAGTGTTGTCTTGAAGCCGGCTGTCCATTATATGTGTGTTTTATATCTTTTGCAGCCAGCTGTCCAGCCTGGTAGAGGTTGTGGTGCGTGATATGTATGTGTATGGTGTCGGACCTCATGCCTCTGAGTTACGGACACATGGCTGTAGTATAGAAGAGCTGGATGTATCTCGTAATCTGTTACCTTCCTGGTGTAAAGTAGCAGCTATCACTGAGTGTCTGCCAGAACTGAGGAGTCTCAATGTCAGGTAATACACCTCCACTGCAAAACTACAATCGAAATAATGGAAGGAACAAATCTATGTTATTTATCACAAAACTTATATTTACTTATGTTCAGTGAGGTTTCATAAATTTTCTTCAAGAAATTTGGTCTTAATTTCCATATGATGAACTGATTTTTTAGCAATACTTCAATTTTTATGTAAAATTGTACTTACTACTAGTCAAGTATTGAATTCATATGCACATTTCATTTTTCAGTAAAAATAAATTAATCCTTCCACCTAATCCAGAGGAATTACAGTCAGCATTCTCCAGTGTAAAAGTGTTGTATCTGAACAGGATATCGTACAGCTGGCAACAGGTACATGTATACACATCTACTGACTCTCTGTTAACTCAGGAGTTCAAGTGTAGATTCTATTGACTTATGGAACTCAAAAGTACAAGCTTTGAATAAAGAATATTTCTTAGGAGTGTACACAATAATAAATTTGATGCCGATAATTGTTTCCTTTTGGAACATAACATAACCTAGACACAATATTTGGCATACTCTTCCACTATGGGGGCCGCGGTGGCCGAGTGGTTAAGATGTCTCAACATATTACCACAAGCCCTCCACCTCTGGGTTGCAAATTTGAATCCCATATGGGGCGGTTGCCAGGTAATGACGCCTGGTCGGTGGTTTTTTCTACGGGTACTCCGGCTTTTCTCCACCAACAATCCTGGCACGTCCTTACATGCCCCTGGCTGTTAATAGGACGTTAAACTAATTAAAAAAACTAAACTAATCTATTAACATGGATGGTATGAATTGTACTAGAAAAATAAGTGTGACTCATTTAGCCTCGATTTCTCTGCATAAACCAGTCTATGAAAAGAGTTAGGGCATGTTGGCATATATAACAGCTTGATGATTTTATGATACTAGCATATGTGGTTAATTTCATGTTTTTCTTCCATTTTCAGATACTGGATTCCAGTGTAATGTTTCGTCTTCTAGAACAATTACACATCTGTTTTAATGACATAACACAATTGTCTGATCCTCAAGGTCGCCTACAGAACCTTAGTCTTATCAACTTAGAGTCAAATAGTGTACAATCCTGGTCACAGGTCCTACATCTCAGTCGTTTACCAAAGTAAGTCAACTGGAAAAATAATAGCCAAAGTTACTCAACAGCAAAAGTAATATCCAGAGTATGTCAACTGGAAAAATATTAGCCATAGTAAGTCAACTGGAAAAATATTAGCCATAGTAAGTCAACTGGAAAAGTAATAGTCAAAGTAAGTCAACTGGAAAAGTAATATCCAGAGTAAGTAAACTGGAAAAGTGATATCCAGAGTAAGTCAACTGGAAAAAATAATAGCCAAAGTTAATCAACTGGAAAAGTGATATCCAGAGTAAGTCAACTGGAAAAATAATAAATAGCAAAAGTTAGTCAACTAGAAAATTTATTTCCAGAGTATGTCAACTGGAAAAACAATAGCCATAGTAAGTCAACTGGAAAAGTTATATCCAGAGTAAGTCAACTGGAAAAAATTATAACCAAAGTAAGTCAACTGGAGAAAAATAATAGCCAAGTAGTCAACTAGGCAAAAGTAATATTTAGAGTAAGTCAACTGGAAAAGTTATATCCATAGTATAAATCAACTAGGAAAAATAATAGCCAAAGTTGGAAAAGTAAAAGTATAAAACAAAGTAAGTCAACTAGAAAAATAATAGCCAAAGTTAGTCAACTGTGAAAAGTAATAGCCAGAGTAAGTCAACTGGAAAAGAAATAGCCATAGTATGTCAACTGGAAAAAATAATAACCATTGTAGTAAGTCCATTGAAAAGATAGTATCCAATATCCAATTTCATGAAATATTAGCTGGAAAAATAAAAGCCAAAGTAAGTCAACTGGAAAAATAATAGCAAAAGTAAGAGAACTGAAAAAGTTATATCCAGAGTAAGTCAAATGGAAAAATGATAGCCAAAGAAAGGCAACTGGAAAAGTAATAGCCAGAGTATTTCCACTGGAAAAATGATAGCCAATGTTAGTCCACTGGAAAAGTAATATCCAGAGTAAGTCAACTGGAAAAATAATAGCTAAAGTAAGGCAACTGGAAAAGTTATATCCAGAGTATGTCAACTTGAAAAGTAATAGCCAAAGTTAGTCAACTGGAAAAGTAATAGCCAACGGCAGCCAATTAACTTGAAAACTAATAGCCAAAGTTAGTCAACTGGAAAAGTGATAGCCAACGACAGCCAATTAAAACAAAATCAAAATATCAAGGTCACAAACAAAATCTGCTGTTTTGAATGTCATATAGAAAACTATTGACACAAGGTTTCTGTTCATGAAATGTTTTTTTTTCTTTTAAATGATAATAATGATATTTCTAAACTCTGCAAGTTGATCCATTGAATTGACACCTTACACACTTATCCTCCTGAAACATACAAGTGGATTGATAATAATAAAGATTGCTGCATCTTTTTGAACAGAGCCCAGTGCTGACTGAAACTATCACAATAAGATTATTCTATTTTTATTACATAGAGACTTGAATTGATTTCTTTGTTACAGGTTAGAAAGTCTAATTGTGAGTGACAACAACATTGAGATTATAACCTTCCAAGATGTAAATTTTGGTGAAATAAGTCAACACTTCAAAGCTCTAAAGTATCTATGTGTCAACAACAACAAAATATCGGAAGTAAGTCACTATTGTGTGGTTTTCTGCCATTTCTAATATCAATCATGGTCTTCTACTTTATGGGAACTTTAAACTCTTAATTTAGAGGCTTCTATATTTCTTATGCTTTTGTTATTTGATAATTTTGGACATGGTTAAAACTTTGTTTACAAGGCCTACTATTATTACATAATTACTAAAGTCATTTTACTCTATGGCCACCATCGCAGTTCTCCTGTCTATTTTCAGAAATGAAAAAGTTTAGGAGCAATTGAAAGGCAAAACAAATTTCAATTTATGCTTTCATATCAATATTTGAACAATTAAATTTGCTACTTCAATTGGTATATTAATGCAATATGATTAAAATACAGATCCTTTTAACTGCTCTGATCAGTAAAGGATATGACAATAAGGGGTCATGTTCAGATGAACTTTATACCATCTGTACGTCAGAGTAAATGCTTTTTTTACACTTTGATACTTCAATTGTAAGTGCTATTTTGTCCAAGTATACATGTGTACACATTTCGCGGTGTTGTGCTCTTTGGGTGAAATGACTATGTATACAAAAATAATTCTGACAACTTTTTCAATTATTTTCGTCCCCAGTCAAGACTATGGCAGCAGAAATTTGATAGGCCACTTCCAAAGGTCATCTCAATGTGACCCCTAATGGGATGTTGTCAGATCCTCTTATCAAACATAGTGGTAATAAGGTTCTGTATTTTTAATCAGATTGTGGACAATGATGTGATAGATTGTTCTGATGAAATGGGCTTCAACTTTTATGATTTAATTCTAAGTTTCTTTTTAATAGTGGTCTAGTATAAATGAACTCAACAAGTTAAAAAGTTTAAAAGAGCTCAAGATGATCCAAAACCCACTGTTAGGTACAGCTATACCGGAGACAGTTCGCCAACTGATCGTAGCTAAGATAGCTGGTCTGGAGCACTGTAACAGGACTCAGGTAAGGCAAAATTATAGCCATGATGCATTCCATTACCTTGGTTTTCTGGCTCTTTATAAACATATAGTAGTGGGTATATAAGGGAAGGTACTAGAAAAATCTTGATAAAATGCCTTTCTGAAATTGATTGATGTAGTTAAGCATGGCTGCTTAAGGACAATTTGTGGACAGTTATAAATCAACATGTGATTCGAAGACCTGTACTTGTAGAACTTTTAAATACCTCATAAAATTTCTGGAAATGATTAGATGAAACATCTTCAAACATTATTTGTTGAAATATAATTCAAAAGAAAAGTACCCAATAGCTCTTTGTAGGTATGGATTATATGGTGTCATTTCTAAATTCAATCTATATAATGTATGCATTGTAAAAGGTCTCCAAATATGATTGAAATGTTGAATTGAGGTTAATCATGCATGCCTTCCATCCTCTAGCACTAAACTTGTCTCAGTTTGCAATGGAAATTTACAATTGCCGCATATGTTAATTCAGAACAATTTTCAACCTTTAGAAAACTTATAGCAAAAAATACTATCAATTACTCTTTGCAATTAACTGCCAGAAATGTACATACCTGTACATGTAACTGATAGTGAATCTTACATGTATCAGGTGACCAAGAAGGAGAGGAGAGGAGCAGAGATAGACTACCTCAAAAGGTTTGGCCAGCTCTGGATTAAAGCTGGAGGATCTCAGGATGAAAATAAAAACAATCCAAGCTCAGAGTTTACTTCTGAACACCCACGCTACCAGGAGTTTGTAAAAGGTAGATTGAAATTTAAACACTTACCAGAGTGTCTCTGATGAAGCTAAAGCAATTATCTCACTAAACCATATTCTAATATACGCTGATCTCAACAATGTTAATAAATTGATGTTCATTATTTATGGAGTATATAACATTGTTTTTTAATTTAAATTGTGATCTCAATAGTAGCTAACTAGTTCTATGTTGTTTATCTTTCATTACATCAACTATGACTGTATTCTGTAATATGATAATTTGCCTATCCTGTGTGAGATTTTTGAACACAGACAAACTTCAAATGAGTAAAACAGCATCAGATATTTGTTGAAGGGCAAACTATGTAGACATGTTAAGAGTGTTTTATGTTACAGTGTACGGACCTCCTGAAAACTCTGAGATGAAGCAGAAGGAAAAATCCTTAAAAGACAATTTAATCAGTATCCTTTCATTATATCGTAGATTATACGGGTATGTGTGGACAGAACATTGCCTGACAGATGAAGTTCTTCTGATCTCTGATAATGCAACCAAAACAAATAGTGTTCATTATTTGACAAAGCATTCCACTTTATAATTTATCTCTGACAATAAAGATACATTTGTGATGGTAATCCTATCACAACAATTTATTCCTAAGCCAATATCTGTAGTAGACCTCCATATCGTTGACCTAGATTAGCTATACCCTACATAACCCTTAACCTGACCTAGCTGTTACTATAACCAGTCCCTATGATCCAGACAAAGGTTCAAAGCAGAAGAAAATCCCAGGTAAGATCTATCAGCACTGTTACAAACAAATTACACAGTTATGTACCTACAGAACATCATAACTGTAAACTCTGTTCACCTGCAGAAAAAAAATGTTCTAAGGATCAATTCTGTGCTTGGTAACAGAATGCAGTCAAACCTGCATTAGCAACCACCTCTGTATAAAGACCATCAGCTTAATATGACCACTTTTTCAGGGTTCCAAATGGTCAATGTAAACACAATGTGTCCCATATACACTTGGCTATAAAAACATTTTGCTTGGTCCCTTGGGTGTGTGGGCAGGTTTGACTGCAAACACATTTATCATAGGTAATTTGATAAAGTCTACATATGGATAAGTTGATTGGCAATCTGATACAAAATTCATTTCAAAGAAAATAAATCAAAGTACATACAACATTCCTATGGTATACACTATACAGGTGGTGATTTGGATGATAATAAAGATTTGATCATTATAACAGGAACCATGACAGTCCAGAAACTGAAGGCCTTAATCCAGAAAATCTTCAAGTGGCATGACAGAGAGCTACAACTTTCCTATGAAACAAAAAAGGTACCTAGTCTTCATGTTTTGTTTGTTTGTCTTCATTTTTTTTTTTATTTCGTTTTCATTTTTCTTTTTCATTTTGCAGACCTGAAAGTCATATACCGTATATGATTGCAAAACATACATGTACACCGGATCAGTTTGATTAAGTAAATGTTTACATTGTAGACAGTATTTCTAGTAAACTGTGATTATTCAGAACATGATTTTCTTTCAATGATGTTTTACATCAATATATTTTTATTTTTTTCTCCATTTTTTTTTCCCATTTTTTTTTAGATGAAAAATGTTGAAATAGAATTTGACAATGATCTACGTGCAGTATCCTTTTACTCCATTGAGCCTGGTGATACAATTCTTGTGCGATGGTGATGTTCCCGTCTCTATAGTGATGGAGTATTTATCAGACCCACTGAGGAACTGTATGTTGTGATACCATACAAGAATTCAAGTGATCCGTCAATACATCACAGAATGGTGTTCGTAAACATTGCAGGCATAAGACACCATACCAATGTAGATGTGTGCGCAACTGGATACACACTCTAAGTGTGTTCGCTGGTGGAACTATCAAATTCTTTTGCTGGAGACACCATGCAAGTGTGTTGCTATTTGCTCAAGAAGTGTATGTAGTTAGAGCTTATGAAAGTCTGTTTACTTGAGACACAGTTATCCTGATGGCATCATACAAGTGTGTTGGCAATCAAGGGGCCATAATCGAGGTTTACTTACTGGAGACACTTAAAATCTATTTTCTTGGGACACTTATCAAAGTTTAACCAATAAAGAAATTGACACTGTCAGTGTGTATAAGTAAGAGACCAGTTCAAGACTATGCTATTCCCTGTAGACAAAATACAGTGTTTTAGTCACTGCTTGAGTTGATTGCTTGCATTAGAGACATATCAAACTTTTGCTATGCTATGGAGATATCATATTGTGAGAGTGTCTGCAAATATTGAAGGAGGAATCATAGAAATTTAATTCACTGGTGTTGAATTTGCTGTAGACATAATACATTCCTTGAGATGCAATACAATTGTGATACAAAGAATAAGGTGTTGAGATATTTACTTTATATTGAATATCTTTAGAATCCATCATTGGGTGTTATTAATCATTTAAGGTTTAGATTGGATTGCTAATTTATCAGTATATAGCAACTGGTGCTGTGTGCAGGTATTTTTATCTACATTATTTATCATGAATCTTTATGCTGTATTGCACAACTGCTAAGTTTATTGTCATATTCTTATTGTTATCCAATCAACTTGTGTATCTGTCTACTTAACTGTTGTAATTATCAGCGAATGCATAGATAATAATAATAGATGCAAATTGCAGGGATGATGATTTGTGATGGGAATTCTGTAGATGTACCATTATACAAGTCATGTAGCTTATTCTGTTTAATAGGAACTTATTTGGTCTGTGTCAATTGAATAGTGCTATTGTATGTCAGATCCATCTAGAACTCTAATTATCGCTCATAATATCTGATAGCTTTTCAGTAATTAAACATGACAGTGCACGTTACATAATTGTAATTGTTAGTGAGAGTGAATGTTCAATGTTTATATTTGCATTATTGATCATAAATCATTTGCATCACAAATCATTATTGATTTTGGTTGTCACTAGTAATCTCAAATTAGGAGTTTCACCATTCTCAATTGTTCTTTATGAAAATCTGTGTATTTTAACATAATATGGTGTATGTTCAATTAAGTGAGTGTGCTTTACTTGTAAATCAAAGGAATTTCAAAGTAAAACATATCTCTGTCTTCATACATTAGTTCCAAAGATCTGCGAAACCTGCTTGTGGTACTGTTCATACCATTTAGGCCATAGTACTGTTAAAATATGACAGTTACTTAACACTGTGTGAATTTTAAGAATATATTTATAGCACTACATTATATATGAGTATTACAAGTCATCAAAACAAAGGTGTGCTTGTAATAGAGGTTCTAATTAAAACAACAAAACGATTAAAATATATGTATCGTTTGTTTTATTTCATTCTTGACTTAAAAAAAATCCATTATAATTAGATAAAACATAAAAAACCATTATATTTATATTAAAAAAGAGAGATATTGTAGAAGATATCATAACAATGGATGAGATTCAATTTTCAACACAATTTAATCACCATTTAAGGAATTAAAATTTTCTTTATGGTCAAGTTCTTTATAACAAAACAATAAATGTTTTCTAGCACATGGAACATTCCAGGGTAGTGGTATTTCATCGAATTGTGATGTTTGAGAGATTTCCGGACCATTAAACATTAAGTTTGAATGTGCCATATCTAGTTGTATGTTGTATAGAATTCCAGCATGCTCCTTGGCCGACAAAGGCACTGTTTCACCAGGATCATTTGTAATGTTGTAGACAAGTGGTGCTCCATGTGACTTGCATCCTTTATCCTTTGTACATTCAGTGAAATGAAATTTGATATCTCCTGCAGTAACAGCCCAGTCTGAACCAGATTTTGATAGGTCGCATATGTGGAACAAATTACTGTGAATAGTATCAGTTTTCTGTTTAGGGTTTTTGAACAATGAAACAAGGCTTTCACCATCGAATTTAGTAAATTGATATTTCTTTTTTATTTCTGAAATATCAATGACCGTTGGGAATATATCAAGAACAGAAGCAACAACATCTGTTTCCGTGCCAGGAGGAATATGGCCTGGCCATCTTATCATAGCCGGGACACGAATTCCTCCCTCATAGGATGACCCTTTTTCACCCTTTAATGTAACTTTCTTTTGACCACTATGGAGAATGTTTTGACCAGTCATACTGCTATGAATTTTATTTCCTGTAAATATGTCTATCAACTGTGGTCCATTATCTGACAAAAACATTACGACAGTCTCATTTGATATACCTTCATTTTCCAGAGTTTGTAATATTTTCCCAACACTCCAGTCTATTTCCAACAGCGCATCATAATATGGACTTATACCAGACTTGTTCTTGAACTGATCTGAGGAGAAAGCTGGGTATTTTGGTTGTGAATAAGACACCATTAGAAAGAAAGTCTTTGATCTTCGATACTTGAGATAGTTAACAGCCTCCAATGTAACACGTTGTGTCATTTTATCATCTTGATAAGGCTGTTCAATGATGACATTATCCCTGTACAATACACAACTATTTGGTGACAAGGGACCCATCCAACAGTACATCCTCAACACACCCAAACATAGGCCTCCTACCACAATCAACAGAAATAAGGATACTTCTCTTTTGATTCCAAACAGCCTTGGTAGTAAACATGCTAATGTTATTGAAGCAATTGCAATTTGGTTTTGACGTAACAAATGAAGAAAGAAATCCCAGTCTGTGAATCTGAACGTTTGATTTGAACTGCATCCTGAACTATGCGACATTGGTGTCCCATAAAATGATACAAACCCTGTACTTCCTGGTAGATGTTGTCCTTGGCCTCCTGCTCCGAGGTCCCACCTCCCCATAAACATGGCGTGGTGTTTCATTGAAGAAGATGTATAGAGAGATGCAATGTTCGGATCTTGGCCTGAAAGCCCACCAGACTGAGCAAGGCTCCAGAAAGATGACCATCCTAGATTACCTTTGCCAAGCCCCTTTCTTACAGGGTACATACCTGAAAAAGTAATCAATTATTGAATCAAAATACAAATAGTTTTTTCTTTTAATAAGATATTCGATAGTTTGCTTTAGAATATATAGTAGATTATGTAACTCAAACCAAATAACTGCAACGGAAGGAAACCGCCAAACAATCTACCAACCAATAAAATAACATCTGATATTTTCATTACAATTCCTGGTTAATACATAGGTATTTAGCACGCTGATAAGTCAAAGACCCACTATAGACTAATATATAGAGAAAGGTAAGGAACTCCTCCGTGACGCAAAATTGGGTAATTTAGTTCAAAGTGTTGTAAAAAAATATCCAGACTTTCTCTATATATTAGTCTATATATATAGTGTGTCTTTGACTTATCAGCGTGCTAAATACATATGGTTAATATAATCAATAATCATTTACCAGTTATGATTGCCGCCATTGTGCCTGTATCTGATGACATTGAGTACATTCTGTTAAATTTCAATCCTTGCGCTGCTAATGTGTCGATGCTCCTCGTTTTGACGACTTGGCTTCCATAACAACTCAGATCTCCAATACCCAGGTCATCTGCTATCAGAATTACTACATTTGGTTTAGGATTTCCTGGTGATGCATTTGTATAATAAAGATGTATCAACGTTCCCAGTAGTTTAATTGGGAAACTACATTGATCATTGAGGTACATTTTGATTTTCATATCCGTGTTAGATTGAAACAAGTACGCACTTGTTGCAAGTCGAAACTGAAAGTAGAAACCGGAAGTTTACAATGAATGTGATACACAGTGCGTTATTTTTTCATGCGCAGAAAAAAAATTGAATCGCCGATATTTTCGATAAATTTCAGACGAAAATTTAAATGTTGTTTTATCTTTTACTATTTTTGCCGAGTGTTTTAGTCAACACATTCTTATGCGTGGATATTTGAGTTATTTTTTGAAAATATTCGAGGTTATCAATTGTATCCTAGTTCATCACGCTTCAGCTCCTTTCCAGCAACATGCATAATGCATGGACTGATAGCGCCTGGTTGATGTGTTGATAACATTCGACGATCATGTTAACAAACCAGTTTTACCCGGGTAGGTGACCGAAAGGTTATTTTAAATCTGTAGATATTTTTGAACAATCAGTTAATGAACTTACAGGTAGCTGCGACAATAATATGGTACTACTGTGCATTGCTGCATTGTAAATTATCAGTGATAATAGAACGCATTCATTAGAACGAAGTAAATGTTTAATTTATAGTGTCGCAGCTGTTGCATTCAGAATTGAAATTATGCAAATAGATACATACTGCGTGAAATAGACCAGGTCCAGGTAATTTATATTGATATGTATCACTACATGTACGGTGTCAATTAGAATATTTTATAATTAACTGTATATTATATCATGGAAATGGTGGGATCTCTTCAAAACTGTATTTACAATGATGAATGTAATATTAATGTATGTCTTTTATTTCACCAGGTGTGAAATTCCTAAATTGACAATATAATCATTCGGAATCCTGCTAGGAGGTAATAATAATCTATATACATCTAGCTGTGAGTTGTGCATGACCATCAAGATGACATTTTGTGAACAGACCATTGGCCTGCTTCGTAAGACTACAGTGGAACCCATTCTATTTCTGTACATGTTTGCTTCTTTCCTGGAGTTTCCTGTATCCCAAGATCTTGTCTACACAAGGGTGTGTCTGGAAAAGTTCTCCAATTTCACCTATATTTGTGACAATCTCAGCAACAAGACATTGAAGAAGGAAGCAGGTTCAGTTCAAAAAGATGCGTCAAGCTGGATAATGTATCTGAATGTAGCCTACACAATTCCTGCTGTGATCACGGTCACTTTGTTCCTGGGTCCCTGGGGTGATCGTTTGGGGCGCAAGATCCCATTGATGCTTACGATCATTGGTAACATGCTGCTAACTGTGTGTAATTTAGTTGTATCCTCGCATACAAATATCTCCATCAAATATATCCTTGTTGGTAAAATCATCAACGGCATGACTGGTGGGTTTATAGGTTTGATGATGTCTGTATATAGTTATATAGGCCATGTGTCTAGTGCTCAGAACAGAACCAGTCGAGTAGGTATTGTTGAAGCTATGATTTTTCTGTCTGGCACTGCAGGAGTTCTGATATCAGGGATAATCATTGATGAGACAAGCTTTAACTTTGTCTTCTCTTTCATTTGTGTGATCCAGTTTTTAGCGTTACTCTACACAGTGTTTTTGCTAGGGAATGTCCGGCCTTCACAGGAGGAGACTGACATATCCATCTGGTCATACACAAGACTTTTCTGTAAGGATTCTTGGATATGTGTCTCCAAGCGTCGTCCAACCAACATTCTTGTTTACCTGACTTTAGAAATTTTGGTTTTAGTGATCCTCATGATCTGCACATCAGGTAAACTCATTGATTCCTTTTACCAAATAAACTGTTGGGATTGCATTGATTATATGCTTTCATACTAATTATCTATACAATAAGTGGAAAATAATAATAAATTTTGAAATTAGTAAATATAAATAATAACTTTTATATCTTTATCTGCAAGAATATCACTGTCTTCCTAATAAGACTGATGAGCTTGTGGAAGAATTAAATTTCAAGGTTTCTTTTTCACCTTTTTTTAGGAGAAAATGATATTCTTCTTCTGTATACAAAACTGCCACAATTTAATTGGTCACAGACTACATATGGGTTTTTCAAAGCTGGAGAGAATTTTGGAAGAGGTTTGACTGTGATTGCCCTACTTCCATTCCTGCGATTCAAGTTCCAAATCCAGGACACTATCTTGATTCTCATGGGTTTATTCTCTAAAGCAACAGGACTTGTACTTCTAGGGCTTGCATCACAGTCCTGGCAGTTATATCTAGGTAACAAAATAGATATACATGTACTAGCAATCATTGTTATTATAACAAACATTCTGTTTCATTCACATTATTGGATTTGAATAATTTTATTTGCTGTAATCCTTTAGGCACTTGGCTTTTATTTACCAAGGTAACATTAAGTTAATATCACAGCCACTAGTATTTATGGAAATATCTATAAACTATTATTTTGAGTGCATTCAATAGTCCACTTACTTAAAAAAGTTACTTATGAGAAGGGTAATACGCTGGTGCCAATTTAAAAAATGAAATTATTTCGTAACAATATGTAATTAAGTAAGTAAAAATATTTTGTGAATTATTTGATTATTATTTAATTAAAAACAGAAGCAGACAATTTAGTATTTTTCTTCAGTTACAAAAGTTACTTACTTTATACCATTGCCACCTTTGAAAAGTTTGAGCTTCTAATTTTACTTCAAGCTAAAAATATGAAAAATAATTAATTGCATCCCGAACAAATTCTGCGGCACTATATCCTATATGGTATGAAGTACTGATTACGCATGCACCAAATGTAAAATAAATCATTTTATATGATTTTTTGTCTTAACTTGACATTTATATATGTACACGATTAAACGCCAATTATTGTTCAAATGATGAATATCATTTATGCTCTGTTGGCGGTGGAGCGTCTTTAATTAAAAAAATTTAATTGTACGGTTTGTTCAGTTCCTGTAATCAGTATCCTTCAAGGTTTCCCATCAGCTGGTCTCCGATCTTCAATGTCCAGTCTTGTGGATACCAATGAACAAGGTATGCCAGATCCATTACAAATAAATATATACAACTAAGTGGCTTTACTTAATTTATTGTCAACTTCATTTATTTCATTTGCCAAAGAAGTTTGTTTTAAAAAATAAAGAATTATCAGGTATGTTTTAATTTCCCTGAGTTATTCTGCTAATATAACTAACGATCAAAAGAAATGAAACACACATTTGCTAGGGAAAATACTACCTAGCTATAGAAACAGCAGGATAGTGGTTCTTGTTAAGTCACCAAAATAAGGATTCAACTTTTCAGTGTAAACAACAAAGAGGCAAAACAGCTTATTAGGTCATCTGACCCGAAGGGTCAGGATGACCTATTGTCATCATGCACCGTCCGTCGTCGTGCGCCGTGCACTGTGCGTAAACTTTTCATTCAAACGACTTCTTCTCAATAACCGGAAGGCCCAGGGTACTCATATTTGGCCTGTAGGTTGCTGGGATGGAGGGCTACCAAGTTTGTTCAAATGAATGACCTTGACCTTCATTCAAAGTCACAGGGGTCAAAAAGGCTAAAATCTTTAAACAACTTCTTCTCAAGAACCAGAAGGCCCAGGGTACTGTTATTTGGCCTGTAGGATGCTGGGATGAAGGACTACCGAGTTTGTTCAAATGAATGACCTTGACCTTCATTCAAGGTCACAGGGTTCAAATAGGCAAAAATCCTTTAAACAACTTCTTGTGAATAACTAAGAGGCCCAGAAACCTGATATTAGGCCTGTGGCATGCTGGGATGAAGGGCTACCAAGTTTGTTCAAATAAATGACCTTGACCTTCATTCAAGGTCACGAGGGTCAAATAGGCTAAAATCTTTAAATGACTTCTTCTCAAGAACCAGAAGGCCAAGGGTACTGATATTGGGCATGCAGCATGCTTGGATGAAGGGCTATCAAGTTTATTCAAATGAATGACCTTGATCTTCATTTAAGGTCACGGGTGGCAAATAGACTAAAATCTTTAAATGACTTCTTCTCAAGGACCAGAAGGCCCAGGGTACTGATATTGAGCATGTAGCATGCTGGGATGAAGGGCTACCAAGTTTGTTCAAATGAATTACCTTGACCTTCAATCAAGGTCACAGAGATCAAATAGGCTAAAATCTTTAAACACTATGTTGTATTGTACTAATAGTCAGATGACCGTTAAGGCCGATGGGCCTCTTGTATTTGGTGTTAGCATGTTTGGGATGCATGTCATCCAATTCCCATTCTTAATACTCCAGGGATTACTATCACTGTCGTTAAATTACTGAACGCAGTTCAGGAGAAAAAAAGCTGAGCAATCACAGGCCTGCAGAGATTTTCTTTGAAGATTACAGGAAGAATGACGCTCAACTTCAAAACAACATAGTCAAACACAGCGTACTATTACTCAATTCTTTTGATGTACATTAAGGGGTGAAAACTATATACTCAGCTGGTGTTAAACACAGTCTTCAATTTTGCTATAACATATTCCACGGGTGGATATAATGACAGTGATTGTAGCCCCTGGAGTATTGAGGATGTCCAATTCCATTACCTCTCTTTACTTGAGTAAGATTATTGTGGCTAAATACTGCAAAGTTATAAATTTCTATTATATTCCTATATTTGAATTACTGGTACTTCTTGGGATTAACCAGGGCACTCTTTTACATGGAATGTCAATGTGGTTAAATATGACGATACATCAATAAGGTCGGTAGCATGCATGTAAATTATGTTAGAATTGGTAGCAGATTATTGATCTGCAAGTAAATGTGATGTGGGTAAAGTATTATTTACAGTAGATGTCGTTTACTCCCACCTTCCATCGATAATGACATCATATTGATATATTATTTTTGTGATATTACTATCACCGGAAGGTGGGAGTAAACGACATCTACTTTACCTACATCATTTTGATGTCTCAAAATTGACAACACCGTTGAGCTGTTTACTATTTACAGGACGCTTGTTTGGGCTGGTGGCTAGTGCTGAAAGTGTTGCCAGCCTCATTGCTACAATCCTTTTCAACAGTTTATATTCTGCCACGTTAAATCTGTATCAAGGGTCTTCATTCCTCCTGGGTGCCGGACTTGTAGGAATAGCTTTTGTAATCATCATGTAAGTATTATACCATTTATACATGTATAAGGTAAGAAGATTCATGATTATGTTGGAAATCTTATTTCACTACATGCAAGATTGTGATGGGCATTATGTTTATAGTCATTTAAGTGCAGACTTATGATCTATTGCTTAGCAAAGATTTATATATACTTTAATTATGAAATATTTTGTTGGTTAATTTTTCAGTTGTTTATTAAGTAATATTCATTGTAGTCATGATAGACAGTGGAATAAATTGGCTACTTATTGGAGGATTACGGAATTGCCACACTTCTAAATTTCTTTTTTTTAGCTATTTAAATCACTTTTCGTCTGTGGCCAGTCCGTTCTTATGTCCGTTAACAACTCTTGTTACAGCTGTTTCTCAAATTTCATATGTAGGTTCCCCTAGGACCCTAGTTGTGCATATTGCATTTAGGGACCAATCGTTCAACAAAATGGCTGCCATCTTTGATTTTGATAGTTAAAGTTTGTTTGTGCTATTTCTCAGAAAGTGCATAAGGAGTATCTCTCAAATTTCACATCTAGATTCCCCTAGGGGTCTTGTTGTGCATACTGCATTTTGGGACCAATTGGTCAACAATATGGCCGACAGGCGGCCAACTTGGATTTTGATAGTAAAAGTTTGTTTCCGCTATTTCGCAGAAAGTGCTGAAGGGATTCTTCTCAAATTTCACATGTAGGTTTCCCTAGTTGTGCATATTACATTTTGGGACCGATTGATGAACAATATGGCAGACAGGCCGCCATCTTGGATTTTGAGAGTTGAAGCATGTTACCACTTTTTCCCAGAAAGTACTGAAGGGATCTGTCTCAAATTTTATATGCAAGTTCCCCAAGGACCTTAGTTGTGCATATTGCATTTTCGGACTGATCGGTCAAAAAGATGTCCAACAGGATTTTGATAATTGAAGTTTGTTACTATAACATATCTCAGAAAGTACTCAAAGGATCTTTCTCAAATTTTAGTATTATTTAGTAAAAGTTTGAAAAGCAGAGAAAAGATCCCTCTTTCGTTTGTCAGACATAGATCATTCTTTGATGGGCGCCAAGATCCCTCTGGGATCTCTTGGGTTTTCTTTTTTTGTGATGCAGTACCTGTCAATATCCTCAAATCAACATGTATTCAAGTACTCGTCAGGAAGATATAGACTGCTTTTGTCACTCACTTATAAGACACCTGTTTAAAAGGAAAAAACAAAAGGCAAAAGGCCAGTCAGTAATTCTGAACACCCAATCCATTTTTAGCTTATGTCATGTTGTGGCGTCCGTCGTCCGTCCGGCCGTCAACATTTCCTTTAAATCGCGTTCGAGTTCTGCATGGATTGTAACTAAATTTGGCCACAAACATCCTTGGGGGAAGGGGAACAGAACTTGTATAAATTTTGGCTCTGACCCCCCGGGAGCAGGAGGGGCGCGGCCCAATAGGGGAAATAAAGGTAAATTCTATAATTCGCTACTTGTCCTAGAGTTCTGCATGAATTGTGCCCAAATTTGGCCACAAACACCCTTGAGGGAAGGGGAACAGAACTAAACTTGTATAACTTTTTGCTCCGACTCCCCGGGGGCAGGAGGGGCGGGGCCACATAAGGTAAATCCTATAAATCGCTACTTGTCTTAGAGTTCTGCACGGATTGTCACTAAATTTGGCCACAAACATCCTTGAGGGAAGGGAAACAGAACTTGTTTAAATTTTGGCTCTGACCTCCCAGGGACAGGAGGGGCGGGGCCCAATAGGGGAATTTGAGGTAAATCCTATAAATTGCTACTTGTCCTAGAGTTCTGCATGAATTGTGCCCAAATTTGGCCACAAACATCCTTGGGGGAAGGGGAACAGAACTTGTACAAATTTTGGCTCTGACCCTCAGGGAGCAGGAGGGGCGGGGTCCAATAGGGGAATTTGAGGTAAATACTATAAATCGCTACTTGTCCTAGAGTTCTACATGTAATGTAACCATATTTGGCCACAAACATCCTTGGGGAAAGGGGAACAGAATTTGTATAAATTTTGGCTCTGACCCCTCGGGGGCAGGAGGGGCGGGGCCAAAAAGGGAACTAGAGGTAAATCCTGTAAATTGCTACTTGTCCTAGAGTTCTGCATTGATTGTAACCAAATTTGGCCCCAAACATCCTTGGGGGAAGGGGAACAGAACTTGTATTAATTTTGGCTCTGACCCCCTAGTGTCAGGAGGGGCGGCGCCCAAAAGGGGAATTAGAGGTAAATCATATAAATCGCTACTTGTCCTAGAGTTCTGCATGGATTGTAACCAAATTTGGCCCCAAACATCCTTGGGGGAACGGGAACAGAACTTGTATTAATTTTTAGCTCTGACCCCCTGGGGGCAGGAGGGGCGGGGCCCAGTAGGGGAATTAGAGGTAAATCCTAATAATCGCTACTTGTCCTAGAGTTCTGCATGGATTGTGACCAATTTGGCCTCAAACATGCTTGGGGAAGGGGAACAGAACTTGTATAAGTTTTGGCTCTGACCCCCTGGGGGCAGGAGGGGTGGGGTCCAATAGGGGAAATAGAGGTAAACAATACAACATGTATTCAGAACATTACTTGGCATTACAAACCAGGTGAGCGATACAGGCCCTCTTGTTTAAACTAAAATTCTTAGGTCATCTGACTCGAAGGGTCAGGATGACCTATTGTCATTGTGCACCGTCCGCCGTGCGTAAACTTTTACTTTCAATCACTGCTAGACAAAAAGTTCTCTGGAGCAGGAGGGGCAGGGCTCCAATAGTAGAAGATGAGGAATTTGTTTTGAAAAAGCTAGTACATTTGTAGTCATAAACGCATCAATAAATTTTGGCCAAATTTAATGACACAACCTTTTGGGAATAAGAAAAGTTTTTGTGTAGCAGTTATAATTTGTTGACAATTAAGGCCTATGTATCTTTTGTTGTAAGTGGAATTCAGCATACATTCTGGCAAATATGAACGTAAATCATTCTTAATTGTATTTTACATCTATGTAGATGTGTTTTAGTATACACATTTATAGTTAATAAAGAGGGGTTTTTAGCCCACCATCATCAGATGGTGGGCTATTCAAATCGCCTTTCGTCCGTGGTCCGTCGTCCGTCCGTCCTTCCGTCCGTCCGTCCGTCCGTCCTTCCGTCCGTCCGTCCGTCCGTCCGTTAACAATTCTTGTTACCGCTATTTCTCTAAAAGTACTGAAGGGATCTTTCTCAAATTTCATATGTAGGTTCCCCTAGGACCCTTGTTGTGCATATTGTATTTTGGGACTGATCGGTCAACAAGATGGCCGCCAGGCAGCCATCTTGGATTTTGATAGTTGAAGTTTGTTACCGCTATTTCTCAGAAAGTACTGAAGGGATCTTTCTCAAATTTCATATGTAGGTTCCCCTAGGACCCTAGTTGTGCATATTGCATTTTGGGACTGATCGGTCAACAAGATGGCCGACCAGCCGCCATCTTGGATTTTGATAGTTAAAGTTTGTTACGGCTAATTCTCAGAAAGTACTGAAGGGATCTTTCTCAAATTTCATATGTAGGTTCCGCTAGGACCCTAGTTGTGCATATTGTATTTTGGGACTGATCGGTCAACAAGATGGCCGCCAGGCAGCCATCTTGGATTTTGATAGTTAAAGTTTGTTACCGCTATTTCTCATAAAGTATTGAAGTGATCTTTCTCAAATTTCATATGTAGGTTCCCGTAGGACCCTAGTTGTGCATATTGCATTTTGGGACTGATCGGTCAACAAGATGGCCGACCAGCCGCCATCTTGGATTTTGATAGTTAAAGTTTGTTACCGCTAATTCTCAGAAAGTACTGAAGGGATCTTTCTCAAATTTCATATGTAGGTTCCCCTAGGACCCCAGTTGTGCATATTGCATTTTGGGACTGATCGGTCAACAAGATGGCCGACCGGTGGCCATCTTGGATTTTGATAGTTAAAGTTTGTTACCGCTATTTCTCAGAA
Organism: Argopecten irradians; assembly: GCF_041381155.1. NCBI lineage: Eukaryota > Metazoa > Mollusca > Bivalvia > Pectinida > Pectinidae > Argopecten > Argopecten irradians. The sequence goes on from NC_091136.1 coordinate 55,734,388, forward strand.
AGTATTGAAGGGATTGTTCTCAAATTTTATATGTAGGTTCCCCTAGGACCCCAGTAGTGCATATTGCATTTTGGGACTGATCAGTCAACAAGATGGCCGCCAGGTAGCCATCTTGGATTTTGATAGTTAAAGTTTGTTACCGCTATTTCTCAGAAAGCACTGAAGGGATCTTTCTCAAATTTCATATGTAGGTTTCCCTAGGACCCCAGTTGTGCATATTGCATTTTGGGACTGATCAGTCAACAAGATGGCCGCCAGGTAGCCATCTTGGATTTTGATAGTTAAAGTTTGTTACCGCTATTTCTCAGAAAGCACTGAAGGGATCTTTCTCAAATTTCATATGTAGGTTCCCCTAGGACCCCAGTTGTGCATATTGCATTTTGGGACTGATCGGTCAACAAAATGGCCGACCGGTAGCCATCTTGGATTTTGATAGTTAAAGTTTGTTACCGCTATTTCTCAGAAAGTATTGAAGGGATTGTTCTCAAATATCATATGTAGGTTCCTCTAGGACCCTAGTTCTGCCTATTGCATTTTGCGACCACCATCTTGGATTTTGATAGTTTAAAGTTTGAAAAGCAGAAAAAAGAAGTGTAAGTTTGAAAAGCAGAGAAAAGATCCCTCTTTCATTTGTCAGACATAGATTAATCTTTGGTGGGCGCCAAGATCCCTCTGGGATCTCTTGTTTATAACTAGGATTTCTATGGCAGATTTCTTTATTTAAAATTGTACACAGGTCTCTACACTGCTGCCTCAATTTGAAAGACCAATATCACGGAGATCACTATGCACCATTCCAGGAACAAGATGACCAGAGTAATGAAGAACAACCAGGACAGATTCAGGATGAAGAAATACCACACTAATCACAACACAAATACATATATATCTATGTGCTTGGGTGTGATGCATGTATTCTTATAGACCACTACCACATATTAATTGAAAAGTGAAAAATATTTCAGAGGAGAAACTGCACACCCAACAAAATTTAAATTACACCTACCACTTTTGAAAAATTAAAATGTCTTTTTTCATTCAAGTAATATTCAAACTCTGTCCATGTGATGACCAATGGGAGTAGTTCACTATCACGTGATACCCTATAACGTTTGTGCGGGACTTTTTGTTTCTATTGGTGATGGAATGACGTCAAAGGACGATATCTCGCGCTAATGTCATGTCAGTGAGAAGATTACATAGATCGAGTTACTTTCCATCACCATAGGAGAAACTAGTCCCCCACAAACATTATCGGGTATCATGTAGCATGCGATTTAGTCCAATTGTAATACTATTACAAAGGGCAATAACTCTGTAAGATGTTAAGCTGCATATTCTCAATACTTTGTTTGTTTGTTTGTTTGTTTGAGTTTTACGGCCCATCGACAACTAAGGTCATTTAGGGCCAAACTACAAGTCATGCATTAATATCAGGATAAAAGATCAGGGTAAGAAAAGGCAAGTAAGGACTAAAACACAGATTGTAAACGTTTATTTGATAAAAAAAAGGTTTGCATGGGATAAAATAGTTTTGGCTAAAACACATGAGAAAACTCATGCACAATGTTGATGAAACGATGAAATGTTGAGTTGATACGATGATATGATGAGAAAACGTTCATATTTTGTTTAAAATACCGATCTCTTTGAGATAATTGAAAATACGATTATGTCTCACGGCATGAAACAAAGTGTACATGTCGGAGACATCATAGTACTTATCTCGTATGTGTTTAAAATCAATACAATGGGATAAAACATGCTCCACTGTGAGAGGAGAATCACATGCATGGCATGTAGGAGGATCCTCCCCTCTCAATAGATAGGAGTGTGTAAAATATGTGTGTCCAATTCGGAGCCGAGAGAGAACAACTTCCTCTCTGCGGTCTCTCCGACTGGACAGGTTAGGATTAAGTGTAGGTTGTATTTTAAACAGTTTATTGTTTGTTTCGGTAGACCACCTTTGTTGCCAATGGTGTTTAATGGCTGACTGAATGTAAGGTTTGATGTCGGTGTATGGTAGTTTCAAATGTGTTTGTGCTAGGCGAAGAGCTAGTAAGCTTGGTGGATATTACTTAAGTTGTTGTGTTCAAGTAAAGTTAACACACAACAGACAACAAACTTGTCACCATAACCCATGATCAGGTGACCTAAATACATCTAGTCAATACTGACATCATGTTCTTCACTTGGAATTTAACAAATTTTTTTCTTATTTCACTGCCATATATGGTTATAACAAACTTTTGTGCTGTTAAATTTGTCTGTTTTCATTATCAATAAAACATGTTTTTAATTGTTTACGGTATTACCAGATATTTTCTTGTAAACAGTAATTAAACTAAATAGAATCAACATAACATTTTGCACATCGGCAAACACTAATTGATTCAGAGATGATTGTCTGTTACTTTTACTGAAACGTTTCAAAAATAATGTATGGCTAGAACACCGACTGAATTTCCTTTGAACCATTTCTATTTTATTTCAGATGCAAAGAAATTGTCTTTTCTTCATATAACTGACCCATTCAGCCATGTCATTAACTGACCCATTCAGCCACATTATAAATATCGTAAGTAACATGTAACAAGAGGCCCAGAGGGCCTGTATCACTCACCTGGTTTTTTAGCTCACCTGGCCCAAAGGGCCGGTGAGCTTATGTCATGGCGCGGCATCCATTCGTCAACATTTCCTTTAAATCGCTACTAGTCAGGAGGGGTGGGGCCCAATAGGAGAATTAGAGGTAAATCATATAAATCACTAGTTGTCCTAGAGTTCTGCATGGATTGTGACCAAATTTTGCCCAAAACATCCTTGGGGGAAGGGGAACAGAACTGGTATTAATTTTGGCTCTGACTCCCTGGGGGCAGGAGGGGTGGGGCCAATAGTGGAATTTGATGTAAATATTCAAATTCCTACAGAAAAGAAACAATGAACCTGTATTCAGTACATTACTTGGCATTACAAACCAGGTGAGCGATACAGGCCCTCTGGGCCTCTTGTTACAATTTTTAATCCCCACCCTATAAGGATGCTACCATTGCATTACGAGTGCTCTTCAATGCTGTTTCTGAGAAGAAGTCATTTATATGGAAATAGCCAATTTGACTCCTTTTGACCTGATCCCATCAGGCCCTAAGGGGGTTAGCCCCATCATTTGTACAATTTTGAATCCCCACCCTATAAGGAAGCTACCATTGCATTATAAGTGCTCTCCCATGCTTTGTTTCCGAGAAGAAGTCGTTATATGGAAACGGCCAATTTGACCCCTCCCTCAGACCCCCTGAGGGTCAGCCCCATCATTTGTACAATTTTGAATCCCCACCTTATAAGGATGTTAACATTGCATTATTGGTGCTATCCCATGCTTAGTTCCAGAGAAGTCATTTATATGGAAGTAGCCAAATTGGCCCCTTTTGACCCCACCCCTCAGGCCCCATCATTTGTACAATTTTGAATCCTCACCTATAAGGATGCTACCATTGCATAAGGAGGGCTCTCCCATACTCAGTTGCAGAGAAGAAATCATTCATATAGAAATAGCCAAATTGACCCCGCCCCTCAGGCCCCCAGGGGGTCAGCCCCATCATTTGCACAATTTTGAATCCCAACCCTATAAGGATGCTACCATTGCATTATGAGTGCTATCCATGCTTAGTTTTAAAGAAGTTGATTTATATGGAAATAGCCAAATTGACCACTTTTGGCCCACTCCTCTGGCCCCTTTGGGATCAGCCCCATCATTTGTACAATTTTCAATCAGTAACCCATCAGGATGCTACCAGTCAAATTTTGTTGAATTCCGACCAGTGGTAACGGAGAAGTCGATGGTTGACGGACGAACGCCGGACGCCACGGTATGGCATAACCTCACCTTGGTCCTTTGGACCAGGTGAGCTTATAACACTATATTTTGACGTCACAGGTAGTTATGAAGTCATAACCAATATATGACACTATGATTTTCTTTGTTAACGGAAACAACACATTGGAGCCAGATTGCTACTGTTTTATATAGATATGAAATTCAAAGTTTTGTTTCTATTTCCAGGAATAAAAGTCATGTGATAAATAGAATCTTACACTCGTGACTATGTAATATAAAATTAATTAAAATAATTTGATATGCCACTAGCCTAAAGAATTTGTTCAATAACTTTCATATTACACAGGCACTCCTGTAAGATCCTCTATTTCTGGAAAGAGTAACTACTTCTACTACCTTGATATGAGTCATTGACAAAACAACACAGAATGACGGTCTATTCCATTTAATATTTACAGAATTCAATAGTAATATCAGACACCTACGTCATCTTTTCAAGGTATCTCGTAACACTGTACAAAATGTTTCAACTTAAATTAATATATTCAAAGTATGTGATTGGAAAAGTTCTTCCAAATATATTTACAGTTCATGCACTTAAGTTTCTGCACCAGTAGTTCACAGTATAAAACTATACCACCAAATGGTATATCAATCAAGGAAATAAACTTCTGATGAACAGGAAAAAAAAAACAAGATTTCAATTCTATTGATGATTACAAATCCACAGCCAATTCTTAGCATTTTGTCCACATTTAAGATTGGTCCATATTCAACATCTGGTCAAAATTCAACATCCAGTCTATATTCCACATCTGGTCTCTATTCAACATCTGGTCTTGGTCTCTATTCCACATCTGGTCCCTATTCCACATCTGGTCCCTATTCACCTGTCTATTTGACTCTGTACAACATCTTCCTCTGCATCCTGTGTTGTACTTCTCCACGTCTCATCATGAAGTGTAGTACTTTGTATATAGATCGCTCAGGGTATTTCTACAAAATTTAAGAATATTCACAGTACATCTTTTGTTTGTAACAAAGTAATTAAATTAAATTAATTAAACTAGAACACTGACACGTCAGAAAGGGCCCCGCTATGTGTCTGACGTGCTTAAGTGGAAAAGTAGTATTTTGACAACGAATTCTTCCGTGTTAGCTATATGTTGCTAATAAATAATTAATGTCAACATTAATTGGGAAACCGATGATGGTACATTATTATAATTCTTTGGAAAAAGTCTTCCAAGTATTTAACTTGAATCCTGATTCCAAGCTAACATTACATTAAGAGCATACAATTAACTCAAATAAATTTGACCTTGACCTTTGACTTAGTAACCTTGGCCCATGACCTTACCTTTGGACAGTCAACTCCTTGTTTAATTCTGAACAACTTTGCATCATAATGTTATAACAAAATGTTTATCAGTTAAGAGCAACAACATTGTGATTTTTTTAAATGTTAAAATCCAAGATGGCCGATTTTTTAATTTAATTTCAGCCTGAAAAATTACCAAGCAGATCTAGGATGGATGGGGAATCATCATGTAAAATATGGGGAAAATACTCCACTCCCTTCCATCATTAATGTGCAAAAGAAAAAAAAACGGACGGACGGACGGACAGACGGACGGACAACCTGATTACTATAGGGCACCCGCATCTCGATGCGGGGCCCTAATTAAAACTGGTTTTAAAATCATTAATAGATTCAAGTTACTAACTACACTAGTAACAGATTAATAGAAGAAAGATATCTCGCAATGGTAGAAATTTGCATGGGTTCATAGACAGAGTGCGAGAATCACATATAACATACAAAGTTTGTCAAATACTGGCCAGTCGACCTCTACACAAACGTTGATATAATTATGATATTACACAATTTCAAACAAAATCATAAAGCACATGCCTGCCATCTTTCTACACTCGTCTGTATCTTCTCTGGAAATAATAGGATAGCCCAGTGAATTACACTTCAGCAATAACTTCGAAAGCAAGATATATACAATGATTTCTTACCTGTCTTGTAAAGTCTTGAATGATGGCATGTTCGGATACTTGGGACCCGATGATAAATCGTCGCTTGATTTGTTTCTCAATCCTGCTTAGAAGCTCTTGATCCTCTTCAGTAGTGAATCCCTCCACACCTGAATGAAAAAGACAAACCAAATCATTCTTCTGAAAACAACATTCTCCCCAAGTACCACTAAATGGTCTTTTGGAAAAATAGCCTCAAGAAAAACTCTTGGGGAAAACAAAGTACAGTCCTTATTAATCAAATCAATGTTTGACTTTTTCTCTGCTTTCATTTTCTTTCTCTCTTAGAATACTGGGAAACAATGATTGTTTATTAGGGGTGGACTGATATCAAATGGATAAAGGGGATTTATAGATATCAATAATAAGAGGGATGAAGAGAAAACTGTTACATCCTGTGAAGGGCTTAAGAATGAACAAGACAAACCTGAGAGATTCCCAGACATAGCAGCATCCAAAGTGGACACTTGGAACAATCTCAAGGCCTCATCAACATCTACTTCTGTAGCAAAAGGCTGCATCCTCATTTTGGCCAGTGACTCTGATATTCTTATGATCGCCTCAAGTTGCCTATTCACATGGAAACAAATATGAAATTACACAAAATATTGATGTCACTTTACAATATGAAAATTGTTCAGATTAAACAGCTACTGCTTGTTTAAGAATGGATATAAATCAATGGAGAAAAAAGAATCTATTCATATTTCTCTTCTTGGACAGATTTATCTCTATCTTGCACTAGATGTAGAAGCAATATGCAAAACTTTTAGTTGTGTAGTATACGTATGTAACAGGCTGAGCACATGTCTTAATACCAACCTTACAGTAATTGGTATACTGATACGCTTCCCTGTTTCCCGTTCATACTCGCTGGCACTGTTCCTCATCAACACATAGCGATTCTTCAACTTTTCAGCAGCTTCTACAGCCAGCCTTGGACCACATCTCCTACAACAGCGACAACAAGTTTATAAATAGTCGACTTTACATTGAAATTACAAGATAATTCATTCATCAGAAGAACAGCTCTTCATGTTTTTATTTGTTAAGGACTTAATTCATCAAACAGCACTACTTCAACAATATAGTAATTTTAGTTGTTAAGATTTCAGTCAAATAGATTTCTTTTACTTTTTAACTTCATAAGGGGATGAAAGAAATTTTCTTTGCAAACTGTGTGAAGCTGCTTCTCACAAGTTTGTAAATATAATTTATTTCATAACCCAATGAAGTTAAAAACAGTTTCATACAACAATGCTTATAATTAAAGCTGACAATGTTAGTTAAAAAGCAAGCATTTGAAATTAAAAAAAAAATAATGATTTTTTTTTTTTTTTAAATGTTTCTGAGACATTCCCCAGTTATGACAGTGTCGTCTCCAAGGAAGTGGCAGCCATTTTTATTTTTGCTTTGCTTAGTTACCTTCACTGGCCAACCCCCTATATAAAGCATGGGACTAGACACATGTGCATCATTTCAAACATAACTTGTCTCGTAAACACATGCCCGATATTGCAAATAACAATGTCAAACTGAAAATAAACACTGCACTCACCTGACAAGGTTTCTTTGAAATAATACATGAATGTGTTGTAAGCTAAATCCCAAATAATATCCAAAACCAGCTAATGAAACACTTCAATATACACTAGGTTTTACACGTACAACGATACCTGTGTTTTCTTGGTACAGTATTTGTCGCTTGTTCGGGACAGGTAGTCACGTACACATGGCCAGTCGAGTACATCGGTTACGATAATATACGTGGAGATATGTGGAAGGTTAATCATTTGGATTTCTATTCATTTGTGTGGAAATTTTATTTTGACAAACATGTAAATGACAGCTCAGAGGATTTGATGTATTTTGTTACCTTTACCCCATATACCTAAGTGTTTTGTTTACGTAATAGTAGGTGATACACAATGGACAACTGCCAGGTGTGTATGTACGTGTATAGACTGAGCGCACGTGTGTCGATTTAAGGGTCGGTGAGAGCACCGGATACAGACAGAGCGAAAAACAAAAATGACTGACCTCGATAAGGGGTTGTCTCATAAACAATTCTTGAAATACAAGTGTGCTTAATTTTTTTTTAACTCAACTTAAAACTTTTTAACTTGCATTATGAGCTTTAAGCTTTCAGACTACTTGATAACATAAAATATGCTTAAATGTACAATTCCATTGATTTTCGAATGGATTATTTTTTTCTAAATCAATATGCAAAATTGACGTATCTACAGTGACATCATGATAACATTACGTTTCTGTGCCATTCTCTGATATTTTCTTCATAGTAGGATGAAGAAAAAGAATCTGCCATTCAGAAAGTTTAGTTAAAAATAAAAACAAATGAAAATTAATTATTATGTTTTAAGTGTTGAAGGGAAAAATGATTTACAGTTTATATTATAATGAATGCAGTACGTACGTTCTACAGAAGGATATATATTTCTTAAGTGTGAGCAAGTTGATCTCCCCATCTGCCTGTTCCTCCGACATTTGAAGTGAGTTCAAATGGACATTCATGACATGCTTGGCCAGAATCTAAGGTAACAAAAGGACAATTTATAAATAACTGTACCCAAACATTTAGAAATCGCTAACAGTATTCAACTGACTGTTTTATTCCTTTTAAACATATTACAACATCATCTATGGACTATTATGTTTTAGATGTTTAATGGGGTTTTACAAAGAATACTGACTGTGTCTCTCTCTTCATTGTGTTCATCCTTAACGATGAAAATCATGTCAAATCTGGACAAGATGGTGGGCATGAAGTCGATATTCTCCTCTCCCTTGGTTTCATCCCATCGGCCATACACACTGTTAGCAGCAGCCAGGACTGAACATCTCGAGTTCAAGGTCGTGGTGATTCCAGCCTACAAATAAAATATTATTTCTTAAGTTTAGATTCCATGAAAGGTAAACATTGCTTTCAAATCACATCATTTCTCCCCAAAAGCCAGGTTGTAATTTGTAATAATCCAATCTCAAAAGCTACGTTCTCTCAGCCTTGAGGCTATATAGAAAACAAGAGGCCCAAGAGGCCTTGACGGTCGTCACTTGAGTGCTGCTATAGAAAGAGAATTGCAAAGTTGGTTCAAATCAATAGAAATTATTTACCAATTAAATAAACTATAAAGTTGAACTTTCGTATTAGAATTTCTATTTTTTGTTTTTCATTTTGATAGTTGGTGAAACCTGTGAATTCAGAAGAAGATTTTTGAAATTTTAGCCATTTTGACCCCGCCCCTCTGGTCCCTGGGGGTCAGCCAGGACAAATATGGATATGGTGTTAAAATGCTATTTCAGGCTAATAATTCTAACTCAGTTTGACTCATTTCCTATTAAATCTAAGCAAATAATGTTCATAAATGTGTTTTTCCTATATAGACTATAGTAAATTTGACCCCCTCGCCAGGGAAAAATCGGAGATCCCAGGGCGATGAAATTCACAATTTGCCTTAAGACCTTCCAATCTATGAAGAGTATTTAGTTCCATCAAATCTGTGAATTCAGAAGAAGATTTTTGAAGTTTTAGCCTACTTGACCTTTTTTGGCCCCGCCCCTAAGGCCCCTGGGGGTCCGCCAGGACCAATATGGATATGACGATAAAATGCTATCTCAGACCCAGTTTGACTAATTTCCTATGAAAAATAAGCAAATAATATTCATAAATATGTTTTTCCTATATAAACTATAGTAAACTTGACCCCCTCCCCAGGGGGAAACATGAGACCCCAGGGTCATATAATTCACAATTTTTGTAAAGAAAATTTAGACCTTTCCATCTATGAAAAGTATTTGATTCTATCAGTTCCAGAATTTCAGAAGAAGATTTTTGAAGTTTTAGCTTATTTGACCCCTTTTAGCCCCACCCCTAAGGCCCTCGGAGTCAGTCATGGAAAATTTGTTAATAGGATTCAATGGCCATTTCATAGGAATAATTCTGACATTTGACTAATTTCCTTTTACAAATGACCAAATAATGCTCAAAAATGTGTTTTCTCTATATAAACTATATTAAACTTAACCCCCTCCCCAAGGGGAAACCGGAGACCCCAGGGTCATATAATTCACAATTTTTGTAATGGACCTTTAGACCTTTCTATCTATGAAGAGTATTTGATTCCATCACATCTGTGAGTGGAGAAGATTTTTGAAATTATAGTCAATTTTACCCCTTTTGGCCCCTCCCACAGCCCCCAGGGGGATGGGGACCATATAATTCACAATTTTGATTGGCCTTATGCCTCAGAAGGTTTGTGCAAAATTTCATTGAATTTGCTTCAGTGGTTCTTGAGAAGAAGTCAAAAATGTAAATTGTTTACAGACATACGATGGACGACGACGGACAAAAGGCGATTAGAATAGGTCACTTGAGACTTCATTTCAGGTGACCTAAAAATATTGTAAATAAGGCCTACCTTTGCGATGGATATTGTCTGTTGTTCCATAGCTTCATGTATAGCTACTCTATCATCTTCTCTCATTTTATCGAACTCATCAATACAGACGACTCCACCGTCAGCCAGTACCATGGCTCCACCCTCCATTACGAAGCTGCGCGAAGACGGGTCTCGGATGACGGAGGCAGTCAATCCTGCTGCACTGCTTCCCTTACCAGAGGTGTAAACAGCAATAGGGGACACCCTTTCTACAAACTTCAGCAGCTGAGACTTGGCTGTACCAGGGTCTCCCAACATCAGGATGTTAACGTCGCCCCTTCTTGTTAGGCCATCAGGTAGTCTAGTAAACCACAGGAGGGAATGAAAGTTATTGCAATATGCATTTTTTCTGATGTCATTCCAATGCAAAATTTATTCGCAGTATTGGAACAAGAATTTTCTCAGAAACAAGCAGCAAAGCCAGTATCACACAGTTGATGTTGATAATGCTGGGAGGCTGTAGTAACCATACCTAATCATATTTAAAAACAATTTATGTGATGTTTTTCGTTTGGATAAAATTGTTTGAATAAATGCATTGATACACACTTAACTAGTGTAAAGAAATGCATTTATTTAAATATTCAAATATAAAGATAATTGGAATTTGCTTTAGAAGTTGATTTGTGTGAATTCCTCAGGATTCTAATCCATTATAACCTACCTCTTCCTAGACCCTCCAAACAGCAATGAAGCAATCGCTTTTTTCATATCAATACAGCCGTAGATTGAAGGTGCAATGCTCTTAGCAATGGTCTCGTATATATTTGGGCTACTAGCCAGTCGGCGGAACTCTTCCTCTTCAGCTGGAGTTATAGGAGAGTTAGTACTCCTACCAGAGCCATCTGTGTCTACCTGAATCCCCACCACACGGAAGTATGGACTGCGGATACCAACATTGACCTTGTCTCGTGTATTCTTCTGTAATCACAAATCATTCAATATATGTATAATGAAGTCTATTTTTTCCCTCCAACAAGTTTGAAATTTCACCATTTTAAAATTCACTACTGTTGATCACTTAAACAAATGAATGGTTTTATCAGTGCTATCTTCAAGTAGAACTGTTTATGAATCATACCATGTCTGATTAGTACCTTAGAGCTTTGGAAGGCTTTCTTGATTGAGAACACACCGACCACAGTCACCCTATTACCAGGCACAACTCGGTCACACAGATATCTGTAAACATCAATAAAAATGTAGTAAGTCTACATTCTTTTTCTTAAACCTAATTCAATTTCAACAATAAGTTTCAGTTTTCCATTATGCTCCATACCTTTATCCCTTATTCACAAATCACAACTTTAAATCTCAAAAGTCAAAAGTAAGTTATACAGAATAGAAAGCACAGTTACACAGTTACACATGTAAATGCATCAAAAACATGTAAGCATCAATAATGAATGTTGCAAAGTGTTGGCTTCTAGATTGCATACATTCCACTGTGAAAAAGCATGAAAATGGGTGCTATAAGACTACTCACCTATCACAATACAACTGCATGTGACGAGGCAGTTCCCCGTTGGGGACAGCCTCCGGTGCTTCCTGCAGCTTGAGGTTCTGAAAATCCACACATTTACACTTGTCTGGTACTATGAAGAAAGGATCAATAGGACATTTAGGTCGGCCAGCTTGCTCCCTGTAAACATAATAAGAAAGATGCGGATATTGATGAATCAAAGTACTGAAAGTACTAAATGGCTCGGTCTCAATGATTGGAGGATATATTTCTAAAGTCAACATTTTTTTTGGACAATAAGAAATAAAGTTTGCTAGTGTTCCTTCCAGTTTGGACTTTTGAGGATTCCTTGGACACCAAGGTGTTAAATAAGAAACATATACTAAACTCTTAGGAGCCCATTCTAATATTTCCTATGGTGTTATATGCCAAATGACTTTATAGCATCTTTAACCTTTTCCTTGTTAATTTGATGTCAATTAAAATATCCATTCTGAATTGCTATTCTCATTAAGTTCCTGGGACCAAAGTATCAGTTAACAAGTATTGTTTTGCAGCAGAGACAGACAAGAGGCATATTTTTCTATGCCAAAATGTCTTAAATATAGAATATGTCAGTCCTCAAGAAGACTTATCAATATAGTCATACCATTTCTGAATAAACTGGTCAATTGGTCTACTTTTAACAAGTTTTTGTAATTAGTCTTTTGTAAAACAGCAAGTTGATTGATATATCCAAACGTGATTTAAACTAGCTCTGATAAAATATCTTAAACATCTTACAGCCATTTAAACAAGAGCTGTCGGAGAACAGCAAAGCTCGCCTATTCAGAAGAAGTTGTTGTTCAAGTATTTACTATTTAAACATGGAAATATGACAAATTAACAGACTAAAAAAACCTAAAGGGCTTCAAATTGGTTGTATTATCACGTTCAGCATCCATACACATTAGGAAAATAAAATCATAAACATTTATGATGACTTAAGCTTAAACAATAGACAAAATAGAAACTTGCTCAAAAACTTTAACGTGAAATATGACAAATTAACAGACTCAAAAAACCCCTAAAGGGCCCAAAATTGGTTGTATTATCACGTTCAGCATCCATACACATTAGGAAAATAAAATCAGAAACATTTATGATGACTTAAGCTTAAACAATTGACGAAACAGAAGCTTGCTCAAAAACTTTAACGTGAAATGGGACGCCAACGCTGACGCCGACGCCGGGGTGACAACATTAGCTCCCCCTATTCTTCGAATAGGCGAGCTAAAAACGTCTGGTCTATTTTCATGTTAAGTATACATTATGCCAAAAAGTAATCATTCTACATTTTATTCCAATATCAATTGGGTATCTAGTTAGCTCGCCATAAACCATGAATTGTTTTATACACTTTTTTAACTTGAGGAAATTACAAATGATTTTTTCTACAATATTTGTGTTTTCAAATCCCCATACTTCTGATGAGTATAATAAAACTGGCATTACAAGTGACTAAAATATTTTCAGTTTAAAATCAACAGGAAGGGATACATTCCTTTGTTTCTTAAAAATAGTAGACACTGATTTAATTGTTTGTTCAGCAGTTTTTTTTCCTTTTCTTTAAAAACGCTACCATTAATGTTAAAAAATATACATAGATATGTATACCCTTCTTATCAAAATAATTCTATATCCCATAACGTAAACTGGTGTTGTTGGGCCAATTTACGTTTTGAGAATATTACAACTTTTACCTTTCTGATATATTAGATTATAATTTCCATGTAATGCAATAATGTAATGCAATATTATTCAAATCCGTTAACATTTGTTGTAGAACAGTGTCATCGCCATATAAAATGATAAAAGTTTGGGATACATTTCAATATTATCTGTAAATAATTTGTCAATAGTTGTCAGACAATTAACATTCTTTTTCCGCCAGATAAGATTCCAAGTCATCAAGGTATATTGAAAATAGGAAAGGAGATATAAATAAGGTACCATACTGTGCATGTATATGTTCAATGTAAATTAACAATGTAAGCTGATCTTGCAGAATTGCCTTACAGCGTTATAATAAATGCAGTTGTCTCATTGCATTGGATATAATTGATTTAAGGCAGTTCATGTGGCGACCGAAAAAGGTAAAATCACCATTTTCAGAGTGATCAGAGAAGATTGATAGTCAAGGAGGGAAAACATAAGACAACCTGTGTTATGCAAATTAATATCTAATTTATTTTGAATAAAGTATGCTGAAGATGATGATTAGTGTATTATTAACAATAATCTTAATATGTTTTCTAAAAATACTAACAACTAATGTCATATTGTGTTATAAATTCAATGTTTTATTTATTCTTTTTATTTCAAGCATGTAGATGTCATAGAAAATAAACAAATACCAAGTATATGCATATTAAAGTAAAATTCACAAATCACAACGCTAATGTGTATTGTATATATGGAATGAAGATGATGATGGTAATTATTTGGATCAAAAATGTTTACAACATTAAATGTATTATATATATGGAATTTGAATATGATGATAGTAATTATTTTCATATCAAAAACTATTACAGTATTAAGCTACCACAGTTGAAAATGATTTCTTTCATTTTGTTCACACATTTTTTCTCCTGGACTGGTTCCAATTGAAATGATACTTGCATGTAGACATTCTGTAAAACATAAGAAAATAATAAATGTATTAACAGAGTAATTACCGAAAAGGCTAATATCATATAATTAAACATTTTTTTTTATAAATAACAATACCAGTTTAGAGTAAATATTATTGAAATTTATTTTCTGTTGTTCTTTAGTCCTCCTGTTCTTTAGAGTTTTGTCCTTCATAAATTGATTGTAATACAGCAGTTGTCATATAATGTATCTGATAATGTGCACACAGAAGTATAAGTATATGCATATGCATGTGTGCATGGGCACGGTGATAAGTTTATTTTGCCGAGTAAAAAGTTCAAAGAACTAGTATTGTTCATACTCAAAGATGTAATCGCACTAAAAACAGTGATCGTGTAGGCTTTTGTGTGATTGCATTTGTAAGGGGTGTATCTCTGAACGCCAACATTTTGGATTTAGCTGTAGGGTAGTTTGTTGTGACAGTGGTTATAGTCTTTTTCCTAAAGGCAGACCAATGCCACAGGTAAATTTACCTGTAAAAGTTACCTGTGTTGATACTTATCTAAATGTATATTGATTAATTTTTATTTCAATAAGTGTTCATATTT
Source organism: Argopecten irradians (assembly GCF_041381155.1). Taxonomy (NCBI): domain Eukaryota; kingdom Metazoa; phylum Mollusca; class Bivalvia; order Pectinida; family Pectinidae; genus Argopecten; species Argopecten irradians. The sequence goes on from NC_091136.1 coordinate 55,749,430, forward strand.
AATATCAGATACATATATACATAATATATGTTTCTGTTAATATCTATGAAAATATAACAATAGAATCTATGAATGAAATTAAATTAAATTCACAATGATTTTATTTCAAGAATTTTAAAGATTTCCTTGATATATCTAAAATCTCTGGTATAAATCTCATTAGATTTTCAATAGATTGATACTAAAATCAAGCAAAATTCTTTGAAACTTATTTCATATGAAAGTAACTTAATTTCCCATTCAGTAATATAAAAGAAAAAAATCCAAAAAGGAATTATCCAATTTCAACTTAGTGTAACACCAATTCGATTAAAAGTTTGAAATAATATAAGCATTTTGCCTGTTGAAACGTGATATATTTCAACAAGGTCTTCCATATATGTTTGTTAAGTGACCTTATATACATATATAGTAGTACATGTACATGTAACATCTGCGTTAATAACCTACCAAAGAGTAAGTGAATTTATGTCAAATATGATTTCCAAATTTTACTTGTACTTGACTGACCTTTTTAAGTTAACAGAACATACAATATATTTTGAAAGTTGCATTGGGATGCATCATTTATCATAATTATATAATTTTCCTGCTTTCTTATCCTAAGATGGTATATCTAGATCAGCGTGATGTTACATTATAATGTAAATGTATGTCATTATAGCAAAAGAGCACCCAATAATTAAACTGTTGTCCGTTAACAGCGCAGTAAAATTATATATTTTTGTGCATGTTAGAAATAACATATAGATTTCTTTCCTATGGTTGAATTTCGGTCAAACATTGTTACTAGATACAAATTGGTATATGTACTATAATCTTTAAACAGAAAAAAATAGAAAACTGTTAATTTGGTATTCTGAGCACTAAAAGTTTGCAACATTTTGAGAATTACAAGACCTTCAACATATGGACTTGAAATAATTTTGCCAGTATTGCAACATTAACATCTATAATGTGTATTAAAATGAATATGGTTAAGACCCTAAGTAACAGTCTTCAATCTCATTTCATTTAGTATTTTTACATTATTAAGTGACTTCTAAAAATATTTTGTATCAAAAATACATATAGAGCATTAAACCCCAATGATATATTATTACCAATGTTTATAAAACATCATATATGTGTGTTTGTGTCGGCTTCAATAGATTACCAACTTAAACTATAATCAACAGGTTAAAATTTCCGACAATATTAATTTAAACTTTTGTGATATTGTTTTTCTCCACTCATTTTCTAACCAAATACTTCACGGTGTACGTCTATGCGATAAGAGAAATCATGCGCAACTATGCACGGTCACAAGAAATGAAAGTTGGATAAGAATGTAGCCCTACTGGAACTCCTATGTCAAAACAGAATACTGTTACATTAATATATACACTGATCAAGAAACCTGTTTTTCTGATAAAATTGAGATATGATTTGTAAAAAAATATTTCACCTGGAACTCAAAATGCATCGTTCTTAATAATCCACATGTAGCTCCATATTAATTCTTAGCATATTAAAGCACTGATTATCTTTGATTAATAATTTACGTTGTATATAATACGGAATATATTGAAGGAATTTTTATCCAAAACCCACCAATGTTACCTATGATACTGATTGAAATACATGTAAATCTCAAGTGACTTTACAGGTGAAAATAAAGACAGCTTATATGAAACAGTATATAACTGCCTTCCTATTGTTTCCTAAAACAACACCTACCTGTTGTTGATAAATATGTTGGCGTTAAGAGAACACCCCTTTGTAAGACTGTGCCAGGTGGTAGAGATTAGTTCCGCTCGAGTGATCACACAATGCAAGTGAGAATCGGGAGTATGTTTATGTAAGTTTTAATTACTAATCTCTGATGATTGTTGATAAAAGGATAATTTTCAGGATAATTGTTAAACATTTAACCGTTTTCTCCACGTTTGTTGTAGATTGAAACAGCTTTTTAAGTGCCGTTCTACGGAAGAATTATGAAAAAGAAATCGGCATTTTCATCGATCTACAAATGAAGTAGTCCAAAAAATCTCACTTCGAGTTATACGAACATTTTATGTATGATTTTTGTCATTCGGACCAAAAATACTTCGTTAATTACGTAGTTTACTAAATACGTTATATATATTATCAGAACGTCAAGCTCCTGTAGGCCTACATGTGATGAAAGTGGCTAAAATGTTTTTAGTGACAACCCTATACGTGCTTTAATATGTATATATAATCTGATAATGTATACATGTGCTTATAAAATTATCGATAATTATGGATGTGGTAAATATTCATACCTTATTAACTGCCGTAAGTTGGAAGATTACGCCAGCTTGGACATTTAGAAAATGTTCATCGTCTCTCACGCGCTATTTGATCAGTTTAACAAAGTTTATCCTAAATTTTCTTAGAGTTGTCTTTCTTCCATTGTGGATTTACACGTACATGTGGCATAACGCAGCCGTGATAAACAAATCTCCATTTCGTCCTGAGATTTATTTGCTCCCGATTCAAATTACAAAAATCATTATTGTAAAAATTTTGATGTTTGAGGTGAAACATTGATTTCATTTTTTCCGTTGCGGGATAATTGTCACTAGTAGGGACAAAACGCGTGGGGCGAAGCGAAGCATTTTTGGGACGAAACGTCTTCATGCATTGTCAACAACATTTTCGGGACGGAAAGTCTAGATACATTGTAAACAATTCAAGTGAAAACTTTCCAACCTAAGATCATTTGGATAGTGTATATGGTAAGGATATGAAAGCAGTTATCTACTTCTCCTATTTCAACATTACAGATACGCTTATTTCAGTAACTTTCATATTCAAAATTTTCTATTTAAAATTCCCGGTAAAATCAAAGTTGTTGAATACACTGCCGTTAGGAGCGCTAGTATCTGCGAGCAAGTTCTAAGCCAATCATATTGAGGAAATTGAACTGAAAGAGAATTTTGCAACCACGATCACAATGGCGAGGTGATCCTCGCCAAAAAGCACTCATATATTTATTTAAATTTCAAATCAGCATGCCAAAATTTAAATAAAACAAGAAAAGTGCAGCTCAAATGAGTATTTAAGGTTATTCCTATTTAGAGGTAGGATACATATAATATAACACCTACATTTATAAACGTTTTATTGTACAATGCTGAAAGCGAAACATTCAAAACTGAATCCTTTTAATACTATATAAGATGTATTTCAATTAAATGTACTATAAACACTTTTTTCTACTTTACTTACGTATTACATTTACGAGGAAGAGCATATCCCTCCATTCCGGGATTGACAGCAATATTGTTGAGGATGTTCTGGCAGCCTCGACACTGAAGTGTTAGCTTTGTGGCTTTAGCCTTGATACCAGAAGCTGCAATCACGATGCCAGGAATCTTCACCAATTTTGCCATTTGCTCAGACTGAAAAATGTGGTTAAAAACGTCCTTTGTATTGGTCTCAATGGGGCAGAATAATCATTTTTGGACCATTAAGTCTCAGCCAAAGCTAACAACTTGTAAACTTTGCACTAGGGCTAAAAATACTTGGTCACAGGCCACTTTTTCCAGATGCAGGAGAGATGTATTTATTTTTATTAGGGCTGGGTATTGGAAGGTCTATAACAATACGATACATATTGACAATACACTGAACTAATACATGATACGTATTGACAATACTCTTTTTCAAATTCAGTTGACCACTGTGTTTTGAATACTGTGACAATAAAAGACAATTTTGATAAAACATTCTATAACCAAGAAAAAGCTACCATACATTTGATTCAGTTTATCATCTGTGTTAATTAATTTCTGTTAATTTCTGTCAATTCGTATTCTCAGTTATGAGAAGGCATTTCTAATCCATCTAGGTGACACAGATGCCTTAAACACTTCCTATTGATTGAAATGCTCTTACTTGAATGATGTTTTAGAATAAATTTTGTTTGGAATTTCCTATTTCTATAACGAAAACAGTAGGGCGTGTTGTTAAAACGATACATCAAGTTTGCATATCGATATTTGATACACTGCTGAAAACCGATACATATCGGTATATAGATATTGATCCAGCCCTAAGTTTTATCATTTTGAACAAATGGTCAGGGTGTAGTGGGGCTAACTGTTACAGGTACTGACCTTGAGCTCTCGGATACTACAAGGATTAGCCGAGGAGTTGAGCATGACCTGTATATCTTCAACATCTTCATCTCCATCAGGGCGAGGCCGTGTAACCTCATCTGCCACTTCCTTGGCAGCATCTTCAAACTGAAATAATCACTTATGCTTACACATTTTGTAACTAAAGCATAATTCATGTCTTCTGAACAGCAACCTTTTTACAAGACAGAGTTGATACAATCTCTCATATAACCAAAAGGTACAAAAGGGCAATACTTTGTATTTTGTTTATTTCTTTCCTTTGTTATTTGTTTAATTTTTCCATACAACTGATTGGACATAGAGCAATAGCAACCACATGACACTGCATTTTGACCCTCACCGTAACTCTGCCCTGCAGGTAAGGCGATAAAATTGCCCCTATTTCATGTTCGTCAAAGGCGCCTAAATTTCTCTATTTCCTAACTCACTTCATTCTTAATTCCTAACGTCTCCCTTGACACCACTTCTCTTCTGGCCTTTTGTAGAGCGCGCACCCCTGTGAGGTAGGCTCTGGGTTGTCCCCTGGCCGAGACACACCAAAGTCTTAGTTCTGCTCCTGCTTAGCGCTCAGTAGTAAGGGCAGGGCCGCGGAAAAACTTTGAAATGTACTCATCTGTCGGACAAGTGCTTCATCAAAATCTACTTGTCCGAATGACATTTTCACTTGCCCTCAATATTTGTCAGATAAATAAGTATACGTGACTGTATATATTGGGTAGCTACTGTTGTAGCGGAATAGATATCGCCTTCTGACTGACTTTTCGGCTACTGCAAGGTCCCTCTATAAAGGAGTGAGAAACCAAATCAGGTACGACCGACCATCGATTATGTCTTGTCAAAAATGATTCCGATCAAACACAGCTTTGATACATACCTGGATGTTAGAAGGGGATGTTATTCTAGCTGTAGACTTTGAGTTTTTAACTTTATCGCCATTATTTAATCAGATATATGTATTTGAATCTAATGTTGACAATTTCTTGGTAAACTACCGCCGTGCATGTGCCAACCTCCGGGAACATTACCTTAGAACCAATAAATGTACTCAGCCTACTAAACCTTTCGGCCGGGTACGAATTGGTCCCTATATATATGGGCAAAGAAGTAATTCTAACAGTGTGGACAAAATATTGTCGAATTTTCGAAGGAGTCTGCCCCTTTGTCAAGACACAAAAAGAACAAATAAAATTACATTTTAAGGACGGCCCATAGGTATTTAGCAGGCTTGTAAGTCAAAGATCCACTATAGACTAATATATAGAGAACAGTAAAGGACTCCTCCGTGATGCAAAATTGGGTAATTTAGTTCAGTGTTGTAAAAAAAATATTCAGCCATATATCTCAACAGCTTCAGTCTTAATTGAAAGTTAAGATGTTAAACTTCTGGATGATATCAGGAAATCCTACTGAACCAGGGGTGTAAAAATCCACTAGCCCGACGCCCGGGGCTACCAAATTTTCAGCTTGGGCTAGTGGAAATTTTAGCCATACTAGCCCGGGGCTAGTGACTTTTTTTCAAAGATATCTCAAAACGAAAAACATCAATATTTAGTCATAATAACACTTTAAAACATTGCAATTCTATGTAATATTTGTATCTAACTTTAAATATTAATCTGGAGTCATGTTGTCTAATTTATTTACGACTGTAGACAGGTACAGTACAGTAGACCTCCCGATCACCACAGTGAATAGTGATGCATAGCATTTCATGTGAAAGTTACGTAATTTGCAACACAAGTTCTAGAAAAACAATATACAAACCATCAAATAAGTCATCTCAGCTATCAGATCAGTAAATTTTAATAGTTACAAAAACGATGTTAAAGAACTGGAATCTATTCCTCAAAAAGTCGGCAGCAAAGCCATGCCAGGCAGCCATATTTGTTATGGTTATTCTAATATCCGGGTCAAAGATCGGAAATCCAGAATCCGGTTTCAGGATTAAAAAAAATCTAAAAATTGTGTTCTAGAAATATCACAGATTAAAGTTTTCTTAATGTTTATTTTAATTTAAATAAAAAAAAAAGTAGATGCAAATAATAAAAAATACTCACTCAATTAAAAATATTTGAATTTATACAGTATAAAAATACTGGTATTATAAATTTTTCATTTTGTTTGGCTGGGCTAGTAGATATTTAGGCCGGGCTAGTGAGATTTTGGTGTCTACTAGCCCTGGGCTAGTGCTTTGAAATACATTTTTACACCCCTGTGAACTAGTCTACTTTTTTCACAAACAGCCTCGAAACTTGAAAAATTGATTAATTTCCCTTTATCGGACACGATTGAGAACATTTTTGCAAACGAAAATGTCTATTCGCTATACTGAAAACATGGCAGCCTATATATATATAAATATATAGCTACAATTACATTCTTTGACATAATCAAACATCAGGTGAAAACAAACATATTTACTTGTTTGACGCTTCGTTCAAATCCCACTCTCGTGGTCCTTATGTCATTTTTCAGCGCTAATAGTTATCCGGGTCAGATTGACGGGGCCATTTTGCCACGTATGTTGAAAGTTATTTAAAGCCTAATCTCATTGGTCGGTTGGTTTTAACTCTGCCAATGAATTTAGGCTTTACATAACTTTCAAGACGGACCATGGTCGAAAAGCGATTTGAATGGTCCACCATATGATGATAGTGAGCTCGAGCTAAAAAAATAACCAAATCAGAGCTCATGTAACACTCTAATTACAAATAGTTATGATCATGTACTCCTACATTCCTAATCTATCTGCTTACCAATGGCAAATGTTCTGCAGGAAGCTTGCCAAGTTTTTCTGCCAAAGCTTCATCAAAGCTGGTCACATCTTGCAAGTCAATTTCCAACCAATATTGCCCAAGATTGTAGTTTCTTTTCAACTGATCTCTGAAAAATTATTTCAATTCAATTCAAAATATTTTAATGAATATCAAAAGGATTGGATAACGGGCAGTGTCTAACTGCTATATTGATTCTTTCATAAAAACAGTATACATGGCATTATTAAATTGTGTACTATAAGCTGTGTACTGTATCTGCGTCTATAATATATTGCGGCAAATGATTCCATACATCTATAAATCTGTTGCTGAAGAAATTCTTTCTTAACTCTAAATTACGTTTCTTAAAAAATTCTCAGAATGACCTCTCGTTTTACTATTAATGTCCATTTGGAAAAAGTTCTGTTATTCTACAATCTTATTTTTTAAAACTATTTTAAAAGCATTGATAATGTCCCCCTCTAGTTCTCCGATGTTGTACAGTTGGAAGATTTTATCTAGGCGTTCCTCATATGTAAGGTTTCTCAATGCCAGAATAAGCTTTGATGCCCTTCTTTGCACGTTCTCAATCAGTTCGATGTCTGCTACATGATATGGGTTCCATACACTTGCCGCATATTCCAGATGTTGTCTGGCGAGTTTTTAATAATCCTAATTTGAACATTGACTAGGTAATCAAAATATACAAATGATCTGCGTAACAATCCCACTAAGCTGCTCGCTTCCAGTGTCTCAGCGATACATAAATATGGGTAATCTATAAATATAAACTTTAAATTAAACATATACATATTATAAAATAGTAAGTTATGATTTCCTACTATGCTGTTGACTAATGATTTTTTTGTTTCATTTCAAACGGCTAATGCCAGCTTGACTAAATAACACGAACGTGTCTCACCGATATCGATATGAAAAGTTCCCTTCGTGGAACTGCCTTATAAAATCTTTGAATCTCTTCTTAATTTGTTGTCTGTTGATCTGATTTTCGTCCGCTTGATCTTCAGATCCAAAATTGTCACTGAAAAATACGCCTGCATCATCAAATCCAGCCATCATGAACAGGTCCCACTTGCTTTGTTATGCTCACGTGTTCACATTTGGCGCGAAATATTTCCCGTAAAAATATTCATTTCCGGGTCATCAGGGTTAACGTTCGAGACCTATCTAAAAATTTAATGTAAACTGAAATGCGCCGAATGAGTACATGTTGGCGGGAAATCTATTCCGCGTATCTTGATCGATTTTCTATTACCGGATCACCATGTTTATTTGAATAATTAATAAAAGGGTGTTATTCCTTTGTGGAGACTCTATGTTATAAGATAGGAAAAATTATTGAACACAGGCACTAGTTCTGGCTGCTACTGCTAGGCTATATATATCTCGGTATGTACACGTCTCATGTAAGCATTGTATATCTACATGTATACTTTTAACTTAGCAACGGCGACCTTGACTTGGCGGCTTGCTGTTTGGGCCGAGGTAATCGTCTTATAACAAGTGACATCAATATTTGTACGGTAAAGTATTGTTTATGTTGTAGATACTGTTTTTCTAAACGTGATATGGAAATATAGATCTTGATTGAGTGTTCACAGTTGTATGATTTACTATAATGTTTTAGGTCTGAAAACACAATACGTGTCGGTGATTAACTCAGGTAATGATCTACAGAGTTTAATCTACATACGACATGTGTACCTGTTTATATATGTTGGCAGTCATGCGTACAAAGACATTAAAATTGTACCAGCTTACTTCGCCCCGTTACTGATTTGTCAAACCTTTAAATTAAATAGGAACTTGTATTTAATTAATCTATAATTATTATATATATTAGCGTAACCAAGGACGTATCACTTATAAATTCTTGACGTTACGTATCTTATTTGTATGATAAAGAGAGGCGATGAAATCAGGTGAAAGTTTGGGAAAGTGAAGGGGGAGGGGGTGATACAATAACATGTATGTATATTTTATTCGATCTGCTGCGAATTATCAGTAGATAATTAGTTACATAGGTCGCAACTATAGCCGGCCCTTCTCGTCGTTATCATTATTTTATAGTGTAAGTCTACAATTCTCTTCTATAGAACTTCAGTTTTAATCAAAATAGAAGAACAAAACTAAGTGACCTCATATATTCTATATAAAAATTGAAAAATTCATATTTTTGCATTACAGGCGTTTGACTCTCTATATATTTTTCTCTCTATATTATGTATTTTATAATACTGTGTCAGCATTGCATAATTTTGTATATAAAGAGAGAAATATCTATAGAGCCAAACGCCTGTGTTATAGTTATTTAAAACATATACATGTTCAGATTCTGCTACAGTACTGGACTTAATATAAGCCTGCAAATATTCAAACATCACAATTCACTTCCATTTAGTATGCCATATTTTTGTCACCAAAAAACAGTTAACAGTTTGTACATTCAGAATGTATTACAACGGAGAAGGTCGTCTGTATGGGACTATATTTATATATAAGATTTTCGTGAGACAAACGATAACAAGTCAGTTATATAATTATTATTCTAATTATTTCAATTTCAAAACAACCATCCAAAACCACACAAGAAAAATATACAAGTTTGATGTCCTCTAAATACACAATAAGCATATAGGGAACAGTACACACATTTGCTTTTAACATTATCAACATGACATAAATGTCATGGTAAGCATAAGTTGGCGGAGGGCAATCTATTAGATATAAAAGTAAGATAATCAGGACGTGCTGCCACTACTTGTATAAAACATCATTTATATTTAGACGGTTACGTCACGACATTTTCCACGTAAACCCCAACGACACACAGGGTAACGGTACGTCAAGCAGACGACGTCATATGTACATAAATAGTGCAAAATTACAAGTTAATTAATTACTTGGGAGCAAAGGTTTTCTTCACCATACCATGAAACAAATATTTACCCAACATACATGTATTTAAAATTTTAACACATTAGCTTTTGAATGAGAAATACCCCTTACAATAGGTGTCTGTGAAAATGACTAGAATAATAATAATAATAATAATAATAAAAAAACACGAGAATTTCATCAATGCCATTCGAGTTACAAGATTACAAGATACTAGCCATTTTAATCTAAATCTCTGTTTTGGGAGTGCATATTTCAAAAGAGATTTTCGTCTGCAATGAGAAATGTAGATGATTCAAACGCATCCGCGATATCATTGATAAAGACAATACATTATGATCAAGGGCTGAGTCTTGTAGTACTCCTGCTCTTATCCTTCACATTTTAAATATACATACAACTATGTTTCTATACTTCAAGGTTCATATAAATGTTATGGGGAAATTCTATCATATAAAATATATATGTATTTTTAACGTTAAAGCTCGTTTGGAACGGATAAAATAAGGATTTTTAAAGAAATAATTATAAATGCTGATAAAAACATGTCCGTTTCTAATAGGTTTTATTAGTTTAGTATCCTATCTTAACAGCCAGGGTCACTAGGACGGCCTCCCATGTGTGTAATGCTGGCGTCACACTGCCCCGCATTTGACACAGGATATACGAAAAAGAAAATGTTCAAATTCGGCGCCTATGTGACCGCATTGGGCTATTCGTGAGGGCATCTTTAGCCATCGTATGGCCGCCGAGGAAGTTTTTCAGGCTTCGGCAGTAACTTCATGAGTGACGCAAAAACCTTTGGCATGCCAAAAATATTCCCGAACACGACGCGATGGCTCATTTTCGTGTTGAATTCGAGTATCCATCTTGCCCTTCGTCAGGCATTCGCGAGGCTATCTTGACAGTTCGTTTCTTCTTCGTCTTTCCATCGTGTAATCATCGGCGACAATGGACACATTTATATTCACGAACGCAATACGAAGGAAACACGAAGCTTTTCAATGACCTTAAGAACTCAACAAGAGTACTTGAAGCTCTCGTAAGGCCGTCGAAAAGACATCGTATCACAGAACGAAGTCATCACGATAGAACTACGGTGCTAACGTATGAGCACATGTATAAAACTAAACACCAAAGTATCTTCCATCCCTCGGCGTTTAGGAAGATTTGCGAATGCATTGCGCACAAAATTGGCTGATATTCGTACTTGTATCGGTCGACCAACATCAATATATGTTTTATTATGTTAGCAGAGGCATGTTTTCCCTTTTGCCAGGGGTTTTGAACAGCACAAAATTTTGATTGAAATCATCCGCATTTTATATATTATACACGCTATAAATACGCAAAACATACTGAATACATGCTTATTATATGTGCTGTATATCCTCTGTTATTCGTCGATATACGCAACTGACACGGATTTCCGGCTTGAAAGCGAATGCGACAGTTTGTAAAACGAATATATAGCGTACCTATCACGTTGACATCACGAATTAATGTAATTTGTAGTGAATGCATATTGAGTTACGCTTTTGTATTACGCGCGTTTTGTATTTGATTTATGAACATTTTATGAATGCTTAAAGGCCCACTACCTTTCCGAAACGGCTTTTAATTTTTAAAATGGGAATGTAAAACAAGATCGATAATTTTGTAGAGTCCTAAAAATTATTAACTTACCGTTAATACTACATTTATCATCACCTTCTGAACTTTGAATGCTTAACAATGTCACGTAAACTAAAACTAACGTATACATATGACAGAAAGCGACATATCTGCCTGTCATTTCGGTTTGTCGAGAAGTATAAATGTAGTAATGGTTCCTCACAAACATCCCAACGCAGCATTCCAATGGTATCCAGCAAAAAGACTGTCTGTTTGAGGCCATGGATTATGTGAGGCCACAGTTGAAGAGAACATTAATGAGTAGGTGACTTTCCTTATCACTGAAGGATGACACCAAATTACCGATGGCTGGTCTTTTTGGAGCCTGCCCAGACCTTATGCAGCTTTATATACAAGGTGTAAAGTCTCTTCATTCCATCTGACTTGCAGATGTTAAACGGAGGAAGCTTCCAGCTCTCACCCTTTCTCTTTCCATAAGACTTTCTTCCTGATCATGTCCTTGAACAGACGGTGCCACTATCTCTACCGCACGTCGTGTTCATTCAGCCACTCAAACGCAGCGTTCTCTGGATCTGGAATGAAATACTGTTAAAGTTTCTCCATCAGATTACTCTCTATTGCTTGTACATTTCTTTCTCCTTGCATCCCTCAAGTTCTCAATGATAGAAAATGTAAGCGGGTCATTAGCTGGAACCAGAAACTACCTCCATTTCCCTCCTCATCGGCCGTTGCTGCAATAGGACGGCTTTGATTCGAGATGGCAGCAGACTAGCATTGATTGTATCTGGATGGGAGATGCAACCCGTTCTTTTTAACCACCACCACCCTCAACCTTTACATCATCTGCTTCTTTGACATGTTGTTGTGGTGGGTGTTGTTCTAAAAAAACGATACCGAAAGGCCCGAGTACGCTTCTTTTATGATAGATGCCCTTTATGCGCAACACATCCGTTCTTTCCGCTACACGTGCCAATACATAATCAATACATCCGTAATGTTCCCGTAACAATCACAACACTTCCAATTTATTTCCTGAATACACGCGTTATATATTCGTAATTGCTTTTTACCGATTGTACCCCTCACGGGAGAGCATCCGTTATCGTATTCGCTTTTATTCGTGACATTTCCGCCTTTTCTCGTCATGAATTTTGTTTTATGGTATTAATATATCCGTAATTTTTTACTTGGACATTTGTTACTTTAGGTCAATTTTGTTGCGGATGACACTATCGGATGAAATTTGTGACCTTAATTCATCCGCAATTAATCCGCTCTTCAGTTAGTCCGGGCTTTAACCACAGAAATGTTATGATAATAAAGGGAAAAAGCAGGCAGCTGCATTACTTCTATATAATTCCTTATTTATTTTAGAGGTTTTGAAGATTATATATTAAATCTAAAGATCCTATTACTGATTCAATACTGATTGGTAAACTATTACACTTAACATGCCAAAAATATTTTTTCCGTAAATTCTTTTAATTTTAATTGCCACCTTGATTCAAACATGTGCTTACAACAATCTATTCGGATGAGATTTAACGAAATTTTATTATATTTTGTTGTGTTGTAATGTTTGCTTTTACTTTCCAAGACGGAGGGCATCGTGTTGCCTTTATAAGCGCATCGCATTTACAACACGACGTCACATAGTCGCCATGTCGCCTTCGCTCAGCATTCGTGTGCCCTTCATTTAGACTTCTAATCTACATCCTATATAAAACACATATCCACCTTGACTTCATGTTTAGTTCGGATATAATCGTGTGTGGCCTTCTTTAGGCATCGTATTTTCACCTGCTTTCCCTTCGGTGAAGACGTCGGGTAAGACCACGTTCGGGACGATTTTCGCCCGAAATTGAAACCTCTATATTCGTATAGCCATCGGTATCAAAATCGGGGTAGTGTGACGCGGGCATTTATGTGTTGCCGCGTGTGAATGTCTGTATGTTTTGTAAGGCTGTGGTATGTTCGTGTTGTGTCTCCTTGTAATATTGGGACCCTTGTCCGTTTTAAAGTCCTATCTTACTGAAGCGTACCGCAGAAGACACCAAACTAGCACACCCCACCTGGTCATATTATACTGGCAACTCACAAAACCAGTCGTCCTATTCGGTCTATGCTAAGCGCTTAACAGAAGCATAAACTACCACATGTATATACCACTGTGTGTTTCAACCTCGGAGCAGAACCCAGACCTACCTCACTAGGGACGAGCACTCATCTGGAAGCCAATTATGAGGCGATATCAAGGGAGACGTTAGGAATAACAAAGTCAGTTAGGAAGAAGAGAAAAGATAGGATACTAAATTTAGCCACCTTTTATGATAATGCAATAGACCTAACTGCAGTGCCAACTTATAAAGCTGTATTTCCATGATGAACAGTTTTATTCAACTGTTTTAGAGTTATCTCTCCTTTATTTGCTTTATTTGATAGAAAATTCATCGATTGTGCAAGTTGAAATTGTCAGATGTAATATAAAGAGTTACTTATTTTCTGAACATGATATTAAAAGAAATGTTGTCATTAAGTAATGCTAGGAAACAAAATCTAAATCGTGCTCTGAACATTCTATAGAATACAAAAATCTAACTTTTCATTTTATCTTCAATTTCAGACATCATAAGCAGATCACCATGGCTGAAGATACAGCAATTGAAAAACACATCAAAACTTTTGTATCAAACAAGATTGGCGAATCAGTGTACCTTGACCTGTCCAGGCCCAAACACGTGATCATCAAACACAAGGTGAAGAGGGGGGTCTATATCGTTAGCCTCACTGTGGGTACGTGTTCTACAGCACCACAATAACTACCCAGTACAGCGATACCCATATAGGACGCTTGTACGAGGCCAATGGTGTCAGGAAGATTGCTCTAAATATTGATGATGTCACCATGACAGTTTTCTTGTCGACCGGTACATTGATGATACAAGGAAACTTTGTACTGGAATGGTTCACTAAACGATTTGAGGACATTCTCAACAACTATGATGCCCCGGAGGGTCCTTCTCAGCCTGTATTGGCCATGTACTCTCAGTATGAGAGTCAATGGAAAGACATTATCGAGAAAGAGAAGAAAACTGCTGGTTAGTATAAAATCTAGTGTGGTATTGACTGATGGAGGTAACCTTTTCAAGCCTTAGAAGATAATGTCATTTAGCATTATTAGCTCTAACTGTTTTTGTTGTTGTTGTTCAAACTCATGAAAAGAATAATATATGTTCAAGACCATTTGATGTTCGGACTGCATTTTAATTAAAAACCAAATTGATCCATTGAACTAAAGGTTGCAGCTGGTTGACTGGATATTCAGTCGATATTTATTTTCAATGTAGATGATTTCTAAATAAAAGAGTGAGGAAAAGAAAGAATAATAGAAATAAGTCGTTGCTTTTTTTCACCTTAGATGATTTATTAAGGAAAGAGTGGGAGACAGAAGAAGATGCCTTATCAAAGGCTGATGAATTACCCGTCGTTCTAAAGGAAACCATTGTAGAACCAGAGAAGAATTCTTCTACACAGGAAGAGGAGATTGATTTGATACAGCAACAGCTTAGTTTTGTTAGGATCGATCAAGTAAGTAAAGTATTCTCATACATCAAATCTTATCGTATTATGCAATAGGGATTTCGTTCTTAAAAACAACACTTTAAACTTTGAATGGCTCATCTGGAAACTTTATATATAACATTGACTGTCCCGGTGTTGTTGATCATCACCAAGACATGACAATGATTTAAAGTTACACATTTAGGGAGGAAGTTCAAATCTGACCACTAGTTCATTTATAGACCCCTTACAAAATTGTAATCTAATGTGATTTTTCTAATTGACAAACATTATAACGCTTCGATTTGCTTTTGAATTGTACTACACTAGTGGCAAGCCAATGGAAATGACAGAGTCCTAGCATTCAGAATGTCTTAACTAAGATATGCTATTTCTTCAAAAGTAGTCATCCAGGGTTTATATTGTCTGAAAAAAATGGTTTTGCGCAAGTACCCAAATATTTGCCTATTTTCCGAAGAAATATCTGGGATTTAGAAATTATCTTATTTATAACATGAATATTATAAAAAAAAATCGACATTCAGATTTTTATAGAGTTTATATCATACTGTTGTAACTGGTCAAGCTAAATGGGGAACCTTTTTGACTAGAGAAACAAGAAACATGGAAAGATATATACAATATACCCTTCGAGTCTACCAATAATACTAAACTTCAGTGGCTTCAGTTCCGAATTTCTCACTATCTACTAACAACTAACACTTATCTTTGTAAAATTGGCCTCTCTTATAATCTTCACTATATGTTATGTTCTTTAGAAAGGGAGACAATCACCCATATGAAGTTCAGAAACTTTTTAGCTAATTTTGAAAGTCTTTTAGATATTCTGTTTTATTCCATTTGCAATTAATAAAGAAACATCGTGTATGCGTGTTTGGACAAAACTAGATCATAACGACATATATCAAAGAATTGATAATGAAATTGTTCTTTTTACAAAAACACATTATTTACAAAACAAGATGTTTACATGGTTTTTTAAATGTTTACGGGGCTCTTTTACTACTCCATTAAAGAATATTATCATTGGTTCAAAGATATATAGCTTATGGAAAAAGGAGAATTTTTTTTTTTTGGAAAGAATTGGGAAAAAAATGGTTAAAAGCTGGTAGAACATGCAAATCACCTGACAGTTTGCACATATCCTTTATTATGATAGCATATATATTTATTTGTTGTCTTACGTACATGTGATATGCTTGTCTTTTAATTGGAATGATTGAGCAGCAGTAATTTTTAATTTAATGTCAGCATTAAAAAATCAAATTTTCTATCATCTTGCGCTCCGTTTCTCTCTCCTTTCTTTTTTTACCCTTTTTATTCACTCCGGGTTTAAAAATTTTAGTATTTACATATAAGAATATATCTGTATTTAATATGTATTCTACATAACTCTCTATTCATTATAGTGTACCTCCTCATTCTACATATTACATTCCCATAATCCTTTGTTTCGTTATTTTATTTAACAATTTTTATGTCCTCCAAACTCTTCTATTACAAAGATAACTGTTTATATTATTCATTTGTCCTTGTATTTTTTGGTTGAGTATTATTTTTGTTATTGTATTGAAAATAAAAGATTGACATCAACTTAGCTATTTATGAAAATATCTATAATATTTCTAGTGTAGAACGTGGCATTTGACCTGACAACTGCCCGTTTAGAGGATTATTGGGACAAGGCGGTCCGTGCAATGGGAACGGTCCATACTGTAGTTACCCTCTCTGGTAAAGATACTGCCTGCACCACTGGTTTAGTAACCAGGCAAACAAGGTGTATATAGCAACCCCTTTCCTAGATACAGTCAGACTTATGGATATCTGTCAATCTGTCCTCCAACACAAGCTCACCACCGCAAACTTGGAGGCTTTGTACGTACGAAAGAACTGTGACCACAAACTACAGATATCAGACCTTAGACGGAATGTCCAGAACCAACTGGAACCAAAAGATCAAGTGTTTATAGAGTACAAAGTATACAGCAGAATTGTATATCCTCTGAAGAGGTTCCATGCCAAGTTCATGGCTTGTGTGAATAATGGACAGGCCCAGGTAATGGCGACCAGCGCTAACTTCCACGCTGACCACTTTCATTATCCAAACTTGGACAGTGTTCTGTTTTTAACCATGTCTGAGGGCAGAGTTCACTCACAGATACCTTAGAACTATTCAGGCCTCACAGCTAGAGGTGACAATAAAAAACATAGTTATTACTTCTATCCAGAACTCATATAGACTAATATATAGAGAAAGGTAAGGAACTCCTCCGTGACGCAAAATTGGGTAATTTAGTTCAAAGTGTTGTAAAAAATCCAAGCAGCATATCCAGACTTTCTCTATATATTAGTCTATATATATAGTGTGTCTTTGACTTATCAGCGTGCTAAATACATATGGTTAATATAATCAATAATCATTTACCAGTTATGATTGCCGCCATTGTGCCTGTATCTGATGACATTGAGTACATTCTGTTAAATTTCAATCCTTGCGCTGCTAATGTGTCGATGCTCCTCGTTTTGACGACTTGGCTTCCATAACAACTCAGATCTCCAATACCCAGGTCATCTGCTATCAGAATTACTACATTTGGTTTAGGATTTCCTGGTGATGCATTTGTATAATAAAGATGTATCAACGTTCCCAGTAGTTTAATTGGGAAACTACATTGATCATTGAGGTACATTTTGATTTTCATATCCGTGTTAGATTGAAACAAGTACGCACTTGTTGCAAGTCGAAACTGAAAGTAGAAACCGGAAGTTTACAATGAATGTGATACACAGTGCGTTATTTTTTTCATGCGCAGAAAAAAAATTGAATCGCCGATATTTTCGATAAATTTCAGACGAAAATTTAAATGTTGTTTTATCTTTTACTATTTTTGCCGAGTGTTTTAGTCAACACATTCTTATGCGTGGATATTTGAGTTATTTTTTGAAAATATTCGAGGTTATCAATTGTAACCTAGTTCATCACGCTTCAGCTCCTTTCCAGCAACATGCATAATGCATGGACTGATAGCGCCTGGTTGATGTGTTGATAACATTCGACGATCATGTTAACAAACCAGTTTTACCCGGGTAGGTGACCGAAAGGTTATTTTAAATCTGTAGATATTTTTGAACAATCAGTTAATGAACTTACAGGTAGCTGCGACAATAATATGGTACTACTGTGCATTGCTGCATTGTAAATTATCAGTGATAATAGAACGCATTCATTAGAACGAAGTAAATGTTTAATTTATAGTGTCGCAGCTGTTGCATTCAGAATTGAAATTATGCAAATAGATACATACTGCGTGAAATAGACCAGGTCCAGGTAATTTATATTGATATGTATCACTACATGTACGGTGTCAATTAGAATATTTTATAATTAACTGTATATTATATCATGGAAATGGTGGGATCTCTTCAAAACTGTATTTACAATGATGAATGTAATATTAATGTATGTCTTTTATTTCACCAGGTGTGAAATTCCTAAATTGACAATATAATCATTCGGAATCCTGCTAGGAGGTAATAATAATCTATATACATCTAGCTGTGAGTTGTGCATGACCATCAAGATGACATTTTGTGAACAGACCATTGGCCTGCTTCGTAAGACTACAGTGGAACCCATTCTATTTCTGTACATGTTTGCTTCTTTCCTGGAGTTTCCTGTATCCCAAGATCTTGTCTACACAAGGGTGTGTCTGGAAAAGTTCTCCAATTTCACCTATATTTGTGACAATCTCAGCAACAAGACATTGAAGAAGGAAGCAGGTTCAGTTCAAAAAGATGCGTCAAGCTGGATAATGTATCTGAATGTAGCCTACACAATTCCTGCTGTGATCACGGTCACTTTGTTCCTGGGTCCCTGGGGTGATCGTTTGGGGCGCAAGATCCCATTGATGCTTACGATCATTGGTAACATGCTGCTAACTGTGTGTAATTTAGTTGTATCCTCGCATACAAATATCTCCATCAAATATATCCTTGTTGGTAAAATCATCAACGGCATGACTGGTGGGTTTATAGGTTTGATGATGTCTGTATATAGTTATATAGGCCATGTGTCTAGTGCTCAGAACAGAACCAGTCGAGTAGGTATTGTTGAAGCTATGATTTTTCTGTCTGGCACTGCAGGAGTTCTGATATCAGGGATAATCATTGATGAGACAAGCTTTAACTTTGTCTTCTCTTTCATTTGTGTGATCCAGTTTTTAGCGTTACTCTACACAGTGTTTTTGCTAGGGAATGTCCGGCCTTCACAGGAGGAGACTGACATATCCATCTGGTCATACACAAGACTTTTCTGTAAGGATTCTTGGATATGTGTCTCCAAGCGTCGTCCAACCAACATTCTTGTTTACCTGACTTTAGAAATTTTGGTTTTAGTGATCCTCATGATCTGCACATCAGGTAAACTCATTGATTCCTTTTACCAAATAAACTGTTGGGATTGCATTGATTATATGCTTTCATACTAATTATCTATACAATAAGTGGAAAATAATAATAAATTTTGAAATTAGTAAATATAAATAATAACTTTTATATCTTTATCTGCAAGAATATCACTGTCTTCCTAAATAAGACTGATGAGCTTGTGGAAGAATTAAATTTCAAGGTTTCTTTTTCACCTTTTTTTAGGAGAAAATGATATTCTTCTTCTGTATACAAAACTGCCACAATTTAATTGGTCACAGACTACATATGGGTTTTTCAAAGCTGGAGAGAATTTTGGACGAGGTTTGACTGTGATTGCCCTACTTCCATTCCTGCGATTCAAGTTCCAAATCCAGGACACTATCTTGATTCTCATGGGTTTATTCTCTAAAGCAACAGGACTTGTACTTCTAGGGCTTGCATCACAGTCCTGGCAGTTATATCTAGGTAACAAAATAGATATACATGTACTAGCAATCATTGTTATTATAACAAACATTCTGTTTCATTCACATTATTGGATTTGAATAATTTTATTTGCTGTAATCCTTTAGGCACTTGGCTTTTATTTACCAAGGTAACATTAAGTTAATATCACAGCCACTAGTATTTATGGAAATATCTATAAACTATTATTTTGAGTGCATTCAATAGTCCACTTACTTAAAAAAGTTACTTATGAGAAGGGTAATACGCTGGTGCCAATTTAAAAAATGAAATTATTTCGTAACAATATGTAATTAAGTAAGTAAAAATATTTTGTGAATTATTTGATTATTATTTAATTAAAAACAGAAGCAGACAATTTAGTATTTTTCTTCAGTTACAAAAGTTACTTACTTTATACCATTGCCACCTTTGAAAAGTTTGAGCTTCTAATTTTACTTCAAGCTAAAAATATGAAAAATAATTAATTGCATCCCGAACAAATTCTGCGGCACTATATCCTATATGGTATGAAGTACTGATTACGCATGCACCAAATGTAAAATAAATCATTTTATATGATTTTTTGTCTTAACTTGACATTTATATATGTACACGATTAAACGCCAATTATTGTTCAAATGATGAATATCATTTATGCTCTGTTGGCGGTGGAGCGTCTTTAATTAAAAAAATTTAATTGTACGGTTTGTTCAGTTCCTGTAATCAGTATCCTTCAAGGTTTCCCATCAGCTGGTCTCCGATCTTCAATGTCCAGTCTTGTGGATACCAATGAACAAGGTATGCCAGATCCATTACAAATAAATATATACAACTAAGTGGCTTTACTTAATTTATTGTCAACTTCATTTATTTCATTTGCCAAAGAAGTTTGTTTTAAAAAATAAAGAATTATCAGGTATGTTTTAATTTCCCTGAGTTATTCTGCTAATATAACTAACGATCAAAAGAAATGAAACACACATTTGCTAGGGAAAATACTACCTAGCTATAGAAACAGCAGGATAGTGGTTCTTGTTAAGTCACCAAAATAAGGATTCAACTTTTCAGTGTAAACAACAAAGAGGCAAAACAGCTTATTAGGTCATCTGACCCGAAGGGTCAGGATGACCTATTGTCATCATGCACCGTCCGTCGTCGTGCGCCGTGCACTGTGCGTAAACTTTTCATTCAAACGACTTCTTCTCAATAACCGGAAGGCCCAGGGTACTCATATTTGGCCTGTAGGTTGCTGGGATGGAGGGCTACCAAGTTTGTTCAAATGAATGACCTTGACCTTCATTCAAGGTCACAGGGGTCAAAAAGGCTAAAATCTTTAAACAACTTCTTCTCAAGAACCAGAAGGCCCAGGGTACTGTTATTTGGCCTGTAGGATGCTGGGATGAAGGACTACCGAGTTTGTTCAAATGAATGACCTTGACCTTCATTCAAGGTCACAGGGTTCAAATAGGCAAAAATCCTTTAAACAACTTCTTGTGAATAACTAAGAGGCCCAGAGACCTGATATTAGGCCTGTGGCATGCTGGGATGAAGGGCTACCAAGTTTGTTCAAATAAATGACCTTGACCTTCATTCAAGGTCACGAGGCTCAAATAGGCTAAAATCTTTAAATGACTTCTTCTCAAGAACCAGAAGGCCAAGGGTACTGATATTGGGCATGCAGCATGCTTGGATGAAGGGCTATCAAGTTTATTCAAATGAATGACCTTGATCTTCATTTAAGGTCACGGGTGGCAAATAGACTAAAATCTTTAAATGACTTCTTCTCAAGGACCAGAAGGCCCAGGGTACTGATATTGAGCATGTAGCATGCTGGGATGAAGGGCTACCAAGTTTGTTCAAATGAATTACCTTGACCTTCAATCAAGGTCACAGAGATCAAATAGGCTAAAATCTTTAAACCACTATGTTGTATTGTACTAATAGTCAGATGACCGTTAAGGCCGATGGGCCTCTTGTATTTGGTGTTAGCATGTTTGGGATGAATGTCATCCAATTCCCATTCTTTATACTCCAGGGATTACTATCACTGTCGTTAAATTACTGAACGCAGTTCAGGAGAAAAAAAGCTGAGCAATCACAGGCCTGCAGAGATTTTCTTTGAAGATTACAGGAAGAATGACGCTCAACTTCAAAACAACATAGTCAAACACAGCGTACTATTACTCAATTCTTTTGATGTACATTAAGGGGTGAAAACTATATACTCAGCTGGTGTTAAACACAGTCTTCAATTTTGCTATAACATATTCCACGGGTGGATATAATGACAGTGATTGTAGCCCCTGGAGTATTGAGGATGTCCAATTCCATTACCTCTCTTTACTTGAGTAAGATTATTGTGGCTAAATACTGCAAAGTTATAAATTTCTATTATATTCCTATATTTGAATTACTGGTACTTCTTGGGATTAACCAGGGCACTCTTTTACATGGAATGTCAATGTGGTTAAATATGACGATACATCAATAAGGTCTGTAGCATGCATGTAAATTATGTTAGAATTGGTAGCAGATTATTGATCTGCAAGTAAATGTGATGTGGGTAAAGTATTATTTACAGTAGATGTCGTTTACTCCCACCTTCCATCGATAATGACATCATATTGATATATTATTTTTGTGATATTACTATCACCGGAAGGTGGGAGTAAACGACATCTACTTTACCTACATCATTTTGATGTCTCAAAATTGACAACACCGTTGAGCTGTTTACTATTTACAGGACGCTTGTTTGGGCTGGTGGCTAGTGCTGAAAGTGTTGCCAGCCTCATTGCTACAATCCTTTTCAACAGTTTATATTCTGCCACGTTAAATCTGTATCAAGGGTCTTCATTCCTCCTGGGTGCCGGACTTGTAGGAATAGCTTTTGTAATCATCATGTAAGTATTATACCATTTATACATGTATAAGGTAAGAAGATTCATGATTATGTTGGAAATCTTATTTCACTACATGCAAGATTGTGATGGGCATTATGTTTATAGTCATTTAAGTGCAGACTTATGATCTATTGCTTAGCAAAGATTTATATATACTTTACACCCGGTCCACCCCAACTGCGAATGATAAATATTATGAAGTTCCTTACCGTCAATCGATTGATTTGTAACACAGCGAGAAATTCTGTACCGTGTAGCGATAAACGCTAACACTCTACCGACACAACGTGGCTATTTTTAGACTCGAGTACTGTCGCCAAATCCACAGGTAAACTGGTACTGGATGCTACGCTCGGGCCTCTCATCCAGCTTAACGAAACTGAATGGCTAGTTAGCTTAACCGATCTATATATCATCAACAATGCGTCTGTATCTACTTAAAAACAAAACAAATATTCTTCAAATTGCATAAAAATTCACTTGACTAGTATTTCTTTATTTTAGATATTTTAACAAATCTTCATATTTCTAGTAAAACTGCATATGAAACTCCTTATAGATCTAGCTATGCTCATTACGTAGGGAACCGCCATAACATGTCCCGGCTGCAGGCCGTGTGCAAAAAGTCAAAACACACGTGGGATTTATAAGACGAGTCCTAAACTGTCCTATATTTAGGATTTTCAATAAGTGGTTTGTAATATTATTACAGCAAAACTGACAAGCTAGAAGGTTAGTGGCATTTTAACCGTACTGTTATATATAATTAGCCATCAGCTTGGATCTGGTGCCGTACAGATAGTGAGTTCACTCACGATGTGATTATTGCAAGCCAACGTAAATGCTATCGGAATGCTCTTTAAAGTTTGTTAATGATCTCAAACACACTTAAAACTTATTGTGGCAATATTAAAGTAACTAAATTATAATATTTTCAAATAGTTCTGATAACTATTCATGTGTAATATCTCCAGACATTGACATGTGTACGGATCGAATACGGCGGACTGCCAATGTTTTTGACATGTTCTGCAAGATATATTTCACTGTTTCAGTTACGGTGGCCAATAAAAGAAAACAAGCACAGTGCAATTATATTATGTTATTTCTTCTAAATACAACACTTTTTGTGCAAGTTGTCAAGCATTTATTGTGAATGTTTTGCAATGAAATTACCACCTTTATAACACTGAATTTGTGGTTCCCCGGACATCGTTTTCCCCAAAATTTGAATGCGCAAAATATACCGATAGTAGATTTTTTTCAGTATTTAAAGCCATAAGAAAAAATACATGTGCAAAGTACACTGGTGTGTAAGTAACACAAGATTTTACGGTATTTGTAACATTTACGATTGTGTTTGGTATAGCTGATGTAGCCAGAGCGCCCCGCGATTTACCTGTGGATTTGGCGACAGTACTCGAGTCTAAAAATAGCCACGTTGTGTCGGTAGAGTGTTAGCGTTTATCGCTACACGGTACAGAATTTCTCGCTGTGTTACAAATCAATCGATTGACGGTAAGGAACTTCATAATATTTATCATTCGCAGTTGGGGTGGACCGGGTGTAATTATGAAATATTTTGTTGGTTAATTTTTCAGTTGTTTATTAAGTAATATTCATTGTAGTCATGATAGACAGTGGAATAAATTGGCTACTTATTGGAGGATTACGGAATTGCCACACTTCTAAATTTCTTTTTTTTTAGCTATTTAAATCACTTTTCGTCTGTGGCCAGTCCGTTCTTATGTCCGTTAACAACTCTTGTTACAGCTGTTTCTCAAATTTCATATGTAGGTTCCCCTAGGACCCTAGTTGTGCATATTGCATTTAGGGACCAATCGTTCAACAAAATGGCTGCCATCTTTGATTTTGATAGTTAAAGTTTGTTTGTGCTATTTCTCAGAAAGTGCATAAGGAGTATCTCTCAAATTTCACATCTAGATTCCCCTAGGGGTCTTGTTGTGCATACTGCATTTTGGGACCAATTGGTCAACAATATGGCCGACAGGCGGCCAACTTGGATTTTGATAGTAAAAGTTTGTTTCCGCTATTTCGCAGAAAGTGCTGAAGGGATTCTTCTCAAATTTCACATGTAGGTTTCCCTAGTTGTGCATATTACATTTTGGGACCGATTGATGAACAATATGGCAGACAGGCCGCCATCTTGGATTTTGAGAGTTGAAGCATGTTACCACTTTTTCCCAGAAAGTACTGAAGGGATCTGTCTCAAATTTTATATGCAAGTTCCCCAAGGACCTTAGTTGTGCATATTGCATTTTCGGACTGATCGGTCAAAAAGATGTCCAACAGGATTTTGATAATTGAAGTTTGTTACTATAACATATCTCAGAAAGTACTCAAAGGATCTTTCTCAAATTTTAGTATTATTTAGTAAAAGTTTGAAAAGCAGAGAAAAGATCCCTCTTTCGTTTGTCAGACATAGATCATTCTTTGATGGGCGCCAAGATCCCTCTGGGATCTCTTGGGTTTTCTTTTTTTGTGATGCAGTACCTGTCAATATCCTCAAATCAACATGTATTCAAGTACTCGTCAGGAAGATATAGACTGCTTTTGTCACTCACTTATAAGACACCTGTTTAAAAGGAAAAAACAAAAGGCAAAAGGCCAGTCAGTAATTCTGAACACCCAATCCATTTTTAGCTTATGTCATGTTGTGGCGTCCGTCGTCCGTCCGGCCGTCAACATTTCCTTTAAATCGCGTTCGAGTTCTGCATGGATTGTAACTAAATTTGGCCACAAACATCCTTGGGGGAAGGGGAACAGAACTTGTATAAATTTTGGCTCTGACCCCCCGGGAGCAGGAGGGGCGCGGCCCAATAGGGGAAATAAAGGTAAATTCTATAATTCGCTACTTGTCCTAGAGTTCTGCATGAATTGTGCCCAAATTTGGCCACAAACACCCTTGAGGGAAGGGGAACAGAACTAAACTTGTATAACTTTTTGCTCCGACTCCCCGGGGGCAGGAGGGGCGGGGCCACATAAGGTAAATCCTATAAATCGCTACTTGTCTTAGAGTTCTGCACGGATTGTCACTAAATTTGGCCACAAACATCCTTGAGGGAAGGGAAACAGAACTTGTTTAAATTTTGGCTCTGACCTCCCAGGGACAGGAGGGGCGGGGCCCAATAGGGGAATTTGAGGTAAATCCTATAAATTGCTACTTGTCCTAGAGTTCTGCATGAATTGTGCCCAAATTTGGCCACAAACATCCTTGGGGGAAGGGGAACAGAACTTGTACAAATTTTGGCTCTGACCCTCAGGGAGCAGGAGGGGCGGGGTCCAATAGGGGAATTTGAGGTAAATACTATAAATCGCTACTTGTCCTAGAGTTCTACATGTAATGTAACCATATTTGGCCACAAACATCCTTGGGGAAAGGGGAACAGAATTTGTATAAATTTTGGCTCTGACCCCTCGGGGGCAGGAGGGGCGGGGCCAAAAAGGGAACTAGAGGTAAATCCTGTAAATTGCTACTTGTCCTAGAGTTCTGCATTGATTGTAACCAAATTTGGCCCCAAACATCCTTGGGGGAAGGGGAACAGAACTTGTATTAATTTTGGCTCTGACCCCCTAGTGTCAGGAGGGGCGGCGCCCAAAAGGGGAATTAGAGGTAAATCATAATAAATCGCTACTTGTCCTAGAGTTCTGCATGGATTGTAACCAAATTTGGCCCCAAACATCCTTGGGGGAACGGGAACAGAACTTGTATTAATTTTTAGCTCTGACCCCCTGGGGGCAGGAGGGGCGGGGCCCAGTAGGGGAATTAGAGGTAAATCCTAATAATCGCTACTTGTCCTAGAGTTCTGCATGGATTGTGACCAATTTGGCCTCAAACATGCTTGGGGAAGGGGAACAGAACTTGTATAAGTTTTGGCTCTGACCCCCTGGGGGCAGGAGGGGTGGGGTCCAATAGGGGAAATAGAGGTAAACAATACAACATGTATTCAGAACATTACTTGGCATTACAAACCAGGTGAGCGATACAGGCCCTCTTGTTTAAACTAAAATTCTTAGGTCATCTGACTCGAAGGGTCAGGATGACCTATTGTCATTGTGCACCGTCCGCCGTGCGTAAACTTTTACTTTCAATCACTGCTAGACAAAAAGTTCTCTGGAGCAGGAGGGGCAGGGCTCCAATAGTAGAAGATGAGGAATTTGTTTTGAAAAAGCTAGTACATTTGTAGTCATAAACGCATCAATAAATTTTGGCCAAATTTAATGACACAACCTTTTGGGAATAGGAAAAGATTTTGTGTAGCAGTTATAATTTGTTGACAATTAAGGCCTATGTATCTTTTGTTGTAAGTGGAATTCAGCATACATTCTGGCAAATATGAACGTAAATCATTCTTAATTGTATTTTACATCTATGTAGATGTGTTTTAGTATACACATTTATAGTTAATAAAGAGGGGTTTTTAGCCCACCATCATCAGATGGTGGGCTATTCAAATCGCCTTTCGTCCGTGGTCCGTCGTCCGTCCGTCCTTCCGTCCGTCCGTCCGTCCGTCCTTCCGTCCGTCCGTCCGTCCGTCCGTCGTTAACAATTCTTGTTACCGCTATTTCTCTAAAAGTACTGAAGGGATCTTTCTCAAATTTCATATGTAGGTTCCCCTAGGACCCTTGTTGTGCATATTGTATTTTGGGACTGATCGGTCAACAAGATGGCCGCCAGGCAGCCATCTTGGATTTTGATAGTTGAAGTTTGTTACCGCTATTTCTCAGAAAGTACTGAAGGGATCTTTCTCAAATTTCATATGTAGGTTCCCCTAGGACCCTAGTTGTGCATATTGCATTTTGGGACTGATCGGTCAACAAGATGGCCGACCAGCCGCCATCTTGGATTTTGATAGTTAAAGTTTGTTACGGCTAATTCTCAGAAAGTACTGAAGGGATCTTTCTCAAATTTCATATGTAGGTTCCGCTAGGACCCTAGTTGTGCATATTGCATTTTGGGACTGATCGGTCAACAAGATGGCCGCCAGGCAGCCATCTTGGATTTTGATAGTTAAAGTTTGTTACCGCTATTTCTCATAAAGTATTGAAGGGATCTTTCTCAAATTTCATATGTAGGTTCCCGTAGGACCCTAGTTGTGCATATTGCATTTTGGGACTGATCGGTCAACAAGATGGCCGACCAGCCGCCATCTTGGATTTTGATAGTTAAAGTTTGTTACCGCTAATTCTCAGAAAGTACTGAAGGGATCTTTCTCAAATTTCATATGTAGGTTCCCCTAGGACCCCAGTTGTGCATATTGCATTTTGGGACTGATCGGTCAACAAGATGGCCGACCGGTGGCCATCTTGGATTTTGATAGTTAAAGTTTGTTACCGCTATTTCTCAGAAAGTATTGAAGGGATTGTTCTCAAATTTTATATGTAGGTTCCCCTAGGACCCCAGTAGTGCATATTGCATTTGGGACTGATCAGTCAACAAGATGGCCGCCAGGTAGCCATCTTGGATTTTGATAGTTAAAGTTTGTTACCGCTATTTCTCAGAAAGCACTGAAGGGATCTTTCTCAAATTTCATATGTAGGTTTCCCTAGGACCCCAGTTGTGCATATTGCATTTTGGGACTGATCAGTCAACAAGATGGCCGCCAGGTAGCCATCTTGGATTTTGATAGTTAAAGTTTGTTACCGCTATTTCTCAGAAAGCACTGAAGGGATCTTTCTCTAACCCCAGTTGTGCATACCGTATTTCACCGCAAATAAGACTGATCGGTCAACAAAATGGCCGACCGGTAGCCATCTTGGATTTTGATAGTTAAAGTTTGTTACCGCTATTTCTCAGAAAGTATTGAAGGGATTGTTCTCAAATATCATATGTAGGTTCCTCTAGGACCCTAGTTCTGCCTATTGCATTTTGCGACCACCATCTTGGATTTTGATAGTTTAAAGTTTGAAAAGCAGAAAAAAGAAGTGTAAGTTTGAAAAGCAGAGAAAAGATCCCTCTTTCATTTGTCAGACATAGATTAATCTTTGGTGGGCGCCAAGATCCCTCTGGGATCTCTTGTTATAACTAGGATTTCTATGGCAGATTTCTTTATTTAAAATTGTACACAGGTCTCTACACTGCTGCCTCAATTTGAAAGACCAATATCACGGAGATCACTATGCACCATTCCAGGAACAAGATGACCAGAGTAATGAAGAACAACCAGGACAGATTCAGGATGAAGAAATACCACACTAATCACAACACAAATACATATATATCTATGTGCTTGGGTGTGATGCATGTATTCTTATAGACCACTACCACATATTAATTGAAAAGTGAAAAATATTTCAGAGGAGAAACTGCACACCCAACAAAATTTAAATTACACCTACCACTTTTGAAAAATTAAAATGTCTTTTTTCATTCAAGTAATATTCAAACTCTGTCCATGTGATGACCAATGGGAGTAGTTCACTATCACGTGATACCCTATAACGTTTGTGCGGGACTTTTTGTTTCTATTGGTGATGGAATGACGTCAAAGGACGATATCTCGCGCTAATGTCATGTCAGTGAGAAGATTACATAGATCGAGTTACTTTCCATCACCATAGGAGAAACTAGTCCCCCACAAACATTATCGGGTATCATGTAGCATGCGATTTAGTCCAATTGTAATACTATTACAAAGGGCAATAACTCTGTAAGATGTTAAGCTGCATATTCTCAATACTTTGTTTGTTTGTTTGTTTGTTTGAGTTTTACGGCCCATCGACAACTAAGGTCATTTAGGGCCAAACTACAAGTCATGCATTAATATCAGGATAAAAGATCAGGGTAAGAAAAGGCAAGTAAGGACTAAAACACAGATTGTAAACGTTTATTTGATAAAAAAAAGGTTTGCATGGGATAAAATAGTTTTGGCTAAAACACATGAGAAAACTCATGCACAATGTTGATGAAACGATGAAATGTTGAGTTGATACGATGATATGATGAGAAAACGTTCATATTTTGTTTAAAATACCGATCTCTTTGAGATAATTGAAAATACGATTATGTCTCACGGCATGAAATAAAGTGTACATGTCGGAGACTTCATAGTACTTATCTCGTATGTGTTTAAAATCAATACAATGGGATAAAACATGCTCCACTGTGAGAGGAGAATCACATGCATGGCATGTAGGAGGATCCTCCCCTCTCAATAGATAGGAGTGTGTAAAATATGAGTGTCCAATTCGGAGCCGAGAGAGAACAACTTCCTCTCTGCGGTCTCTCCGACTGGACAGGTTAGGATTAAGTGTAGGTTGTATTTTAAACAGTTTATTGTTTGTTTCGGTAGACCACCTTTGTTGCCAATGGTGTTTAATGGCTGACTGAATGTAAGGTTTGATGTCGGTGTATGGTAGTTTCAAATGTGTTTGTGCTAGGCGAAGAGCTAGTAAGCTTGGTGGATATTACTTAAGTTGTTGTGTTCAAGTAAAGTTAACACACAACAGACAACAAACTTGTCACCATAACCCATGATCAGGTGACCTAAATACATCTAGTCAATACTGACATCATGTTCTTCACTTGGAATTTAACAAATTTTTTTCTTATTTCACTGCCATATATGGTTATAACAAACTTTTGTGCTGTTAAATTTGTCTGTTTTCATTATCAATAAAACATGTTTTTAATTGTTTACGGTATTACCAGATATTTTCTTGTAAACAGTAATTAAACTAAATAGAATCAACATAACATTTTGCACATCGGCAAACACTAATTGATTCAGAGATGATTGTCTGTTACTTTTACTGAAACGTTTCAAAAATAATGTATGGCTAGAACACCGACTGAATTTCCTTTGAACCATTTCTATTTTATTTCAGATGCAAAGAAATTGTCTTTTCTTCATATAACTGACCCATTCAGCCATGTCATTAACTGACCCATTCAGCCACATTATAAATATCGTAAGTAACATGTAACAAGAGGCCCAGAGGGCCTGTATCACTCACCTGGTTTTTTAGCTCACCTGGCCCAAAGGGCCGGTGAGCTTATGTCATGGCGCGGCATCCATTCGTCAACATTTCCTTTAAATCGCTACTAGTCAGGAGGGGTGGGGCCCAATAGGAGAATTAGAGGTAAATCATATAAATCACTAGTTGTCCTAGAGTTCTGCATGGATTGTGACCAAATTTTGCCCAAAACATCCTTGGGGGAAGGGGAACAGAACTGGTATTAATTTTGGCTCCGACTCCCTGGGGGCAGGAGGGGTGGGGCCAATAGTGGAATTTGATGTAAATATTCAAATTCCTACAGAAAAGAAACAATGAACCTGTATTCAGTACATTACTTGGCATTACAAACCAGGTGAGCGATACAGGCCCTCTGGGCCTCTTGTTACAATTTTTAATCCCCACCCTATAAGGATGCTACCATTGCATTACGAGTGCTCTTCAATGCTGTTTCTGAGAAGAAGTCATTTATATGGAAATAGCCAATTTGACTCCTTTTGACCTGATCCCATCAGGCCCTAAGGGGGTTAGCCCCATCATTTGTACAATTTTGAATCCCCACCCTATAAGGAAGCTACCATTGCATTATAAGTGCTCTCCCATGCTTTGTTTCCGAGAAGAAGTCGTTATATGGAAACGGCCAATTTGACCCCTCCCTCAGACCCCCTGAGGGTCAGCCCCATCATTTGTACAATTTTGAATCCCCACCTTATAAGGATGTTAACATTGCATTATTGGTGCTATCCCATGCTTAGTTCCAGAGAAGTCATTTATATGGAAGTAGCCAAATTGGCCCCTTTTGACCCCACCCCTCAGGCCCCATCATTTGTACAATTTTGAATCCTCACCTATAAGGATGCTACCATTGCATAAGGAGGGCTCTCCCATACTCAGTTGCAGAGAAGAAATCATTCATATAGAAATAGCCAAATTGACCCCGCCCCTCAGGCCCCCAGGGGGTCAGCCCCATCATTTGCACAATTTTGAATCCCAACCCTATAAGGATGCTACCATTGCATTATGAGTGCTATCCATGCTTAGTTTTAAAGAAGTTGATTTATATGGAAATAGCCAAATTGACCACTTTTGGCCCACTCCTCTGGCCCCTTTGGGATCAGCCCCATCATTTGTACAATTTTCAATCAGTAACCCATCAGGATGCTACCAGTCAAATTTTGTTGAATTCCGACCAGTGGTAACGGAGAAGTCGATGGTTGACGGACGAACGCCGGACGCCACGGTATGGCATAACCTCACCTTGGTCCTTTGGACCAGGTGAGCTTATAACACTATATTTTGACGTCACAGGTAGTTATGAAGTCATAACCAATATATGACACTATGATTTTCTTTGTTAACGGAAACAACACATTGGAGCCAGATTGCTACTGTTTTATATAGATATGAAATTCAAAGTTTTGTTTCTATTTCCAGGAATAAAAGTCATGTGATAAATAGAATCTTACACTCGTGACTATGTAATATAAAATTAATTAAAATAATTTGATATGCCACTAGCCTAAAGAATTTGTTCAATAACTTTCATATTACACAGGCACTCCTGTAAGATCCTCTATTTCTGGAAAGAGTAACTACTTCTACTACCTTGATATGAGTCATTGACAAAACAACAGAATGACGGTCTATTCCATTTAATATTTACAGAATTCAATAGTAATATCAGACACCTACGTCATCTTTTCAAGGTATCTCGTAACACTGTACAAAATGTTTCAACTTAAATTAATATATTCAAAGTATGTGATTGGAAAAGTTCTTCCAAATATATTTACAGTTCATGCACTTAAGTTTCTGCACCAGTAGTTCACAGTATAAAACTATACCACCAAATGGTATATCAATCAAGGAAATAAACTTCTGATGAACAGGAAAAAAAAAAACAAGATTTCAATTCTATTGATGATTACAAATCCACAGCCAATTCTTAGCATTTTGTCCACATTTAAGATTGGTCCATATTCAACATCTGGTCAAAATTCAACATCCAGTCTATATTCCACATCTGGTCTCTATTCAACATCTGGTCTTGGTCTCTATTCCACATCTGGTCCCTATTCCACATCTGGTCCCTATTCACCTGTCTATTTGACTCTGTACAACATCTTCCTCTGCATCCTGTGTTGTACTTCTCCACGTCTCATCATGAAGTGTAGTACTTTGTATATAGATCGCTCAGGGTATTTCTACAAAATTTAAGAATATTCACAGTACATCTTTTGTTTGTAACAAAGTAATTAAATTAAATTAATTAAACTAGAACACTGACACGTCAGAAAGGGCCCCGCTATGTGTCTGACGTGCATAAGTGGAAAAGTAGTATTTTGACAACGAATTCTTCCGTGTTAGCTATATGTTGCTAATAAATAATTAATGTCAACATTAATTGGGAAACCGATGATGGTACATTATTATAATTCTTTGGAAAAAGTCTTCCAAGTATTTAACTTGAATCCTGATTCCAAGCTAACATTACATTAAGAGCATACAATTAACTCAAATAAATTTGACCTTGACCTTTGACTTAGTAACCTTGGCCCATGACCTTACCTTTGGACAGTCAACTCCTTGTTTAATTCTGAACAACTTTGCATCATAATGTTATAACAAAATGTTTATCAGTTAAGAGCAACAACATTGTGATTTTTTTAAATGTTAAAATCCAAGATGGCCGATTTTTTAATTTAATTTCAGCCTGAAAAATTACCAAGCAGATCTAGGATGGATGGGGAATCATCATGTAAAATATGGGGAAAATACTCCACTCCCTTCCATCATTAATGTGCAAAAGAAAAAAAACGGACGGACGGACGGACGGGACAGACGGACGGACAACCTGATTACTATAGGGCACCCACATCTCGATGCGGGGCCCTAATTAAAACTGGTTTTAAAATCATTAATAGATTCAAGTTACTAACTACACTAGTAACAGATTAATAGAAGAGTGATATCTCGCAATGGTAGAAATTTGCATGGGTTCATAGACAGAGTGCGAGAATCACATATAACATACAAAGTTTGTCAAATACTGGCCAGTCGACCTCTACACAAACGTTGATATAATTATGATATTACACAATTTCAAACAAAATCATAAAGCACATGCCTGCCATCTTTCTACACTCGTCTGTATCTTCTCTGGAAATAATAGGATAGCCCAGTGAATTACACTTCAGCAATAACTTCGAAAGCAAGATATATACAATGATTTCTTACCTGTCTTGTAAAGTCTTGAATGATGGCATGTTCGGATACTTGGGACCCGATGATAAATCGTCGCTTGATTTGTTTCTCAATCCTGCTTAGAAGCTCTTGATCCTCTTCAGTAGTGAATCCCTCCACACCTGAATGAAAAAGACAAACCAAATCATTCTTCTGAAAACAACATTCTCCCCAAGTACCACTAAATGGTCTTTTGGAAAAATAGCCTCAAGAAAAACTCTTGGGGAAAACAAAGTACAGTCCTTATTAATCAAATCAATGTTTGACTTTTTCTCTGCTTTCATTTTCTTTCTCTCTTAGAATACTGGGAAACAATGATTGTTTATTAGGGGTGGACTGATATCAAATGGATAAAGGGGATTTATAGATATCAATAATAAGAGGGATGAAGAGAAAACTGTTACATCCTGTGAAGGGCTTAAGAATGAACAAGACAAACCTGAGAGATTCCCAGACATAGCAGCATCCAAAGTGGACACTTGGAACAATCTCAAGGCCTCATCAACATCTACTTCTGTAGCAAAAGGCTGCATCCTCATTTTGGCCAGTGACTCTGATATTCTTATGATCGCCTCAAGTTGCCTATTCACATGGAAACAAATATGAAATTACACAAAATATTGATGTCACTTTACAATATGAAAATTGTTCAGATTAAACAGCTACTGCTTGTTTAAGAATGGATATAAATCAATGGAGAAAAAAGAATCTATTCATATTTCTCTTCTTGGACAGATTTATCTCTATCTTGCACTAGATGTAGAAGCAATATGCAAAACTTTTAGTTGTGTAGTATACGTATGTAACAGGCTGAGCACATGTCTTAATACCAACCTTACAGTAATTGGTATACTGATACGCTTCCCTGTTTCCCGTTCATACTCGCTGGCACTGTTCCTCATCAACACATAGCGATTCTTCAACTTTTCAGCAGCTTCTACAGCCAGCCTTGGACCACATCTCCTACAACAGCGACAACAAGTTTATAAATAGTCGACTTTACATTGAAATTACAAGATAATTCATTCATCAGAAGAACAGCTCTTCATGTTTTTATTTGTTAAGGACTTAATTCATCAAACAGCACTACTTCAACAATATAGTAATTTTAGTTGTTAAGATTTCAGTCAAATAGATTTCTTTTACTTTTTAACTTCATAAGGGGATGAAAGAAATTTTCTTTGCAAACTGTGTGAAGCTTCTTCTCACAAGTTTGTAAATATAATTTATTTCATAACCCAATGAAGTTAAAAACAGTTTCATACAACAATGCTTATAATTAAAGCTGACAATGTTAGTTAAAAAGCAAGCATTTGAAATTAAAAAAAAAATAATGATTTTTTTTTTTTTTTAAATGTTTCTGAGACATTCCCCAGTTATGACAGTGTCGTCTCCAAGGAAGTGGCAGCCATTTTTATTTTTGCTTTGCTTAGTTACCTTCACTGGCCAACCCCCTATATAAAGCATGGGACTAGACACATGTGCATCATTTCAAACATAACTTGTCTCGTAAACACATGCCCGATATTGCAAATAACAATGTCAAACTGAAAATAAACACTGCACTCACCTGACAAGGTTTCTTTGAAATAATACATGAATGTGTTGTAAGCTAAATCCCAAATAATATCCAAAACCAGCTAATGAAACACTTCAATATACACTAGGTTTTACACGTACAACGATACCTGTGTTTTCTTGGTACAGTATTTGTCGCTTGTTCGGGACAGGTAGTCACGTACACATGGCCAGTCGAGTACATCGGTTACGATAATATACGTGGAGATATGTGGAAGGTTAATCATTTGGATTTCTATTCATTTGTGTGGAAATTTTATTTTGACAAACATGTAAATGACAGCTCAGAGGATTTGATGTATTTTGTTACCTTTACCCCATATACCTAAGTGTTTTGTTTACGTAATAGTAGGTGATACACAATGGACAACTGCCAGGTGTGTATGTACGTGTATAGACTGAGCGCACGTGTGTCGATTTAAGGGTCGGTGAGAGCACCGGATACAGACAGAGCGAAAAACAAAAATGACTGACCTCGATAAGGGGTTGTCTCATAAACAATTCTTGAAATACAAGTGTGCTTAATTTTTTTTTAACTCAACTTAAAACTTTTTAACTTGCATTATGAGCTTTAAGCTTTCAGACTACTTGATAACATAAAATATGCTTAAATGTACAATTCCATTGATTTTCGAATGGATTATTTTTTTCTAAATCAATATGCAAAATTGACGTATCTACAGTGACATCATGATAACATTACGTTTCTGTGCCATTCTCTGATATTTTCTTCATAGTAGGATGAAGAAAAAGAATCTGCCATTCAGAAAGTTTAGTTAAAAATAAAAACAAATGAAAATTAATTATTATGTTTTAAGTGTTGAAGGGAAAAATGATTTACAGTTTATATTATAATGAATGCAGTACGTACGTTCTACAGAAGGATATATATTTCTTCAGTGTGAGCAAGTTGATCTCCCCATCTGCCTGTTCCTCCGACATTTGAAGTGAGTTCAAATGGACATTCATGACATGCTTGGCCAGAATCTAAGGTAACAAAAGGACAATTTATAAATAACTGTACCCAAACATTTAGAAATCGCTAACAGTATTCAACTGACTGTTTTATTCCTTTTAAACATATTACAACATCATCTATGGACTATTATGTTTTAGATGTTTAATGGGGTTTTACAAAGAATACTGACTGTGTCTCTCTCTTCATTGTGTTCATCCTTAACGATGAAAATCATGTCAAATCTGGACAAGATGGTGGGCATGAAGTCGATATTCTCCTCTCCCTTGGTTTCATCCCATCGGCCATACACACTGTTAGCAGCAGCCAGGACTGAACATCTCGAGTTCAAGGTCGTGGTGATTCCAGCCTACAAATAAAATATTATTTCTTAAGTTTAGATTCCATGAAAGGTAAACATTGCTTTCAAATCACATCATTTCTCCCCAAAAGCCAGGTTGTAATTTGTAATAATCCAATCTCAAAAGCTACGTTCTCTCAGCCTTGAGGCTATATAGAAAACAAGAGGCCCAAGAGGCCTTGACGGTCGTCACTTGAGTGCTGCTATAGAAAGAGAATTGCAAAGTTGGTTCAAATCAATAGAAATTATTTACCAATTAAATAAACTATAAAGTTGAACTTTCGTATTAGAATTTCTATTTTTTGTTTTTCATTTTGATAGTTGGTGAAACCTGTGAATTCAGAAGAAGATTTTTGAAATTTTAGCCATTTTGACCCCGCCCCTCTGGTCCCTGGGGGTCAGCCAGGACAAATATGGATATGGTGTTAAAATGCTATTTCAGGCTAATAATTCTAACTCAGTTTGACTCATTTCCTATTAAATCTAAGCAAATAATGTTCATAAATGTGTTTTTCCTATATAGACTATAGTAAATTTGACCCCCTCGCCAGGGAAAAATCGGAGATCCCAGGGCGATGAAATTCACAATTTGCCTTAAGACCTTCCAATCTATGAAGAGTATTTAGTTCCATCAAATCTGTGAATTCAGAAGAAGATTTTTGAAGTTTTAGCCTACTTGACCTTTTTTGGCCCCGCCCCTAAGGCCCCTGGGGGTCCGCCAGGACCAATATGGATATGACGATAAAATGCTATCTCAGACCCAGTTTGACTAATTTCCTATGAAAAATAAGCAAATAATATTCATAAATATGTTTTTCCTATATAAACTATAGTAAACTTGACCCCCTCCCCAGGGGGAAACATGAGACCCCAGGGTCATATAATTCACAATTTTTGTAAAGAAAATTTAGACCTTTCCATCTATGAAAAGTATTTGATTCTATCAGTTCCAGAATTTCAGAAGAAGATTTTTGAAGTTTTAGCTTATTTGACCCCTTTTAGCCCCACCCCTAAGGCCCTCGGAGTCAGTCATGGAAAATTTGTTAATAGGATTCAATGGCCATTTCATAGGAATAATTCTGACATTTGACTAATTTCCTTTTACAAATGACCAAATAATGCTCAAAAATGTGTTTTCTCTATATAAACTATATTAAACTTAACCCCCTCCCCAAGGGGAAACCGGAGACCCCAGGGTCATATAATTCACAATTTTTGTAAAGGACCTTTAGACCTTTCTATCTATGAAGAGTATTTGATTCCATCACATCTGTGAGTGGAGTAGATTTTTGAAATTATAGTCAATTTTACCCCTTTTGGCCCCTCCCACAGCCCCCAGGGGGATGGGGACCATATAATTCACAATTTTGATTGGCCTTATGCCTCAGAAGGTTTGTGCAAAATTTCATTGAATTTGCTTCAGTGGTTCTTGAGAAGAAGTCAAAAATGTAAATTGTTTACAGACATACGATGGACGACGACGGACAAAAGGCGATTAGAATTAGGGCTGAAACGATTAGTCGAATAATCGGAGGCGATTAGATTAATGAAGCTAATTGCTGATAATCGATTAAAGATTTTATTAATCGTTAATCGTAACATGCATAGCCAGTGCATTGTAAGCTGACTAAACACGTTGACAGATCATGGATTTCTGAGTAAGCCATTCCGACTGGAGTTTCATCTCTTTTTGTACATGTTTTGAACTCAACAAAGCATATATGATGTGAGAAATACTTGTTAAATTACGCCTCTGTGGAAGTTAAAGTCATTAATCAATGAAAAAGTGGATGTCATGAGAAAGCTTGCAACACGCTGTTCGCCAATTTTCACTAGCGATCGACTCCATGTTGTTACGTCACGGAGGCCTAATCGCCGCCGTCCACGCTCGGGAGCGGAAGGAGCAGTAATCTTGAACATTTAGATTTTACTATTGCATGTGTTTATCATATAAAAAGAATGTTTTTGTTCATATTCTAATTGAATATAAGAGTTGTTGATTTATTTTGTTTTTTTTGATCACGGAAATAAAAAAGTTCATTGACGAAAATTTGGTCATGTTGCTCCGTGGCGATCCAGATTTGGTTGATTAGTCGTACGTGTGAAGGTCACGTCAAAACAGCGGGTTAGCAGACTTGATTTAAACGATGTTACGGAAGACAATACAGGAACGGAATTCAGAGCTTATTTGGGATACAATACGTTTGTTTTGTCAATAAATCTATTCTTATTTGTTGGTAGGCTTATATTATATAAGGCATGTCCTCTGTCATATTATACGGTAGGTGTTATTATTAGTTGATAACAAAACATGGCGGACGTTTTCAGTAGTCAGTAGTGAAACAATATAGTTGCCTTCAATTCAAACGATTAATCGATTAGTAATCGATTACATGTGACCGAATAATCGAATACAAAAATTACTAATCGTTTCAGCCCTAATTAGAATAGGTCACTTGAGACTTCATTTCAGGTGACCTAAAAATATTGTAAATAAGGCCTACCTTTGCGATGGATATTGTCTGTTGTTCCATAGCTTCATGTATAGCTACTCTATCATCTTCTCTCATTTTATCGAACTCATCAATACAGACGACTCCACCGTCAGCCAGTACCATGGCTCCACCCTCCATTACAAAGCTGCGCGAAGACGGGTCTCGGATGACAGAGGCAGTCAATCCTGCTGCACTGCTTCCCTTACCAGAGGTGTAAACAGCAATAGGGGACACCCTTTCTACAAACTTCAGCAGCTGAGACTTGGCTGTACCAGGGTCTCCCAACATCAGGATGTTAACGTCGCCCCTTCTTGTTAGGCCATCAGGTAGTCTAGTAAACCACAGGAGGGAATGAAAGTTATTGCAATATGCATTTTTTCTGATGTCATTCCAATGCAAAATTTATTCGCAGTTTTGGAACAAGAATTTTCTCAGAAACAAGCAGCAAAGCCAGTATCACACAGTTGATGTTGATTATGCTGGGAGGCTGTAGTAACCATACCTAATCATATTTAAAAACAATTTATGTGATGTTTTTCGTTTGGATAAAATTGTTTGAATAAATGCATTGATACACACTTAACTAGTGTAAAGAAATGCATTTATTTAAATATTCAAATATAAAGATAATTGGAATTTGCTTTAGAAGTTGATTTGTGTGAATTCCTCAGGATTCTAATCCATTATAACCTACCTCTTCCTAGACCCTCCAAACAGCAATGAAGCAATCGCTTTTTTCATATCAATACAGCCGTAGATTGAAGGTGCAATGCTCTTAGCAATGGTCTCGTATATATTTGGGCTACTAGCCAGTCGGCGGAACTCTTCCTCTTCAGCTGGAGTTATAGGAGAGTTAGTACTCCTACCAGAGCCATCTGTGTCTACCTGAATCCCCACCACACGGAAGTATGGACTGCGGATACCAACATTGACCTTGTCTCGTGTATTCTTCTGTAATCACAAATCATTCAATATATGTATAATGAAGTCTATTTTTTCCCTCCAACAAGTTTGAAATTTCACCATTTTAAAATTCACTACTGTTGATCACTTAAACAAATGAATGGTTTTATCAGTGCTATCTTCAAGTAGAACTGTTTATGAATCATACCATGTCTGATTAGTACCTTAGAGCTTTGGAAGGCTTTCTTGATTGAGAACACACCGACCACAGTCACCCTATTACCAGGCACAACTCGGTCACACAGGTATCTGTAAACATCAATAAAAATGTAGTAAGTCTACATTCTTTTTCTTAAACCTAATTCAATTTCAACAATAAGTTTCAGTTTTCCATTATGCTCGATACCTTTATCCCTTATTCACAAATCACAACTTTAAATCTCAAAAGTCACAAGTAAGTTATACAGAATAGAAAGCTTTCATATATGTTCACATACAACACAGTTACACATGTAAATGCATCAAAAACATGTAAGCATCAATAATGAATGTTGCAAAGTGTTGGCTTCTAGATTGCATACATTCCACTGTGAAAAAGCATGAAAATGGGTGCTATAAGACTACTCACCTATCACAATACAACTGCATGTGACGAGGCAGTTCCCCGTTGGGGACAGCCTCCGGTGCTTCCTGCAGCTTGAGGTTCTGAAAATCCACACATTTACACTTGTCTGGTACTATGAAGAAAGGATCAATAGGACATTTAGGTCGGCCAGCTTGCTCCCTGTAAACATAATAAGAAAGATGCGGATATTGATGAATCAAAGTACTGAAAGTACTAAATGGCTCGGTCT
The DNA here is from genome assembly GCF_041381155.1 of Argopecten irradians. Lineage (NCBI taxonomy): Eukaryota > Metazoa > Mollusca > Bivalvia > Pectinida > Pectinidae > Argopecten > Argopecten irradians. The sequence goes on from NC_091136.1 coordinate 55,790,617, forward strand.
CAATGATTGGAGGATATATTTCTAAAGTCAACATTTTTTTTGGACAATAAGAAATAAAGTTTGCTAGTGTTCCTTCCTGTTTGGACTTTTGAGGATTCCTTGGACACCAAGGTGTTAAATAAGAAACATATACTAAACTCTTAGGAGCCCATTCTAATATTTCCTATGGTGTTATATGCCAAATGACTTTATAGCATCTTTAACCTTTTCCTTGTTAATTTTGATGTCAATTAAAATATCCATTCTGAATTGCTATTCTCATTAAGTTCCTGGGACCAAAGTATCAGTTAACAAGTATTGTTTTGCAGCAGAGACAGACAAGAGGCATATTTTTCTATGCCAAAATGTCTTAAATATAGAATATGTCAGTCCTCAAGAAGACTTATCAATATAGTCATACCATTTCTGAATAAACTGGTCAATTGGTCTACTTTTAACAAGTTTTTGTAATTAGTCTTTTGTAAAACAGCAAGTTGATTGATATATCCAAACATGATTTAAACTAGCTCTGATAAAATATCTTAAACATCTTACAGCCATTTAAACAAGAGCTGTCGGAGAACAGCAAAGCTCGCCTATTCAGAAGAAGTTGTTGTTCAAGTATTTACTATTTAAACATGGAAATATGACAAATTAACAGACTAAAAAAAACCTAAAGGGCTTCAAATTGGTTGTATTATCACGTTCAGCATCCATACACATTAGGAAAATAAAATCATAAACATTTATGATGACTTAAGCTTAAACAATAGACAAAATAGAAACTTGCTCAAAAACTTTAACGTGAAATATGACAAATTAACAGACTCAAAAAACCCCTAAAGGGCCCAAAATTGGTTGTATTATCACGTTCAGCATCCATACACATTAGGAAAATAAAATCAGAAACATTTATGATGACTTAAGCTTAAACAATTGACGAAACAGAAGCTTGCTCAAAAACTTTAACGTGAAATGGGACGCCAACGCTGACGCCGACGCCGGGGTGACAACATTAGCTCCCCCTATTCTTCGAATAGGCGAGCTAAAAACGTCTGGTCTATTTTCATGTTAAGTATACATTATGCCAAAAAGTAATCATTCTACATTTTATTCCAATATCAATTGGGTATCTAGTTAGCTCGCCATAAACCATGAATTGTTTTATACACTTTTTTAACTTGAGGAAATTACAAATGATTTTTTCTACAATATTTGTGTTTTCAAATCCCCATACTTCTGATGAGTATAATAAAACTGGCATTACAAGTGACTAAAATATTTTCAGTTTAAAATCAACAGGAAGGGATACATTCCTTTGTTTCTTAAAAATAGTAGACACTGATTTAATTGTTTGTTCAGCAGTTTTTTCCTTTTCTTTAAAAACGCTACCATTAATGTTAAATATACATAGATATGTATACCCTTCTTATCAAAATAATTCTATATCCCATAACGTAAACTGGTGTTGTTGGGCCAATTTACGTTTTGAGAATATTACAACTTTTACCTTTCTGATATATTAGATTATAATTTCCATGTAATGCAATAATGTAATGCAATATTATTCAAATCCGTTTAACATTTGTTGTAGAACAGTGTCATCGCCATATAAAATGATAAAAGTTTGGGATACATTTCAATATTATCTGTAAATAATTTGTCAATAGTTGTCAGACAATTAACATTCTTTTTCCGCCAGATAAGATTCCAAGTCATCAAGGTATATTGAAAATAGGAAAGGAGATATAAATAAGGTACCATACTGTGCATGTATATGTTCAATGTAAATTAACAATGTAAGCTGATCTTGCAGAATTGCCTTACAGCGTTATAATAAATGCAGTTGTCTCATTGCATTGGATATAATTGATTTAAGGCAGTTCATGTGGCGACCGAAAAAGGTAAAATCACCATTTTCAGAGTGATCAGAGAAGATTGATAGTCAAGGAGGGAAAACATAAGACAACCTGTGTTATGCAAATTAATATCTAATTTATTTTGAATAAAGTATGCCGAAGATGATGATTAGTGTATTATTAACAATAATCTTAATATGTTTTCTAAAAATACTAACAACTAATGTCATATTGTGTTATAAATTCAATGTTTTATTTATTCTTTTTATTTCAAGCATGTAGATGTCATAGAAAATAAACAAATACCAAGTATATGCATATTAAAGTAAAATTCACAAATCACAACGCTAATGTGTATTGTATATATGGAATGAAGATGATGATGGTAATTATTTGGATCAAAAATGTTTACAACATTAAATGTATTATATATATGGAATTTGAATATGATGATAGTAATTATTTTCATATCAAAAACTATTACAGTATTAAGCTACCACAGTTGAAAATGATTTCTTTCATTTTGTTCACACATTTTTTCTCCTGGACTGGTTCCAATTGAAATGATACTTGCATGTAGACATTCTGTAAAACATAAGAAAATAATAAATGTATTAACAGAGTAATTACCGAAAAGGCTAATATCATATAATTAAACATTTTTTTTTATAAATAACAATACCAGTTTAGAGTAAATATTATTGAAATTTATTTTCTGTTGTTCTTTAGTCCTCCTGTTCTTTAGAGTTTTGTCCTTCATAAATTGATTGTAATACAGCAGTTGTCATATAATGTATCTGATAATGTGCACACAGAAGTATAAGTATATATGCATATGCATGTGTGCATGGGCACGGTGATAAGTTTATTTTGCCGAGTAAAAAGTTCAAAGAACTAGTATTGTTCATACTCAAAGATGTAATCGCACTAAAAACAGTGATCGTGTAGGCTTTTGTGTGATTGCATTTGTAAGGGGTGTATCTCTGAACGCCAACATTTTGGATTTAGCTGTAGGGTAGTTTGTTGTGACAGTGGTTATAGTCTTTTTCCTAAAGGCAGACCAATGCCACAGGTAAATTTACCTGTAAAAGTTACCTGTGTTGATACTTATCTAAGTGTATATTGATTAATTTTTATTTCAATAAGTGTTCATATTTAATATCAGATACATATATACATAATATATGTTTCTGTTAATATCTATGAAAATATAACAATAGAATCTATGAATGAAATTAAATTAAATTCACAATGATTTTATTTCAAGAATTTTAAAGATTTCCTTGATATATCTAAAATCTCTGGTATAAATCTCATTAGATTTTCAATAGATTGATACTAAAATCAAGCAAAATTCTTTGAAACTTATTTCATATGAAAGTAACTTAATTTCCCATTCAGTAATATAAAAGAAAAAAATCCAAAAAGGAATTATCCAATTTCAACTTAGTGTAACACCAATTCGATTAAAAGTTTGAAATAATATAAGCATTTTGCCTGTTGAAACGTGATATATTTCCACAAGGTCTTCCATATATGTCTGTTAAGTGACCTTATATACATATATAGTACATGTACATGTAACATCTGCGTTAATAACCTACCAAAGAGTAAGTGAATTTATGTCAAATATGATTTCCAAATTTTACTTGTACTTGACTGACCTTTTTAAGTTAACAGAACATACAATATATTTTGAAAGTTGCATTAGGATGCATCATTTATCATAATTATATAATTTTCCTGCTTTCTTATCCTAAGATGGTATATCTAGATCAGCGTGAGATTACATTATAATGTAAATGTATGTCATTATAGCAAAAGAGCACCCAATAATTAAACTGTTGTCCGTTAACAGCGCAGTAAAATTATATATTTTTGTGCATGTTAGAAATAACATATAGATTTCTTTCCTATGGTTGAATTTCGGTCAAACATTGTTACTAGATACAAATTGGTATATGTACTATAATCTTTAAACAGAAAAAAATAGAAAACTGTTAATTTGGTATTCTGAGCACTAAAAGTTTGCAACATTTTGAGAATTACAAGACCTTCAACATATGGACTTGAAATAATTTTGCCAGTATTGCAACATTAACATCTATAATGTGTATTAAAATGAATATGGTTAAGACCCTAAGTAACAGTCTTCAATCTCATTTCATTTAGTATTTTTACATTATTAAGTGACTTCTAAAAATATTTTGTATCAAAAATACATATAGAGCATTAAACCCCAATGATATATTATTACCAATGTTTATAAAACATCATATATGTGTGTTTGTGTCGGCTTCAATAGATTACCAACTTAAACTATAATCAACAGGTTAAAATTTCCGACAATATTAATTTAAACTTTTGTGATATTGTTTTTCTCCACTCATTTTCTAACCAAATACTTCACGGTGTACGTCTATGCGATAAGAGAAATCATGCGCAACTATGCACGGTCACAAGAAATGAAAGTTGGATAAGAATGTAGCCCTACTGGAACTCCTATGTCAAAACAGAATACTGTTACATTAATATATACACTGATCAAGAAACCTGTTTTTCTGATAAAATTGAGATATGATTTGTAAAAAAATATTTCACCTGGAACTCAAAATGCATCGTTCTTAATAATCCACATGTAGCTCCATATTAATTCTTAGCATATTAAAGCACTGATTATCTTTGATTAATAATTTACGTTGTATATAATACGGAATATATTGAAGGAATTTTTATCCAAAACCCACCAATGTTACCTATGATACTGATTGAAATACATGTAAATCTCAAGTGACTTTACAGGTGAAAATAAAGACAGCTTATATGAAACAGTATATAATTGCCTTCCTATTGTTTCCTAAAACAACACCTACCTGTTGTTGATAAATATGTTGGCGTTAAGAGAACACCCCTTTGTAAGACTGTGCCAGGTGGTAGAGATTAGTTCCGCTCGAGTGATCACACAATGCAAGTGAGAATCGGGAGTATGTTTATGTAAGTTTTAATTACTAATCTCTGATGATTGTTGATAAAAGGATAATTTTCAGGATAATTGCTAAACATTTAACCGTTTTCTCCACGTTTGTTGTAGATTGAAACAGCTTTTTAAGTGCCGTTCTACGGAAGAATTATGAAAAAGAAATCGGCATTTTCATCGATCTACAAATGAAGTAGTCCAAAAAATCTCACTTCGAGTTATACGAACATTTTATGTATGATTTTTGTCATTCGGACCAAAAATACTTCGTTAATTACGTAGTTTACTAAATACGTTATATATATTATCAGAACGTCAAGCTCCTGTAGGCCTACATGTGATGAAAGTGGCTAAAATGTTTTTAGTGACAACCTCTATACGTGCTTTAATATGTATATATAATCTGATAATGTATACATGTGCTTATAAAATTATCGATAATTATGGATGTGGTAAATATTCATACCTTATTAACTGCCGTAAGTTGGAAGATTACGCCAGCTTGGACATTTAGAAAATGTTCATCGTCTCTCACGCGCTATTTGATCAGTTTACAAAGTTTATCCTAAATTTTCTTAGAGTTGTCTTTCTTCCATTGTGGATTTACACGTACATGTGGCATAACGCAGCCGTGATAAACAAATCTCCATTTCGTCCTGAGATTTATTTGCTCCCGATTCAAATTACAAAAATCATTATTGTAAAAATTTTGATGTTTGAGGTGAAACATTGATTTCATTTTTTCCGTTGCGGGATAATTGTCACTAGTAGGGACAAAACGCGTGGGGCGAAGCGAAGCATTTTTGGGACGAAACGTCTTCATGCATTGTCAACAACATTTTCGGGACGGAAAGTCTAGATACATTGTAAACAATTCAAGTGAAAACTTTCCAACCTAAGATCATTTGGATAGTGTATATGGTAAGGATATGAAAGCAGTTATCTACTTCTCCTATTTCAACATTACAGATACGCTTATTTCAGTAACTTTCATATTCAAAATTTTCTATTTAAAATTCCCGGTAAAATCAAAGTTGTTGAATACACTGCCGTTAGGAGCGCTAGTATCTGCGAGCAAGTTCTAAGCCAATCATATTGAGGAAATTGACTGAAAGAGAATTTTGCAACCACGATCACAATGGCGAGGTGATCCTCGCCAAAAAGCACTCATATATTTATTTAAATTTCAAATCAGCATGCCAAAATTTAAATAAAACAAGAAAAGTGCAGCTCAAATGAGTATTTAAGGTTATTCCTATTTAGAGGTAGGATACATATAATATAACACCTACATATCAAACGTTTTATTGTACAATGCTGAAAGCGAAACATTCAAAACTGAATCCTTTTAATACTATATAAGATGTATTTCAATTAAATGTACTATAAACACTTTTTTCTTCTTTACTTACGTATTACATTTACGAGGAAGAGCATATCCCTCCATTCCGGGATTGACAGCAATATTGTTGAGGATGTTCTGGCAGCCTCGACACTGAAGTGTTAGCTTTGTGGCTTTAGCCTTGATACCAGAAGCTGCAATCACGATGCCAGGAATCTTCACCAATTTTGCCATTTGCTCAGACTGAAAAATGTGGTTAAAACGTCCTTTGTATTGGTCTCAATGGGGCAGAATAATCATTTTTGGACCATTAAGTCTCAGCCAAAGCTAACAACTTGTAAACTTTGCACTAGGGCTAAAAATACTTGGTCTCAGGCCACTTTTTCCAGATGCAGGAGGGATGTATTTATTTTTATTAGGGCTGGGTATTGGAAGGTCTATAACAATACGATACATATTGACAATACACTGAACTAATACATGATACGTATTGACAATACTCTTTTTCAAATTCAGTTGATCACTGTGTTTTGAATACTGTGACAATAAAAGACAATTTTGATAAAACATTCTATAACCAAGAAAAAGCTACCAAACATTTGATTCAGTTTATCATCTGTGTTAATTAATTTCTGTTAATTTCTGTCAATTCGTATTCTCAGTTATGAGAAGGCATTTCTAATCCATCTAGGTGACACAGATGCCTTAAACACTTCCTATTGATTGAAATGCTCTTACTTGAATGATGTTTTAGAATAAATTTTGTTTGGAATTTCCTATTTCTATAACGAAAACAGTAGGGCGTGTTGTTAAAACGATACATCAAGTTTGCATATCGATATTTGATACACTGCTGAAAACCGATACATATCGGTATATAGATATTGATCCAGCCCTAAGTTTTATCATTTTGAACAAATGGTCAGGGTGTAGTGGGGCTAACTGTTACAGGTACTGACCTTGAGCTCTCGGATACTACAAGGATTAGCCGAGGAGTTGAGCATGACCTGTATATCTTCAACATCTTCATCTCCATCAGGGCGAGGCCGTGTAACCTCATCTGCCACTTCCTTGGCAGCATCTTCAAACTGAAATAATCACTTATGCTTACACATTTTGTAACTAAAGCATAATTCATGTCTTCTGAACAGCAACCTTTTTTACAAGACAGAGTTGATACAATCTCTCATATAACCAAAAGGTACAAAAGGGCAATACTTTGTATTTTGTTTATTTCTTTCCTTTGTTATTTGTTTAATTTTTCCATACAACTGATTGGACATAGAGCAATAGCAACCACATGACACTGCATTTTGACCCTCACCGTAACTCTGCCCTGCAGGTAAGGCGATAAAATTGCCCCTATTTCATGTTCGTCAAAGGCGCCTAAATTTCTCTATTTCCTAACTCACTTCATTCTTAATTCCTAACGTCTCCCTTGACACCACTTCTCTTCTGGCCTTTTGTAGAGCGCACACCCCTGTGAGGTAGGCTCTGGGTTGTCCCCTGGCCGAGACACACCAAAGTCTTAGTTCTGCTCCTGCTTAGCGCTCAGTAGTAAGGGCAGGGCCGCGGAAAAACTTTGAAATGTACTCATCTATCGGACAAGTGCTTCATCAAAATCTACTTGTCCGAATGACATTTTCACTTGCCCTCAATATTTGTCAGATAAATAAGTATACGTGACTGTATATATTGGGTAGCTACTGTTGTAGCAGAATAGATATCGCCTTCTGACTGACTTTTCGGCTACTGCAAGGTCCCTCTATAAAGGAGTGGGAAACCAAATCAGGTACGACCGACCATCGATTATGTCTTGTCAAAAATGATTCCGATCAAACACAGCTTTGATACATACCTGGATGTTAGAAGGGGATGTTATTCTAGTTGTAGACTTTGAGTTTTTAACTTTATCGCCATTATTTAATCAGATATATGTATTTGAATCTAATGTTGACAATTTCTTGGTAAACTACCGCCGTGCATGTGCCAACCTCCGGGAACATTACCTTGGAACCAATAAATGTACTCAGCCTACTAAACCTTTCGACCGGGTACGAATTGGTCCCTATATGTATATGGGCAAAGAAGTAATTCTAACAGTGTGGACAAAATATTGTCGAATTTTCGAAGGAGTCTGCCCCTTTGTCAAGACACAAAAAGAACAAATAAAAAAAACATATTAAGGACGGCCCATAGGTATTTAGCAGGCTGGTAAGTCAAAGATCCACTATAGACTAATATATAGAGATCGGTAAAGGACTCCTCCGTGATGCAAAATTGGGTAATTTAGTTCAGTGTTGTAAAAAATATTCAGCCATATATCTCAACAGCTTCAGTCTTAATTGAAAGTTAAGATGTTAAACTTCTGGATGATATCAGGAAATCCTACTGAACTAGCTACTTTTTTCACAAACAGCCTTGAAACTTGAAAACTTGACGAATTTCCCTTAATCGGACACGATTGAGAACATTTTTGCAAACGAAAATGTCTATTCGCTATACTGAAAACATGGCAGCCTATATATATAAATATATAGCTACAATTACATGCTTTGACATAATCAAACATCAGGTGAAAACAAACATATTTACTTGTTTGACGCTTCGTTCAAATCCCACTCTCGTGGTCCTTATGTCATTTTTCAGCGCTAATAGTTATCCGGGTCAGATTGACGGGGCCATTTTGCCACGTATGTTGAAAGTTATTTAAAGCCTAATCTCATTGGTCGGTTGGTTTTAACTCTGCCAATGAATTTAGGCTTTACATAACTTTCAAGACGGACCATGGTCGAAAAGCGATTTGAATGGTCCACCATATGATGATAGTGAGCTCAAGCTAAAAAATAACCAAATCAGAGCTCATGTAACACTCTAATTACAAATAGTTATGATCATGTACTCCTACATTCCTAATCTATCTGCTTACCAATGGCAAATGTTCTGCAGGAAGCTTGCCAAGTTTTTCTGCCAAAGCTTCATCAAAGCTGGTCACATCTTGCAAGTCAATTTCCAACCAATATTGCCCAAGATTGTAGTTTCTTTTCAACTGATCTCTGAAAAATTATTTCAATTCAATTCAAAATATTTTAATGAATATCAAAAGGATTGGATAACGGGCAGTGTCTAACTGCTATATTGATTCTTTCATAAAAACAGTATACATGGCATTATTAAATTGTGTACTATAAGCTGTGTACTGTATCTGCGTCTATAATATATTGCGGCAAATGATTCCATACATCTATAAATCTGTTGCTGAAGAAATTCTTTCTTAACTCTAAATTACGTTTCTTAAAAAATTCTCAGAATGACCTCTCGTTTTACTATTAATGTCCATTTGGAAAAAGTTCTGTTATTCTACAATCTTATTTTTTAAAACTATTTTAAAAGCATTGATAATGTCCCCCTCTAGTTCTCCGATGTTGTACAGTTGGAAGATTTTATCTAGGCGTTCCTCATATGAAAGGTTTCTCAATCCCAGAATAAGCTTTGATGCCCTTCTTTGCACGTTCTCAATCAGTTCGATGTCTGCTACATGATATGGGTTCCATACACTTGCCGCATATTCCAGGTGTTGTCTGGCGAGTTTTTAATAATCCTAATTTGAACATTGACTAGGTAATCAAAATATACAAATGATCTGCGTAACAATCCCACTAAGCTGCTCGCTTCCAGTGTCTCAGCGATACATAAATATGGGTAATCTATAAATATAAACTTTAAATTAAACATATACATATTATAAAATAGTAAGTTATGATTTCCTACTATGCTGTTGACTAATGATTTTTTTGTTTCATTTCAAACGGCTAATGCCAGCTTGACTAAATAACACGAACGTGTCTCACCGATATCGATATGAAAAGTTCCCTTCGTGGAACTGCCTTATAAAATCTTTGAATCTCTTCTTAATTTGTTGTCTGTTGATCTGATTTTCGTCCGCTTGATCTTCAGATCCAAAATTGTCACTGAAAAATACGCCTGCATCATCAAATCCAGCCATCATGAACAGGTCCCACTTGCTTTGTTATGCTCACGTGTTCACATTTGGCGCGAAATATTTCCCGTAAAAATATTCATTTCCGGGTCATCAGGGTTAACGTTCGAGACCTATCTAAAAATTTAATGTAAACTGAAATGCGCCGAATGAGTACATGTTGGCGGGAAATCTATTCCGCGTATCTTGATCGATTTTCTATTACCGGATCACCATGTTTATTTGAATAATTAATAAAAGGGTGTTATTCCTTTGTGGAGACTCTATGTTATAAGATAGGAAAAATTATTGAACACAGGCACTAGTTCTGGCTGCTACTGCTAGGCTATATATATCTCGGTATGTACACGTCTCATGTAAGCATTGTATATCTACATGTATACTTTTAACTTAGCAACGGCGACCTTGACTTGGCGGCTTGCTGTTTGGGCCGAGGTAATCGTCTTATAACAAGTGACATCAATATTTGTACGGTAAAGTATTGTTTATGTTGTAGATACTGTTTTTCTAAACGTGATATGGAAATATAGATCTTGATTGAGTGTTCACAGTTGTATGATTTACTATGTTTTAGGTCTGAAAACACAATACGTGTCGGTGATTAACTCAGGTAATGATCTACAGAGTTTAATCTACATACGACATGTGTACCTGTTTATATATGTTGGCAGTCATGCGTACAAAGACATTAAAATTGTACCAGCTTACTTCGCCCCGTTACTGATTTGTCAAACCTTTAAATTAAATAGGAACTTGTATTTAATTAATCTATAATTATTATATATATTAGCGTAACCAAGGACGTATCACTTATAAATTCTTGACGTTACGTATCTTATTTGTATGATAAAGAGAGGCGATGAAATCAGGTGAAAGTTTGGGAAAGTGAAGGGGGAGGGGGTGATACAATAACATGTATGTATATTTTATTCGATCTGCTGCGAATTATCAGTAGATAATTAGTTACATAGGTCGCACCTATAGCCGGCCCTTCTCGTCGTTATCATTATTTATATAGTGTAAGTCTACAATTCTCTTCTATAGAACTTCAGTTTTAATCAAAATAGAAGAACAAAACTAAGTGACCTCATATATTCTATATAAAAATTGAAAAAATCATATTTTTGCATTACAGGCGTTTGACTCTCTATATATTTTTCTCTCTATATTATGTATTTTATAATACTGTGTCAGCATTGCATAATTTTGTATATAAAGAGAGAAATATCTATAGAGCCAAACGCCTGTGTTATAGTTATTTAAAACATATACATGTTCAGATTCTGCTACAGTACTGGACTTAATATAAGCCTGCAAATATTCAAACATCACAATTCACTTCCATTTAGTATGCCATATTTTTGTCACCAAAAAACAGTTAACAGTTTGTACATTCAGAATGTATTACAACGGAGAAGGTCGTCTGTATGGGACTATATTTATATATAAGATTTTCGTGAGACAAACGATAACAAGTCAGTTATATAATTATTATTCTAATTATTTCAATTTCAAAACAACCATCCAAAACCACACAAGAAAAATATACAAGTTTGATGTCCTCTAAATACACAATAAGCATATAGGGAACAGTACACACATTTGCTTTTAACATTATCAACATGACATAAATGTCATGGTAAGCATAAGTTGGCGGAGGGCAATCTATTAGATATAAAAGTAAGATAATCAGGACGTGCTGCCACTACTTGTATAAAACATCATTTATATTTAGACGGTTACGTCACGACATTTTCCACGTAAACCCCAACGACACACATAGTAACGTCAAGCAGACGACGTCATATGTACATAAATAGTGCAAAATTACAAGTTAATTAATTACTTGGGAGCAAAGGTTTTCTTCACCATACCATGAAACAAATATTTACCCAACATACATGTATTTAAAATTTTAACACATTAGCTTTTGAATGAGAAATACCCCTACAATAGGTGTCTGTGAAAATGACTAGAATAATAATAATAATAATAATAAAAAAACACGAGAATTTCATCAATGCCATTCGAGTTACAAGATTACAAGATACTAGCCATTTTAATCTAAATCTCTGTTTTGGGAGTGCATATTTCAAAAGAGATTTTCGTCTGCAATGAGAAATGTAGATGATTCAAACGCATCCGCGATATCATTGATAAAGACAATACATTATGATCAAGGGCTGAGTCTTGTAGTACTCCTGCTCTTATCCTTCACATTTTAAATATACATACAACTATGTTTCTATACTTCAAGGTTCATATAGATGTTATGGGGAAATTCTATCATATAAATATATATGTATTTTTAACGTTAAAGCTCGTTTGGAACGGATAAAATAAGGATTTTTAAAGAAATAATTATAAATGCTGATAAAAACATGTCCGTTTCTAATAGGTTTTATTAGTTTAGTATCCTATCTTAACAGCCAGGGTCACTAGGACGGCCTCCCATGTGTGTAATGCTGGCGTCACACTGCCCCGCATTTGACACAGGATACACGAAAAAGAAAATGTTCAAATTCGGCGCCTATCGTGACCGCATTGGGCTATTCGTGAGGGCATCTTTAGCCATCGTATGGCCGCCGAGGAAGTTTTTCAGGCTTCGGCAGTAACTTCATGAGTGACGCAAAAACCTTTGGCATGCCAAAAATATTCCCGAACACGACGCGATGGCTCATTTTCGTGTTGAATTCGAGTATCCATCTTGCCCTTCGTCAGGCATTCGCGAGGCTATCTTGACAGTTCGTTTCTTCTTCGTCTTTCCATCGTGTAATCATCGGCGACAATGGACACATTTATATTCACGAACGCAATACGAAGGAAACACGAAGCTTTTCAATGACCTTAAGAACTCAACAAGAGTACTTGAAGCTCTCGTAAGGCCGTCGAAAAGACATCGTATCACAGAACGAAGTCATCACGATAGAACTACGGTGCTAACGTATGAGCACATGTATAAAACTAAACACCAAAGTATCTTCCATCCCTCGGCGTTTAGGAAGATTTGCGAATGCATTGCGCACAAAATTGGCTGATATTCGTACTTGTATCGGTCGACCAACATCAATATATGTTTATTATGTTAGCAGAGGCATGTTTTCCCTTTTGCCAGGGGTTTTGAACAGCACAAAATTTTGATTGAAATCATCCGCATTTATATATTATACACGCTATAAATACGCAATACATACTGAATACATGCTTATTATATGTGCTGTATATCCTCTGTTATTCGTCGATATACGCAACTGACACGGATTTCCGGCTTGAAAGCGAATGCGACAGTTTGTAAAACGAATATATAGCGTACCTATCACGTTGACATCACGAATTAATGTAATTTGTAGTGAATGCATATTGAGTTACGCTTTTGTATTACGCGCGTTTTGTATTTGATTTATGAACATTTTATGAATGCTTAAAGGCCCACTACCTTTCCGAAACGGCTTTTAATTTTTAAAATGGGAATGTAAAACAAGATCGATAATTTTGTAGAGTCCTAAAAATTATTAACTTACCGTTAATACTACATTTATCATCACCTTCTGAACGATTTGATTAAAATAAATAAAATGTTTATTTTCATAACGCGGGTCGTATTATGTTTCCCGCCGTCGTCCTAAATACCGCGCGGTAGTTGACTATCACTGCGCCAGACGGCAAAACAGCGAATTGACTCTCCATTGTTTTCACATATTACGCAGGCAATCTTGCATATGTTTGGTGTCGTAACCTTATTTTAGATCATCGGTATGCATTTTCTGGTGTTATTAATGTTTTTTAAGAAACCTTTATATTTTGCTCCGGAAAGGTTATGGGCCTTTAACAATGTCACGTAAACTAAAACTAACGTATACATATGACAGAAAGCGACATATCTGCCTGTCATTTCGGTTTGTCGAGAAGTATAAATGTAGTAATGGTTCCTCACAAACATCCCAACGCAGCATTCCAATGGTATACAGCAAAAAGACTGTCTGTTTGAGGCCATGGATTATGTGAGGCCACAGTTGAAGAGAACATTAATGAGTAGGTGACTTTCCTTACCACTGAAGGATGACACCAAATTACCGATGGCTGGTCTTTTTGGAGCCTGCCCAGACCTTATGCAGCTTTATATACAAGGTGTAAAGTCTCTTCATTCCATCTGACTTGCAGATGTTATACGGAGGAAGCTTCCAGCTCTCACCCTTTCTCTTTCCATAAGACTTTCTTCCTGATCATGTCCTTGAACAGACGGTGCCACTATCTCTACCGCACGTCGTGTACATTCAGCCACTCAAACGCAGCGTTCTCTGGATCTGGAATGAAATACTGTTAAAGTTTCTCCATCAGATTACTCTCTATTGCTTGTACATTTCTTTCTCCTTGCATCCCTCAAGTTCTCAATGATAGAAAATGTAAGCGGGTCATTAGCTGGAACCAGAAACTACCTCCATTTCCCTCCTCATCGGCCGTTGCTGCAATAGGACGGCTTTGATTCGAGATGGCAGCAGACTGGCATTGTCTGTATCTGGATGGGAGATGCAACCCGTTCTTTTTAACCACCATCACCCTCAACCTTTACATCATCTGCTTCTTTGACATGTTGTTGTGGTGGTGTTGTTCTAAAAAACGATACCGAAAGGCCCGAGTACGCTTCTTTTATGATAGATGCCCTTTATGCGCAACACATCCGTTCTTTCCGCTACACGTGCAATACATAATCAATACATCCGTAATGTTCCCGTAACAATCACAACACTTCCAATTTATTTCCTGAATACACGCGTTATATATTCGTAATTGCTTTTTACCGATTGTACCCCTCACGGGAGAGCATCCGTTATCGTATTCGCTTTTATTCGTGACATTTCCGCCTTTTCTCGTCATGAATTTTGTTTTATGGTATTAATATATCCGTAATTTTTACTTGGACATTTGTTACTTTAGGTCAATTTTGTTGCGGATGACACTATCGGATGAAATTTGTGACCTTAATTCATCCGCAATTAATCCGCTCTTCAGTTGGTCCGGGCTTTAACCACAGAAATGTTATGATAATTACTTCTATTATTTTTAACTTCAAAGGCAGAATGAACAACTCCTGTAGGCACAGAACTTGTTGCAGATAACTCCTTATTTATTTAGAGGTTTTGAAGATATATATTAAATCTAAAGATCCTATACTGATTCAAACTGATTGGAACTATTACACTTAACATGCCAAAAATATTTTTTTCCGTAAATTCTTTAATTTTAATTGCCACCTTGATTTAACTAAATCATTATTAACTTGTATCAATATGTGCTTACAACAATCTATTCGGGTGAGATTTAACGAAATTTTATTATATTTTGTTGTGTTGTAATGTTTGCTTTTACTTTCCAAGACGGAGGGCATCGTGTTGCCTTTATAAGCGCATCGCATTTACAACACGACGTCACATAGTCGCCATGTCGCCTTCGCTCAGCATTCGTGTGCCCTTCATTTAGACTTCTAATCTACATCCTTATAAAACACATATCCACCTTGACTTCATGTTCAGTTCGGATATAATCGTGTGGCCTTCTTTAGGCATCGTATTTTCACCTGCTTTCCCTTCGGTGAAGACGTCGGGTAAGACCACGTTCGGGACGATTTTCGCCCGAAATTGAAACCTCTATATTCGTATAGCCATCGGTATCAAAATCGGGGTAGTGTGACGCGGGCATTATGTGTTGCCGCGTGTGAATGTCAGTATGTTTTGTAAGGCTGTGGTATGTTCGTGTTGTGTCTCCTTGTAATATTGGGACCCTTGTCCTTTTTAAAGTCCTATCTTACTGAAGCGTACCGCAGAAGACACCAAACTATCACACCCCACCTGGTCATATTATACTGGCAACTCACAAAACCAGTCGTCCTATTCGCTTTATGCTAAGCGCTTAACAGAAGCATAAACTACCACATGTATATACCACTGTGTGTTTCAACCTCGGAGCAGAACCCAGACCTACCTCACTAGGGACGAGCACTCATCTGGAAGCCAAATATGAGGCGATATCAAGGGAGACGTTAGGAATAACAAAGTCAGTTAGGAAGAAGAGAAAAGATAGGATACTAAATGTAGCCACCTTTTATGATAATGCAATAGACCTAACTGCAGTGCCAACTTATAAAACTGTATTTCCATGATGAACAGTTTTATTCAACTGTTTTAGAGTTATCTCTCCTTTATTTGCTTTATTTGATAGAAAATTCATCGATTGTGCAAGTTGAAATTGTCAGATGTAATATAAAGAGTTACTTATCTTCTGAACATGATATTAATAGAAATGTTGCCATTAAGTAATGCTAGGAAACAAAATCTAAATCGTGCTGTGAACATTCTTTACAATACAAAAATCTAACTTTTCATTTTATCTTCAATTTCAGACATCATAAGCAGATCACCATGGCTGAAGATACAGCAATTGAAAAACACATCAAAACTTTTGTATCAAACAAGATTGGCGAATCAGTGTACCTTGACCTGTCCAGGCCCAAACACGTGATCATCAAACACAAGGTGAAGAGGGGGTCTATATCGTTAGCCTCACTGTGGGTACGTGTTCTACAGCACCACAATAACTACCCAGTACAGCGATACCCATATAGGACGCTGTACGAGGCCAATGGTGTCAGGAAGATTGCTCTAAATATTGATGATGTCACCATGACAGTTTTCTTGTCGACCGGTACATTGATGATACAAGGAAACTTTGTACTGGAATGGTTCACTAAACGATTTGAGGACATTCTCAACAACTATGATGCCCCGGAGGGTCCTTCTCAGCCTGTATTGGCCATGTACTCTCAGTATGAGAGTCAATGGAAAGACATTATCGAGAAAGAGAAGAAAACTGCTGGTTAGTATAAATCTAGTGTGGTATTGACTGATGGAGGTAACCTTTTCAAGCCTTAGAAGATAATGTCATTTAGCACTATTAGCTCTAACTGTTTTTGTTGTTGTTGTTCAAACTCATGAAAAGAATAATATATGTTCAAGACCATTTGATGTTCGGACTGCATTTTAATTAAAAACCAAATTGATCCATTGAACTAAAGGTTGCAGCTGGTTGACTGGATATTCAGTCGATATTTATTTTCAATGTAGATGATTTCTAAATAAAAGAGTGAGGAAAAGAAAGAATAATAGAAATAAGTCGTTGCTTTTTTCACCTTAGATGATTTATTAAGGAAAGAGTGGGAGACAGAAGAAGATGCCTTATCAAAGGCTGATGAATTACCCGTCGTTCTAAAGGAAACCATTGTAGAACCAGAGAAGAATTCTTCTACACAGGAAGAGGAGATTGATTTGATACAGCAACAGCTTAGTTTTGTTAGGATCGATCAAGTAAGTAAAGTATTCTCATACATCAAATCTTATCGTATTATGCAATAAGGATTTCGTTCTTAAAAACAACACTTTAAACTTTGAATGGCTCATCTGGAAACTTTATATAAACATTGACTGTCCCGGTGTTGTTGATCATCACCAAGACATGACAATGATTTAAAGTTACACATTTAGGGAGGAAGTTCAAATCTGACCACTAGTTCATTTATAGGACCCCTTACAAATTGTAATCTAATGTGATTTTTCTGATTGACAAACATTATAAAGCTTCGATTTGCTTTTGAATTGTACTACTCTAGTGGCAAGCCAATGGAAATGGCAGAGTCCTAGCATTCAGAATGTCTTAACTAAGATATGCTATTTCTTCAAAAGTAGTCATCCAGGGTTTATATTGTCTGAAAAAAATGGTTTTGCGCAAGTACCCAAATATTTGCCTATTTTCCGAAGAAATATCTGGGATTTAGAAATTATCTTATTATAACATGAATATTATAAAAAAAAAATCGACATTCAGATTTTTATAGAGTTTATATCATACTGTTGTAACTGGTCAAGCTAAATGGGGAACCTTTTTGACTAGAGAAACAAGAAACATGGAAAGATATATACAATATACCCTTTGAGTCTACCAATAATACTAAACTTCAGTGGCTTCAGTTCCGAATTTCTCACTATCTACTAACAACTAACACTTATCTTTGTAAAATTGGCCTCTCTTATAATCTTCACTATATGTTATGTTCTTTAGAAAGGGAGACAATCACCCATCTATTTTGGGAATGCTATGAAGTTCAGAACTTTTTAGCTAATTTTGAAAGTCTTTTAGATATTCTGTTTATTCCATTTGCAATTAATAAAGAAACATCGTGTATGCTGTTTGGAAAACTAGATCATAACGACATATATCAAAGAATTGATAATGAAATTGTTCTTTTTACAAAACACTTTATTTACAAAACAAGATGTTTACATGGTTCTTTAAATGTTACGGCTCTTTTATACTCCATTAAAGAATATTATCATGTTCAAAGATATATAGCTTATGGAAAAGGAGAAATTTTTTTAAAGATTGGGAAAAATGGTTAAAGCTGGTAGAACATGCAAATCCCTGACAGTTGCACATATCCTTTATTATGATAGCATATATATTTATTTGTTGTCTTACGTACATGTGATATGCTTGCTTTTAATTGGAATGTTGAGCAGTAATTTTTAATTTAATGTCAGCATTAAAAATCAAATTTCTATCTTCTTGCCTCCGTTTCTTCTCTTTCTTTTTTACCCTTTTATTCATTGGTTTATTTAGTATTTTCATATAAGAATATATCTGTATTTAATATTTATTCTACATAACCTCTCTTCATTCTAGTTTACCTCCTCATTCTCCCTTTCCTTCCCAAATCTTTGTTCTTTATTTTATTAAAAATTTTCTGTCCTCCAACTCTCTATACAAAGATAACTGTATATATATTCATTTTTCATGATTATATGATGAGTATAAAATTGATATTGTTTGAAAAAAAGATTGACATCCACTTTCTTATTTATGAAAATATTATAATTTCAGTTAGAAGAGGATGACCTGAACTGCCGATTAGAGAAATTGAGACAAGGCGGTGTCCTGGACGGTCCTACTGTAGTCTACCCTCTCTGGAAAGATCTGCTGGACCACTGGTTTAGTAACCAGGCAAACAAGGTGTATATAGCAACCCCTTTCCTAGATACAGTCAGACTTATGGATATCTGTCAATCTGTCCTCCAACACAAGCTCACCGCAAACTTGGAGGCTTTGTACGTACGAAAGAACTGTGACCACAAACTACAGATATCAGACCTTAGACGGAATGTCCAGAACCAACTGGAACCAAAAGATCAAGTGTTTATAGAGTACAAAGTATACAGCAGAATTGTATATCCTCTGAAGAGGTTCCATGCCAAGTTCATGGCTTGTGTGAATAATGGACGGGCCCAGGTAATGGCGACCAGCGCTAACTTCCACGCTGACCACTTTCATTATCCAAACTTGGACAGTGTTCTGTTTTTAACCATGTCTGAGGCAGAGTTCACTCACAGATACCTTAGAACTATTCAGACCTCACAGCTAGAGGTGACAATAAAAACATAGTTATTACTTCTATCCAGAACTCATATTCCCCCGGTTCCCTTTTATTACTGGAACTAAAAATAGTAGCAGTAGTTCAGGCTTTTGTTTACATAATCTATAGACAATTGCAAAGCTGCATCTTGTAATGTTTTTTATGGCCATTAGTTAAGTTGTTTTTAGTTATATAATATATCCAAGCAACAGTACTTACAGCTACAAGAATAATCCTGACCCACATGAAGTGTCCCTAGTGCAAATTCAACTGTAGGTGTCATATATAATCTAATCTGTTAGAACCATGCGCCCCGGAAGAGTAAGTGTCCACTACTTTATCAATAACACCTACCACAAAGAATTAAAGCAAATCGGAGTTAGCAATAGTCTCAAATATCATAGTAATAACAGATTTACCAAGCAGATTATGCGCCATCAAGCCCACATTGAATTTAAGGAAACGTTAAAACTTTCTTATGGTAATAATCAAATTTTGTTCTATCTGCCACAAGAAAAAAGCAATGCAAACAAGTCCTCGACCATCGATCAATTTGGACATGTTAATGTTTGTGAATAGTGATACAAGTGGATGTGCGATCTTTTCAATGAATAGAAACTTCTTTTCTATTGACGTTCCCAGCATACCACGGAGTGCTGACATAAGATGATTGATGATTATCGGAGGCTATATGTTAATCTGCTTCTGCGGTTTTTCTCTTATTTCACCTATCGTATCAATGTTGATTTTTTATATCATTGAAGCGACACTGAATAAATTTCTGGAGTACGTAACGTAGAGAAAAAAACCACGCAACAACTTATTGAACGAACAAAAAATGATATTATTAACAGAGGTGTTTTAATTCAAAGTTTGTTTAGAAGTGTATGGTTATCACATCTTTTTTACTAGAAGTGCTTGGATTTATTCAATAATAATTAATGACTAAATTTTACAATTTTAACAGGATAACAACCTTTCCACAAACATTGAAAATGTTTGGAACATGTTGTGTGTCGATGTTTTGTTAGTACCCCCAACTTTTGTCACAGTGTTATGTGTATTACACTATTATGATTTTTATAAGGCATGGTTGGTACTTTGATGACGTCCATATCCTGTGTGGTCAGTACTGTCTGACCATCGAGTCTCTGACCAATAATACATATTATAAACGTTATCATTAATACATGCAGGTACGGTATTTTATCGCTGAGAAGTTTTATCAAACATTCATAGCCATTTATTTTATCTAAGAACTGTTCCTATTCAAGATCATGTTTCAGGAACGTTATAAGTAAACCTGCGATACTATAAACCATTGTTTTCATTTTCATTATTTACAAATTTACATTTATTAATTACGTCTATACTTTATCATTAATTAGGCCGTATTATTACCTTTTTACTTTATTACAACTGATCTTTAATAATTTGACATTTGATTTATTTATTGATGCATGTAATTACACGGTGCTTTAAGTATTTATTAAAACGAAACAAGCTGTATATTTTATATAGTTTATAATAGTGCAGTATTGTAAGTTTTGCTCACTCAGTAATTGTTGTTGTACACTTAATCAAAACTTTTTTAATACTTGAAATTGTGTTTTGTTATTTATTGAATAGATTTATGGCAAAGCACGAGTATGAATATTCCAGTAATTCATTTTATACATGTAGAATGGAGTTTGAGTTTCAGGACTATAAACTTTTTCATTGCCTTTCGTCCATGGCCCTTCGTCTGATACAATATTACCAACACTAGTACTGAATGACACCTCCATACAGGTATAAAGGATCTGATCTCGGTATTATTCCTATTTATATAAGGGCCGATAGAAGATGACGCACTGCTGTCAACGGAGGATAAAGCTTCTTACTGCAATTTCTCAGGAAAAAAACAGGAGAGGGTTTTTCTTAATCTTGGTCCATGCAGTTTCTGGATAGTAATACCCTTCCTATTTTCCTAACTCACGGTATTTTCACTGTTTAAATCATTCGATATTCGTGTTCCTTTTACCTAGTGAGGTGGGAATTTGATACACTCGTGCTTTGAACTCGTGATAAATATTAAAGTTTCCACTTCATTCAATGAATTCATAAAGAAACAAGAAATATCCTCTAGGTTGGTGATTGCTTCTGTTTCACAGATTGTAGCCCGCTCACCATTTGGGGTCATGAATTTACACTAAAATTGATCCATTGTCGATGAAACAGAGAACGTTTACTCTTATGACACGCATACTCCAGTCTTCTTTGATCATTTTCTGGAATATATTTTATTCGCTTTTTATTCTCGAATTTGAATAATGCATTTGGTACACTGTCGATATTCGCTACAGCAAAGCTTTCGATATAGCGTTGAATTAAGAAATATCCATTTTTCACTTGTTGAAATGGCGTGTGTCAGCCTTAAATTGGATAAGATAAACTTGAATAATTACTGCAACAGCACATTTAAAATAAAACGCAGTAGCCAGTTGTTATGAAATACTGGTTTTAATTGTATAAATTATTCCAAATACAAGAAATGCAAGGTTACAAATAAATGCTGTGGATAGCATGTGAATTTCATCTACAGAGATTGTCATAAAATATTGTTCGAGTTTATCCACCATATTGGCACTAATTACTGTATATATATATATACTAGATGATATTATACAAATCCTTCTGACAGTTGTGAATGATAATGACATGGGCTGTCTGTGTCGTCCTTCCATTAACCCTAAATAGTATTGACATGACACAGGGATAGAACGTACCTTCAAATTTTATTGTCATGAATACACACTAATAATATTTTATATAAAGCGTAAAAAATACAAAGAGAATATAATTAGCAGGTAAATCGGGAAGCGCTAAAAATGAAAATGCTTTAGAAGAATATTATTTTCAAATACAAATGTATAATTTCATGAGTAATTCCAAACATCCGAGTTTGAGTATGTCTATTACACTGTCACAAGCTGACTATTTTCACTAGTCAACGCTTTAACATAAGGTCCGTAATAGGGTGACTTCATCAGGTGCTCGCATCAGGTAAAATATGACATTTCAAGTTGAAAAGTGTTGAAATCAAAAGTATGAATATGAGAAAATAACGATAAAAGGAATTTAAAAGGTGCAGTGACAAAAATAAATCTATTTACAAATGATTGGGAGCATTTACTTCCATTGTCAACACAACCAAAGTTGGTTTCACTTCAACGATTCTCTACATTAGCGAACCATCCCAACGACATGCATGATCCTCATCTTGCGCAAGATCATGACTCCATTGGACACTGCCAGTTCCTCCCTCTCAGTGACGGCCACTGCCACATGCTGTTCCTGTTGACCATACCCAAGGTTGAGCTGACCACTTGCTCCAGTGGTAGCGACAGCAGTTTGTGGTCGACTGGGTAGGTCATCGTCATCGTCACTGTCCTTAATAGCTTTACAGAGACAGTAGCAGGCAAGGCTAACCTGGGCGAGGGTGAGAAAAGACGACCTATACTGATACACAGTACTTACTTACAGAATAATAATTAACAGATTCAATCAATATTCATAATACATGAACACAACCGATCCTACAAAAAATTAATTTAAATTGATTTACTGACTAGATGACTAGAGCAAGTTTTTATTATTCACTATTTGATTATTATACAATTAAATGTACTGTGTTTAAACTCTAGGTATGATTCGGGTAGGGAACATGTGTCACTTACTTGTAGTATGATTTGTGTAGAAACACGCGTCCCTTACCTGAATAACGACGTACACACCACTGACCATACACAGTATATAGGACCAGCCGTAGGAAAATTCCTGGATGTCAATGGTCGCCATCATACCGCACCCAATTATGCTGAATATCCCTAGAGTAGAACAGAAGTAAAACAATTGGCCCCATTTAAGCTATTGAGAATAAATCTTCTTACAAGTTGTATCAATCACATCAATTAAATAGAAAACAAACAAAAATAATCAACGCGTATGCGTCTTACGTGGCTACGTCATTAATCATCAATTTGTAAAATGTTAGCTATACTATTGTTATATACCGGTACAATCTAATAAAATCTTGTTAATAACTTTAAAAGTGCAATGTAAACAACAGAGCATGTGCAGAATTGAATTGATATTAACCTGCAGCCGGGTAGAGCATCACGAAACATCCAGCACAACATCCGCACCAGCCGACTTCGTCGTCGTCGTCTCCGCTACAGCACACCAGCCATAATATTGTTACACACACCATCAGGTGTATACAGAAGGCTGTGGCCTGGAGTCCAAAGGCTGATGGGCGTATGTCTATACAAAACAATACAAGGATATTATGGTCTTTACAAATAGGCAAGATTTAATATAAAATTATCATTTTAAGTCTAACCATAAATCTAATTTCCTATTCTTTTGCTAACACAATAAAACATTTACTATTGAAAACAGCGACATAATGGCTTAAAAAATATGTCAACATCATATAACGTAAAAACGACGTCGCCGTTTGTAACGTCACATTTTATTGGCTGACACAACAGCCTAGTGATATCTTACAATTTCACATGATTGGCCTGCATTGAGTAACTTGATTTTATGCTTGAGGCTATTACACAAAAATCACAATAATGAATATATATTTATTTTTTATAGACACATGTTAACTTGATTTGACTATATATCTATTTTGATGAACATAAAATATTCTTTTCACCATATATTTATATTTTTGAACATATATCTACATATTAAACGCACATAGTGTGTAATTGAAAAAATAAACAAATATTTATTTTCTAGAACAAAAATATAAATTTGATGAATATTGCATGTTTCACATGCCATTCTTAATAATTTTTTCGTAACAGAGTTGAAGAAAGGAAAATCAGTGTCTGAAATAACATTATTGAAAATGGCAGCATTGCGTTGAAAATTTCCACTTCTGTTACCGAATAAAAATACATATGGCTATATACATAATATAGTGCAATGACATATCATGACTAAACAAATGCACACAGAGTTTTGGTTTATCTTTATTCTGTTTATATCTATCAAATTGCCATTGCAGGATGCAGTCCATTCAGATGTTAAAGAGTCGAGAGAAATGTGTGAATAAAGTATGCCGAAATCTTGAAAGTGTTTGCAATCGTTGAAATATACTTCGCCCTCAGATACCTACATTCTCCATCTCCGACACATTCATTAGTTTGGTTTGATGTGGAGTAGCTGAAGAGACCCTGGGCTTCACATCCTTCCCATGCCACCCAGTTTTTACTGAAGAATCCCGCAGTCTGAAGTACAAAGGTAATCAGAAAAGTAAATAGGAAACAGCACAAAAATCCGGCAGTTTCCCCCATGTTGACAGAACTTTGTACACGGAAGTGATTTCCTTTCTTGGAAATAGCAAATGGTCACATGTACCAGAAAAAATATTGTTATACATGTATAGGGTACATATATCTTCAAGTGCTCCGATAACAGATTAGAAAATGTTGTGGATTTATATATTATATATTATTGGATATATATATTATTTATATTTTTATAGTACTATCTCAGTGTCTGAAATCAACGAGAAATGTGAAGGTGGACAGCACAGTTCAGATTTGATGTGATTTCTAACAATATATATAACTGATGAGATGGAGGAAACTTTCTTATTTGTTTTTTAATGCAGTTTGTATTGATAACGGACCTTTTTTTATATTTATGAAGTTTATGCTATTCGCTGTGATATCATGTATGATTACAATAGCGATATATCTGATCTTACAATTCCGAGAATCGAGTCTTTATATAGAATACCCTGATGTATGTCAAACCATAGTCAATGAAGCCTGAATTCGATTACGCAAGTAACATGTTTACGACAGGAAAATTACGGCGCTACCAAGGTACAATAAACAACTGGGTACAAAACAGCTTAACACATATGTATACCACGTAGGAGAATGACCCCGACCTTACCCGGGACATATCCATGCGATATGGGGTATAGCACTGCTGGCAGGTAAACAGGAGATACCCGATCATTTGTATTCAACCCCTATCATTTGGAATTGCCACCCACTGTTATACAGTCTCTATGCCGATTGGTTCAGTTTATTGCGTGTCGTTTTCATCTAAAACAAACATCGTCTGATGTTGTATCAGGTATGATGTAAATGACTTCGCATGCAAACATCGTCTTTTAAAATCATATACGGACCATCCTTGATATTCCAGGTGTTACTATCACTGTCGTCATTTATTGAATTGGATTATGGCAAAGCAAACCTGACGGCTCTATGTACGACAACAGGTAGTTTGGTAATATGATGAACTCATCAATTTTAGATTAAAATGTAAACGTTATGAAGGAGATGAAATATTAAAAACACCAATCCATCCCCTTTATCTGTCGTGCAATATGGCATCCTCGATATATAGGAATTACTTCAGCTTCGATACTCAATGGGTTTCTCTCACTGTAATTATATCCATCCCTGAATATGACATGGCAAAGCTGATTGTTACCCCTGGATATCGAGTATGGTCCAGCAGGCACAATTCCAGACTTGCATGACAAATACATGCCAACAGAGGAACATTATCGGTAAACCAAAGGCTGTCCCTAATACGAGGGCACATTTATAGCAGAGCTTACCTGACCAGTAATGGATAAAGATGTTGGGGATACATAATAGGGCGCATCATTGAAGGTATTATTTCTCCCAAAGATGTGTTTGAAGTGCCTACATATTCTAAGAAAATATAAATAAAGTTTGTTCAAAATTCCATTTTATTGTTTCTTGAGCAATAACATGAAAAAATGCATATCTTGGCTGGTTATCATGGCAACAACAATGCAAAAATAGAAAACTTCCATTACAACTGAATCATGGATGTATTAAATTTTGAAACACATCAACTTAATTTATAAAAAAACAATAATGTGATGGGAAGCGCACAAAATAAATAGTTCTTTACTGTATATATTCAAATATTGAATAAAGGATTGCTTCAACCCATTCTATTAATTTGATATTAAAATCAATAAACCACAAAATTCATTCAAACTAATCTAAAAAGCTACATTTTTCACAAAGCATCGCATAGGTTAAAATACACACTGTTTTCAACAAGGTCTTTGATAAAAAAAAAATTATACCTATCGTCACACCAATTTTTGTTAATGAAAATTTTATAATCATTTTTAATGAAATAGGTTAACCATAGTGGGTGCGAGGTAACTCTATCTGGGCCTGTGTGGAGATTTTCACCATTTAAATCTGTCCAAGGCATGGATATTTCATTTCAAAACCTATTCAGACATTAACATATTTCAAAAATCCCTTTTTCTAAGCCTTAAACCTTGTCCAAACGATTCAAAAATATTTTTAAAAACACATGTCTTCCATTGGGAGCAATGCGATAGGTCCAATGATTGTTGGATCCGACTCATTTTCAAAGCATGACAAAATAGTTAAAATATGTAAAGCACGAAAACCTTTGAATTTACACGTACCTGTTTTAATACCTTGTTTTTAATCTGGATTGGACTGAATATAAAATTTCAACACAAAAAATGTAAATATACGGACTTATGGAGTCAGCCTGCCAAACTCCAAGAGACATTTAACAAAAATTATAACAATGACCAGATTTTGCAACATTAACTACAATTACATAAAGTTTTACAGTTCAGGAAAGATGGGCCCAACCCGACGTCAATATGCAGGGATTAAACATGAGTATTCTCTTTTTTTATTTGATTCAATAAATCATTTAAACCTGTTACATTGACAATAAACCTACGCTTTGAGTTTCACAAATGATGCTGTAATTTCTATCAAAAGTTTTTGGGAACATTTGGTTTTCTAGATTACAAAACAAAATATTCGTGCTCCTTCGAACTTCCATTGGGATAAGGCTCTAATAATAATTCTTTTTATCTTACTATCTTCCTCTAAATAGTTCCATTTTCATCTTCTTTAGTCTCAGTTCACTTTCAACTTATTCAATAGAATTAACGTTTCTTTTCTTTAATTAAATTTCCAGTTTTTGCCCAAGATTTGTTTTTCTAATATATCTCTTTATTTTCTGAAAGGAAGCGTAAGCAATTGTCAATGACATCATTACTTTCAAAGTTTAGCCATAACAATTCATAAGTTTTCGCATAATTACTCAATTTTTCATATTTTTTATGTTTCTTTCTATAATTCGAAGCCAGATCTTCAACCTTTCCTCCACTTTCTGTGTTTTATCCTCTTTCCTATCCTAGCGTTATGACGTGCTGTGTATTTATTCCACAACGTCTACTTGTCATGTGCTGTGAACTTATTGCACTAGAGCTCTA
Organism: Argopecten irradians; assembly: GCF_041381155.1. Lineage (NCBI taxonomy): Eukaryota > Metazoa > Mollusca > Bivalvia > Pectinida > Pectinidae > Argopecten > Argopecten irradians. Next base: position 55,818,566 of record NC_091136.1, read on the forward strand.
ATAACGGATGACCTGTATCGCGAACCTGACCTCTTAATCCGAGTAAAACATTTCCACACTTCTTCGACTAGACACTGTATCTATTATATCAATGAGATCAATTTTGGAGTTTATACATATAATACAAATCACATTTACAGTTTGTCTAAATGTTAAACGAGAATAGTTTGTCAAAAATATCACAATTTGTTTAATACTTAGATATTGTTGCATGAAGCTATGTATATACAGTGTATGTATATAACAAAAGCAGTATCATACATCCGATACATTTTACAAGCTCAGTTGTAACACATTTGATCTTGATTGATTTTAAATGTGTATTTCGATCACTTATCTCCAAAATACAAAAGAGTTGTGGTAGTAATACCGAACACAATAACTATAATATAGAATAAACACGTGTAAAACGTGTCTAAAATGTGCACAACGTTCTTCCAAGTCATTTCCGTTGTTTTCATTTCGTTCGTAGCCTCAACTTCCGTTGGACTTTGACGTTCTTTCTTATCGAGACTTTCTTCTAAGCAGGGTTTATTTGCGTGTACTGGGCGAACCACGACCATCCTTCGTCTGATCCTACACTGACAATCAAACACTCGCATCAGTTTAGCTAACCATCCAGGTACTGGTGTATCTTCATCCTTGTGGTACATACGAAGTTGGAGAATATTGATGGTGGCAATGACGCCGCTTACGACGAGGACGATGAAAATAAAATATGACAGCTTGGACATACTATCCGAATTTGCAGGGAGAACAGAATTGATAATTGTAATGAAAACGGTAAAAGTGAGAAACACTGTCAGACTAAAGCCGACGCGCTCTCCGGAGTCGCATGGCAGCACGAACACCAGAGGGTTCATCAAAAGCAGCAGGTAGATTGGCATCAGTGTGTTGACAACATGAAAGGCAGGTAATCGAGAGATGGTAATGTTAAAAGTCGCTATACTATATGACCCAAGTAAATATGTTCCAGTGGAGGTTTTATCCAATGCCCATTCCCCATTAGTTTCATAAAAATTTATATATATCTCCGATTTTTGAGTTTTTAGGTCGATAACCGTGTGTGTATATCCCCAAGCTGTTAACTGTATCGAGCATGTCTGAGTATCAAACGGGAAGTAGGATACGTCAGGGCTACACTTGACGTCGAAGAATCCACCGGGCGACCATATAACTGTACCATCATAACCAATTTTCACCGTCATATCCGGATCAAGGATGGCAGAAAATTGGTTTGACGCTTTCAGGTTGTAGAGTTTCGGCAGCCATATATGATTCTGTCCGACGTATAGCTGATTCAGTCCACCATATAGAGAGGGATCCCAAACAAGGGAGACGTCTTTCCATATAACCATAAACGCGCCGAGTACATTCAATGTTCCTGACACCTCATCAAAATCCTTGATAGATAGAAGATACATGTCCAGTTTCAATGTGAATACTCCGTCCTGATCATGAATCGGTCGCATTTCTTTGTTATATCCTGAAGTTAAATTGTTGAATAGCGCCTTGGAATCTGTGAGAGAAGCGGCCTCGATCCTCGTAACAGCTACCGTAGCAATGACACACAGTAAAACCACACCAATCATATTTCTGTGGAAACGCAAGTCGTTAAAAAGTCGCAGCATTTATCAACGTTCTTTTCAGTCGGCCTCTTAAATTGAGTTATTGAGACACCGATCAGATACTTCTGCTCCAATGTCTATTGGGCGTTATATACAGTATATGTAACTTGGATTGAACATTTATGCCAGTTGTAAAGTACTATACACAGTACGGACATATAGAATGTAGCTGTGATTTATATAGTAATGGCTGGTGTTAATGTAGCTAATCCTATTCGACAATCTATATATAAGCCTTTATCGTATGGTCTGTTAGCACTGCGTTTGTTCTGAAATTTGAACCTCTGCAATTCAAAGCGTCTGGCACTTATTAGACTGGAACTTCTTATCTCATATGCATGCAATGCTTTTTGCATGATTTTAGTTTGACCATTGTGTATGCAAACGTTGAACGTAGTAATGCTCAATAATGAACATATTTGGTCTTCATTGTTTACTAGTATATGGGAATGAAAATGGAACATTAAAATAAGTATTTTAAACATTGCTTTCTGCTTGAAAGCTCAAACTGCTTCTAGTATTACCATTACTCCGAATATTTTAACAAACAGCAAAGAACTTAAATACAGCGACATGAGTCAAATTACAATGAGAGCAAAAAATAGGACATCTTCAAGCAGAATGACAATTACATATTTGTCTCGCCTCAGATCAGTTCACGTGATGTCGAAAATATAGCCTTATTATTTTTCTCTTTGTTTCCTCCCAAATTGAAGAAGGTTAGTAAAATATCTGTATACAGGAAGGAATGAATAAATAAATTATCTTTATTTCCTCCTTTATACATGAAGATTAATTTATAATAGAAACATCAAACATTTATAGCACATTAGTTAAAGGTGAATTTGCACATTTGTACATTTTCCCTCGTTTTTATTTTCATGGGTTACATTAATTTTGCAATATTCTGCATAATTGTTCTTCAGTTTTCACTGTGTGTATGTATAGTTATATCATTTAACCCTTCTAATAAAAATGATAGTATTTCGTTGTCGTTTTGATTATAAAGTTTAACAGATTCATCTACAGGCAAAATTTCAACTATCATATACTTTTTTTTATTTCTTTCTTCAAGTAATTTATAGCAGTTCATTATTAAAAATTTTTCCACACAGACGACAAATGCCTAATGTAATGGCCATACAACCAAGTTTAAGCATGTATAATATTTGTTTCATAAGCTTTAAATGGTTTGATAGCAATACGATGTTCTCTTGTATGAATTAAACAAAAACGTTCCAAGTCTAATCTAGTCTCTAATTTGTTTTTCCATGTACACTATTTATATGTAAATATAGCATTGTTTACAATATTTTTCCATAGAAGTTTTGATGGGAGGTATCCATCTTTTATGAATTGTTCTATAAAAGTCAAGTTTGTGTTTGATAACAATGTACATTAAATACAGGTTATTGAATTTGAAAAGGCGGATTGGTCAATTACAATTACATCCACATAGATAGTTAAATATTTTCTTGTGAATATAACAAGATTTGGCATTACATAATCTTTGAAGAATAATCATTTATATTTATCTACTTTCCGCTGAACTGACCACAGACCAAGAGATGAAATTGTAGAATCTGCTGGGGAAGTTGAATGAAAAGTAAGAATAAATCTTACAAAATACCTTTGTGCAATTTTGCAAGTTTCAGTAATTTAGAAGATACATTATTCAATGATTCACTTAAATATAGTACACAGGGTAGTACAACACGTTCCTAAATACATTTTGCTGTAGTTGGTAACATTCCTGAAGGTTTCATGCCAACATCATATAACGAGTGTATTTTTTCTCATTTTTTACCATCATATCTCGCTGAGAGTAATGTACCAGCATATATCGTTGTATCTTTTTCATTTATCATTACAAAAAGTCAATGTACATTTACTACATGGTGGTTTTACATTGTAAAATCTTAATACAATAAGCGAGATTTTGTTTCCATTATATGTCAACCGCCATTTGTTTGCATGATTCTCAACACATTGTAAAAGATATTGCATGTTAGAAATAGACGACGAAATTAAGGTAGTATCGTCTGCTAAGAGCACACTCGATATATGCATGTCTTCCATTATGACTCCACTTTTACTATTTTATAACAAGTGTATCAATTGGTATATATATGCTGAAAACATTCAAGATGACATTACCCTTCCTTTACCGACTTCCTGCTTTATATGGACCTTTTCACTGAGAAAAGAAGCATATCTTACTTCACAGGTTGCTTCATTGTATGTATGATGCACTAAATTCCACAGTTTTCCTTTAATATCATAATTGTTATATAACTTATAAAAAAAGTCTATTTTGCCAAATCTATCAAATGCCTTTTCATTGTCTAGAAAACAATAATAAAGATTAGAATTTCTTCCATTGTAGTAGTTACTTAGACAACTTTGACGACATAATTGCTCGAATAGACCCATGCTCTTTTCGAAAACCAAATTGACATGGCTAAGGAAATGTAATTTTCTGTTCATGTAATCTATTTTCTATTGGAAGAAGTAATAGTTTTTCAAAAAGTTTACCTATTGCTGAAATTAATGTTATGCCTCTTTATTTAGTAGTTTCTGACTTATCTTTATTGTTTCCCTTATATAATGGTATAATCATTTTCATGTTTGAATTCACATTGGAAATTGCATTAATAAGATTCCCCAAGCATTTTATTAAACCACTACTAGCAAAACTCATATGTTCGTTTGTTATAAAATCGGGACCTGGTGCCTTTTTCCTTTTCGCTAATTTTAATAAATCTTTAATTTCTTCTATTTCAATGTTCAAACTATCTGTAGATAAGTCATCATTGGTATGTTCTTTTTCATTAAATTTGTTATTTCATAATTAACAGAATTATAAAAGTCTTTGTCAAAATGGACGTATCGTTTCAGAGTAAAAAGTACACCTCATAAAATACAAATTTCACCTGCTGAAGCGGATATTTGTTCTTTATATGTTAATTTACTATTAACAGATTTAGGTTATCTATATTTTTTCACAGTTTTGTAAAAATGACCTATTTCCATTTCCATTTCCTTAATCTCTTCAATTTTTTCTTCTTGCACATTTTTCGCTTTCTAAATTCCCTCTTTTTAACTTTATACACGTTACATGATAAATTATCATGACCGCTTGGTCGACCTTCAATTTTTTCATTTTCTTTTAGCTGCCCATTGTTCATAATGAAAATTGTTAAGCTTATCTGACTTCCAATAAGGTTTCTAAAATAATCTAAACTTACCACTAGATATATATATTTCAAAAGATAGATACATGCCTTGTATCGTCATATTACAATAATGTTCTATATTCTCAGGACTAGGACTTAGATTTGGCATGTAACTACAATATTTATCTAATTCCGTTTAAAACATTTCCCCATATATTATCAGTTTTCCCAGTTAAGTATACAGTATTGCATTCTGTGCTGTGATATCTGTATACAAGATAAGTCACACGACACATGGATGGGAAGATGATCAGATACATCATAGGGACACCGCTCGTTTACATCACAATACATTACAGATGATTTGGAACACTAACATGATCAATAAGGGTTTTCTGCGTAAGATCCTTGTTGTGGTAGGTAAAGTTTACACCATTATTGCATGGTAACATGCACACCGACATGAAATTCCTATAAAGTAGAAAACCTGAGGCATATTTACTCTTACTATTATTAATTTGTAATGAGTCTACATTGATATCTCCACATATAATTGTTAGACCTGTTTTACATAGTTTATCATATGTTTCAACGACTTAACATACTGTCTCCTTTTATGTATTTATTGATACATTAGTTGAAGGAAGCAGAACTCCTATTATTTTCAGAGTTCGGACCTTTGGAATTTCAATTTTTACACATGCAATTCTTGACGATTTTTCATGATTGAATACGCATATCTATAGATGTTCTGGCATATATTATTATTATACATACTCCACCAGAACCTCGTTTACCATATATTATTCTATCATTATGACTTTGGTTTAGAATTTGCACATCAGTTGAAATCAAGCAGTGTTCACTTATCACGCTAATGTCTGTTTTGTCTAAAACATTTTGGGTGTATGAAACACCATACATAATGCTCTGCACATTCCAGGTCGCAATACGTAATGTACTCAGTGACGTCATCATAATGACACAACACTAATTTAGGAAACATACTCTTTGCCGATGCGTGCATAATACAAATTTAGGAGAAATTTATGGAGAATACATTCTCTTTTCCGAATCGCGAATTCTAATCTCTACAGTATATCCCTTCCGGCCTGAAGTAGTGTTCTTCTATTATTTTATCGTAGTCATCCCAACCAATGTTAAATTGAAGAGTATACATCATTCCAGAGAAACGTTCGTGTTGTTTAAGTAGCTTGACATATGAGATATTCACTTCTTTCGCCAATGCATACGATTTAATTAATGCTATTACAAGTCATCATTGGGACAAATGGAACCTTAATATAAGTATTCTTAACACTGTTTTCTGTTTGATACCAACGTAAATACCGAACGTAGTGAATATGACAGATATATAATCATTACTCCGAATACATAAACAAACAGCAAGGAACTTAAATACAGAGACTTATGAGTCCAGTGAGAGCAAAAGATTGGGCATCCTCAACCAGAATGAGAAATATACAATTTTGTCTCCCCTCACATCAGCTCACGTGATATCGAAAATTTAGCCTTCTTATTTGTCGTTTTATTTCCTCCAAAATCGAAGACGGTTAGTAAAATATCTATATAGAGGTAGCTTTGGAAGATTGAGCTATTTTATAAACCTAACGTCAAGGTTGCGACCAAGAAATGCTTCTTGCAGACTACAGTGAAAGTAAAAGCGGATAATACCAACAAAAGCAATAAGAAATCGGCAGGAATTATTGCCGAGATTATTAAACAGAAATGGACCATACAAACATATTTGAGTTCTTCGATGAGGTAAACATTGCATAATTTGTTTGACTTTATGAAACAGAAAACACGCACACATTTACTTCCTAACTTTTTGGAGAGCAGATATCCAAGTACTTGCACTGGCTGCTCGAAACATGTGACAATAGACTAGATAGTAAATATCACCTTCTTGTCTTCACAGGAAGCTGCTATTGGCAGACTTGTCAATAGTTCAGTTTTGTTGACAAATGGAAAACAAGTTTTCATAAGTCAGCTGAACCTAGCCGCATCCAATCAGAATTGGAAAGCAGGAAATTCAATTTTATTGACGTCAGATCCGCAAAGGGTTTCAAGGAAAGAGGACCAGAACGGATATGTGCACATCATTACTTGGTTGGACCTCTATTGAAGCGTATATAGACACCAGAAAATTGTTATTTTTTTGGAAGATTATGTAGAATGAAACCAACATCTCTTGTTTTTAAAGTTTTTACTACTAGACTCCTTCTTTTTCGTCTAGGTAGAACATACCAAAAGGGATTTATTCCTGACATAGTAGAAATATTGAACAAGTACTCATTATATAAAGAGTTAAAAACATTTTTTGAAACCGGAACTTTTAGAAAGAATGTTGTTTGGAAAAAAAATAGTTTACAATGCTGTTATAAAATTTGAGGAGCATAATTTTAATGAACATATGAAAATTGATACAGACTTTAGAAGATTTCGTGAATTACATAACGAACTTAAACCTTATATTTTATGGAAGCTAGCGCTTTTGTTCCCTCAATACAGAGAAATAATACATTATATAATGAAAATAGTTATAACTATACGTAGTTTGAATACGATGGAATTATGTCATAAATGTGGGTTTCTGTACACGGACCCTATGACACATTTAGTTCTACAATGTTCATATACCTCTGAGTTGAGAGACCTACTATGGTGTTGCATAATTAATATCAGTGATATATTGTTTAGTGTATATTTACACTCGCTTACAGATGTACAGATGTTTCATATATTGATTGGAGGGAATGTTTCCTTCACTATTAGTGAAGAAGAACTGAATGATTTCAGAATAAAATCTGTTGTCTATGTGTACAAGATGTGTAAATCATATTATGCTTAATCATGTATTAATTGAAAAAAGAGGAGTTGATATATTTATACACTTTAATGTGAATTACATGCTGTATCCTTAAAATTATAGAATAGATGTGCGAGCCCGTAACGCCTCGCTGGTACTTGTAGGGCTCTGCCCACCCCTACTGTTAGTTGTATGATTTTGTTATAAATCTCATGTAACAAAAGAATAATGGGTAATGAATAATAATTAAGTTAATAAAAAGCATCGGGTTGCACACTTTGTTATGCCATCCTATATTTAACGTATAAATGAATATTTATAAGATATTTTGTATATACTAGTACTTATACTTGTACTTATATTATTGAACAAATAACTATTTATTAATGTAATGTTTACTTTGTATTACTCTTATATTTAAAATGCTTTGTATATTTGTGTTTATTATTCATGCTTTTGTAATCTTCAAATTTGGAGGCAATAAAGAGAATAATAGTACCGGATCGGGGTTTTGGGATTCGAATAACGAAACCAGTGCCAGCACCTTATTCTTTTTTCAAAATGATTAAATAAATAGCAATTACAAAACACAAAAAAAACCAAATCAAAACATAATTTCACATCTCAAAAAATCCAAATACTTCGATAAATTGTTCAAGAATTGAAAACTGTAAAAAAACATCTCGATAGATCGTTTCCGGTTATTCAGTTTGAATAACGGATCCGGTGCCATCACCGTAGTCGTTATTCAGTAAAACGTACATGGATATCAGTTCAATACTTTAAAGCCGTAAAAAACCTCGTTCGCTTCGTTTCGCTCCGCAACTTCGCTTGTTAATCAGTTTGAATAACGAATCCGATGCCAGCACCGTATTCGTTATTCGGTTTTCAATTGAGATAAACGAATTCGGTGCCATCACCGAATTTATTATTCAGTAAAACTTTCATGGACATCATTCAAACATTTGAAAGCCGTAAAGCATCTCCTTATATCGTTTTTCTTCATTCAGTTTGAATAACGAATCCGGTGCCAACACCATATTCGTTATTCGGTTTTCAGTTTACATGGACATCATTTTAACACTTGAAAGCGGTTAAACATTTCCCTAGATAGTTTTTCGTTATTCAGTTTCAATAAAGAATCCGGTGCTGACACCGTATTCGTTATTCAGTTTACAGTTTCAACATCAAATCCGGTGCCAGCAACGTATTCGTTATTCGGTTTATAGTTTCGATAACGAATCCGGTGCCAGTACTATATTTGTTATTCACTAAAAGTTATATTTCAAATGGCTGGTTCTGTTATTTCTCAATTTGTTAATTGAGATAAATATTAGATTGCAATATAAATAGAAGTCAAAATGTCAAAAATAGCGGATGTTTCTAAATGCAAGGTATGATCACTTTCTGCCTGCCAGGACCTAGGCCGCGCACCGCTCTCGGTCAAGCTGATAATACACTGCAGGTAAAAAATGTCACGTGACGTATTATGGGTCACCCATGTCAAAAATAGATTGCTTATAGTAGTGTATTGTATTGTTGCATAATAAACGGCAAATCAACTCCTTAGAAGTTTATATTTTAAAACATTGTGAAAATCAAATTGCATTGAAGTAAACTTGACAATGCTGACTCTGTCTCTACATGTATGAAATGTACCAGGGTTCGAGACACAATGTATACATTGTATACGAGAAATGAAAACAAAAGTGTTTCGTTTATTATGCGGAAATTGACAAAGTGTTGTAATTTTTTGGGTCGATCCGAAATCCAAAATGGCCGCCAAAGCCGACATCTTGAAAACACATTTTGAACTTCTCAGGTTCTACCAATGTAATTTAGCTATCAATGGCCATCAATTCAAAATTAAAGACTGAATAAAGAATACGATGCTGGCATCGAATTCGTTTTTCAAACTTAATAACGAAAAAACGATCTAAGGAGGAGTTTAACGGCTTTAAAGTCTTGAACTGATGTCTATGTAAGTTTTACTAAATAACGAAAAACGATCTAAGGAGGTGTTCAGCGGCTTTAATGTCTCGAACTGATGTCTATGTAAGTTAAACTAAATAACGAAAAACGATCTAAGGAGGTGTTTAACGACTTTCATGTCTCGAACTGATGTCTATGTAAGTTTAACTAAATAACGAAAAACGATCTAAGGAGGTGTTTAACGACTTTCATGTCTCGAACTGATGTCTATGTAAGTTTAATAAAATAACGAAAAACGATCTAAGGAGGTGTTTAACGACTTTCATGTCTCGAACTGATGTCTATGTGAGTTTAACTAAATAACGAAAAACGATCTAAGGAGGTGTTTAACGGCTTTCATGTCTCGAACTGATGTCTATGTAAGTTTAACTAAATAACGAAAAACGATCTAAGGAGGTGTTTAACGACTTTCATGTCTCGAACTGATGTCTTTGTAAGTTTTACTAAATAACGAAAAACGATCTAAGGAGGTGTTTAACGACTTTCATGTCTCGAACTGATGTCTATGTAAGTTTTACTAAATAACGAAAAACGATATAATGAGGTGTTAAACGGCTTTAATGTCTCGAACTTATGTCTATGTAAGTTTTACTAAATAACGAAAAACGATCTAAGGAGGTGTTTAACGACTTTAATGTCTCGAACTGATGTCTATGTAAGTTTTACTAAATAACGAAAAACGATATAATGAGGTGTTAAACGGCTTTAATGTCTCGAACTTATGTCTATGTAAGTTTTACTAAATAACGAAAAACGATCTAAGGAGGTGTTTAACGACTTTAATGTCTCGAACTGATGGCTATGTAAGTTTTACTAAATAACGAAAAACGATATAATGAGGTGTTAAACGGCTTTAATGTCTCGAACTTATGTCTATGTAAGTTTAACTAAGTAACGAAAAACGATCTAAGGAGGTGTTTAACGACTTTCATGTCTCGAACTGATGTCTTTGTAAGTTTTACTAAATAACGAAAAACGATCTAAGGAGGTGTTTAACGACTTTCATGTCTCGAACTGATGTCTATGTAAGTTTTACTAAATAACGAAAAACGATATAATGAGGTGTTTAACGACTTTCATGTCTCGAACTGATGTCTATGTAAGTTTTACTAAATAACGAAAAACGATCTAAGGAGGTGTTTAACGACTTTCATGTCTCGAACTGATGTCTATGTAAGTTTTACTAAATAACGAAAAACGATATAATGAGGTGTTAAACGGCTTTAATGTCTCGAACTTATGTCTATGTAAGTTTTACTAAATAACGAAAAACGATCTAAGGAGGTGTTTAACGACTTTCATGTCTCGAACTGATGTCTATGTAAGTTTTACTAAATAACGAAAAACGATCTAAGGAGGTGTTTAACGACTTTCATGTCTCGAACTGATGTCTATGTAAGTTTTACTAAATAACGAAAAACGATATAATGAGGTGTTTAACGACTTTAATGTCTCGAACTGATGTCTATGTAAGTTTTACTAAATAACGAAAAACGATCTAAGGTGGTGTTGAACGGGTTTAATGTCTCGAACTGATGTCTATGTAAGTTTAAAGATGCTCCACCGCCGACAGAGCATAAATGATATTCATTATTTAAACAATAATTGATATTTAATCGTGTATATATATGTCTAATTAACACAAAAATTAATATAAAATCATTCGTTTTGCCTTTGGTGCATGCGCAATCAGTATTTAATTCCATATATGATATAGTGCCACGGATTTTTTTCGGGATGCAATTAATTATTTTTCATATTTTTAACTTGAAGTAAAATTGGAAGCTCAAACTTTCCAGTGGTGGTAATGGTGTAAAATAAGTAACTTTTCTGACTGAAGAAAAATACTTAATCATCTACTCCTGTTTTTGATAGTGAAAAAAAATACCATTTGTCGGCGGTGGAGCATCTTTAACTAAATAACGAAAAACGATCTAAGGAGGAGTTTAACGGTATTCAATTCTTGAACAATTTATCGAGGTATTCAGTTTTTTGAGATTGTGAAATTATGTTTCGGTCTGTTTTTTATGTTTGTAATTATTATTTGTTGATTCATTTTTGAATAACGATAACGAATAAGGTGCTTGCACCGTATTCATTTTTCCAACTCAATTGATCGAGGTACTTTTTTGATCATTTACATTTTATTGATTTTCATTATAACATTACACACATGAAAGACAATACACATTAACTTTAAGTGCATACTACCTTACTAAAGATATGACAATGATGACAAGACAATTTTGATTATGGAAGCTTAAAACATAGATGATTTCAAATAGCATATGATAATAAGAGGTATATTATTTTGAATTATGAGTGCCTGATAAGTTGTCATTTATCATATATAGCATGTGATACTTTTTAATGAAGATACCACATTACAAATGATCGCGGTATATAGTTTTTTTTTGTGTTGTGAAATTATGTTTTTATCCGTTTTTTATGTTTTAAAATTGTTACTTATTTGTTCCTTTTTAATACCGAATGAGGTGCTGGCACCTGATTCGTCATTGGAATCCCGAATCTCGAACCCGGTGCTAACTTCACGTAGCCTTTTTTCGTTTTAATTGCCTTAATCAATTTTTCATTTCACAGAACACGACTTACACGTTCTGTGAAATGGAAAATTGAAAATTCAAAAGACAAATAAATTGTGATTTGAACTTTTACTCCCTATTCACCTAATATGATAAACATTATGTATTGTATCCCAAGGCTACATTTTAAAAATATGTTTAGATATGCAAAGCACAAATCCCACTAGTTTGGAAATTCGTCGTTTGTATGGAAATTAACAGAAACTAGTTTATCTCCAATTTTGCATCTTGTAGTATCATATGTAATTGCTTGTACGAAATTTCATGGCGTATTAGTAAGATTATCATCGATATTTCTGGACTAAATCTTTATTTAGAAACATCTGTTCCAATATTTACTTCAAAGTTTTGTGTACCTTTGCGTTCATTGAACTTTTACTTAATTCGTGGTATTCAGTAATACACAGAGTCCGAACTTGTAGGAGTAGGTGTGATTGACACAATTTGGTAGGTATTAATACCTGACGTAGTAGGTAAGCCTTTCTCGTGATATCCGTTAGGACTGGGTTGTTCTAAAATTTGAACCTCTCCAATTCTAACGATATGGTACCTATTAGACTGGAACTACTAATCTTTGGTGTATGCACATTCAAGATTCTTAATCTGACTATTGTGTATTGAAACATTGACCACAGTAATGTCCAATAATGAGCTCATGTGATTTCCATTGCGATTATGGGAATGGGTTTATACGAATCCAAAATGGAACTAACTTAAACGCTGTGTATTCTTAACATTGTTTTGCTGTTTCAAATTAATTCAAAATCAACTTGTCTGCTATGGTCCTTGTTTTAAAGTACATGCAATCTTGTACAATAATTTTGCAATAAAATTGTTCTGGATTTGGTACAAACGTAATATGTCTATATGAACACGTAGAATTTCTTATTAGGTTTGAACGCTAGAATTATCGTTCTTTGTCCCTAACGTCATCAATAATAAAATGGCGATCAATTATCGTTGATCATTTCAGAAGCAATAAAATTCACGGTGGGGAATCACGTGGTCTGCAGTTGGTGTGTTACACGGATCAAAATGGCGGCCGCCAGCAGTTATGCCAGAAAAGGAGGTAAGTCACTGAAAATAACCTTTGTATCGGCATTTTATTGTGACGAGCATATGCTATACATAATTCTAGACAAACCGATACCTTAGTTGTGTTGCAACGCTCTGTACTTTTCTGTAATATTCTGTCCAAAGTTTTGAATCGGAGCGATTTTGCTCGTTGTAGAATTGGTAGTATACACGAACATACACTTTTCGTACGTTTTCTGTGTTTAGACGGGCCCATTCGCTGTAAATGTGATATTGTCTAAATGTTATAGTCTACATTCAATTGCATATCTAATCTTTCTGGCAGAAAACATCATGTTCATTGTTAATTTTTTGGTTTTATGAAAGGATGAGTAAACACGTACCGTTTTGGATTGATGAGTTGACACGAACTGCTACATATGTCCGTTAATTTGACTAAGCTGGCAAAGAATGGTATCATAATAATTATGTTCAAGTATGTTTACATGATTAACTTATACCAGTTAGAATCAACCGCATGATGTAGTATGCGGGCGGTTAAAATTCAATGAAATATGTTAACAAGCTATCGTTCAAAATCTATTACAACTGTTATAATATCCAGGACATTCACAACCTACTGCATCAAAGCCATGACTCAATATCATCTGGTTAAGGAAACAAACGGGAAGATCGGGGAATGTCATAACACTTTTTGTCTGTGTCAGTCCATTTCTAGACGATCAATATAGATATATACGGTATCTAACACACATGTTTAATGTTTTTAAGTGTTGGTTTAAGATGTGTTTGTTAATCAGTTTTATAGATGAATAATTTATATGTTATAGAATGAACATACAACTTAGTCACAGAAAGATATCGATGGTTTCTCAATTTAGGCTGACGTAATACTTAACATAACTTTATTCATCCAAAGGGAAGATCACAAACAACTTTATAAACAACAAACAATTAATCTGTACAACATTAATAATTCAAATTTGGTATTTTTCAGAGATCACTTAACAAGAACGGAAGAAAACGCCTATCAGAACGACGGAAAGGAACGTTTGACGTGTTGTCATACAAAAAGATTCCTGTGTGTCAGATGGGTCAGGTCTCTTTGCAATGAATCAAGAATGCTACCGGATTAAAATAGGACTGTACAGAAGAGCATAAATAAAACTAATGAACAAAAACCATGTTTCAATATGTATTTATTTAGTATTTTAAAAACAGTAGTCTTAATATTAAAAATACAAATGTATAAACTAGAAATTGTGATAGACAATTTGGTGGGCTTTTCACTATATTTAGTTTACAATACCGTCATTGCCAGGTAAGTTAAGAACTAGGTAATGCATGGGTTTTGAAGTTGTAACCAATAAATGACGTTGACTTTCAGCCCTGAATAAAAGTGTTTTAGTGAAGATCTGCATGAAGTTTGATCAGCCGAAGAGAACTCTCATCTTAATCCAATTCGTATTTCCAAATTCGTTCGAGCAAATGATAACGAGATCGAATGCACCGTAACGTCATCTGACTTGCGGTGTTGTTTTAAGCATTGAACGTCTTTAAGTGTTGTTAAGTATATATATACCCCGGTATGTATATTTAAACTCTGGACCCTGTAGATTATCTTCAAATAACATAATTTCATGAAAGCTGTAAAACCAACGATAAGTTAGTTATTACCATTTAAACAATTTATTTATGATATGTGTATTTGACCCCTGTGAACTTGAATATGGGTCAAGGTCATTCCTAGTATCTGGCTTTATAGCCCATCCCCTTGACATCTTATATATGAAATATGAAGATCCTAGACCTTACAGAACTTCAGTAGAAAAGTTTTCAAGTTTATTGTTAAAAACAGGACCTTTAACATTTGACCCTTATCGAAAACCGGAAGTTGCCATTTTTTGTTATAACATGTAGACAGAAAAAGTTTACGCTTAAGATTATCTGCAAAAAAATATTATTGGATGAAATCTGTGAAAAGAACTATTAGTGAGTTATAAGCATTTTTAAATATCAAGATATGACGTCATAGCGGCCATTTTGGGTTTTTTTTGATGAAGATGAAAATCATATCAAACGTTAGAGAACATTAGAGTGGTCTTTTCTATAGCAATTGCAGACTATATTAGTCATTCAGTTCGACAATATATTATGTTAAACATTTTGGCGGGAATTTAGCAAAGATCAAAGGATTGTTCAAAATGGCATACAGCATTAACCGGAAGTGCTACCGATAAATAAAAGACACCAAATTCATCAGAATGACATTCTGTATCGATATGTAAAACGAAATTTCGCAAAATCAAAAAAATAAAAACTCGTGAACTTTGACTCCATAGCGAACTTTTTTGTTTTACCTTTTACCTAATTGCTGTAGTTGAATAAAAGTTAGTCTTTTGTATGATCTACATAAAACATCAAAAATATTTGCTGTATCTTAAACGGTATTTGAGTTATTGCTGTTTTAAACATTTTAGGTATGACGTCATGGCGGCCATCTTGGATTTTTGACCTACTTAAAAATGTTGCGGTCACCCCTTCAACTCATGCCATACAATATAACAATAAGGCCATTGGCATACCTCTTACCATTTTGAAGATCTTTTGGACACAAAAAAGTGTAGAAGAATAATAAAAAACAGAACAAAAACAATAGGTCTTTTCACCACATGGTGAAAAGCCCTAATAAACAAGTACAATATACGTAAATTATACTAGTTATCGATCATGAGATCTTCCAAACATTAATTAGAGTCGGTTCCGTAGTGATTCTTTGTATCATATCGTTGTATGTTGATATGCTGTATTAAAAGGCCAGATAATATACAAAATTTGTAAAATGTTTATTTAAAGGGAATATGGGCTACACCACACATAGTATATTTCAAATTCGCGAAACGTGTACGGAACGTTTTTATTTGGAACATGGGAACGCTTGTGAGCACCGTGTCTAGGGTTTTTTTAAAATTAGAATTATGGTTATCACAAAGGAATATATTTTGCATAAAGAAATAAAGATTGTAAATTAAGGAAAGACCCAATGTCATGACTCTTTCCTTCAGAAGTAAGACTTAAAAATCTCTCACTAAAAATTCCGAAGTTTTATAGTCAAACACATATATATGTGGAATAACCACAGGGGGCCAACTCAATGAAAATGGATGTTGTCATACATTTTTTTTGTATTTGGTGGATGGACTGATGAATATATATGACAGTCATGTGATTTTTTTTCAGAAAATATGCAACTTGAAAAAAAAAATATTTTAAAAATCGGGATATTTAGTGTACTGTTTTACAGTAAATATCCCGATTTTTTAAATAATATTTCAAATTCATATTTTGTGAAAAAAAATACTTGACTATCATATATACTCATCAGTCCATCCACCAAATACAAAAAATGAATGACAACATCCATTTTCATTGAGTTGGCCAACTCAATGAAAATGGATGTTGTCACACATTTTTTTATTCCTGTGGGAATAACACCAGGGATCCCTTGTACTTCAAAGACAATTAAAAAATTGATCACTAATTTGTTATATTCAACACTGTAAAAAGTAAAAGTAATTCATCAATATATTTACCAACGACAGTGCTTAAATTCCGTTGGACTGCAGTCACTGGAGATCAACATGATGTAAGCCAATAATGAATGTACGGTATATTTTACGGATTCCTGTTGTTTTGTATGGCATATTTGTCGTAAAAAAACGTACATATTTGCCATTTTGACTGATGTTGCAAACGACGTCCACTTCCGGTCACTTACGGAATTCAAATGGGTATATCCTCTCACCTTCCAATGTTATGTGTTAAAGTTTGATAAATCAAATAAGTATACTAATCTTATTTCTAACTGGTTTAAGTTAATCTTATATACTTGAACACACACTATCAATGTTTGCCAGCTTAGTCAAATTAACGGACATATGTAGCAGTTCGTGTCAACTCATCAATCCAAAACGGTACGTGTTTACTCATCCTTTCATAAAACCAAAAAATTAACAATGAACATGATGTTTTCTGCCAGAAAGGTTAGATATGCAATTGAATGTAGACTATAACATTTAGACAATATAACATTTACAGCGAATGGGCCCGTCTAAACACAGAAAACGTACGAAAAGTGTATGTTCGTGTATACTACCAATTCTACAACGAGCAAAATCGCTCCGATTCAAAACTTTGGTCAGAATGTTACAGAAAAGTACAGAGCGTTGCAACACAACTAAGGTATCGGTTTGTCTAGAATTATGTATAGCATATGCATGTCACAATAAAATGCCGATACAAAGGTTATTTTCAGTGACTTACCTCCTTTTCTGGCATAACTGCTGGCGGCCGACATTTTGATCCGTGTAACACACCAACTGGAGTTATTCTATTGTTAAGAATAATTTCCAATATTATTTTCAATTGTAATGTTCCATAATACCTATGTGAGTTATTCTATGAGGAATGTAGCCACGCTTCGTGTCCTATACTGGGATTCGCAGTTTGTATAACAGTTAATGGACTGGTACGTATACTAAGAGCGACCCCGCGTGCATACTTTACAAACAAACTTCAAATTAGTCACCATATTTATTTGTATAAAAAATAACAACAGTAATATTCTGAACCTACCACAATTTACTCATCCAAACAATACGCACACATCATCAAAATGACAGCATTTGATCTGTATACGGGTTTCATTGATGCAACTAGACTCGGCTCTGTCCAAAATACAAAACAGCTGTGGAAGTAAGACCGAACACAATAACTATAATATAGAATAAACACGTGTAAAACGTGTCTAAAATGCGCACAACGTTCTTCCAAGTCATTTCCGTTGTTTTCATTTCGTTCGTAGCCTCAACTTCCGTTGGACCTAGACGTTCTTTCTTACCGAGACTTTCTTCTACGCAGGGTTTGTTTGCGTGTACTGGCTGAACCACGACCACCCTCCGTCTGATTCTAAACTGACAATCAAACACTCGCATCAGTTTAGCTAACCATCCAGGTACTGGTCTATCTTCATCCTTGTGGTACATACGAAGTTGGAGAATATTGATGGTGGCAATGACGCCGCTTACGACGAGGACGATGAAAATGAAATATGAGAGCTTGGACATACTATCCGAATTTGCAGGGAGAACAGAATTGATAATTGTAATGAAAACGGTAAAAGTGAGAAACACTGTCAGACTAAAGCCGACGCGTTCTCCGGAGTCGCATGGCAGCACGAACACCAGAGGGTTCATCAGGAGCAGCAGGTAGATTGGCATCAGTGTGTTGACAACATGGAAGGCAGGTAATCGAGAGATGGTGATGTTGAAAGTCGCCGTACTGTATACACCAAGTACATATGTTCCAGTGGAGGTTTTATCCAATGCCCATTCCCCATTAGTTTCATAAAAATTTATATATATCTCCGATTTTTGAGTTTTTAGGTCGATAACCGTGTGTGTATATCCCCAAGCTGTTAACTGTATCGAGCATGTCTGAGTATCAAACGGGAAGTAGGATACGTCAGGGCTACACTTGACGTCGAAGAATCCACCGGGCGACCATACAACTGTACCGTCATAGCCAATTTTCACCGTCATATCCGGATCAAGGATGGCAGAAAATTGGTTTGACGCTTTCAGGTTGTAGAGTTTCGGCAGCCATATATGATTCTGTCCGACGTATAGCTGATTCAGTCCACCATATAGAGAGGGATCCCAAACAAGGGAGACGTCTTTCCACATAACCATAAACGCGCCGAGTACATTCAATGTTCCTGACACCTCATCAAAATCCTTGATAGATAGAAGATACATATCCAGTTTCAATTTGAATACTCCGTCCTGATCATGAATCGGTCGCATTTCTTTGTTATATCCTGAAGTCAAATTATTGAATAGGGCCTTGGAATCTGTGAGAGAAGCGGCCTCGATCCCCGTAACAGCTACCGTAGCAATGGCACACAGTAAACCAATCATATTCGTTGTAGAAGTAACTATTTCGAAGTAAGTCCTGTAGTATCAACGCTCTTTTCAGTCGGCCTCTTAAATTGAGTTATTGAGACACCGATCAGATACTTCTGCTCCAATGTCTATTGGGCGTTATATATATGTAACTTGGATTGAACGTTTATGCCAGTTGTAAAGTACTATACACAGTACGGACATATAGAATGTAGCTGTGGTTTATTTAGTAATAACCGGTGTTCATACCTAAATCGGCTAATCTTTAGAAATAATCTGGAAGTCAGCTTTTAACTGGTATCCGTTAGAACTAGGTACTAAAATTAGACTAGAATTACTAATCTCGTGTGTAAGTAGTTTGGTTTAGGTTGACCATTGCGTATACAAACGTTGAACGTACTTAATGTCCGAAAGTGAGCTGATATGGCCTTTGTTGTTTAATGAAACTTAATCTATGCGGATGCAAAACGGAAAAAAAAATCTTAATAGTGTTTTCTGTTTCAAATTTTATGTTTTGTAACGTCTTAATCAACATCAAAATCGAATTTCGTAATAAATAATAATAAATGTGCTACCAATGCTACGAACACATACACGAAGAGCAAAGAGACTCGTGAGATACGTTGAAATAACACCGATCATTTTGGAGTTATTGCCCTTTTCTACAATTATCCCATTTGTAAATTACACACACACAAAAAAATGTCACTGATTCAATAAATCCGTCATGTGTCTATATGGTTAGTTATTTATCGATACTTTAAACATTGTTGAGTCCAACGAAGTCAAAAAGGGGCGTTTAAATTTCGAGATAGAGCACAGACCAAATTACGATGGGAGTGACATTTGCTGTATTTGTGATCCGCCATTTAAAGCAGCCATTTGCATTTACAACAATAGGCTCCTGCGCTATTCGCTGGTCCGATTTTGCCAAACAAACTGTTGGAGTACCTGGCATAGTCACTACTGAACACGATAGCATGTTTATTTGGTGCCATCAATGCAATTTACACGAGTTCTATTTCTTCTCCAGAAATATACATTTTTCTCTTATTTTACTGAAATTTACAAGCAGCTTCACAAATTACATATCCACAGTAAGACTGACAGTTAGCCAGGGTACATACCAACAATTAATGAAGTTAGTTTTGTTCAATTGCAGCACAGTAATGAGTTGTAGGCTTGCAAAATATCACTGGTTAAAGCCTATACATGGACCTTAACATTGTTTTGCTGTTTCATATTAATTCAAAATCAACTTGTCTGCTATGGTCCCACTTTTAAACTACACAAAAACTTAAGATTTTGCAATAACATTGTTGCAGATTTGGTACAAACGTATTATGTCTATATCACAACGGAATTTCCAGTAGTTGTAATATTTTCCTTGTCGCGGTATAAAATCCAAAGACGTTGATTAGTTGTTCAAATACGAATTTATTAAATCACTTTTCTATGAGTCGGAAGGCGATTTCCGGAGTGTCCGAAAATCAACCCGTAGAGACCGAGCTCTAGAACCTAACTGATGACAAAATATGAGACATGGAATTAAATGTACAATTGATACAATGGGAGACACCTGGCATGTATATGACTCTATTATGGCTGGTCGGTACTCGGACAGGTGAGATAATTAGCTTTTCTATTGTCTGGGTCGTAAGTGTCATAGTACTAGTAAGACCAGTTTGTTCAATTCAATTATTTTTTTACACTCAGATACACATTGTGTATAACAAGAGGTCATACATATATAATTCAATTTTAAAGCATGACAGGCAAAATTAAATGCATTATTTGTATAAAGATTCAAACTTTTACAAACAAAATTCAGTGTGTCATAACATTTTCTCCTACAAATTGTTTCACCTTTAAAATTGGTAACATAGGAGATATTAATATACATGTATTGAGTATAGTAATAATTTACTTGTTCATATGTGTATATATATTAATACATTAGAACAATACATATATTTTAGATAATTTTGAGCTGTAATTAATACTATAACAAATTGCATAATTTCTGAACAAATAAGCATAAATTTGCGTACATTTTTTTTATGAAAAATGGAGAACATGCCTTTCATTTTAATGTGATTAGGATGTCTTGTGTTGTAAGCAGGAATGTAATCCCCACGTAGCTGACTTACATTATAATCTGAACATAAAAACAAGTAATGGAATTCATCACCAATACCGGTATTGCATAAATGACATATTCTATTGTTACGTTGCACTCCTATCCATCTTCCGGTTTCAACCGGAAATTTAATATTTGATGTTCGGAATTTGCACATTGTTTTTCTGTCTTTTTCATTTAATCGTATTAAATAATTTTCAAGTCCAAATTTTTTTTAAATATGGAGTAATAAGAACCTCTCGAAGAGTTTTCAATATCTTGGAACCACGACTGGATGAACTGATCCCTTAATTTCTGGGTAATAGTTGACTTCAGATACTTAATATCGGGTAAACAGCTTTTTTGATATATCCAAACAAAACTTAAACCAGAATTATCTAGAATTTCTTTAACGCACTTAAGCCATTTGAATTCAGTTTTCGCTGTTACATGGAGGACATACATTAATTTATACATAGAGCTAGACAATTTCTTGTCATTTGAGATGAGAGAAAACCAAAACCTAAGTAAACTTAACTTAATATCGATTGAAATAGGGAATCTGCCAGTTTCTCCATGAAATTTGTAGAATTTTTCTTCACACCAAGAATTCTTTTGCAATATTGTAGGTGGATTTTTTCCAATATATTTATATTCTCGAAACCCCATTTTTCACTCCCGTACAATGAAATTGGCTTAACCAATGAATAAAATAGTTTTAATTGTATATCTATAGGTAGGTGCAGATTCCTTATTTTACGATACAAGGCGAAAAGTGCCTTTTTAGCTTGATCACATAAATGTTTCTTAGCAATGTTAAAACTTCCATTATAATTGCAAATTACTCCTAGATACGAAAAAGTTTCTACGATATCCAATCTATTATCAAAAATGGAGAAGTTATTTGCTGGTTTTTTTTTTCTTTTCGAAAAAATCATCACTTTAGTTTTTGTAGTGTTCACCACAAGTTTCCACATTTAACAATTATCTTGAAACATATCTAACATTGCTTGCAAACCATCAGCTGATTCAGACATCAAAACGGTGTCGTTAGCATATAAAATAAGAAAAAGTCGAACATACATGTTAAGATTTTCTCGACATAACTCATGGATTTTGTTTAGACAATCAACATTTTTCTCAGCAAAATAAGTTTCTAAATCATTCAGATACAGGGCAAATAAAAAAGGTGAGCAATTTTCCCCTTGTTTAGACCGATATTGGATGTAAACATCTCTGATTTTTCATTTCCATTTTGTACACAAGATTTTGTGTTCGAATACATAGCATATAAAACATTAAATATTTTGCCAGTTATATTACTCTTGATTAACTTTTGCCACAGGCCAACACGCCAAACCGAGTCAAAGGCCTTTTTGAAATCAATAAAGGCACAGTAAATTTTTTTTACCTGAAGACAAGTACAACGATATAAGTACATGTAAAATAAATATATTGTCTACGGTTGAATGACCTTTTCGGAAGCCCGTCTGTGCGTGACTGATGAGATCACTTTCATCCGATAGTTTATACAACCTAGATAACAGAGTGAAAACCTTTCCAAGACACGAAACGAGTGTAATTGCTCTGTAATTATCTAGATCTTTGGGATCACCTTTATTTTTAAAGATAGGCTTAATAATCCCCGTACTCCAGCTTTCCGGAATAATACCAGTGTCGAGAACAATATTAAAAAGTTTGTCGTAAACAGGTAACATTTCATTTACAGTACTCTTAATGTATTCATTATATATATTATCAATGCCACATGCTTTATCATTATTTAATTTTTAATTGCGTCCACAATTTCTTTGGAAGAAATTTTATTATTCAGTACATTGTCATATGTGTTATCTGTAAAAATAGGATTTTCAAATTCTTCTGTGTCATTATCTTAGGTTGAATTTAGATTGCTGAAATATGTATAGAGGTCTTCGATAGGTAAATCAACTTTAAGTTCATTATGCTTCTTATCAAGTCTATTCAACATATCCCAAAATACTTTTGGTTGATTAACTGATGTTCTTCTAATTTCAGATTCGATATTTTCTTGGAATTTCTCGTAATTTGTCTTCAAGAGATTCCTATATTCCCTGCTCTTTTTCACCAGTGTTTTCCGGTTTGCACTACTTTTCAGAATATTATAACATTTTTTCGCTTCATGAAATTCTTTTCTTTTACGTGAGCAGTCGCGTGTTTGTTTTAGTTTTACGTCCTATTAACAGCCAGGGTCATATAAGGACGTGCCAGGTTTGTTGGTGGAGGAAAGCCGGAGTACCCGGAGAAAAACCACCGGTCAGCGGTCAGTACCTGGCAACTGCCCCACATGGGATTCGAACCCGCATCCCAGAGGTGGAGGGCTTGTGGTAATATGTCGGGACATCTTAACCACTCGGCCACCGCGTCATAATTTAGTGTAGGTGGGGTCACACCAGAATTTTTGCTTCATTTCCTTCTTCTTCCTCCCATTTCCTCATGGCTTTCACACAGGTTTCAACATAACACATAGCTTCTATCCGTTATTTGGTCAAAATGAGTTCAGTAAAGTGTCAGAATTACATCAAACTTTGTAAAAATATTCGGAGCCTATACAATGCCAACCAGTTGCCAGCCTGTCATGCGCAGTCAATCTAACTTTGGATAATTAACTTCAAATGGTAGATGAGTTATAAAAACACAATGAATGAATTACAATAAACCATGTATTATATATAGAGTGATTAACTGAAACAAAGTGAATAGATACATGTAAAAAATGTAGATGTAAAATATCATGTCACAAGAAGAAAATAAAGTTACGAAAGATTGTGGAAATCAAATTAAATAATACTGAATTAAAATTTTAACCAATGTTCAAAAATTACATAAAGTAGCACTTATATCATAAAATTCTTCATGATATCTAAATGAACACTTATTTCTAGATATTTCAAAAATAGAGAATTGAGTCCAATGCCTAAAATCACATAACCTGATATCGAAGATATAGTCGTATTAGGTTAGTAGAATTTCTTATTAGGTTTCAACGCTAGAGTTACCGTGTTTTGTCCCTAACGTCATCAGTAATAAGATGGCGATCAATGTAGTGAAAGTTATCGCTGACCGTTTCAGAAGCAATGAAATTGGCTAGAATAACTTCCAATATTATTTTAAATAGTAATGTACCATTGTACCATAATACCTGAGATGAGGTACAAATTGACGGATCATCAAACGATAACAAGCCATGCTTCGTATTCTATATGGGGATTCGCAGTTTGTATAGAAGTTAACGGAGAATATTTCGTTCCCAATTCACACAAATAATGTTGTGACAATATATGTACGACTGGTACGCAAACTAAGAGCGGCGACGCTTGTATCCTTTACAAATAAACCTCAAGTAAACCACCATATCTATTTGTTTAAAAAATATCAACAGTAATATTCTGAACCTACCACAATTTACTTACAGGAATGTAAAATAATTAACTGAGTACAAAGTTTAATGCCAAAAATCCAAACAATACGTACACATCATCAAATTAACAGCATTTGATCTGTATATATGGGTTTCATTGATACGACTAGACTCGGCTCTGTCCAAAATACAAAACAGCTGCGGAAGTAAGACCGAACACAATAACTATAATATAGAATAAACACGTGTAAAACGTGTCTAAAATGTGCACAACGTTCTTCCAAATCATTTCTGTTGTTTCCTTTTCGTTCGTAGCCTCAACTTCCGGTAGATTTTTGCGTTTCTTCTTATCAATACATTCCTCTAACGATTGTTTGTCAGTTTTTACTGGCTGAACCGCGACCACCCTCCGTCTGACCCTAAACTGACAATCAAACTCTCGCATAAGTTGAGCTAACCATCCAGGTACTGGTGTATCTTCATCCTTGTGGTACATACGAAGTTGGAGAATATTGATGGTGGCAATGACGCCGCTTACGACGAGAACGATGAAAATGAAATATGAGAGCTTGGACATACTATCCGAATTTGCAGGGAGAACAGAATTGATAATTGTAATGAAAACGGTAAAAGTGAGAAACACTGTCAGACTAAAGCCGAAGCGCTCTCCGAAATCGTACGGCAGCACGAACACCAGAGGGTTCATCAGGAGCAGCAGGTAGATTGGCATCAGTGTGTTGACAACATGGAAGGCAGGTAATCGAGAGATGGTGATGTTGAAAGTCGCCATACTGTATACACCAAGTACATATGTTCCAGTGGAGGTTTTATCCAATGCCCATTCCCCATTAGTTTCAGAATTTTTTTTATATATCTCCGATTTTTGAGTTTTTAGGTCGATAACCGTGTGTGTATATCCTCAAGCTGTTAACTGTATCGAGCATGTCTGAGTATCAAACGGGAAGTAGGATACGTCAGGGCTACACTTGACGTCGAAGAATCCACCGGGCGACCATACAACTGTACCGTCATAGCCAATTTTCACCGTCATATCCGGATCAAGGATGGCAGAAAATTGGTTTGACGCTTTCAGGTTGTAGAGTTTCGGCAGCCATTATGATTCTGTCTGACGTATAGTTGATTCAGTCCATGGATGGACCCCAAACTAGTGAGACGTCATTCCATGTAACTATGAACGCGCCGAGCACATTCAATGTTCCTGACACCTCATCAAAATCCTTGATAGATAGAAGATACATGTCCAGTTTCAATGTGAATACTCCGTCCAGATCATGAATCGGTCGCATTTCTTTGTTATATCCTGAAGTTAAATTATTGAATAGGGCCTTGGAATCTGTGAGAGAAGCGGCCTCGATCCTCGTAACAGCTACCGTAGCAATGACACTGAGTAGAAACACAAGTCGTTAAAACGTCGTAGAATTTACCTTATGGAAATGAGTCCTGAGTATCAACGCTCTTTTCAGTCGGCTTCATAAATTGAGCTATTGAGACTTCGTATATAAACTTTTGATGCTCCAATGTATTGAAAGTGGCTTTACATCCATTTCGTCAAACACATTTTGGACGTTTAGAAAGTAGTTGTGATTTTCACAGTTATAACTGCTATCAATACATGGATTAATCCACAATTTCAATCTTCATAATCGTGTATACAAAAGTTGAACGACTTCTGGCTGACATTGGGTTCATGGTAGTCTTAATTGTTATTGCGAGAAGGAATGTGTGCGAATTGCAAATGGAACCTCATGGCAGCTCTTATAACCAAAACTAAGTTGGGCCTTATTTGGGGCTGCTTTTTTTCCCTGTTAGTTCTGTGGTTCTGTTAATTCTGTAGTTCTTTGTGTGGGCTGTTGTCCTGTTAGAGTTTGGATACTGTATTGAGAATTGTAGATTTTAGCGGAAAGTAGAGTTGTGGAAGAGTTTCAAGTTGTCATGTTCTGATTTTGGATCGTATTTGAGACTTTGTTGTGTATATTTTTGTGTTGCGATATTATAGTTATTAACTTTGTGTAAATACTTGTGACTGCCTAGACAGATACATTGAAGAACTTATACTACATTTATCATTCGGTTTATATTGGAATTTAACTTAGGAATGTAGACTTCTGGGTTACATATTTCGGTTTTCGATTGGTATATATTATGTGGCAAGTACCGTGAAATAAATCTTTGATTGTTCTTTAATAAAACTTATTTGAATTTTATATTTCCGTGTGTTTTCTTGATTAGCCGCCTGACAAAGGAATATATATGTACAGCCGACACAATATGTTCTTCATAGAAAGTTGAGAATAAAAACTTTGAGCGTTGGTGTCAGAAGTGAGATACCCTATGTATAAAGGAAAGAGGAAAAGCCTTACATTACTTTACCATTGTTATGTATAGTTTATAATATATAATGAAGATTATTGCAAGTCCCAATCTTTTGAAGAAGTGAAAGGTGTGTCTTCAGCTTGCTATTATACAATCATCATTGATAAATGAATGAATCAACACACACAAAAATACAGCAAGACTGTGTTCATGCATCAGAAAAATGGAACACAAGTGCTTGGGCAGCCTTGAAGTAAAAATCGATTCACATAATCTTTTTTTTTGTGCATGATTTATTCTAATTTATCAAATTTTATTCACAGTATCCAGTGTAACCAGGCTTTTTATATGTATATGAGCCAATTATGTTTTTGTCTGAGAACTGTTCATGGGAGATAATATTGACAGCAACTTTTTTTACAATAACAGGTTGTCCAGAATAGCAACAGGCATTGGTTGAACTTGATGGAAGGGAGACAACTGGATAATTTTAGCCAACAGCTTATATATTACATGTATCATAATTATGAAAACCTAAGCGTCAGTTGCCAGAATCAGCACAGTATTTTTTTCTAATCATTTGTTTATTATTGATCATTTGTGTACAAGATATTTTGAAAATGAAATACTTAAAGAGTTAAACCTATTTTTCCTATACTAAGGTGACTGTTCAGGTATCCATGAATTATTAGCGGAAACAAGACTATACAAAGAGGCTGTAGAAATGAGTAGTGAGGAAGCGAACAAAATTATCCCACACTGCTCATTCTGGCCTTTCTCAGCCAAAGTCTTAACATCAGGGATCTTCCTTTTGATGGACGCTTCAAAAGATACCTGGATGATTGTATGTAGAGGTTTATCTATAAATTGGCTATAACATGAAATACTACTCTTTTAGTAAAGCTGTGAATTTGAAATTAAAAAAGATATTATTTTCCTCCAATGTTAGTCAATATTTTACAGCTATAACATATGTCTCAGTTATTCCATTTTATTTCAGGTTTTCTAGACTTGTCTTCAAGGTAAACTCCACATGGAAATGACTTTTTATAAATTACAAACGTCAGGAGGACTTTTTCATGGGCAAACGTACTGCTGTGTTGTGTGGGAGGTTGTCACGGAGATTCTATGATCTTGTATACAATCCTCATGTGTCAAGGGGGCATACTTTGTATAGGAGTGTCCCTTGACCAAAGCATGTTTCATCCATATTATAGATGCAATTATGTATGAAATTGACGAGTGCAATCTTCAATTGATGCTTGGATTTTAAAGTACATGTAGCAGCTACTTCAATAATTGTAACCAATATTAAACTAATATTTCACTCATGCTGACTCACTTGGAAATGCATGGTCTCACAGTAATATTGACATGTCATTCTAGATAATAAATTGTTGACATATAATTCTTGTATTTTGTATAGATGAATTAATAAAATATACACTTGATAATACAAAAAACTTTATTACATTGTCAAATAATATATTAAAGATGAAATGGAATAGAGGGGAAAATATCATAACCTTTGGATGGCACTGTAGTATAATATACAAATATAGAATGATACAAATTCAAAACCAATCTAATTAATCAAACTGATTCAAAATGTAACTTGTTGTAACATGATTTATGTACTCTAGTATTCCTCGCTGAAATGTGTTTGTTCTGCTCCACCATAAGTCTGAAGGTCAGGTGCTTGATATTGCTATGCCAGATAATTTCTATTGAAAGGTTTTTACCATTTTCCTCTTGATAGTAAAAACTCTCACTGACAGTGCTCTATATATGAAGCAAACTACCTCTCCTCATCTGTACACAATGTTCAGAAAGAGATTTTTTTTTATTTTTCAGACATATATATAGAGATTGAACAGTGTTTTGATTGCGTTAAAGGTGGCAATGGGATACAGACATATTCAATGTAGTGCGTTAGCGCTACATGTAGAAATGAGAAAAACCCTTGTGTAGCTGAGAGGTAAACAAAATGCTAGCCATGTGTTTTTTTGTTTTTAATAAAACCGGAAGCGATTTACTCAACTAAATGTGTAGTCGATGGCCATTACAAATGTGTGAAATAGAAGGGTATCAGAAGTATTTTATTGTACAGAGTTGTTTATTTTCATAAATGGGATGTAAATGTGGGCAGTGAGTACATAAGATCCCAATAAATAGGTATGTGTACGTTTTCCCCGGCATTGCAGGACGATATAATTTATTAGAAATATTCCGCTGAAGTAGCGTAGGACAAATCTGTCATACGATTTCACATTTTTATGCAAAAATTAAAAAAAAAAAAACACCTAATAATATAGGCAGGTTTAGAGGACTTTAAGGGAGTGGGACGACTGGTTTGCCCGTTCCCGTTGTCATTATAATGTGACCGGGTTGGTGTGTTGCTTGGTGTCTTCTGCGATATAGCTTCAGTGACATAGCACTATAAAAAGGCAAAAGAAATTATAGGCTATAGAAATAGTGTCAAATGCACTATATCTTTAGCGCTCTGACACTACAACGGAAGGAGAAGAAACAAAGACGTTTTTGCATTGTTAATCTTTTTTGTTTAGATACATATAAATTTATTGTGATGCCACAAGAATATTTATCTTCAACGTACCGTTTCAAGCTGAGGGAATAAAATATTTTTTTACTTCTGTGAATAAAATAAATATGCATTTATTTCTTTACGGTCTAATCTGAAATCTATTGCTTCTAGAATTATCTTGGTCTGAAATACCCCTTAACACGTTAACGTTGTCCTGCAGCTTAGCACGCAGTCTGTTGTAGTCTGGTTCGGTCGTCATGAGTTTGTCCTGCCGTCAAGTGTCTTCAATAATGGTATGCTTCAGCAGGATTGTGTAAGAGTAGATCACAGATTTTACTGGGTCATACAAAAGTCCTACAAAAGTCTGAATTTCCTTAACCTTTATTTTCAATTATGTGAGTACTCGTTATCGCTTGCATTGCAAAATAAGAATTCTATACCTGTGAAATATCATTTTATTAGATCTTTGGTCTATATAGATTCAGACAATCTTCATTATTTGTTATTTTTTTCATAATGTCTTTTGAGATAGAGAAATATTGTCTTGGGTTATACTTTATCTGATCACGTAGCAGTCCTATGAATGTTCATCTGAGAGAGATTGTTAGAAAACACATGATATACAAATGTACATGATTATAATAACGGCACCTTTTAGAGTCATCAGATATGTTTGCTGGTACCTCGGCCGAAAACAAGATCAAGCTACTTTTGCCGAGTTTATAATTTTTTCTTCAACACTGCAATCATTGCTCACTCCCTGTATGCTGAGCGCTAAGCAGGAGCAGAAACTATCACTTTTATAGACTTTGGTGTGTCTCGGCCAGGGGACAGAACCCAGAGCCTTCCTCACAGGGGCGAACGCTCAACTTAAGACCAAAAGTGAGGCGGTGCCAAGGGAGGCATTAGGAAAGATAAAGTCAGTTAGGAAGAAGAGAAAAGAAAAGATCCTAAATTTAGTCGCCTTTTACCATCATGCAATAGGGGCAGCAGGTACAATTCTAACGCCCTACCTGCATTGCCAAAATATGACAGAAATAAATACTAAATGGAATATAAAACGAGGAACATATATATACTGCACTTTACATGTACATATACGTAATGTCTATATTACACATGGGAAACAACTAAGTACATAGTTTGATAACACGACAGTAAAAATATAACTTTCTGAATCGTTTTTGTTTGATCATCTGAAATCACAGACGAACTTCTTAGATGTCATAATACCATTGAAACTATTAATGTTATTTTTCCTGAGGTGAATGATATCCCTTTGGTATAGATACTTCTAGTCTTGAGATGTTAAACAAATCTCTGTTAAGTCTGTATTTCAAGGATTATCTAATTTATCCCTCAGTCAGTGTAGATTTCTTAAATCTGCTGTACGTATGTCACCATTATTTACTTTAATGAATTCTCAAAATTTGAAACAAATATAAAAAAAGTCAACTTCCTTCAAAATAACTGTATATACGACCAGCTGTAGAAGAATCCCTGGATGTCAATGGTCGACATCATGCCACATCCTGCTATGCTGCACAATTCTGTATTAATATTGATGTGAGAGTTGAGATCTTCAGTATTTTACCACACCGTCCATTGGCAGAATGGTGATGATAGTTTAATCGTAATGTTTACTACGAAAGTTAATTCTAGCTGTTGAAACTAAAATTGAGGTATTTATCTTGATTCTATCTCGAAATTAAATATCTGCACGACAAAAAATGAGCACGGCTAAACTGGACAGCTCACTGTTATAGTGAAGGTATGGAAACAAAATTTCTTTAATAACGCGATGAAGTTGAAAAATAGTTACATCAATGCTTATAATTAATTCTTAGACTACTTAATGCATCAAATACGTTTAAACGTACGATTGTTTTGATTTTCCAATGGAATATTTATTTCTAAATCAATACGCAACGTCGACCTCCCTATGGTAACGTCATGATAACGTCGGGTTTTCGGATTCTCGGATTTTTTCTTCATAGTAGTATGAAGAAAAAGAATCTACTAATCAGAAAGTCGGATTAAGTATGAAAACAAATAAAAATTAATAATAATAATAAATTTATGGAATCAATTAATGCATCAATATTCTTGAATGGACATAGCGACCATGTGCTTTCAGATGAATAAAAAATTACATAAATAATATTAAGGTATTCAAATACATTTGTGCTCCGGTTATCTCGGCTTATATTCATAAACTTTTTAAAATAAAATATAATTTATCTTATTTTCCAAAATTAAGAAGAAACGAAAGACGGGACTCATGGATTCGTGAATGAGTTCTGTTTACATTATCTTATAGGGTAGAGGTTGTGGGACGCATGGTTTGGTCACGTGGTGTATCACTTTGACCCTTTTTACAACCACTCGGTGATAAGAGAAACATTTTGCATGAAGATTCCTGAGTGCCACCTGCATATTATGTGTTATTCAGAACCCTCCCTGGGCTCATGGTAATTTCAAAAGCCAAAGGTTAAATTGTATAGATCCTAACAAAATAAATAATAGAGTAGAAACGATATTTTTGCAGCTTACATCTTTACATGGCCTGTTTAAGAATTTGCTTGTTTGAAAAGTCAAAACTTTCTGATGACTGACTTTTTAGCTAATATAGATTTTTGGAAATTCCAAACTTAAAGATCTAATAAAAATAATATGGGGGTGTGCTTGATTTTGAGCTATTTGAATCAAAGGTATCTATTTGACGTTAATTTTGATTTTATCAGAATTTCACTGTTTTAAGCATACACACGACAAACTACAGAAATATTTTCCAAATTGGTTTCTATCTGAAAAAGATAAATATTCGCAAAATTATCAAAAACAATGTTTTCTTTAAGAAAATAATAATATCACACAATCAATCCATTGTTTTACTCACAACAGCTGTATATGTTACCCCTACCCCCTAAATTTTGAAGATAACAATACTTTTTTTTTACAATTTTTGGCAGATTAAACGCTTGAAAGAAAAAGTTCTGATGAATAACTTTTTCTAAAATTTTGAAGTTTAAAAAAACAAGTTGCTGTTTCTAAAATCATCATAAAAATAGGGGGTCAGTGTGCTTGATATTTTGTCCTGATACAGAAGCGGTTATTTCTCAGTATTTCTTGATAATAATTCACATCACTTCATCTTCTCTAAAATGTAAAAGCAGAAACCCAATAGGTCAGGATTCCGAGCTTAAATGCTGATCATTTTCATCTCAAAGAACCCCAAAAAGATTTACAGAAATATTTAACTTGACACAGATAAACATGTTGTCGCAACGGCACGTTAAGAAAAATTTTGAAGTAAAAAATGGTGAAATTTCAGCTCTCTGCAAAGTGTAAGAAATGCAACTTTTCAAAATGGCCGCCGATTGGTTATTTCTTCAAATTTGTGTTTAAAAATTCTACAAGCAATAGAAGTCGTATTTTTTACGCATTTTCTAGATGGCAATTTGCTACAAATTTAGGCAATTTGTTTTTGAAAATCACAAAAACTGTTTGATTAATGTTGAAACGAGACTTTAACTAGACTGAAACCTCACCACAGCAGATCCTTTAAAAGATGACTTAATGATGTGTTCTTCAGAGGTTTAGTCCCGTTGAAGTCTCGTTTCGACCAAGATCAAAGAAAGAAGTTATGAGCTTTTCAAATACAATTTATCAATATCTGTAGCAAGTTGCCAGTTGCAAATTTTGTCAAAAAATTACAGTTCTAACTTTAGCAGATTTTTTTTATACGGGGATTTTAAGAAATGGCCCATTTGGCGGCCATTTTGAAATTGTGTATTTTCGCTTTTTTTTTTACTTTAATCTGCACTGCACCAGCATTTTAAGCCGTATCGAGCTAATTTTTGCTGTAAATCTTAACTTGGTTCGTGGTAATTAAAATATTGAGCATTAATGTGTGAAATGATTAACTTTTTTCACTTTATTTTTACATTTAATGGTAATTTTAGCACTTTTATTTTTTACTCTTAAATACTGAAAAATAAATATTCAAGTGGGGCAAACGGACCCCCCATTTTTCTGCCTGATTTTCAAAGAACAACCCTTTCCCTATTGATATGCAAATTATAAACAAAAGTTTAAAAAGTTTTGAGGCATGAATACCTAGTTTACGTATGCACATGGTTTTTTTACTGAAACTGATCGTTTCGGCCATGACCACTTTTTGGCGGATTTAAAAAAAAATATATATTTTCTCTGTTTTATGTCAGTTATCATATAAAAAAAGTGGTAAAAATTATACTTTTGTTTGTTTGTAGAGTTAATTAAGAAATTACCCATTTTGAGAAAACGTAAGTTTTTCACTTATTTTTTTTCACTTCGATCGCTGGTGCGACAACATTTTCAGCTATATCTGGATCATTTCCGCTGTAGATATTTTTAGAATCGTCATATATAGAAAATCTTTTTATCTAGAAATTGGCAAAGATATCCATATCCCGTTCTTCTACGTATAGTCCTTTAGTATGGTCAACACAAACATTGTGTCATTTCTTGTAACATCCAATCCCTATATCAAACTTAAAGGTCCATCTGAACAATAATTGCTTGGTTTCCAGGATTTTTATTTTCAGCTTGTAAAACGCATTCTTTTTAATATGAAACGGGAATGAAATTAAATTGTATATTTATCATACGTGTTTCTTTATTTGGAAATTTATTTTTTCACGGAATCGGGATTAGTAAAAACCACACACTCAATACCAGTGTTGTACGGGAGAATATACTAGGTACTTGTAAATAGATTTCATTTATATCAGAATCAAAGATACTGCAATAAATTACGTAGTTCAAGGAGGAAAATTTACTCTTGTCAGTATTACAATCAGAAAGTTCTACAATATCTATTTAATTCACAAATCTAATCCTTTCACACCCTTGCACCCCTACAGGTCCCCGTGACTTAATCGTCATACTTTGACGGCGTCCCGTAAACAGAAGAAGAAGAAGAATTTACGTAGTTTATACTGTCCTTAAAAACAGCTGTGTGTAGGTAAGCTACAATTAGGTAAGATTTATGTTTGATTCTCTGATGTGGTGCATCATAATTTTCTTGTCGGGCTAACGTCAGCAAATATTATATTCATATTATAATATACACATAAAAACTAAGTCACTCAGTGCCGTTGATAAGGTTTTAATTACAAAAGAGATTAACAAAAATGCAAATATATACATTCTAAAAATGTCACTCTAGATGTAAAGAAAAAAGGACTGAAGAGGAAAAAGGCGACATCCAACTCAGTTTCAGTTTAGTTCACAGTCTTGTAACTTTCCATGGTGGATGTTCTCTTTGACTTTTCATCTAAGTTTCTAGCTCAGATTGGCTGTGTCTGGTTTCCGATATGTTTTAGCGATATTTCAGTGATGATACAGTTTCCGATATGTTTTACCGATATTTCAATGTTAATGCAGTTTTCCACATAAAACTGATAAAGCAGATATCACCTTTATAGGATATGCAACTATCCAGAGGGCTACCATGAAACAGATAATCAGATCAGACGACATTTCGCACGAGACATTTAAACTTAAATGTCCAGAGTTTATTGATTACATACTGAAGTGTGATATGATTTGTATCACTGAGTCAAAAACTGATGAGGCAGACTCTATAGATATTGATGGGTACACGGTATATTGTAAGCACAGAAAGTCATTATCTACTAAAAAATTCTGGTGGAATACTTATTTATGTAAAAAATGAATATGCTAAACACATTACTTACCTGAAAACAGATTCTAAACATACTTTATGGATTAAAATGAATAGTTCTGTACTTAATTGCCAAGGCAACGTATTATTTGCTTTAAATTATATTCCCCCAGCTAATTCTAATTATTCTTCAATCGATTGTTTTGAGGAAATTGAGAATGAATTTTTGAACCTAAGTGGAGATTTTAAGTATATATGTCTGCTTGGTGATTTTAATAGTAGAACTGCAGAACAACCTGATTTTGTTGAAGTATCGGATGTACTTTTTAACCACTCTGATATTCACAAATTTGAAGAAATTCAAGTATCTCAGATGAGAAGCTCTGAGGATAAAGTGTGTAATAATTATGGTAAACATTTGCTAAACATGTGTAATAATTGCAATATTTTTATTTTGAACGGTCGAATGGGAGATGATGGTGGAGTCGGTAAGTTAACTTGTAAAAACAAAAGTGTTGTGGATTATTGTATAAGTAATTTTGACTTTTTAAAGTTAGTAAATGAGTTCTCGATTAACGAATTCTCCACATTGTTGTCAGATGTACACTGTCCGATTCACTTATGTTTATCAAAAAATGTAATATTTCTGATACAAGCGAGATCGGGGAGAGACACCATTCTTCATTGTTGAAACCTAAAAAGTGGAATGATGCTGGTAAAGGATTATTTGTTGATTATGTTTTCGAAAGGTTTCCCTATATCGATAATATCGTAGAGGCTATGTGTAATAGCGAAAGTGATAATTTAAATTCACTTGATGAAACTGTAAATATAATGTGTGAAATCTTCGTCGATGCTGCCAAACATGCATTTGGTATAAACCAACCTGTTAAGAAGTATCAGAAGTTTCAAAAACCTAGGTTTACAACTGAATGTAAATCTGCTAGACAGAACTACAGAAAAGCCAAGCGATTATACAAAATATATGGTGATATTGCGCTCAAAGAAAATGTATATGATAAGGAACGAAGTTATCGTAAAACACTGAAATCTGCTGTGAATTCACATAACAAGAATATAAAAATCAAGTTAAATAATCTAAGATCTAGAAACCCAAAAGAATATTGGAAAATATTAAATCAAGGTAATTCCACAAATAAATCGTGTAAGGCAAGCATCGATGAATTATTCAACTTTTTTGGTACATATTTTAATAATAATGTTGAAGGTGATATTGACGATGTACTATCAATTGAAGAAATCAAAGAGTTGTCGAACCTAGGTGCTCATGATATCTTGAATCAACAAATATCAGCATCTGAAATACTTAATTGTGTCAGCAAATTAAGAAGCAATAAAGCTGTTGGTGAGGACTTAGTTTGTAATGAATATATTAAATCTACTATTGATATTATGATTCCCGTATATGTAAAAGTTTTTAACTACATATTTGACACTGGTATCATTCCAAAGTCGTGGCTTATGGGAAATATTATACCTGTATATAAAAATAAAGGGGATAGGTTTGACGCAAAAAATTACAGACCTATCACTCTTGTTAGTTGTTTGGGTAAGCTATTTACTACTATCATTAATGAAAGACTAAATAACTATGCCAATAGCATTGAACTTATACTTGAAAACCAAGCAGGATTTCGAAAGCAATACTCTACCTTAGATCACATATTTTCGTTATATTCTTTAATTGAGCTGTCAAAGCAATTTAAACAACGTATGTATTGTGCTTTTATAGATTTCGAAAAAGCTTTTGACAGTGTCTGGAGATTAGGATTATGGAACAAATTAATATCAAGTGGTATAAATGGAAAGTGTTTTAATGTAATATTAAATATGTATAATGACATTAAAGCTAATGTCGTTAAAGGTAAATCAGTTTCTAACATATTTAATTGTAACTCTGGAGTGAGACAAGGAGAAAACTTATCCCCATTTTTATTTTCAATATTTTTAAACGATTTAGAAGACTTTTTAAAATCACATGATTGTAAAGGCTTGTCAGCTTTATCTGGGAAACTTGAGAATGAATTACAAGTTTACCTTAAATTGTATGTCTTACTGTATGCTGACGATACTATATTACTTGCAGACTCTGCTGAAGATTTACAAAAGCAACTTAATGTATTTTATAAATATTCCAAGCTATGGCACCTTAAAGTTAACATCGATAAGAGGAAAGTTATGGTTTTTGGTACAGGGAATCTATCTTGAGATATAAGGTTCACTTTTAATGGTAACAACGTGGAAATTGTGAAAAATTTCAAATATCTTGGTGTTAATTTCACCAAAAATGGCTTCACGCAGTTTAATGTTAAGAAATTATACGAAAAGGGTATAAAAGCGATGTATGGTGCCATTGCTAAAT
This sequence comes from Argopecten irradians, assembly GCF_041381155.1. Classification (NCBI taxonomy): domain Eukaryota; kingdom Metazoa; phylum Mollusca; class Bivalvia; order Pectinida; family Pectinidae; genus Argopecten; species Argopecten irradians. Next base: position 55,856,248 of record NC_091136.1, read on the forward strand.
GTAGGAGTCATAATCTCTATTGATTGTAATTTAGATATTTTTGATAAAGCTATAAAACCAGTTATATTATACGGCTGTGAGGTTTGGGGATTTTGTGATTATAAACTTTTAGAACGTCTCCACCTTAAATTTTATAAACATATTCTTAAGTTGAAAACATCAACACCCAACTTCATGGCATACGGGGAACTTGGTAGATTCCCATTATCTATCAGTATTAAAGTTCGCATGATTGGCTATTGGGCAAGGATGATAGAATCATCACATAACAAGCTTAATTATAAACTGTTCCAGATTACTAATAATTATAATACACAGTGGTTAAAATGTATTAAAAGTATTTTTGACGAATGTAATCTTGTTAATGTTTTCGAGAGAAGGGAATTCACTAGTTCACATTGTTTGAAAAAAGTTATTTTCCATGCCCTCAAAAGTAATTTTATATATAGTTGGAAAAATGATGTTTTCAACTCTCCGAAAGGTACCAATTATAGAATTTATAAGCATGATTTGATTTTTGAAAACTATTTGATTGTTCTTCCTCCACGTCTGGCGAAGGCCTATTGTAAATTTAGAACATGTAATGTAAAACTAGCGGTTGAATGTGGCAGATGGATTAATATACCAAGACAACAACGATTTTGTAGCATGTGTAACTTAAACGAAATTGGAGACGAGTTCCATTATTTATTTAACTGTACTGATGATCACTTAGTATCCAATAGAAAGAAATTTATGTCTAGATACTATTATGAAAGACCAAATACTTTTAAATTTGATACTCTATTTAATTATGTAGTTAACAATGAACTTATTTCACTTACAAAATTTATAATTATTATACAAGACAGACTTAATTCAGTTCATTAATATAACCAGTATATTCTATATGTATATTCTAGTAGATGTTTAATATGTACTGCACTATTTCATTGTTAATGCTGTTTACATGTATATGTCCTGTTTATATATTCTCTACACTACTGTTTGTATGTTTACGAGAATAAAATCTTTGTCATTGTCATTGTCATTGTCACGCAGTCATTGTTACATACTAATAAGTTACAGAAATAACAATGACAGGATTAAAGGTAAGCTGTTATCTACTCATACAGACTAGGAGTGATCATGGCGTGACTTTTAACCTTATCCTTAATCTATTAAAGCATGGCTACCTGTTTACTCTTGTTATGTCAATGGTTCCTTATCCCATATTAACCTTTTGTGAAACAGTCCTTAGAGCGCACTCATCCAAAATAAAGTAAATCGCCAGATTAATGGTAATCCGTTACAGAAAAATATGACGGTATCGGCCTGGGGTATCGCCGGCGTCAGTGAATTAGCTTAAAGATCAATTGTTGTTTGTTTAATAATAATGCTAAGAAAAATAAACATATTTTGGATTACCTACTGGCGGTATTATTCTCTATGAGATTTGTTGTCACATATATTGACCCCGTGGAGTTTTGGATTTCTTACTTTAACGTCCTGGCATTACATTCGCGCTCTGGATATCAGTTTGCTTTCCTAACATAGCGAACACATATAGAGAATATAGATACGTATGAGTTTTATGTAAAAATTGAACCAGGTGTTCCACAAAAATAAGCATAGACGGTATCAGTTATACAAATTATTCGTGTTATATCTAAATAACTCAAAATTTTAAATGATAATAATGTAGCTTACAACTAATCAATTTTAAATAACGAGAATGTATATATTACGAAATACATTGTTGTCGAGAATGTGATATCGACTGTAAAACTTCCGCTAGCGCAAGGTGCAAAAACACAAACATCTCATACAAAGCGCGAACAGTGGAGTCATCAATATGTTGATACGAGTTTTAGCAATAACTACACTGTATACATTCGTTAACTAACTGAAAGATCAACAATTGATAACATTTGGTATGAGATATTAAAAGGCATAATGGAGTTCGTGACACTTTAATAATAAATCTTCCCAGGTTTGTTGAAAGCTCACTGTAACTAAAAACATTATGAAAAATAAGTTTTTTACAGTAATTCACGTTTCTTTTCGTTTCATATATTCATAATAAGGTCGAAAGCATTTATTACTTTGCTTCGTCGCCATTTTGTGAATATTTTGTAAAGCGTATTTAAAGTGTTTATTTTATCATTCATTTACAACACAGGCGTATGATGGAAGGAGAAAATGTTGCTGATAGCTTTTTCAACTCAAGACAATTCGTTACAGTCAATTAATAAGTGAAAATACAAACGAGATAAAATTCAGTTTCACGATCCCAGTAATGGCACACCGCTATAGATGGTAATCGCACACTATTCCAATGATGTTGGTTCAGACAGACACGATATATTAAATCCTCTCTTTATATATGAACAGACACGATTCACTGTTACATCATTGTTTTGAAATAATGAAACATAACTGAATACGGCAACGGGAATCTAACAAATTAAGGAGAGCAAATAAAGTCAAACCTACCTCAGCTGCTTCAAAACTAACAACAACCAAATAGATCCCCATCCTGGCGTCAGAGGACAGTGACAATAACAGCGATGAACCCACAAGAATCTACAGCGATGATTTTAACAGTAATACTATTATAGATAGACAGGACAGAAAGAGCCAATACGGGAATTGGGAGTGTCCTGTTCCTCAATCTGGGTTACTTTCAACGAAATAAACATGATAAATAACCTGGAAATCAATGCACCTCCCGACCACAGCGATCATGCCACCATATCCTTTGACTTGTATGGAGAATCAATAATGAAAGTCCCAAGATACAACTACAACAAAGGAAACTACCATCAAATCCGATCAAACTTAGAACAAATGATATGGGACACTAATAGCAGTAACTGTGTGGATGGAGTTTGGAAGAACCTTCTGATATATTCCATAAAGAAATACAAGAAAACATACCGGTGTGTAAATTATCTCATCAAAAATTGCGTACTCCATGAATGACCGAAGTGCCCGTATTGCAATCAAACAGAAAAGAAAAGACGGTAGAAACATATTCACAACAAAAATGATCGGATCAGAAGACAATACCATGAAGCAAAGAAAATTTCAAATACGGAAATTAGAAAAGCTAAGGTCGAATAAGAAAAGAGACTGGCAGATAACATTAAAATATACCCTAGAGCATTTTGGAGATATGTACAAACAAGGACCAAATCCAAAGACACCCTAGAAAACTTGGAAGATGATCATGGCAACATAATAACAGACAATTAGGATAAAGCTGAACAACTAAGTGTTTTTACAACAGAGAACAACAGCCAAATTCCTGAAATCGCAGCTAGGCGTATGCTAGAAAACGAATATAATTAATGAGGAGACCAAAATAAAAAAGGCTTCTGCAGCTAAAAAAATTAACACGGAAGGCCCAGACAACATCCACTCGAAAATTCTTAAAGAAACAGCAGAAGTAATAGCTAAGACATAAGCTAATCTATTTCAAAAATCAATCGATCCACATAAACTAAAATAGAAATGGAAAGAAGCCAATGTTACTGCCATCCATAAAAAAAAGATAAAAAACACCCAAAAATTATCGTCCTCACATCAGTTACATGTAAAGTCATGGAGAAAATCAAAAGTAATCAAATCGTCAATCATATGGAAGCAAATCATTTTTTACCAAACACCAACATGGATTTAGGAAAGGTCACTCATGTGTCACACAATTTATAGATGTCATAGAAAACAACTGGACTGCAGCCTTGGATTTGAAAATTAAATGAATGTCAGGAAATTCTCATTTTCCCAAAAAACAGTAGACATATGGAACAACCTATCTGAATAGGTAGTGTCATCTCCTACTTTGACCAGTTTAAGTCATCTCTAAATGAACTGTGGAGGAAACAAAAAATCAAATTATGTCCAGATTGCTATCCAGACAACTGTGATGGGTCAGAGAGCCGACGACCGCCTATGATAATAGACCTCGACGACAGGTAACAGGTAATGGCAGGTTTTAAGCAAATAAACAGATTCCCGAAATACACTGGTTTATTACACATAAGTACAAGTATACCACTTTTAATTCTGAAATATAACGTCATGAATGCCAGTCTGATAATGATAAACTTTATTTTGCACCCAAATCAACAAACGATAACTTTACAGTCTACATTCATGTTGTTTTTGTTATAAAACGGTCTTACAATTTCATCCGTGTACTAGTGTCTGGTAGACTCGATGTTGTCTTGTTAATGACCCTGCATGAATCGCACAGTTTAAAACTAATACGACAGCAGTACTTCTTGACACCAAGAATCGTCAGATACATTACAAATAAAGAAATATCTCTGGTATCTCTAACTGTTCCCTTGGTACATCATCACCAGAACCACAACACTACAAACCGTGATCACAGTATAGAATAGACAGATATAGAATTTATCTAGAATCCGCACCACATCTTTCCAGTTCATTTTACTCGGCATTTCCTCCACTATGTCATCCTCTATCGGAACTGACAGTCCCTTCACATGTTTTCTGTTTGGGTTTGGGTCCGAATGATTTGGTATTGTTGTCGCCGGGCGTACCTCAACCACTCTTCTTTGGCCCTTACATCGGCAGTCAAGAACAAGCATGAGTTTGGTTAGCCATCGAGGTACCGGCGTCGCTTCATCTTTGTGGAACATGCTCAGTTGAAAGATATTGATGGACGCTATGATGCCGCTGGTAACGAGAACGGCAAAGATGAAATAGGACAGTTTAGACATGGTCTCCGAGTTGACGGGAAGTACTCCGTTTACAATGGTGATGAATACTGTGAATGTTAGAAACACCGTCAGACTCAGACCGACACGCTCACCGGCATCACACGGCAACACGAACACCAGAGGATTCATCAGCAGCAACAAATAGATCGGCATCAGTGTGTTGACGACATGAAATGCTGGAAGTCGGGAAATTTTAATTTTGAACAAAGCTAAGCTGAAATCGCTTAGAACATAGGTATCAGTTTCGGTTTTATCCAATGACCACTCTCCATTAGTTTCATAGAAATCTAACGTAATTCCTGTTCTCGATGGAAGAAGCGTGACTTCTTGGTCAGAGTACCCCCACGGAGCCAACTGTATAGAGCATGTCTGTGTATCAAACGGGAAATAAGATACATCTGTACTACACTTCACGTCAAAGAAGCCGCCGGGCTTCCATATGATATCGCCAGTGTTTTTGATGTTGACTAGAAAGTCAGAATTGCTTATCGCGCTAAATGCATTTGACGCTTTGATGTTATACAGTTTAGGAAGCCATAAATTGTTTTGGGTGATGTACGTTTCATCCATCCCACCATATAAACTTGGATCCCAAATTAGAGACGCATCGTTCCAGCTGACAATGAAGATGGCGAGGATACTTAATGTACCTGACACTTCGTCGAAGTCCTTGATAGAGATAAGGTACATGTCAATATACACCTGCACACTACTGCTCTGGTCATCAATAGGCCGGACTTCCTTGTCATACCCAGTCGATAAGTTGGCGATTAATGTCTTTGCATCGGTGATGGAAGCGGCATCAACCGTGACCGCAAGAATCAGGACCACCAAGAAAGCAAAGTTGGTACAAGTCATATTACCGACCCTACCGCGATACTACCAAAAATCAGAATGATAGTTCCAGAAATATTTTCATAATGTTTTCATAATTAATTTTTCAATAATTTCATAATCTCCGCATGTTTTCGACAACTTAGGATTTCGCTAGGCCGATATGAATCATAAGCTGAATATCACGAGGGTTTAACTTCTCGAAAATAACAAATCAAATCACCTTAACCTCAAAGATGTGTTACGTTTAAACCTATTGATGACGTCCGCCCGCCCGTATTAACCCGCTCTGGTGTATGCGGCGCCGGATCAAGAGTTCATAATGACGTTATCCAATAGTTTTTCAAAGCCATTAAAGAACAATCACTGACTATATATGTATTAGCGAAGCCATCAGGAACAAAGGTCATTTTTTCGCTTGAGAAATAAGATTATACACTAGAACACGTGGGTAACAGTACCTAAAAAGCCCGGGAATTTGACCGAAATGAAATGATACACAGTTGGATATATCATTGACGTCCAAGTACTATCGGCTCACGAGGACAAAAACAAATACATTGTTTACATACTTATTTTTGCATTCTTTTGTTTTACTTTTACAGGTCAGTGCATGGCAGGCCATGTCGTGGGGACATATCAGGAAATGGGCAAAACTTCGATTATGGAGCACTTTCGTTGTAAGTAAATAAATAAGGGACACGAACCATATCATGCGCCCATATGCGAGTTGTCAAGCTGGCATATACGAATGATAGCGATTGGACAGAAGGATGTCCTAAATTATATCTACTTTGACTTGTAGTTTATTATCTTTAATTATACAAAGTCACTTTACCGAAAACAAATACATGAATGACAGAATTCCACAGAGAAGATTCAAATGTTTTACAAATATAAATTATGTAGTATCTTTTTTCTTTCTTCTTCAAAAGAGAAACTTCATTCACTACTGTATCCCAGAAAAGTTTGTTTCGGCCCGTTTCTGAAAATTACATGTACATTAGAAACAACACTCTTTTTATCAGTTTTTTTTTAAATCATTGACCGGTCCACTTCCAAGTAAATCTTTAGGTTTATAAGCAGAAATGACAATACCATTTATATCTGATTTATCATCAACTTTTTTTTTAGATGTTATCGGGTTATAGTTGTGGGTAACTCATCTAGAAAGCCTAAATATCATTTGTAAGATCTCTTCCCTTTCCATATTGAACTGGTAATCTATTCATTGTTTGATCGACAACTCACCCATTCGACTACTCCAGCAATACGGGAAACTTTAATGGACCTATTACCCGGGTAATGTGCAATGAGTGCGGAAAGAGTTAAAATATAACCTTTTTAGAAGTGTATCGTCCACTACTTGCATTTCTATTCCATAATAAGCTACCCTTTGTTATCATTTTAAGCGCAAATTACGGCAAATAGGTAATGATCTTAGCAGCATATATGTACCTTCTTATTTCAAACATGTAAATACTGAATAACAAGTATATTTTCTTCTATTGATTTAAAACGATTTGGGTTTATAATTACAGTACTGTAAATCCGACTGGTAACACATATAACAGAACAGTATGATAATTAAATAATTTATTTCATATATTTACAATTTGACGTACATTTGTAACGCATTCTCAACATACTGAATATACACAAATATACATATAATATGGTTGCATTCATACCTCCTGATTAGATTACACTTGAATATAACAACCAAGTAGAACTGGCGCCAAACCATGGAACATGAGTGTTCTTTAGGAATTACAAATCGCAACCAATCAGCTTAAGAGAACTTATCATAAAAGATTTACCCTAGAACAAGAAAATTATCTATGCTTCACCTAGTCAAAAAGCGAGTTTCCTGAACCAATTTTGCTAGTGAAAGACAACGGCTTTGCAAAAAATAAGCTCGATAGAATTCAATCCATATCTCAAAGAATGTGTAATAAATAGCTATAATGAATATTATACAGAACAGAAAGAGGGTATTAAGTAGTGGTGAACGACGGCTTTCTACAGAGGCTATGATAAATGCCAGATTTTATCACACATAGAATTTTAGTACAATAGCAAAGATGACCCTTTATACATGTACTTAATTGAACATCGGCTAGCACCTGTGATTTACAAACCTCTGAATGGCTCCGAATATAAACATGCATGTGTTAAATAACCTACATGAATTTTTGTTTCAAAATGAACTCTGATAATTGGATTTTGAGTAATGTGTAAACTTATTGACTAGAATGATCAATAAAAGTTTCCTCAATTATTCTATGAATTTCAGATCAATTTATAATCAGAACTTCAGTTCAAATATATAGGAGGAGAAACATGTTTGATGCACCTTGAGATATGGGAATGTTTTGTGTAATAACCAATCAAATATTAAAACATGACAACTTTCAAACTTCCAACATACCTGTATGTGAGTGTTTACCCTTGCATTTGAATTACTGAAGAAAGTCAAACATATGAAGATAATGCAATCTTTCTCCCTCTTTCTCTCTATTTGCTTCTATTACATTTCACTCTTACAAAAAAAAAATAATGCAGGAAATAATCTGATTATTTACACACAATGTTAGTTTAAAGAACACAATGCTGTTTTGTTTGAAAACAAACAATAAAACTGAATACTGACGGTGAATGAGCAATATGTTAATGCTATAATGAACTGATATTATAATGTGCTAACTCATTCATCTCTGAAAATTTATCACGTTAAAGTGTTCCAGTGTAAAAATGACTTAGGTGAGTTATAATGTATTTTCCAGGGTCAATGAGCCAACATTAGCATGTTGATTGCATAGAGAACACAAATATGTAAGAAAAATGTCTTTCTGATATTACTATAGAATATGTAAATATTGAATTGAGTTGTAACCAATGGAAGATATAGACTGGATTCATTTAAACGAAGTGATTGTGAAGGCACCCTGGCACTCATCATTTTATGATCTGTTATTAGTTCTATGTAAAGCTGTTCTGCTTCATTTCGCCTGGGCCATCATCTCTTGCATTGACATTTACATTTGATATATGATTGTCCTTCACCTTTGTCATATAAAACAATAGTTAAGTCTAAGATGGACACCGTGGACTACATTTAGCTTTTGGTCTATCACTTAGTCGTTTTTCCTTTACTTTCCAAACACCTTCCAGAAAATAGGCGGGGTAGAAGAATTCTGTCAAGTTAATTTTTATAAGAAAATATATAAATATATAACAGAATCAGTAAACAAATATTAAATATCAATTAATCTATGTGAATTATCATCTGAACATCTGAGTACTAATGGTCGTTTTATTTTCATGATTAGTCTAGATCCCTAAATCATTTTGTCATCCAGACCGCTGTCAAAATTTTTAATAAAACCACTTAAAACTTATATAATTATAGGTTTTACAAAAACATAATGTTTACAGAAAACAGAAGTATAGAAAAATAATTGCATATATTAAAGGGTTATTAAAATCATGATAAAGGACAACAATTACTTTGCCATCATTCAAGCCTCAAACATTGATAAATACAGAAAAAATTACCGAAGGAACAGCTGATCTCATCTACAGGCTTCAATTAATTTCTGATGTTTGAATGATACATGAAGCAGGAAAAATCTCCTTCCAGCACTTGAGTAATCATAATAAAGATATAACAGAGAAATAGCAACAGGCAATATCCAAAAGCTAATGGTAGGCTTAAAACTTATTGATTCAACAAAATAAAAGGTTATTATCACAGATCCTCCTTTCTTCCCCTATAGCACATACTTGTATCATAACGTTTGTTTGATTGAGAATCTCAAACTAATGAATAATTTAACAAGCTAGCAACTACAGCATACAGAACATATATTGTAAATAAGGAATAATATCACAGATTAATGTGATGTCACACAGACAATCTTCCTTAGAATCATTGATGATATTTTTACAATATGTAATCCCTTATTCATTCACTCCTTCATGAGAAGGTTTCTAACCAGCTGAACATGAAGTCCTAGGAACCACAATCATGTCAAGGAAACTTGTCTAAACTTCATTGCACAGTATTTGTAGAGGTGAAAAGGTCGTCAGAGACGGACTGCAGTGCTGGGTCAGCTCGTATCCCACACTGCATTTGTATTGTTGGCTAATGTCTCTAATCCTCGTAAAGTTTTAAACGTCCCTGAATAAAAGGCCAAATCAGACGTCACTAACCTGAAAGAAAAAAAAGGAACAATTACATTCTAATACCAGCATGTCATCAACTTTTTAGGAAACCATAAGATGTCATAGAATCAAACTTAAAAACACTAAATTAAAGATATTTCATTTTTTTTTTTATTAAATAAGGTGGTATGCATCACATGATTTATGTAGATTCATTACCAATGGATTAAAGCAGTGCCCATGTTGAAAATATTTGATTGATCAACAGATTGAAATCCTCAAGTAAATCATAATACTTTCTTCTGATCTTAAAAACTAAAAACAGCAAATCATGGAAAATGAAATTGACAACATTAATTATCATAGAACTAGAGATGTATAGAGGCATAAATACTCCCATTTCTACATGAAATGTGAGCAGGACACACATGGGTAGCACTGTGCCCCAAATGTTATGACAGGAACACAAAAATTGATTTACCAGAAATGGTTAGAAGGATCCACAGTTGTGTGTGATACTCTGGTAACTACACCTGAGGACCTACACACATTGTGCGATATCGTGGTAACTACACCCGAGGACCTACACATATTGTGCGATATCGCTGTAACTACACCCAAGGACATACACACGTTTTGTGAAACCGCAGTAACTACACCCGAGGACCTATATAGTTTATAATAGAGTACTTACGCATGTTGAGGGCCGCCATTACTGCACACATCTAGTTTGACAAGTTGTATCCTAGCTAATCTGATAAATACTTTGTTTATACTCTGGAACAGGGTCTGAAAACAAAGTTTGCAGCATTACACTGTGTTACACATATATAGTTGTTAGAGAGGTCACAGTATTACATTGTGTTACACATATACAGTTGTTAGAGAGGTCACAGTATTACACTGTGTTACACATATACAGTTGTTAGAGAGGTCACAGTATTACACTGTGTTACACATATACAGTTGTTAGAGAGGTCACAGTATTACATTGTGTTACACATTTACAGTTGTTAGAGAGGTCGCAGTATTACACTGTGTTACACATATACAGTTGTTAGAGAGGTCACAGCATTACACTGTGTTACACATATATAGTTGTTAGAGAGGTCACAGCATTACATTGTGTTACACATATACAGTTGTTAGAGAGGTCACAGCATTACATTGTGTTACACATATACAGTTGTTAGAGAGGTCGCAGCATTACACTGTGTTACACATATACAGTTGTTAGAGAGGTCACAGCATTACACTGTGTTACACATATACAGTTGTTAGAGAGGTCACAGCATTACACTGTGTTACACATATATAGTTGTTAGAGAGGTCACAGCATTACATTGTGTTACACATATACAGTTGTTAGAGAGGTCACAGCATTACACTGTGTTACACATAATATATGTATAGTTGTTAGAGAGGTCCCAGCATTACATCTGTGTTACACATATATAGTTGTTAGAGAGGTCGCAGCATTACATCGCGTTACACATATACAGTTGTTAGAGAGGTCGCAGCATTACACTGTGTTACCACATATACAGTTTTTAGAGAGGTCACAGCATTACACTGTGTTACACATATACAGTTGTAAGAGAGCACACAGTATTACACTGTGTTAAACATATACAGTTGTTAGAGAGGTCACAGCATTACACTGTGTTACACATATACAGTTGTTAGAGAGGTCACAGCATTACATTGTGTTACACATATACAGTTGTTAGAGAGGTCACAGCATTACACTGTGTTACACATATACAGTTGTTAGAGAGGTCACAGCATTACACTGTGTTACACATATACAGTTGTTAGAGAGGTCACAGTATTACACTGTGTTACACATATATAGTTGTTAGAGAGGTCACAGCATTCACTGTGTTACCATATATACAGTTGTTAGAGAGGTCACAGCATTACACTGTGTTACACATATGTATAGTTGTTAGAGAGAGGTCACAGCATTACACTGTGTTACACATATACAGTTGTTAGAGAGGTCACAGCATTACATGTGTTACTGTGTTACACATGTATAGTTGTTAGAGAGGTCACAGCATTACACTGTGTTACACATATACAGTTGTTAGAGAGGTCACAGCATTACACTGTGTTACACATATACAGTTGTTAGAGAGGTCGCAGCATTACACTGTGTTACACATATACAGTTGTTAGAGAGGTCACAGCATTACACTGTGTTACACATATACAGTTGTTAGAGAGGTCACAGCATTACACTGTGTTACACATATACAGTTGTTAGAGAGGTCACAGCATTACATTGTGTTACACATATACAGTTGTTAGAGAGGTCGCAGCATTACACTGTGTTACACATATACAGTTGTTAGAGAGGTCACAGCATTACATTGTGTTACACATATACAGTTGTTAGAGAGGTCGCAGCATTACACTGTGTTACACATATACAGTTGTTAGAGAGGTCACAGTATTACACTGTGTTACACATATACAGTTGTTAGAGAGGTCACAGCATTACATTGTGTTACACATATACAGTTGTTAGAGAGGTCACAGCATTACATTGTGTTACACATATACAGTTGTTAGAGAGGTGACAGCATTACATTGTGTTACACATATATAGTTGTTAGAGAGGTGCAGCATTACACTGTGTTACACATATATAGTTGTTAGAGAGGTCACAGCATTACATTGTGTTACACATATACAGTTGTTAGAGAGGTCACAGTATTACACTGTGTTACACATACACAGTTGTTAGAGAGGTTGCAGAATTACACTGTGTTACACATATATAGTTGTAAGAGAGGTTGCAGCATTACACTGTGTTACACATATACAGTTGTTAGAGAGGTCACAGTATTACACTGTGTTACACATATACAGTTGTTAGAGAGGTCACAGCATTACACTGTGTTACACATATACAGTTGTTAGAGAGGTTGCAGCATTACACTGTGTTACACATATACAGTTGTTAGAGAGGTTGCAGTATTACACTGTGTTACACATATACAGTTGTTAGAGAGGTCACAGCATTACACTGTGTTACACATATATAGTTGTAAGAGAGGTCACAGCATTACACTGTGTTACACATATATAGTTGTAAGAGAGGTCGCAGCATTACACTGTGTTACACATATAAGTTTAGAGAGGCAGATTACACTGTGTTACACATATATAGTTGTTAGAGAGGTCGCAGCATTACACTGTGTTACACATATACAGTTGTTAGAGAGGTCACAGCATTACATTGTGTTACACATACACTATACAGTTGTTAGAGAGGTCGCAGCATTACACTGTGTTACACATATACAGTTGTTAGAGAGGTCACAGTATTACACTGTGTTACACATATACAGTTGTTAGAGAGGTCACAGCATTACACTGTGTTACACATATATAGTTGTTAGAGAGGTCACAGCATTACACTGTGTTACACATATACAGTTGTTAGAGAGGTCACAGCATTACATTGTGTTATCCATTACACTGTGTTACACATATACAGTTGTTAGAGAGGTCACAGCATTACACTGTGTTACACATATACAGTTGTTAGAGAGGTCACAGCATTACATTGTGTTACACATATACAGTTGTTAGAGAGGTCGCAGCATTACACTGTGTTACACATATACAGTTGTTAGAGAGGTCACAGCATTACATCGCGTTACACATGTATAGTTGTTAGAGAGGTCGCAGCATTACACTGAGTTACACATATACAGTTGTTAGAGTGTTACACATATACAGTTGTTTGAGAGTAACTATGTAAATCACAACGGAACACAACTATAAAATTTACACAGGTACATAACTTTATTGATACTGTTTCAACTACATGTATGTAAAGCTAGGTTGTTATCTAACAAAAAAAAGCTTCAATATTTCCTGTCTAACAGCTGTTAGTGCCTGTAAGACAATGATACAAATATCTTTAGTTTTATATTAAAGAATATTGATATTTGGTCTAAACAATCCCTTTAAATTTCTGTGCATTAGCAGTCTGCTGCTGTTTTTAAATCTACTTCAACCCTCATCGAACAACCAAAGACAAACATTTAACTGACCTTGATCTGATCCTCGGGGAGAATGTCTATGACCACTTCATGCATCTTGGTAATTTGTTTACTGATGGAGCGGAAACAGGCAGACGGCATTGGGGCCTTCACTTCCCACTACACAGGCAAAAATTAAATAGTACAATATGAAGTGTGTGTAATTCATAATTTGTTTTCTTTTATAAATGGAGGGGCCAAGAGATGTATACATCCTCATCAAGTCATAAATCAAAATAATTTATCTTAAGTCAAGACTTGGGGAGAGAAGTGTTTTACCTTCAGCTGGTAAATTGTGTGTTTGGTGAGAGTAATGTTATACCTTGGTAAATTGTGACTTGAGGTAGGGTTGTAGATAATGTTTTACCTTAGTAAATTGTGACTTGTGATAGGGTTGCAGGGTTGTCTTACCTTGACAAGTTGTGACTCAATCACGCCCTCCATTACACTAACCAGCTTGTTGGTGATCTCATTGATGTGGTCCATATAATCCTATCGAATAATCACAACACATAATCACAAATCAACACATAATCACAAATCAACACATAATCATAAATTAACACAAAATCACAAATCAACAAATAATCACAAATCAACAAATAATCACAAATTAACAAATAATCATCTCATATCAAACAAAAATCATCAAATTAAAAATAATCATAAATCAAGACATAATCATCAATTAACACATAATCACAAATCAAAATATAATGAAAAACCACAAATTAATAAATAATCCTAAATCAACACATAAACATATAATCATAAATTAACACATAATCATAGATTAACACATAATCACAAATTAAAACATAATCACAAGTCTATACATAATCACACACCAACAAATAACCACCAATCAAAATATAATCACAAATCTGGCCTCTGAAACATTTATAAATTCAATAGTTCTATACTTAAGCATGATGAAGCACTTTTCCTGGGAAGAAATTTTATAAAACAAAAATTCTTTTTTAAAAAGTTACCTTCTTGACTTGGTCAAAATGTTTCAGCATAGTTTTGTTTTTGTCAAGTAGGTGCAACTCGAAGTGTCCACGCACCAAAGGCATGTGATGCACAACCAGCTGTAGACAGCGAGATGCCAGTGCTGTAAAAGTTACAATACTACATTAGCAATCAAACACAGCAATGAAACTATATAGAGAGACCATGATATACAGTTAGTTTTACACCAAAACCACATTTTAATCCTAATTTGTGACTTTTCACTTCAGGCAAAATAACACTTCACGACACATACCTAAATTTTTTGTGGTGATAGTTTTCAGGCCAACTAATTGTAGTGCCCCAGCACCAAGCACAAGTTGGCATGTTCTTGAGTTAAAAATCTGGAAAAAAAAAAAAAAAACACATATGAAAAAGGTCACTCTTGTAAATTCTATTTCACTATTAAAACTTTTTGACATCAGCAGCAAAATGATTATCTGTACAGAATATTTACTGGTATTATTGTCTGCCTTTCAACTAAGAAGAAGTATTGCTAAGTGAGAGTGTACCTACTTTGATAAGCTCTATGAGGCGATTCAGCAGGTCCGGGGCTGCTGTAGGGATATCATCAACACACTGACAGTATTCTACCATCATCTTTAACAGCATCAGAACTGTCCTGTAAAATTACCAAAATATATCCAAACAGAAAGATACTTCACTCAAACGTGAATTACACTTTGAAGAAAGAATTCTACTTCCCGGATAATTTTACCTACAAATTTTAAGCATAAATGAAACAAAATCTTTTGAGAGATTATACTAAAATTCTGATAATAACACCAAAGAATGATCTTTGTCTGACAATGGAAAGAGGGATCTTTTCTCTGCTTTTCAAAACTTTTACTACATACCGTACTACATACTAAGTTTGAGACATATCACTTCAGTTCTTTCTGAGATATAGCGATAACAAATTTCAACTATCAAAATCCAAGATAGAGTCTTGTCAGCCATCTTGTTCACTAATCGGTCCCAAAATGCAATATGCACAACTAGGGCCCTAGGGGAACCTGTACAAGAAATTTGAGACAGATCCTTTCTGTACTCTCTGAACTTTCTGAGAAATAGCGTTAACAAGCTTCAATTATCAAAATCCAAGATGGCTGCATGATCGATCGGTCCCAAAGTGCAACATGCACAACTAGGACCCTAAGGGAACCTACATATCAAATTTGAGAAAGATCCCAGGATTCTTAAGTACTTTCTGACAAATAGTGGTAACAAAATTTAACTACAAATATCAAAGATGGCGGCCGGTTGGGTACTTGCTGACCGATTGGTCCAAAAATGCAAAATGCACAACTAGGTTTCATCTACATATGAAATTTGAGAAAGATCCGTTCAGTACTTTCTGAGAAATATCGGCAACAAAATTTAACAACAAATATCCAAGATGGCATCTGGGCGGCCATTTTGTTGACTGATTGGTCCCAAAAAGCAATATGCACAACTAGGTCCCTTGGGGAACATGCATATGAAATTTGAGAAAGATTCGTTTAGTACTTTCTGAGAAAAAGCAGTAACAAGAATGGTGAACAGACGGACGGAAGGACAGACGGATGAAAGGCAATTTTAATAGCCCACTATCTGATGATTGTGGGCTAAAAACTTATTGAAAGTTCTAGACAGATCTGTGTGACTGATGACGAATTCTCCTTCAATATTATGCTTACCCTACTACTGAGTAACTGAGACCATCCACTGTCAATGTACTGAAGGGCTTTTTGTCTGCAAGAGGAACATTACGAATAAGTATTATCGTATTTTGGTGTGAAAACAGTGACCCTATCATTTACAATACATTTACAAAATCTGTGTGTTTCTGTTTGGTATGGAGGATAACTAAGATTATGACTATATACATGTACATGAAAAAAAAATTTTTTTTTAAACTCTACATGAATACGTATGATATGCTTTTCTTTTTACTATACCGGTATCCATATACCGGTAATTGTATCATTTTAATTGAAAGAGTTGAACTTTTGGGTTTTTTCTCTTTATTTGATTTTTTTTATCTATAGTATGGTAGTTTTACCTGGATCAGTGGTCCTTTCAACCAAACAAAGTTTGCCTGGAACAATACACAAAAGTCAATTATGTAACAGGTCATCAGATTGAGCAAAAAATCTTCAACATACAATTATTCTCACATAATCAAGAATTAAGTTCATATATTTGACTTCAAATTATGTTTGTAAACAAACAAATATCTATATTTCAAATATATGATTTTTATATTTCGAAAGTGATTGAGCATTGATATCCTTGTATTGTAAGTTATCTAACACACCAGTCATATCACACCTGTCATATCTCACCTGTTTTAGAGATGTGGTCAACTAGTTCCTGAAACTCAGCTGGAACATCTGCCTGTTTCCAACGCTCGTTGTCCAATATCAAACTACAGGCGAAAAATGGAGCAAAAATAGATTATAACACTGACATCACACAACTATGATTGTACATATTGTAGTAACAAGCATATCTTAACACAGCTATGATAAATCATAGGCAAACCCTCACCTATATAATGTAAAAAAGACAATATATAAATAATTCACAATTGAATTTCAAAAAAGTTTTGCTCACCTTAACTTTGTTCTTCTCTCATCATGGAAACGATTTACAAATCTAGACGCCTACAAATAAGAGTGAATCATACAACAAACATTTATTGAATGTTCTGTCTATCTAACAGTTTAAATAAGAAAATAGTTTTATTTTTCTCACCTTTTCTTTTTATAATATTTTTGACAAGTTAACAGCAAAATGATAATTATATTCCAATATTAACAGTCATACCTTCCTATCTCTTTGCCAGAGTATATCTGTGATAATTGTTGACTGCTACATGTGACTGTTGACGGTAATGTGTACCTGTGACTGTAGACTAAGTTGACAGAGTATATCTGTGATAATTGTTGACTACTACCTGAGACTGTAGTCTGTATTGCATACCTGTGACTGTAGACTAAGTCGTAGAGAAGCACTGCGTCTACCACATACACTTTCACAGTCATTTACAAATCCCTCTACTACTCGTGACAGATTGACAAATTCTTGTGATGACAACCTCTCCAGGAAACCATCCTATAAAGTAATGACCAATCAAAGCATTAATAAATTCACAAGTCTCTAGAAAAAGGCCAAGTCAGAAACCAGCTATGTACATCATGTTCACTTGGCTCATGTATTAATAAGCAAACAATAATCAACAATTGTATTAGTAAGTTACAGAGCAAATACAGGATTGTTCTAATACAGACAACTGAAACTTCTCCAAAATATATCTGTCATGTTGGAATCACATACCTAGTATTTAGTTATGATATCTGATATTGATCAAATACATTTTTTTGTCTAAAAAATCATTTCAAAAGATTTTGAAATAAAAAGGATTTACCTTTGATCGAGCAACAATGACTTTAACACAGCGGTCATGGGAGAAGTCACAGGTGTTGATCAGTAAGTCTGAGAGGCTGGAACTGACCGTAACAAAGTCAGCTTCACTAATCATCAGATCAGCAGCATCCTCGCTTCTGGAAAGAAAACATCACTCTAGTATTACATTGATAGCAATACAATCCCTTGTGATAACTGCCAATAGAAAATCTGATTTTTTAACAAATGTTATATAAAGTAAAGTAACAGCTCTAATATTTACTAATGTGATATCTTATAGACAAGCTCATCACAGATGATGTTCTGAACTTTTTGTTTCACCATGTTTATTATGAATTTGAAAATAGAAAGAAGACAAATGCAAACCGTCAATACATACACAGAGACATGGAGATGAGAAGCTTCTGACAGAGACTCAGCCTTGTGTGTGGGTGAGGCTAGAGGACTAGGCACGTGTGTTTTACGGGCTGTAATACCGATAACATCAGTAATAACACCATGGAATGTCTTTACTCGGTTCAGGTGCACCAGCAGGTTAGAGAAGATCTGTTTGAGGCATTCCATCCATTGGTTGTAGTCTAATAGTCTCATTTGGTCCCCCAAACTGTAACAATACAATAAATCAACCATCTTCCCTCCAAACAAAACTTTGTAAGACATAAGGATATATTGACAAAATCCACCATCTAGCCCTGATTTCTTGAAACAAGCTTAAGTCAAAAACAGACTTAAGCATAAATTTTCACATAAGTAACATAAAAAGAAAAACTTTTTGCTACATGGCAAAAAAGTTTTGACTGTGCTTTTGTTTAGAGATTTTGGAGCCTGGTCTTAAATAAAAAAATCTACACAGTACTTATCTATATTGATGCTTCTTATTTTCAACTTTTATGACTTAATGACCCTGTTTGATTAAATAGTTGATTTTGAAACAGTAATACACCACAGTTAGAAGTACATCAAATATCATTACCCTACTTTAAGAACGAATAAAGAATAGAATAGACTTACCTTGATGCATTCTCGTCAGTATCTATATCTGCTGATGACACAGCTTCAACCACAGTCTGAGGAAAGAAAATCATTGGATCACTAGATACACTTTATGTATATGATATGACTTAGCTTTAATGTAATGTTTTGAGAGAAAAAACAACAATTGGACATTATTTTCTGGAATGACAGGATGCATGAATCATTGATGATAAAATGAAAGTTTTTAATTTCAGCTGTTTGTTGCAATGATTCTGACAAATTTACTTATATATACCTGGTAAATAAAAAATCAAATAGAATGTTTGTGAAAGAAATTCTTACATTTGATTTGCCAGAACGATGTTGACATAGTCTGACTCGGTTAATAACTTTTATCCACAAATGAGCATTGATAACACAAAACAAGAATCCTGAATATATCCATACATCTTGCCTTAGTTATAGATGTAGCTTACACAGAAAAACCTATGTCTCCTTTACTTTTTACTGTGGCTAGGAAATATAAACAAGAGGCCCAGAGGGCCTGTATCGCTCACCTGGTTTTTTGTTAGTAATTATCACAAGACTCTGACAATTAGAAAAATAAGCAAAACTGACTCCCAAAGTTTAATTTTGAATCACACCCATACAATGATGCTATTGATACCATACAAATATGCTATCCAAAACATAGGTTCAGAGACAAAGTAATTTATATGAAAGTAGCAGCCTAATTGACCTTTTTGACCTCGCATCTATTGCCGTCTAAGGCCCCGGGGGTCAGCCCTATCATTTGTACAATTTCAAATCCCAACCCTATAAGGATGCTACCATTGCATTATAAGTGCTCTTCCATTCTTAGTTGCAGAGAAGAAGTCGTTTATATGGAAATAGCTAAATTAACCCCTTTTGACCCCACCCTTCAGGCCCCCGGGGGGTCAGCCCCATCATTTGCAAAATTTTGAATCCAAACCCTATAAGGATGTAACCATTGCATTATGAGCGTAATCCCATGTTAAGTTGCAGAGAAAAAGTCATTTATATGGAAATTGACCACTTTTGACCCCGCCCCTCAGGCCCCCGGGGGTCAGCCCTATCATTTGCACAATTTGGAATCCCCACCCTATAAGGATGCTACCATTGCATTATGGGTGCTATACCATGCTTAGTTGCAGAGAAGAAGTCATTTATATGGAAATAGCCAAATTGACCCCTTTTGACCCCTCCCCTCAGGCCCCCGGGGGGTCAGCCCTATCATTTGCACAATTTTGAATCCCCACACTAAAAGGATGCTACCATTGTATTATGGGTGCTATACCATGCTTAGTTTCAGAGAAGAAGTCGTTTATATGGAAATAGCCAAATTGGCCCCTTTTGACCCCGCCCCTCAGGCCCCCGGGGGGTCAGCCCAATCATTTGCACAATTTTGAATCCCCACACTATAAGGATGCTACCATTGTATTATGGGTGCTATACCATGCTTAGTTTCAGAGAAGAAGTCGTTTATATGGAAATAGCCAAATTGGCCCCTTTTGACCCCGCCCCTCAGGCCCCCGGGAGGTCAGCCCCATCATTTGTACAATTTTGAATCCCCACCCTCTAAGGATACTACCATTGCATTATGAGTGCTATCTCTTGCTAAGTTTTAGAGAAGAAGTTGTTTTTATGGAAATAGCCAAATTGACCCCATTTGACCCCGCCCCTCAGGCCCCCGGGGGGTCAGCCCCATCATTTGTACAATTTTGAATCCCCACCCTATAAGGATGCTACCATTGCATTATGGGTGCTATCCCATGCTTGGTTTCAGAGAAGAAGTCGTTTATATGGAAATAGCCAAATTGACCCCTTTTGGCCCCGCCCCTCAGGCCCCCGGGGGATCAGCCCCATCATTTGTACAATTTTCAGTTAGTAGCCCATAAGGATGCTACCAGTCAAATTTTGTTGAAATCCGACCAGCGGTTATGGAGAAGAAGTCGATTGTTGATGGACGCCGGATGCCGGACGCCGGACACGGGACGACAGACGACGGACACCGGACGCTGCGGTATCCCATAAGCTCACCTTGGTCCTTTGGACCAGGTGAGCTAACAATGTGTCTTTTAATCATTCAACTGTGGACCAAACATATACCAATTGAACATGACCAGAAACTGGTTGTCTTTATTTTCCTATGTTGCTTAATTTGAGCATTTTGTGTCCGTTAAAACTGAACATGTTTTCTCCCATACTCACTAATTGTGACCTGCTCACCTTGTCTCCCATATTATACCGGTTTGACTAGCCTTTATTAAATGTCTTCCTTACCGGTTTGACTGTGGCCTGTACAAGTTTCTACCTTAGTACCTATTTGACTATCACCTTCATTAATTGTCTCCCTTTCATATATTCCTTACCTGTTTTACTGTGATCTGTACAAATTGTGTCCCTTACCTTTTAGACTGTGATCTGTACAAATTGTCTCCCTTACCTATTTGACTGTGATCTGTACAAATTGTCTCCCTTACTTATTTGACTGTGACTTTTACAAATTGTCTCCCTTACCTATTTGACTGTGACTTTTACAAATTGTCTCCCTTACCTATTTGACTGTGACTTTACAAATTGTCTCCCTTACCTATTTGACTGTGACTTTTACAAATTGTCTCCCTTACCTATTTGACTGTGGCCTGTACGATTTGTCTCCCTTACCTATTGACTGTGGCCTGTACGATTTGTCTCCCTTACCTGTTTGACTGTGACTTTTACAAATTGTCTCCCTTACCTATTTGACTGTGGCCTGTACGATTTGTCTCCCTTACCTGTTTGACTGTGGCCCGCACAGCAGTCAGTGCCTCCTCTCTGTAAACATCTACGAAGCTATACCTCCCACGTCGGATCATACCAAACACAAGTGACACAAGTTTTTCCTGGCAAAGGCAACAAAAGTGTGTCGTGAAAATTATTGTTCAGAAAACCAAAGTCCTACTAGTTTGAATGTGACTTTTGCTCCCAAAATGGTTCTCGACTTATCTAGCATTAGAACAGTATACAAATTTTTGATAAATAAATATGCCTTATACAATAAAGGTTATGTTCAAATATCAAACTCCTTACCAATTGACAAAAGTAAATAAACATTCAATTCTATTTTACAGAAAATCACATACATTGTACATAGATTTAAATGATTAATCTTCAATGCTTTCAGTTGATTGTTAAGATTTAGTATTGTGCTCCTACTGTATCCTAGTAAGTTGTATCTGTGTGACTTACCTCCTCCTGTAGGAGTTCAGGGTCGGTGACTGGTCGGTTCAGATCAGAAGACACATACTTAGCGAAGTCCTCCTGTAACATACGGTCAATCACCTTCTCCATCTCTGCTAGCTGGGAACCCAGATGTCTGACACAAAAGGATAAATGTAGAAATCAACTTAAAACAACCTAAAAATTTAAATCCCACACTATAGAAGGTTGTCTGTTACAAGTCTTCTAAGCTGAAGTTGCTCCTTCATAACTAAAACTGTGGACCCCATTAGTATCAGTATCTAATGCAATTTTCTCAGGTTAAATAAAGGATGAAATTGGGAGATATTTACTCACCTAAAACTGTGGACTCCTGCCAGCTCCTGAGAGAGGACTTCCTGTGTGGTGGAGATGAGGTCTAGAGCACCCACAAACTCATTGGTAGACAGTAACATCTGTATGGTGGGTTGGGTCTGGTGTACTGTAGCCATCATCTTCAGCTGTATCAACACATGTCGCAGATACAATCTCAGATAACGAGATACACATCAATTCACTGATATGACACCGATTGATTATAGTCCAGTAAAAATATGAAAAATAGAGGCCTAACCTCCAAATAATTACAACAGAATTTGTTTTCTGCTTTTTGGATTGGAGGAACGTAGTATTTTACCATGAAAAAAGTCGCCAAAAATCATATGTTCGGAAAGTCATTTTTCAACACCCAAAAATTAAGAAAATATAAAGAAATCACACTTTTGACCACTTTTAGAGTACAATATCTGCTATTTTTGCAATACTTGAAATATGAAATCGGGTATATAGTAAGACAAACTTTAGATAAATACAAATACGTTGAAATGAAATAAAGAAAGATGAAAGCGGTTCAAAACCTTTGAATTTAGCTAGCAATATCATTTTTGTTCTTTTTAGATGCAAACATTTATAAAACCTTACCCTGAACAATATCAGTTAATGTTTTATGTCTTAAAGGAATACTTTTTCTTTGATATTAAAGCATGATCGATAATACATTAGCTAGAAAAAAAATAAATATTAATCCGTCAAGTTGACTGATCATGCCAATTTGAAGTGTTTTTATACTTAGATTTTTGGCAAAACTCCCATTTTGGTAGTTAATATTTTGGAAAATAAAAAAGCAAATGCTTCCAAATATGTGATCTCCTTTTTTGTATATTTTGTACTTGTTATTTTGATCATTTATTGTAAAAACGGTATAAACATGCACATCTTATTTAGTAGTAAAAACTTCCTATCACGTTAATTTGACTGAATATCAAAACATGTCTAAGTTAATAAATTTGCAATGCAAATATCTTAATTTTTTGGAATATGCTTTATTCGTTTGTCATAAAATTTTGCCAGTAAATAAATCAGAACTGTGATGATTTTCAACTATAAAATTGAAATTGAACTTTCATTTTGTTCCTTTAGCTCATTGAAAATTATGTAACCCCCATCCGTTTCCATTATGGAAAAATGAAAAACTGACCTATTCAAATATTTGATCAAAAAGAAACTTCAATTTCACTTTATAACGAGCGCTCCATTATGGTGGTAATATCTGCCAAAGGATTTTGCAATCTGATTAGTCACAAAATAGATATTTAATTTTTTTGATATTTCAACTTAAGGACTTAGCCAATTAGAGAAGTTTAGTCAAATTGGCACTAAATGAGGATTTGATCGACCTCACATCTTTTATTTTTGAGGATATCTTGATATAGTTGTCTCTTTTAGGTGAGTTTAGCCTACATAGAATCTGAATTAATAACTATCTAAACACTTGAGACTGTACTTACTGAATAATTTTTGAATTAAAAAAAGACATATTATTCAATTTGGACTTCAAAATATCCTTGGAAAAGGCCAAAAGACAAACTTTGAGCAACCATGTTATCTCAGGAAGTGAAAGTAAAATGTTTTACTTTTAAAGCCTTTAGTCAACAAGTTTTATTTATAAAGATTCCACCAAAATGAGTATCAATGGTATTGTTGATAATAACAATTTTTTTATCTTAACAAGGACATAGTCATTCAGATCCCCCGCCAATGGAGATATCAAAGCTGAAGTAAGTTTGATTGTGGAGACTTATGTGTATGAAAAAAAACAGGAAAAAGGAAGTTGAGCTAAAGAAAGATGGAGTATAATTCAAGTAGAGCGGGGCTGCAATTGTTGAATCAGGTATACAGCCTTGACATTTATATTAGACTATATAGTATATACACAAAGATGGGTGGAGTTTTGCAAAGTAACATTTACCATTTACCATGATATTTTCAGCAATGTTTCCATGGTAACGGAAAAAGTGCAAAAAATGAAAACCTAAAAATAGCAAAAGGTACTACTAGACCATAAAAAGAATGTGTCTATGAAGTTTCGATGAAATATCTCTGCTGGTTTTAGAGTTATGCTCTGGAAATGAACCTGCTACAAAAATATGATATTTTCAGCAATGTTTCTATGGTTACAGAAAAAAGCACAAAAAGTGAAAACCTAAAAATAGCAAAAGGCACTACTAGACCATAAGAACAATGTGTCTATGAAGTTTCATGGAAATATCTCTGCTGGTTTTAGAGTTGTGCTCCGGAAACGATTCTTACACAAAAATCTGCCATTTTCAGCAATGTTTCCATGGTTACAGAAAAAAGTACAAAAAGTGAAAACCTTAAAATAGCAAAAGGCACTACTAGACCATAAGACCAATGTGTGTATGAAGTTTCGTGGAAATATCTCTAATGGTTTTAGAGTTATGCTCCGGAAACCATTCGTACGGACGGACAGACGGACGGACGGAACCCATTTGTATATCCCCCGCCCAACGAAGTTGGGCGGGGGATAACAATCCAACAAAAGCATATTTGGCTGTTACAAGGACATAATTATGCAATTTTCATGCTGTCATACTTTTTCATTGTGTTGATTTCAACTTAGATTTTTGGCAATCTGTGCTGTCTTTATAACGTTCTTGCCATACAGTAATTTTCTAGTATCTCATGATAACCATGTAAGTTTATATTTGGCTTCAAAGTTGGCAAATTAATTAAATGTCCCTATTTTTCTGATTTTTTGGGGGTCAAGAAAAACACTTTCCCAAATTTTTTTTTGTGGCGACTTTTTTTCTGGTATAAAACAAAGTCAGATCTGAATGAAAAACAAAGAAAAAACAAAGAAGAAGAATAGATGATGTCTGTAGGACTTTAATCTCTTGTTACTAAAGTTCTGATAATAAAATAAAACATTTACAAATTCTTGATTAAGGATAAGGAACTCTTATCATTCTTTTATTAATCAATTGTTTTTTGTTTGTAATTTTTTATTGCACTTACTTTGTTAAATAGCTGTGCATAATTGGCTCTGGTACGGTATAATTTGATTATCTTTAGAGATCCTTTGGCCAAATACTCATCAATGGTTTTTACCCTGTCCCTGTAAATGGAGACATAAGATCACAGGGAAACATGTTAATGTCAGGTAAGAGAGGAGATAAAGAACATTGATATAACCATTCCCCTATAGAGATGAAACATAAGGTAAGAGGGAAAATAGATACATTGATATAACAATACCATGACACTGACAGTGCTTCTATCTGCCCTATAAATAAACTTTCTCTACATTCTAATCAGAATTGTTTAACTCAGTTACAAATATCCAGATTAAAGTGTTACCTTTAATCAGATGCAAAGTTTACTATCTGATTGTTTGTCTAGCATTAAATCAATAAAGCTCACCAGAAAATAAATAACAAGTATAGTGCAGCTTAGTATCATTACGATTTGATATATAAATTTACTGTCATAAAAATTAATACACATGTTACTATCACAAATGTTCCCTTTGTAAGGCAAACAAACATTTTAGAATATATCCATATTGAAAAATAGCCTGTATTGAGAGGACATTTTTGCTTTGTATTGAAAAGGGTAGGAAAGTGCCAATACAAAGGCAAAGGTACATTCTCATCATAAAATGATACTATGGGGCAATAGGTTTAGTACATAACTGTGATTTTTTAAAAGTTCATACAGTAACCTTTGTGTTTCTAAGGAATGTATGATAATCTTTAAAAAGACAAGACAGCCTCATCCCATGCTTATTTTCAGAGAAAAAGTTATTTATATGGAAACAGCCAATTTAACCCCTTTTGACTCCACCCTCAGGCCCCTAGGAGTTCAGCCCCATCATTTGTACTATTATGAATTCTCACCCTATAAGGATGCTACCATCGCATTATGGGTGCTATCTCATGCTTTACTTCAGAGAAGAAGTCGTTTATATGGAAAAAGCCAAATTGACCTCTTTTGACCTCGCCCCCAGGCCCCTTGGGGGTCAGCCCCATCATTTTCAGTCAGTTACCCATAAGGATGCTACTAGTCAAATTAAGTTGAATTCCGACCAGTGGTTATGGAGAAGAAGTCGATAGTTGAAGGACGGACAGACGCTGGAAGCTATGGTATGGCATAAGCTCACCTTGGTCCTTCGGACCAGGTGAGCTAAAAATGATATTCAATATAGTAACAGCAGACAATTTAGGCACTCTGTAATTTGATACTAAAATTTAACATGTTATCTACAGAAAAGCAGTAGATGTTACTTGATTTAACCAAGCACATGCAGGTTTCTTTATCACTTTCATACCTAGGTCCAGTAAATGTCTTAGTGGCATAAAGTATATGTGATGTCACAATCCATTCACATTAGATCTGGCACCACAAGGGCAGTTGGCACTATCATATCACACAATGTACCAATGTAATATAAGACAGAAAGGTTACCATTATAACAAGAACCAAAGCTACACAAACATTGACATAATATACCTTAGTCTTTTAATTGTTTGGCAGGTTTGAAGCATGTTCTCCTGGAGTTTGTCCTGACGAGACATTGCCTGGAAAAATGCATCCGACTTGGTCGATATTTGCTTGGCTATATGTACCTCCACTATATCTAAGTAATGACTCAACTGAAAAAATGAATACAAACATTACAAAACTCCCTTTATTTTTACAACAGTTGTAGACAAAACTTTGTATGATAGTACACAACCAGAAAAGAGAACAAATTACTAAATTCTATCTTAATTTTGTTACAATCATTTTCTACTGGAGAAGTTTTGATGAATGTGGTTGCATTTACTTTCTCTTGGAGAATTTTTGATAAATATGGTTGCACTTACTTTCTCTTGGAGAAGTTTTGATGACTGTGGTCCAGATGAACTTGGACTAGAAGGCTTGGAATGATTTTTGGATTCAATCTGTTGCCATGGAAACACAGCATTAAACGTATCACTATTGTCCAGTTCAAAATTGGGTAAAAGGAAAAGCTGAAAGAAGGAATACATAAATTATTACAATACATGTACCAGTATAAAGTAGGAATACACAAATTATTACAATACATATACCAGTATAAAGTAGGAATACACAAATTATTACAGTACATATATACCAGTATAAAGTAGGAATACACAAATTATTACAATACATATACCAGTATAAAAGAAAATGTACTGTATGCATACTTTTCATATTTATGATATATCAAGTTATCAACCATGTCTCACAAAGAACATGCTTACCCCGGTAATCTTATACAATACAGAGAGTAGACATTCTACTTAACCATGATTAATCCGTTTAAACCTTAGGTGAAGCAATAGCAATGGCTTACTTACTTTTGGTATCTGTTGTAACTCAGCTCTGTTTTTCTCTAAAAAACAAAATAAATACTGTATGTTTGTATAAAATCGCCCAAAAGGTAATGCTGTATTATCTCCATGTATATGTGTATAGATCCTTAACATTGAAATGTTATTGTATTATGTATATCTCTTTGTTAATGAGGTGTAACACCATTCTAAAGAAAATGTTAAATACATGTATATGAAATTCTATATTAAATATATATACACACTATACAAATAACACTGGCTTATAGAACAAACTGTACAATGTATATTGATTACATTTGACTGTATAGTCAACTTACCAAGCTGCTGTAAGAAAGTGTCCCCACCAGGAGATTCTTGGAAGAATTGATTAGTTTTGTGGACATGCTTCCTGTATCTCTGTAAAACAATGAGCAGATTCATGAGTGTTTGCCCCAATATTTACTAATTGCACACACTAGCAAACACATAAGTATTATAGGGTAGATGGTAAAAGCAAAAATGAAATATGAAAAAGAAATATTATACCGTGTTATAGAAAGTGATTTTTGCTTTCATCAAAAGATTGATTTAGGAAATTAATTGACTAATTAACATTTAAATTGTATTTCCTTCTTTATTTCAACAAATCAATACATAAACTATATACTTATTGTACAGTAAATATACATGGTATAGACCTATAGTAGAATAATATTTGTTTTATAAAAAAAGGAGAAAAATGTGACTTTTTATACAATCTCTGAAAAACAAGCTACCAATACATAAATGCAATATTAAACAAAATATTGAAATGATTTATTATTCATTTGTCAAATAAAATTCATTTTATCAGAATGAGTGTAGTGTAACTGTGATTTTTTTTTGAGTTGGTACATGGTTACAATCATAAGAGTGTCTTACCTTTGATATTCTATGTCTATATTTCTGGAAATGTTCTCTAGAAATGTGTACCAAATAAGGTGAAGGTGGAACTTCAGATTTTTCATAAAAATCTTGACCCCAGGTTTTTGTGAAAAAGTCATATTCACGTTTTGAACGCAGTGGATCATTTAGTGCTGCTGGAAGGTTTACACATGATTTGTATATGGTCCATTTATGCTGATCTTGAACAACATTTGGCTCCTCTTTTTTCGTATGATCAGCCACATATGAAGCCATAACTCCACTACTGTCCTTTTGTCCTGATATAGATACAACAGATATCTTTAAGCTACCAAATACATAAAGACCTTCTGACCAGTGCTCAAACAAAAAACATGAATTTTGGCTAATGATTTTAAAATAATGAGCAATTATTGAAGTTTGTGTTATTCTAACTTAGAACAGACTTA
This sequence comes from Argopecten irradians, assembly GCF_041381155.1. Taxonomy (NCBI): domain Eukaryota; kingdom Metazoa; phylum Mollusca; class Bivalvia; order Pectinida; family Pectinidae; genus Argopecten; species Argopecten irradians. The sequence continues at coordinate 55,885,689 of NC_091136.1, forward strand.
AGGCGAAAATTTTCAACAAAATTAAAATTAAGTTCACATGTTTGTTTGTTGACAGCAGTGAGTCAAATACCACTGTCAGAATTGCAGAAATTTAGTAAGAAGGGACCAGTCCTCGAAAAACCTAATGAAAAAATTAAACTTTGTATTTATCAAACATTTTCTATCTATTCTAATCTATTTATACCTTTATTTCTCAATAAAAAATATTTTCTAAATCCTTAACCTGCTCATATTCGACAAAAAACAAAGCCAACTATTTTGTTGGTAATACACCCAAAATCATGGATTATCACTCATTTAAATGGGGTGGGAAGTGAACCAAAATTAAGAAAATCACAATTTTCTTTATTCATGCAAAAAAAATGTTGCAAGTGCTTTTTTTCTTTAAGAAGAGAAATTTTGTTATCATTTTAACACATTTCAATATTTCTAACTTTTCATGCGATGATGTTTATTTTGGCAATCGTCAATTTTGTGATTTGCCGTCAGATGTCGTCTGCTCATTTTCAAATTATTGAACTAGTCAGCAAACTATTCTTATTGGCAGAAGAAAAGTGTCAGTGTAGAAGAACAGAAAAAATACACATTCCTGTTGAGTGCCCCGACCAGGAATCAAACCCGGGTTTCCGGCGTGGAAATCTATGGCTCTACCAACTGAGCCAAAGAAGCATGCTCCGTCAGCTGAGTGACAGAGACCGTATACGTATTTAACACTACAAACCACACCGACCCGCTCCTTTTATACTACTCCCCCTGTTTTTCTTGATTTTTCCTTAATCTCAACCCGAGACTCTTTAACCACCTTCCATGGGTTATTTAGTTGGGCGCCAATGTAGAAGAACAGTGAAAATACACATTCCTGTCGAGTGCCCCGACCAGGAAATCGACAAAGAAGCATGCTCTGTCAGCTGAGCGACAGAGACCATATTTAACACTATGTACAAACCACACCGACCCGCTCCTTTTATATCAGCACACATCACAATTTTCATGCACATAAACAATCGACTGATTTTAAAAATGAGAAGCGAAAAATAAAATAGGTGTTCAAGCACTGTCCTGTTTGAGCACGGTCCTGTTCAAGCACTGGTCAGGTGAGTCTACATATTTTTGGTGTGACACATATTAATTTATTGTTATATATGAAAGAAGACAATTTTTAAAACATCTACAATAGAGAAATGATTTTAGTTTACAGAAACAACTGTAGACTTCAGTAAGAATACATTTGTAGATTTGTCTGTCTTCAGGTTTTGCACAAGGGTAATTTTCCTTGTAGATGTCAGTAAAGCAGCATGTCAGTAAAGTTAACACTATCGGAGCTAGCCACAGACTAAAATCCTCTGTTATGTCATGAACCTCCAACACACAGCTTACTGCCCCACTGCTCTACTGACAGAACTTAAGGGAATTTCTCTTTAGCATAAAGCTGGGTGGTAACTGTTCCATGTACTGTGTATGCAACAGAAATATACTTACAACATAGTTTGTCATAGAAGAGGTTATATTTCATATTAGAATATGATTTTAATGACTTTGTTTAGTTATAAAATACTAGTCTCATTTGTTAGACCAACGTACCTAAACCAACGTGGTCCCGAGCTATGTGGTTTTCGTAGTCCATGTCACTTACACCCTCTAATGGCAGGGAGGGACACACATTGTTCAATCCATATCTACAAACATAAGAGCCACCCTCCTTTGAACAATGAAAATCACGTAAATGTCTTGTAAAATCGTCAGCTGATTTAAAAGGAAGTTGACACACTGAACACTTTCTTCGAGGCCTTGCCCCCTGTCCCTCGCCGGTAATGTTGGCATTTGAGATGGCATAATTTATGGTTGTCATAGCGGCTTCAAGCAATATCACATTGCCGCTTCCCTGGTTATAACCAACTTCTTCATGTTGATAACGGATTTGTTATGTTAATTATTATGGCAAACACGTAAGACCAGTATAATTACATTCGCTATCTCTGAAATGAAGTTTGTACCTTTTCATCTGTCGCCATAATACATTTCTACGTACTTCCGGTTTGTCTAATTTGACGTATATAGGATCCGACGACTGACAGGCATTCCGGAATAAGATTTCGATTATACGGTTTGACTGGTTGTACCTAGATATTCGTTTATTAATTAAAGACGGATATGGTGATTTTATGTTGTTTTCAGACGAGCCCTGACAAAGCCCTCACAGGCCTGTATCAAAAACTGCAGGTCCGTCAGGATTAATGACTAGATAAATAACCAACGGAAAATGGCCCTGGTCGATGCTCTATAATATAGATAACTTCTTTGCATACAATTTAAAATGTTATTATATGAGGTACTACAGTATATGACTAGATACATTCTCTGTTCCTTTTTTCTGAATTATTTCAATGCCGTTTTGTCCAAAAATTAACTACCTTCTCATCTGTTGACGCACGCAGTAGGTCTATTGCTATCCTTTATTACGGTGACTGATTTGTGACATTTCTTCATTTCGTTTTATCATCCCGAACGGGCGAAAAATAGCAAACCTTAAAATCGTCCCGTAAAGACGAAAAGTCAAACACGAAATGGCAAAAGTGATGTACGCCTATTAGCGACTTTAATTAGCGTGCAGCAATTTTGTCTTTTCGTGTTTTATTTTTCGTCTTTTCATCTCGAATTCACGAGTTACAGAAATGGTTAATTTTCGTCTTTTCGGGGCAAAAAGACGAAATGGCACAAATTACAGTTCATTTGACACAACTTCCATAATTAGCTATGGAAGGCTATCCTCGTTACTCCAAGAGTAGGCCTACTATTACTGACGTTACATCCATCCCTAGACTATCTCATAGTGAAACTGAAGGCAGTTCAAAAGAAACAATGTGACCAATCGCAGGACTGCAAACACTTCAATTTGAAGACTACAGAGAGAGAGAGAGAGAGAGCGAGGCCCAACTTCAAAGCCACACAGTCAATCACAGTAGTACATGTACCATTATACGGTTTTGGTGTACATAAAATGACTAAATTACCTGTTCTGTTGCCTCAAGCTTTACTATGAGATAGTTCAGGGATGAATGTCACGTCAGTAATAGTAACCTCTGGAGTAGGATCGAGGATGGTCCAGGAGTGAATGTAACGTTAGTAATAGTAACCTCTGATGTTACGATTTACCAGGAGTGAATGTTCCTCTGGAGTATCGAAGATGGTCCAGGAGCGAATGTAACGCCAGTAATTGTAACCTCTGAAGTTTCGAGGATGATCCAGGAGTGAATGTAATGTCAGTATAAGTAACCTTTGAAGTTAACGTCAGTAATAGTAACCTCTGAAGTATCGAGGCTGTGGAAAGCAAGATCGTTATATAAAGTCTGAAGCAAAATAAACTGAATAGAGTCATATTGGCAGAAGGAATTTGGCTGCGTTTGGGGAAAGGAAACTTATCTTTTATAGAGGATTATATGTTATACTTGATCATGTATGTGTCCATGTATGCGTCAGTATGTCACCAATTATTATTGTCTAGGTCTAATTTACTTTGTGTGTCTTTTCAGACCGTGTTCATTGCTGAATAAACACCTTATGAAGTAAACGGAATTGAGTCCCATTTATGAACACGATGAGATCTCTACAGTTCATCCTACCACATCGCCACAATGCCAGCTGTTGCCTGCCCTATCCCCGACTGCGACTTTGTCACGGAGGACCTGAACGCCACTATCGTTGCGGCACTCATCACGGCTCAAGTCAAACGACCAACGCTCAGCGCCACAGGAACTAATGAAGAGTGGGCCTACTTTGAATACCGCTGGTCTGATTACGTTAGTGCCACGAAAATAACGGGACGCGATAAAGTAATACAGCTACTTGAATGTTGTGACGAACCACTCCGCAAGGATCTTGATTCGCTGGTGGTAGTCTCGCGGACAAACCTGTTGAAGAGGTTTTAACCGCCATTAAAAAGCTAGCAGTGCGCGAGGAAAACACAATGGTCACAAGAGTAGCGTTACATAACATGCAACAGGATCGCGACGAAACCGTCCGAAGCTATGGTGCCCGTCTTAAAGGACAACCCGGTGTCCGCAAGTTTGTAATGAAATGTCCTGGATGTGCGAACGACGTCAATTACACTGATGCTATCATGTGCGATGTCCTAACACGCGGGATTTCTGACCCAGAAATACAGCTTGATCTACTCGGACACAAGAATCAGGACATGACTCTCGAGGAAGTATTACGATTCGTAGAGGCAAAGGAAGCCGGTAAACGTTCTGCTTCTAGACTTTCCGACTCCCACCCGGTTGAGGCTGCCAACAGTTCATACAGGAGAGGCAAGTTTGACAGATCACCACCAAAGGATACATCTAACAAGACAGATCCATGTGCGTATTGTGGAAAGAAGGGTCACGGCAAATCGGCCCCTGCTCGAATTCGCAAAACCGAGTGTATGGACACACGTGTGAGCATTGTCATCAACAACATCATTTTGAAATTGTGTGCAGAAGTAAGGATAATCCAAAACCATCTGATCGAGGCGCGATTTCTGGAAGTGCATTATTTGACGCTCTGTGTACTGCTCTCAAGACCACCATTGTACCGTTAGCGAGTCTGGCATGGAAGTTCTATCCGTATTGATCATCACATCTACGATGAATTGACAAATTGCTGGGTGAAAAAACAATCACAACCACAACCATTTGTGAATGTCAAGGCTCGTGTTACACGTGAAGACTATGCGGCTTTAGGCTTTAAGCTACAACATGATACCCGCACCATGCCATTACAGGCTATGGCCGACGCCGACACTGGATGCCAGAGTTGCCTAGCTGGCCTCAAAGTTATCCGCCGTCTTGGTTTACGCGAATCTGAACTCATACCGGTAACAATGCAGATGCACACTGCTACATACAGTGGCATCAAAATTCTCGGAGCAACAATTCTTCGTTTGGCGTCCGAAGACAAGGCAGGCAATATCAAGGAGACGAGACAAATGACTTACGTTACAGACTCAACAGACAAGCTCTTCCTCAGTCGCGAAGCCTGTGCCGTGTTAGGTAAGGTATCATTCCAGAATCCTTTCCTCATGTTGGCACTGAAGACACCCCTGCATACATCAATGCTACTTCGTCTCCCGTTAACCGCCAGGATGCACCATGCGATTGTCCTACAAGTGAACAACCTCTACCGCCTCCAACGAAACTTCCTTTCCCAGCTACAACGGATACTGTCGGCCGGCTAAAAGATTACCTCCTCGAGTATTACAAGTCGAGCACATTCAATACGTGTGAACATCAGACCTTACCTCTGATGAACGGACCACCCATGAAACTCATGGTAGATCCCGACGCGAAACCGGCTGCCCATCACACACCTGTACCCGTTCCGATTCACTGGCAAGATGCAGTGAAGGCTGGATTAGATCAGGACGTCCGTCTTGTGGTTCTCAAACCCGTACCGATCGATGAACCTGTCACTTGGTGCCATAGAATGGTAGTTTGTGCGAAAAAGAACGACACACCTCGACGCACCGTGGATTTCCAACCCTTGAACGCACACGCCACTAGCGAAACTCACCACACTCCTTCACCATTCCACCAAGCGTGATCTATTCCACACGGAAAGAAGAAGACATTATTTGATGCTTGGAATGGTTATCACAGTGTACCAATTCGCGAGGAGGACAGACACCTGACTACATTCATTACACCTTCGGGAAGGTACCGCTACAGAACTGCGCCCCAAGGCTACATCGCTTCAGGCGACGGGTATACTAGACGTTATGACGAACTTGTCTCGGATATTCCTATCAAAACCAAGTGTGTTGACGGTGTGCTCTTGTGGTCAGACACTGTTGAGGAGAGCTTCTTTCAGGCTGTACAGTGGCTTGACATATGCGGCCATAACGGGATAACCCCCAATCCTGAGAAGTTCCTATTCGCAGAAGAAACTGTAGAATTTGCGGAATTTGAAATCACCAGCGATAGTGTTCGACCATCACAGAAATATTTAAGTGCTATCTTGGACTTCCCTACGCCGAAGAATATCACAGATATACGATTGTGGTTCCGACTAGTCAATCAGGTACAGTGGAACCTCCCAAAACCGAACCTTCTCAAAACCGATCACCTCTAGAAACCGAACATGGATGTCATGTACGGACTGAATTCCTCTTTATTAATAGTATATAAAATTTCACAAAACCGATCCCTCCCAATTCCGAATACCGGACCGATTTTGAGATCGGAATAGTCAAATGTAACTAAAATACACTTCTGAAAACCGGCCTTACCTGAGCGACACCGATAGATTGCATTGAGGTCTGATCAACCGACCGTGAAATACACACGTACCTGTACCATAGTTGTTGCATGCCATGTCCTTGGGCATGTATACAGATGTGAAGGCTATAGGTACCCGGTAATTATACCCGAGATGGTGGTGTAATTATTTAATCATGCCTATTGTTTAGATATGTAACGAAGGTCTACCATGTGCGCGCGGTTTGTTTACTGTAGGAAAACAAGCAGAGCTAGTAATAAAGAGAAAGTTTCATATTCAAATCACACGTTTTTTTTTATTATTTACATATGTAGTTGTCAGATAACGTAAATTATCTGTATGAAGAAGCCGAAGCCATGTATTGTTTTAGAAAATGACTTTGTCATATAATGACCGGCATCGACTGATCATCGTGTAATTAGACCATATAATTTGATTCTTTACGTAACCGGAAGCGATTGGTCGTATGTAGGTTGCAGACGAGAACATCCCCAAGAACATTCACGCAACTAACTAACTAAACTACGTTTATAAGCGGTAACAAAGTCAAGTTTGCTGTAATCCATTCCTTTTAAACGTTTGATTCTCTCTTTTGTGATAACATTCACATTAACAATCAACATCGGTCGGTTTTAACAAACACTAGGCATACATGCGGTGCACTAACGTAAATAACGACTTCCGATCGATTAAATCCGGATCGTGATGATCGGTATTCGGTTCACTTCTCCAAACCGAACCCTCTCTAAACCGGCCGAAGTTATATGCACCGACCATGATCGGTTTCGGGAGGTTCCACTGTATCATATGCCTCCAGCATGGCCGAGAACATGCATGCATCAGTTTCTTGAATTACTCAAGCCTGATCAACCATTTAAGTGGACTGAAGTTCTCCAACGAGTATTCGAGGAATCTAAAATCGTCATCGCAAACGAAATTTTCGATCCAAGTAAACCAATGTGCCTCGCAACGGATTGGTCGAAGTCTGGAATTGGATTTTGGTTGCTACAATAACACTGTGCGTGTACCAATGAGAGTCCCCTGTGCTGTCGCGATGGATGGAAAATGACACTTGTCATTGAGGGAGAAGCTTTAGCCGTAGCGGATGCTCTAGATAAGGCTCGACACTTCGTTCTTGAGTGTGACAACTTGATCATAGAGGTCAACCACAAACCACTTTTGAAGCTATTTGGAGATAGATCTTTGGAAAATATTTCGAACAATAGACTTCGCAACCTCAAGGAAAAGACACTACGTTATCGGTTTAGAATGCTACAAGTACCTGGCATACGACATTGCGCTGCTGATTGCATCTCCAGACATCCTATTGGCGATCCCGATAAACTCGTTCTCGAAGATGACATTGCAACTATGTTCTCATCAACCACTGACTTCAGTGTACTACATGGTTTACGCACACCGTCCTCCGGATTAGCTTTTGTCGAGGAACATGTCATAGCGGCAGCTTCTACAACACTGAATGCCATCGATTTACGTTCCGTAACATGGGATCATGTCAAAACAGCCACCACAAGCGATGACAACATGCAGGCGTTACTCGCGTTGATAGAATCCGGTATGCCGAACACTCGGCATGAACTTCCGAAGTCACTACAGGAGTATTTCACACTCCGTGACGACCTTCATACAGTAGATGGTGTGGTTCTTTACAAGGAGAGAATAGTCATTCTACCATCATTTCGACAGGAAATATTGGCCTCTCTACTTTCAGCACATCAGGGGGTTACATCTATGACTTCAAGAGCTGAGGCTTCAATATTCTGGCCTGGGATCACACCTGCCATCGCGTCGGTTCGGGCATCATGTAATCACTGCAATCGTAACGCCCCGTCCAACCCCAGTGCACCACCAATGCCTTTGACCATGCCTGACTATCCGTTCCAATGTGTATGCGCCGACTACTTTCATTACATGGGATGTAACTATCTCATAATCGTCGATCGTTATTCTAACTGGCCAATAAGCGGCTTGATAGAAAGCCTCCGAAGGACATTTGTTACTCTTGGCATTCCAGATGAACTAGCCTCAGATGGAGGTCCCGAGTTCACTGCCATGAGCACACGACGATTCCTCGAAAATTGGGGCGTTCACCATCGACTATCATCAGTCGCCTTTCCCCATAGTAACTGTCGCGCTGAAGTGGGAGTCAAAACAGTGAAGCGATTGATCATCGGCAATACAAGCACCAGTGGCGATCTTGACACTGATGCGTTTCAACGTGCTATTCTCCAGTATCGTAATACACCTGAAAGGGACACAAAACTTTCCCCTGCTATGTACGTGTTCGGTCATCCTATACGGGGCTTCATCCCTTTACCACCAGGTCGGTACATAACACATGGATGGAAACACTAGCAGCCTGCGAAGAAGCGTTGAGGAACCGACATATGCGTGATAGCGAACGTTGGTCTGAACATACTAAACGTCTTTCGCCACTGGTAGTTGGAGATCATGTGCGTATCCAAAACCAAGTCGGACCCCATCCCCTCAAATGGGACAAGACCGGTGTTATCATCAAGGTTCACCAATTCGACCAATATGTAGTTCGGGTTGATGGGTCTGGACGTGTTACCTTGCACAACAGGAAATTCCGAAAATACATCCCCGTTATTACCCCTCCAGCGCGTCTGACGATCGATAAAGACATTGCCATTGGCCTTCCTCATCGTGTATCGCTACCTACCTCAAAAGTTCCAGAAACTACAATTGCTGAGAAAGGGAAAGCTTTTAAAAACAAGAGGCCCAGAGGGCCTGTATTGCTCACCTGGTTTGTAATGCCAAGTAATGTTCTGCATACAGGTTCATTGTTTCTGTTCTGAAGGAATTTTAATATTAACCTCAAAATCCCCTATTGGGCCCCACCTGTCCTGCCCCCAGGGGGTCAGAGCCAAAATTTGTACAAGTTCTGTTCCCCTTCCCCCAAGGATATTTATGGCCAAATTTGGTTACATTCTATTCAGAACTCTATGACTAGTAGCGATTTAAAGGATTTACCTCTATTTCCCCTATTGGGCCCCGCCCCTCCTGCCCCCGGGGGATCAGAGCCAAAATTTATACAAGTTCTGTTCCCCTTTCCCAAAGGATGTTTGTGGCCAAATTTGGTTACAATCCATGAATAACTCTAGGACAAGTAGCGATTTACAGAATTTACCTCTATTTCCCCTATTGGGCCCCCCCCCTCCTGTCCCTGGAGGATCAGAGCCAAAATTTATACAAGTTCCGTTCTCCTGCCCCAAAGGATGTTTGTGGCCAAATTTGGTTACAATCCATACAGTACTCTAGGACAATTAAGTAGTGATTTTTAGGATTTACCTCTATTTCCCCTATTGGGCCCCGCACCTCCTGCCCCAGCAGGGGCCAGAGCCAAAATTTATACAAGTTCTGTTTCCCTTCCAAAAAGGAGGTTTGTGGCCAAATTTGGTTACATTCCATGCAGAACTCTATTACTAGTAGCGATTTAAAGGACTCTAATTTCCTCTATTGGGCCCCACCTCTCCTGCCCCCGGGGTGTCAGAGCCAAAATTTCTACATGTTCTGTTCCCCTCCCCTCAAGGATGTTTATGGCCAAATTTGGTTACAATCCATGCAGAACTCTAGGACAAGTACCGATTGATAGGATTTACATATTATTCCCCTATTGGCCTTGTCCCTCCTGTCCCTCCGGAACCAGAGCCAAAATTTATACAAACTCAGTTCTTATTCTCCCAACGATATTTCTGGCCAAATTTGGTTACATTCCATGCAGAACTCTATGACTAGTAGCGATTTAAAGGATTTACCTCTATTTCCCCTATTGGGCCCCACCCCTCCTGCCCCCCATGGGGTCAGAGCCAAAATTTATACAAGTTCTGTTCCCCTTCCCCCAAGGATATTTGTGGCCAAATTTGGTTACATTCTATTCAGAACTCTATGACTAGTAGATTTACCTCTATTTCCCCTATTGGGCCCCACCCCTCCTGCCCCTGCTGGGGTCAGAGCCAAAATTTATACAAGTTTTGTTTCCCTTCCTCAAAGGATATTTGTGGCCAAATTTGGTTACATTCCATTCAGAACTCTATGACTAGTAGGGATTTAAAAGATTTACCCGCCCCTCCTTCCCCTGGGGGATCAGAGCCAAAATTTATACAAGTTCTGTTCCCTTTCCCTCAAGGATGTTTGTGGCTAATTTTGGTTACAATCCATGCAGAACTCTAGGACAAGTAGCGATTTAAAGGATTTACCTCTATTTCCCCTATTGGGCCCCGCCCCTCCTGCCCCCGGGGGATCAGAGCCAAAATTTATACAAGTTCTGTTCCCCTTCCCCAAAGGATGTTTGTGGCCAAATTTGGTTACAATCCATGAATAACTCTAGGACAAGTAGCGATTTACAGAATTTACCTCTATTTCCCCTATTGGGCCCCCCCCCCCCCACCTGCCCCCGTGGGGTCAGAGCCAAAATTTGGTTACAATCCATGAATAACTCTAGGACAAGTAGCGATTTACAGAATTTACCTCTATTTCCCCTATTGGGCCCCGCCCCTCCTGCCCCCGGGGGGTCAGAGCCAAAATTTATACAAGTTCTGTTCCCCCTCCCCCAAGGATGTTTGTGGCCAAATTTGGTTACAATCCATGAATAACTCTAGGACAAGTAGCGATTTAAAGGATTTACCTCTATTTCCCCTATTGGGCCCCGCCCCTCCTGCCCCCGGGGGGTCAGAGCCAAAATTTATACAAGTTCTGTTCCCCCTCCCCCAAGGATGTTTGTGGCCAAATTTGGTTACAATCCATGCAGAACTCTATGACTAGTAGCGATTTAAAGGAAATGTTGACGGACAGACGGATGGACGACGGACACCGCGCCATGACATAAGCTCACCGGCCAGAAGGTGAGCTAAAAACACAATTGCTAGTCCTACTCCTTTCACACCGACGGTTACTAGAAATGAGCAACATTTATTTCACTCATCACCTGATGTAAATCACGATACTCCGCGATCTGTAACACGCGACACCCAAAGTCGTCGTCATCTAGAATTCAACTCTTCATCAAGTTCAAAGGACAATCGTAACCAAACTCCGCTCACAGTGCCCCCTAGTCCTATACCTATACCGCAGACTCCACCACTCACACTAGTCCGTAGGCGTGGCACTTGGACTATGATATGTCTGGATGATTTGACATTCTACTACTCAGGACATTTGTGTTGTATTTTTACAGACTTGATGTTAATTTTATGTTCACTTAGACAAGTACTCTGACATGTTAGTGATCACTGTATATCAGTCTTTGCCAATAGTACTCATATTAGTGATACTTCACCGCCAAAGACTGAGGTGGGGGGTGGGGGGGGAGATAGAGGATTATATGTTATACTTGATCATGTATGTGTCCATGTATGCGTCAGTATGTCACCAATTATTATTGTCTAGATCTAATTTACTTTGTGTGTCTTTTCAGACCGTATTCATTGTTGAATAAACACCTTATGAATCAAACGGACTTGAGTCCCATTTATTTTATAGAAAAAAAAAAAACCTATTGCAAGTACAAGTATTTCCAAATCGTATCACACGCTACACTCGATACTCCAGGGGTTACTTTCACTGTCGCTATATCTATCTCTTTAGGACTATTACTTGATGGGCAACCTTCAGAGAAAAAAAAAGAAAAGGAAGAAAAAAAACCTGACCAATCACAGGCCCAGCAGAAACTTCCTTTGAATACTAGTATTACAGATCACATGAACAAAGCGAAGAAAGCAAATCGCATTAAAAACTTTCCATTACATGGATAAAGACATTTATAAAGGATAGATAAAGTCTAGAAATAAAAGCGTACAACGTCGTGTCACAAAACTTGTGTCGGAACTAGAATATCTGAACGCCGAGGAACACATAAAAAGAGCCTTGTGGTTTACCATCCTATACCACTATTCCAGATAAGCTAAGTCATGTAATAATAGAACGATCAAAATATTAGAAGACATGATCATCATCATCAAACTTTATTTACTCCAGGTGGAGATACAATATAAATTGACTGAAAAAAGGGGAAGAAAAGGGAAAACAAAAGGAACGGTTCGATCAGTATAAATTAAAGAGTAATAGGTAAGCCATTACTTTCTGCGCAAATTATTATACAAATGTACATGTAGTAACAAGGTCAATAAACGCGAAGCGTTCGTGATGAACCAAGCCGATTTCATAAGGAATGTCTTTCTGGTAGCATCATCCTTGGAGGGATTCCCACCGTTTCACCTAAAAGGGTTCGAGCAAATGAAATATCATTTTTGCTTATGATAGTGTTGAAGACACAAGGCCCGAGTTCAGCCATGACTTCTTGTAGAAAACCGTCAAGGAGAGCTCTGGAATACTCCCAGTTAGAGTAGAATTGAACTATGGCGTCGTGGAAGGGATGTTTGCACAAAACACATCATGTAGTATCATGGGTGACTTATAATGTCAACGTTGAGCACAAGGAATAAATAACCTGGATATCCAATAAAGATGTTGCAGCTTGCAACATGATAACGTACGGTTTGTAGGAAGAGTCTGGATCATTTATCATACAAACTTTTAAGACCAGGTTTCCGGTAGATAATAAAGCGGTCTTCACATATACAATTGACTTCCATTTTGAGGGGAATGTATATGTCATGTGGTCACAAGACTTGTGTCGGAACCACAGGGATCTGAGAATTAAATACAATTTATAAAATTATGGATCCAACTGTAACCAATTCTCATATTCCTGTGGTCCGAACTAGCAGATCACGAAAGGAACACCTAAAAAGAGCGTCCTTGTGGTTTACCATTCTTGGAATGCATGCGTGATAGAGCTAACTCGATAAAGTTATTTAAAACAGAATTATCAAATATTAGAGGACCGTAAAACGCAAACTATATACAAAAACATCTTAAAACCAAACTATGCGAGAATTCCTTTTTCGAACCATGTCATTGATAACACGAACGTCTAACATCAACAATGATGGGTCCACAACCTTTCAGGTCTCGTTTGAAAGCGCCCTTCATCGACTAGTTTCACAAGAAGTGACAATAGTCTGATAGTAGTCTCGGACTAATCGTATGACGTAATAGACGGTGAGTTACCGTTAGGCACCCTTTTATATATATGTGCATGCATCAGGTCACGGTCATTAAATATGATAAATTCGACACTTAAAATGATGCCAAGTTATCTCTCGATGAATATCATACTTAGTAATCAAAGATATACCAAGGCGTCTTGATTATTGCTGGACTATATCCAAAGTTACCGCTATACCAGCATGATACAACTCTTGTTTCTGGTGACTTAAACAAATCATTTATGAGTTATGCATGTACATTATTGAATTTCTTTTTAATTTCGACTTCCAAGAGGAATCACAGTGTCTATCGATGAATGGTCTATGGCTAATAATTTAATAACAAGGGCAATACAGACATCCTATCAACCATTTGGACATCCATATTCAACTTACAATGACAAAAAAAAAAAAAACAAGAGGCCCAAGAGGCCTTGAAGGTCACCTGTGTGCTGCTACAGAAAAGCATTGCAAAGTTGGTTCAAATCTGTAAAGAGTATTTACGAATTAGAATAAACTTTAAAGTTGAACCTTTTAGAATTTTTATTGTTTGTTTTTCATTTTGATAGTGTATTATGTTACCAAACCTTATGCTTAAAATTCCAACAAAACCAAACAAAAAGTCATTCAATGTCAGTGATTTCATAAATTTCACTTTAATCTATTATTTGGTTCTATCAAATCTGTGAATTCAGAATAAGATTTTTGAAGTTTTAGCCTATTTGACCCCTTTTAGCCCGCCCCTCTGGCCCCTGGGGGTCGGCCAGGTCAGGACAAATATGGATATGGTGTTAAAATGCTATTTCAGGCTAATAATTCTAACCCAGTTTGACTATTCCTATGAAAACAAAGCAAATAATGTTCATAAATGTGTTTTTCCTATATTTCCCATGGGAAAATCTGAGATCCCAGGGCGATGAAATTCACAATTTTTGTAAAGGGCCTTATTAAGACCTTCCAATCTATGAAAAGTATCAGGTTCCATCAAATCTGTGATTTCAGAAGAAGATTTTTTTAAAGAAAAAGTTTTAGCCTATTTGACCCTTTTTTGGCCCCGCCCCTAAGGCCCCTGGGGGTCAGCCAGGACCAATATGGATATGACGATAAAATGCTATCTCAGGCTAAACATTCTAACCCAGTTTGACTAATTTCCTATGAAAAATAAGCAAAAAACATTCATATATGTGTTTTTCCTATGTAAACTATAGTTAACTTGACCACCTCCCTAGGGGGAAACATGAGACCCCAGGGTCATATAATTCACAATTTTTGTAAAGGACCTTAAGACCTATCCATCAATGAAGAGTTTTTGATTCTACCAGTTCCAGAATTTTAGAAAATTTTTGAAGTTTTAGCCTACTTGATCCCTTTTGGCCCCGCCCCTAAGGCCCCTGGGAGTCAGTCATGGAAAATTTGTTAATAGAATTCAATGGCCATTTCATAGGGATAATTCTTACAACATTTGACTAATTTTCTATTATAAATGACCAAGTAATGCTCCAAAATGTGTTTTCACTATATAAACTATAATAAATTTTAACCCCCTCCCCAGGGGGAAACCCGAGACCCCAGGGTCATATAGTTCACAATTTTTGTAGAGGGCCTTGAGACCTTTCTATCTATGAAGAGTATTTGATTCTACCACATCTGTGAGTGGAAGAGAAGATTTTTGAAATTTTAGTCAATTTTACCCCTTTTGGCCCCTCCCACAGCCCCCTGGGGGGTGGGGGTCATATAATTCACAATTTTGATCGGCCTTATGCCTTAGAAGGATTTCATCGAAATTGCTTCAGCGGTTTTTGAGAAGAAGTCGAAAATGTAAATTGTTTACGAACACACGACGGACAAAAGGCGATGGGGCCGCGGTGGCCGAGTGGTTAAGATGTCCCGACATATTACCACAAGCCCTCCACCTCTGGGAAGCCGGTTCGAATGCCATGTGGGGCAGTTGCCAGGTACTGACCGCTGGCTGGTGGTTTTTCTCAAGGTACTCCGGCTTTCCTTCACCAACACACCTGGCACGTCCTTACATGACCCTGGCTGTTAATAGGACGTAAAAATAAACAAACCAAACCAAACAAAAGGTGATTAGAATAGGTCACTTGAGACCTCGTGACCTAAAAAAAAAAACCCCAACGGTCATTCGTTTTGTTCGCACACAACAAGTATTTTGAAGGTAACTATTTAACAGTCGTGAACAAGGATTCCAAAATGTCGTCCTCAATTATAATTTATAAATAAACTTTTTAAAAAGGTTTTTTTTTCTGCCCCCCCCCCCCCTTCATAAATATGCCAAAGGTATCCATGTTTATGTCCAAATTGACCATTTTGTTTTACCAGGCACGACTAAGGTAGAAGAGAACTGATGGTGATACCAAACCCATGTAAATATCCAAGGCGACTTTCTGACCTCTCTGCCATATTATCTTTTTGATTCCCAAATAGTGCATGGAATGGATAACTAGCTAGGAACCTAAGTATCCGTTCAATTTCTTTTTAGAAAATAACGTATAATCTTCAATCCTCAAGGTCAAACAAACAGTCCAAAAATTACCAAGAAGTCTGGTACAGCTCCCAGAGAAGCACTGGTTCTAGTGAGAAACTCCTTGGGATTCTAATGTAAATATATGTCTATATTCCTCCATATGTCAGGAAAAGTGTGCTAATCTGGTGAACACAAATAACAAGAGTTCCTACTCTCATCAATAATCTCTTTGGTATATTTACTGGGTAGTTGCTATTTAATTTGAAATTGAACTCGTTTTGTTTTGCCAGCTTTTACTGTCAGCAAATTAAAGTTTTGAAAATCTGATGTCCCATGTCCTTTACCGTAATAGTCACATTTTCCCCCCTTAAGTTCATTTGTAAACAGACATTATTTTTTAACAGAGGAACAAAACAAAATGTACTTTAATTTCATTTATTTGAATGAAATTTGTGATGCACTTCATCTACACATGACCATACTTGACAATTGCTATTCATGCATTTTTCAGGCTTTGCATTTTGACATCTCCACTCAATAGTGACAACACTTTCAGTATACCAGGCTTACCATAAATTACCCCTAGCTTAAAATCGTGGTCTGCCTCCAAAAACAAATGGAAGGAGATTTAGACTGGAAACTATAGACCTTGTAACATTCATACACACATGACCACATTTAACTTAGCCTGATGATAGACACCCTTACTCCATAACAATGATTTACAGTTACTCACCTACTCACAATGATTTACAGTTACTCACCTAACACAGATGGGAACTGAATTGTATGATAATGATATTAATAAAATTATTGATGAGAAAAAGTTGTATAGTGTAGGACATTCTTAACTTTGATAAGAACAACGCACATCTACATTAGTGTACAAAGTGTACCGGTAGGAAGATCAAATGTACATAACCGGGACTTATAGTAATTGATAGCTATACCATCAATCTGGCTTACAGTAAAGATTTACCAGCCATGCTCCATTCAAATTCACCAACAATGAATTAAGAAAACGTATTTCTTTCTGAAACAAAGTTTCACTTTTAAATCCCTGAAATATATTAATTCATCTGAGGTTGATCATGGACGTAAACCAAGCAGCTACTGCTGAAGTCTTATAACTAAAATTTGTACAATATCATGAGTAAAATGGTCTGCTGCCGGCAGTTATTTACAACTGTACAAAATAAATATCAATTTACATTAGTTACAGGAATAAAAAACAAGCTACAATTGTTTTCATATAAAAATTCAGAAGGATTCAAATTTAAAACACTAAGATGAAGTTTTTTTTAAGAATGTACACACCATAAATAGCAAAGACGTGACATTTTTTATAAATAAATTTGAAGACTACACCTATTCTCACTATGTACACAAACACTACATACATTTAGAGTAACACAATGTACACAAAATCACTTGACTTGGTCACATAGATCAGTAATACCCAGTCTTCACTAAGGAATCAACCTCTAAATTGCTGGGTGAGAATGCTGCAGAAGACTTCTGTCTGTGGTAATGATCAAATTAAAATGTACTTATTTCAATTTTACAAATATTGAACCCCATGTATTTATTGCAACTTAATGTACTTGACAGACCATATCCAGTCTGACTATACGGCAAATTACACAATGTTTTTACAGATCTCTGAAAATGATATTTTATTCAAGGACACAGATCTAGAGCAATTTCACTGCTGTTATTTCAGACAATCTCATATAATTAATTATAGCTGATCATTATTGGAGAAAGAGTTTTTAACATAAAACAGTTAACTAATCCAAAATATCAAATATTCATTTGATTGGAAAAGAACGTCACATTCTAATAAAGAGTTTTCTCGTCCTAGTAAGGCAACACTATGGTGTAAACATTTTGACAGCAGGGAAACTAGAGAGTCAGACTTGTAACCATGTACATACATCTAAAACCTATTAAATTTGTTTTATACATTAATATTTGAATCATTGTCACACAAGTCCATCACAACTATCTACCTCACAAGAATGTACCTACCAACATTTCATGTTAAGCAGTTTTTTATTCAATGAAATCTATTATATGTATAACGTTTATATTATAATTCATATTTCATATGATTTTTCATTCCATAAGATCTAAGTTACTAAAGAAAAAAAAACAACTCTAGAAATAAAAATCATATTTTCTATTTCACTTGTAATTGCTATTAGAAATCTGAAATGTTTGCTTTATATTTTGAATTGGGGGATGAGACAACATCCTTAAATTCAAAATATCTTAAAAGTAAACAGTCACTTCTTGTATAAATACATCTATTGAGAATCATAATATTATAAGACAGAAGAACTTAATTTACTCCTGATCAACCTAAAACTCCAAACATTCCAGCGAAAGGATATGTTAAAAGAGTATGTGATGAAAACTTACATATTTAATGTGCTGTAGTTAAGGTTACATTCTATAGCTATCTTACCAACAGAACAACTTGTGGATATACAGTAATAAAGTGAATGTTAAGTGCTTTACCAGAGAGATTCTAACTTCTCATTAAAAAATCTAACATTATTATGCACATAAGACCTATCAACATACTTAAAATCAAGCTTGCAGTAAGCTGTCTGTTCTTTGCTACTGAGAACTTGAAAATAACTTTGAAAATATTTGTTTGACACTATCTGAACAAAAATGATAAATTCAATGTGTTACACTGAATAGCATGTATTCGGGGGATTCTGGGCTGTTTGAATAAGGAGAAAAGTCCCTTGAAAGATTTGCTTCAAATATTTTAGTCCTTCAAGAAATCTGAACACATTTGATAGCAATTCATTCTAATATCCATGAATATTAAATTCCCAGTGACTTTGGATATTATTGAACTCAAATGATATATAACCCTAATAGGCCCAATATCATATATATGTACCAACTCCATAGGCATCTGAGTGATTGTATAGATATCAGATAGGCATAAATCCTAGTGCTATTTAATGGAGAACATCAATTTAACAAACTTTGTAGCCTTTAATCCTAACATTCAAACCAAGAATCATGTTCTATAATCTATAGTTATGGAAACTTTGTCTCAGATGACCTAAAACAATCAAGATTCTCAGTGCAAATCTGAAAGTATTCAATAAATGTTGGTTACACATAAGTTTCTTATAGAAAATGCCGGTAAACATTTCTGCATGAAACATTTCCACTATGTGGACTGGTCTATCTAATCTAGATCGAAGGAAACAAATTTCTTCAATCCAGAGCTAAATCAATTTCACCAAACGTTCTGGAATTTTATTCCATCCTTCTGTGCAAATATTGACAGTTTTGTCATGAAGTACCATTGGCAGACAGTTGTAGGAATGTAACTCAGCCATGATGAATGATATACATACACTACCTGTCATACACCAGCTGACTTGGTCTAAGGAATTGTGTTTGTTTGGACTACCTGAGATATGTCTGGTGAGAAATACCACCAATTACATTGGCTTTCTAACTTCTATGTCTGTTGCAAAACACATAAGGCTCACCATCCTAATCATTTTACATTACACAATGGGGGCAATTCACTTTGGCCAACAGATCATCCATTTCCATTGTTTGTTCCAGAAAAATCCTTCTGGGTTGTATATCTCCACTGAACTGGACTACTCCTCCACTGTTTTTTGTCTGTCAGTAAAGGAAATCCTTTAGATTGGACCTCATCAATTCCAAACTTTACCCAGAATTACTCCTTACATGTAAATTGTCTATACCTTGTGAAGGTCTTTAGACACTATCCATTACATCTTGGAGCTAGGTCCTCACGTTACACCTATCCAGCCATTATCTGTTAAGAAGCTCATAATCTTGCGTCGATGGGTTTTGTCAAGCCCACTTGGGTAGCGGATCTTTATTTTCGGTAACCCCTGTCGTCGCTGAAGATAATCCTGCAACATTTGAAATGAAATTAGTCCAAAGTGGTTCTTTGACATATTGTAAACAAACTTATTTTCGTGGAGATTTCTACTGCTGCTGAACTACTTTTTCACTGCGATATAATTTTACAATTTAATGTCAAAATGTTCTTAAACCTAGCACTTTTTTTCAGCAATTTGTTTTCACAATTTCTGCTTGCTCACAAAATGTCGGACATAAAATTCCCATAAAGTAACTAGATACCAGTACTTTTTCAACAACATCCATACCATAATTCAAAACAATGTAGCTGGCCTCACCTTAATGATACAGGTCTTGATAGTCAAGTAGTTTCCTGGAGTCATACCTATTGAATTGCACAGCTATTGAAAAGCAAAGGTAACATAGATATAAAGGTCTACCGTCTACAACAGATTGATGAAATAAACAATACCAACATAGGAAATCAATTTGTCTTTCTGATCACTTTATCTTTTGGGTGAAAGAGGTTAAAATCGTCCACTTAAGTGATACTTGTGTGTCTACTGTAATAGAGTGATTATTTTACACCCACTACACTACATCCAATTCTTAAAGGGATCTCGCTTTTGTAGTAAGTTTGGTTAATAGTTCTCAACATCCAACACTGTACACAGAGACTAGGGATGTCATGGTTCATGTTTTTTCAGCTCGGTTCGCTTTGGATTTAAAGATGGTACATCACTCATACAATAATTTTTTTCCCTATCAAAATTTTACTTCAAATTAAAAACATTAACAATAATTATTTGCATCCTGAAAAAAAATCAACAGCACTATATCCTATATGGAATGAAATACTGATTGTACATCCAACAAAAAATTAAGTAAATTATTTCAATATTATTTTTTGTGTGTTTAATAGACATATACCGGTAACACAGTTAAATACCAATTATTGTTCAAATGTTGAGTATCATTTATGATCTGTCGGCAGTGAAACATCTTTAAACAAACATAACTGAACATTTACTTATCTTTTTAACTTGTTCAGTACTCGTGACGCATTAATCAGTCACAGAGACATATGTCCTCATATCCTTTAAAATACATTATTCCATCACCAAAACATTTCCCATACAGTATCCTTCATGACGCATTATTAAATGTAAGTAATGACTGACATGTGAAAATTGTAAGTTTAATGCAAATCAATTCATCGGTATTATCTTGGAAAAAGAAAGAAGTAACATGCATTGAAATTATAATAAAGATGAACATTATTACGTACCAGATGCAAGTTCAATCATAAAATGGTTTAATTCATGGAATATTGGCAGACAGAAACAGGATTGTATACAATCGCAAAACAATGGCGGCCTGATTTAGCTGCCGATATTATGCGGGATTCTTGCACACGTGTATGTAAATTACAGGTAATATAATTTTTTACAGAACTGAACCGCAACTAAGAATCAGCGTACCAAACTGCACCGTACAGTTGAATATTTCCATTAACCATGACATTCCTAACAGAGTCTTAACAATAACTTAAACCAATGGCAGCTAAATCATCACAGTAAAATAAACAAGAACCAGAGCTGAGGAACCTTGAGCCAAGACCTAGTAATATCTCAAGTGAACAAGAGATCCCAGAGGGATCTTGGCGCCCACCAAAGAATGATCTATGTCTGATAACAGAAAGAGGGATCTTTTCCCTGCTTTTCAAACTTTTACTACATACTATATATGAAACTTGAGAAAGATCCTTTCAGTACTTTCTGAGATATGTAACAGTAATAAACTTCAATTATTAAAATCAAAGATGGCTACTAGTCGATCATCTTGCTGACCGATAAGTCCGAAAATGCACTAGACCCCTTCAGGAACCTGCACATGAAATTTGAGAAAGATCCCTTCAGTACTTTCTGAGAAATAGCGGTAACAAACTTTAACTATCAAAATCCAAGATGGCCGTCGGTCGGCTATCTTGTTGACCGATCGCTCCCAAAATGCAATATGCACAACTAGGGTTCAAGGGGAACATGCATATGAAATTTGAGAGAGATCCCTTCAGTACTTTCTGAGAAATAGCGTTAACAAACTTTAACTATCAAAATCCAAGATGGCCGTCGGTCAGCTATCTTGTTGACCGATCGCTCCCAAAATGCAATATGCACAACTAGGGTTCAAGGGGAACATGCATATGAAATTTGAGAGAGATCCCTTCAGTACTTTCTGAGAAATAGCGGTAACAAACTTTAACTATCAAAATCCAAGATGGCCGTCAGTCAGTCGGCCATCTTGTTGACTGATTGGTCCCAAAATGCAATATGCACAACTAGGGCCCTAGGAAACCTACATATGACATTTAAGAAAGATCCCTTCAGTACTTTCTGAGAAATAGCGGTAACAAACTTTAACTATCAAAATCCAAGATGGCCGCCAGTTGGCCATCTTGTTGACCGATTGGTCCAAAAATGCAATATGCACAACTAGGGCCCTAGGGGAACCTACATATGAAATTTGAGAAAGATCCTTTCAGTACTTTCTGAGAAATAGCGGTAACAAACTTTAACTATCAAAATCCAAGATGGCCGTCAGTCAGTCAGCCATCTTGTTGACTGATTGGTCCCAAAATCCAATATGCACAACTAGGGCCCTAGGGGTCCTACATATGAAATTTGAGAAAGATCCCTTCAGTACTTTCTGGGAAATAGCGGTAACAAACTTTAACTATCAAAATCCAAGATGGCCGCCAGTCGGCCATCTTGTTGACCGATTGGTCCCAAAATGCAATATGCACAACTAGGGCCCTAGGGAAACCTACATATGAAATTTGAGAAAGATCCCTTCAGTACTTTCTGAGAAATAGCGGTAACAAACTTCAGTACTTTCTGAGAAATAGCGGTAACAAACTTTAACTATCAAAATCCAAGATGGCAGTCAGTCGGCCATCTTGTTGACCGATTGGTCCCAAAATGCAATATGCACAACTAGGGCCCTAGGGGTCCTACATATGAAATTTGAGAAAGATCCCTTCAGTACTTTCTGGGAAATAGCAGTAACAAACTTTAACTATCAAAATCCAAGATGGCCGCCAGTTGGCCATCTTGTTGACCGATTGGTCCCAAAATGCAATATGCACAACTAGGGCCCTAGGGGAACCTACATGTGAAATTTGAGAAAGATCCCTTCAGGACTTTCTGAGAAATAGCGGTAACAAGAATTGTTAACGGACGGACGGAAGGACGGACGGACGACGGACCACGGACGAAAGGCGATTTGAATAGCCCACCATCTGATGATGGTGGGCTAAAAACAGCAAATATTACTTTATGCTGAAAGCTTATATTTATAATTGGGATGTAAACGATTCATATTCTCAAACATCACAACATAGGAGTCTTAATTCACAAATCCTTTCGTAGTATTGGAAATATAACTACTGTGTATCTATTCACTTACTGGTGATAAAACACAAAGACTTGTGCCAACACTCTGCACATCATTGTCATGCCTACCTTCCTTTCTCGTTCAGACAACATGTCGTAGCCAGGGAAGGCTGCCATTTCTTTGCTATCATTCTCCTCATCTTCATCTTTTGATTCTGTGAAAGGAATCCGACATAATCAAATTATCCAATTCCAAAGCAAAAGTCAATAACTAGTTGCATGATAAAAGACACTTTCCTTAGTATCACAAGTATATACATAGTTAACATTAGCGTTGTAGCAGTATTTCCGCGACAAACAGTTGTGAAATTAACAGCCAAAAAAGTAAGATAGAAAAGGGGATAAGTAAACAACATTTCATTTATCACAGATACATGCACAACTATTAAGTTACATGTAAACCTAGCTCCATTTTGATTAAATACATCTGAAAGAGTAGAAACAAAAAATTTAGTCTATTGTTTTAAAATAAAATAAAGCAAATCCCAGTTCGAGGCAATTTTTGATGAATTGTTGTATTTTTGCTGTTAGAGCATAATCAGTTACTTATTAATAACTATGAAATACATTCTTACCTTCGTCGTCTATAAGTATATCTAATTTTTCTCTGAAAATATAAACAACAATTTCTCAGCCTATGACTTTAAATTATAAACAGCAATGATATTACAGTTATATTTATGGCAGACAGCTCTGGACGATCCTTTTTTTTTGCTTGCAGGAATAATTTTATTTTTGATAAGGCCTGGTTATGAATATAAATACAAGGACGATTGAATACAAATAAAAATAAATAAAACAAGAACTGAAAATTTTATGCAACTAAGTGGACCTGTATTTCAATTGTATTACCATCATGTAAAACTAATATAATGTGTATCGTTCTTTCTAACTTTTTCACTGTGGTGATGTTCAAGATTACAAAACACTAAAATTTTGGTTGATTGATTAGACCAGCATCCTGTATAACAGTTAGTGGACAGCCTCTCCTGTATCCTATGCACTGTATACGTCATGACTAGATATGTTTTGGGAGACTGCAGTATATTTATGCTGTGTGTCCTTGTAATAGTGGGACCCTTTTAATAGTACTATCTTCACTGAAATTTGTAACCAAAAACAAGCACTATCAATGATTGGGTGCATAAACTTACTTAGCAGCAATATTGTAGCTCAAAAGACTTAGACAGATAGTCGTCTTAAGAGCTACAATTGGTGCCTATTACTGCTAATTGATGCAAATAAATGATTGAGCAAACCATTATTAAAACATCTATGCATTTTATCGTACTTGTTTTATATCACTTACCTACTAGGCAATAAAATTGAACCATATAAAATATAAAATTCACAGCAAGACATTATTTTTTTCGCATTTAAATATGATGGTCTTTTCGAAGGAAAATCATATGGCAAGTCTACAAATTATGAATTAGACGTCTTTTGAGTGGCAAAGTAGATATCAAGAATGGTCATAATGTTTGTTCTTGACAACATTAATATATAAATGCATATATATACGCTTAAAATGATTGGAAACATACAAACAAGAGGCCCAGAGGGCCTGTATCGCTCACCTGGTTTTTTGTTAGTAATTATCACAAAACTCTGACAATTAGAACAAGAGATCCCAGAGGGATCTTGGCGCCCACCAAAGAATGATCTATGTCTGACAACAGAAAGAGGGATCTTTTCCCTGCTTTTCAAACTTTTACTACATACTATATATGAACCTTGAGAAAGATCCTTTCAGTACTTTCTGAGATATGTAGCAGTAACAAACTTCAATTATCAAAATTCAAGATGGCTACCTGTTGATCATCTTGCTGACCAATCTGTCCCAAAATGCAATATGCACAACTAGGGTCATAGGGGAACCTACATATGAAATTTGAGAAAGATTCCTTCAGTACTTTCTGGGAAATAGTGTTAACAAACTTTAACTATCAAAATCCAAGATGGCCGCCGGTCGGCTATCTTGTTGACCGATCACTCCCAAAATGCAATATACACAACTAGGGTTCAAGGGGAACATGCATATGAAATTTGAGAGAGATCCCTTCAGTACTTTCTGAGAAATAGCGGTAACAAACTTTAACTATCAAAATCCAAGATGGCCGTCAGTCGGTCGGCCATCTTGTTGACTGATTGGTCCCAAAATGCAATATGCACAACTAGGGCCCTAGGGGAACCTATATATGAAATTTGAGAAAGATCCCTTCAGTACTTTCTGGGAAATAGCGGTAACAAACTTTAACTATCAAAATCTAGCGGTAACAAACTTTAACTATCAAAATCCAAGATGGCCCCTGGTCGGCCATCATTGTTGACCGATTGGTCCCAAAATGCAATATGCACAACTAGGGCCCTAGAGAAACCTACATGTGAAATTTGAGACAGATCCCTTAAGTACTTTCTGAGAAATAGCGGTAACAAACTTTAACTATCAAAATCCAAGATGGCCGCCAGTCGGCCATCTTGTTGACCGATTGGTCCCAAAATGCAATATGTACAACTAGGGCCCTAGGGGAACCTACATGTGAAATTTGAGAAAGATCCCTTCAAAACCTTCAAAACTTTCTGAGAAATAGCGGTAACAAACTTTAACTATCAAAATCCAAGATGGCCGCCAGCTGGCCATCTTGTTGACCGATTGGTCCCAAAATGCAATATGCACAACTAGGGCCCTAGGGGAACCTACATGTGAAATTTGAGAAAGATCCCTTCTGTACTTTCTGAGAAATAGCGGTAACAAGAATTGTTAACGGACGGACGGAAGGACGGACGGACGACGGACCACGGACGAAAGGCGATTTGAATAGCCCACCATCTGATGATGGTGGGCTAAAAATAAGCAAAATTGACTCCCAAAGTTTAATTTTGAATCACAACCATACAATGATGCTATTGATACCATACAAATATGCTATCCAATACATAGGTTCAGAGACAAAGTAATTTATATGAAAGTAGTAGCCTAATTGACCTTTTTGACCTCGCATCTATTGCCGTCTAAGGCCCCGGGGGTCAGCCCTATCATTTGTACAATTTCAAATCCCAACCCTATAAGGATGCTACCATTGCATTATAAGTGCTCTTCCATTCTTAGTTGCAGAGAAGAAGTCTTTTATATGGAAATAGCTAAATCAACCCCTTTTGACCCCACCTTTCAGGCCCCCGGGGGGTCAGCCCCATCATTTGCAAAATTTTGAATCCAAACCCTATAAGGATGTAACCATTGCATTATGAGCGTAATCCCATGGTAAGTTACAGAGAAAAAGTCATTTATATGGAAATTGACCACTTTTGACCCCGCCCCACAGGCCCCCGGGGGTCAGCCTTTTCATTTGCACAATTTGGAATCCCCAACCTATAAGGATGCTACCATTGTATTATGGGTGCTATACCATGCTTAGTTGCAGAGAAGAAGTCATTTATATGGAAATAGCCAAATTGACCCCTTTTGACCCCGCCCCTCAGGCCCCCGGGGGGTCAGCCCTATCATTTGCACAATTTTGAATCCCCACCCTATAAGGATGGTATCATTGCATTATGGGGGCTATACCATGCTTAGTTTCAGAGAAGAAGTCGTTTATATGGAAATAGCCAAATTGGCCCCTTTTGGCCCCGCCCCTCAGGCCCCCGGGGGATCAGCCCCATCATTTGTACAATTTTCAGTTAGTAGCCCATAAGGATGCTACCAGTCAAATTTTGTTAAAATCCGACCAGCGGTTATGGAGAAGAAGTCTATTGTTGACGGAGCCGGACGCCGGACGCCGGACGCCAGACGCCGGACGCTGCGGTATCCCATAAGCTCACCTCGGTCCTTCGGACCAGGTGAGCTAAAAAGTATAGAAAATTGTGTGGCGTGATTTTCTGAGGCAGTGCTCCACTAGGACACCAATTCGTACCCGGCCAAAAGGTATAGTAGGCCGGGTACGTATATTCGTTCTAATACTTACTCTATAACGGCGGCGGCTTTTTTTGAGACCATTGATCCTCTCTTGATTAGCGGCGAGCAATTGCCCTGCAAAATATATAACCAGCCAATACCATTTTAGACATGGAAAACATGGAACAAAACACCAAGGTAAAGTACAAGATGGACATTAGTGATAGGTGTTATGTTCCAGCTACAATAAGATTGCAAAGTTTTAAACGAAAGGAAGGACCAGGAATAAGGTGAATGGTGATGACGTATCTTTCTACACATCACAATTTCAATGGGATAAAACTAACTACTGTATTACAGCCTTAGAAATGATTTAAGTTCCAGTTCTAAGATTTGATTATAGTCATTTCAGTATGTAAGGTATAAGAATAAATTGTCAAGTGCCCAGGTAAAAACAGAACATTTTAATACATACAACTATCCATGGTGAGGTTGTGATAACTATCAACTATGCTTTCTCTCATTTTCTCTCATACTAGTACCCAAATTCTTCACCATGTATGTTTGCACAAATTCATCTCACACAAAACAAATATTATAATTGACTGTATGGGATTCATGTTATATGGCAGGTTCTTCATAATATCCAAATTCTTTGAAATGGAAAAAAAAACCGAAGAAAAATATTGATAGAATATATCATAACTCTTATCAAATGCCAAAAATATCTCGAAAAAGGTGCAATTTAGCAAAAGGAAATACAGAATATAATAGACTGCCATGAAACATCCACTTACTAGATTCACTTCTTAGCAACTTGGGAGTGAACGCGACACTCACCAGCTTTTTCTTATTGTCTCTCTTCTTATCTCGTTTAAATTTTTCCTCTTCAAAATGTTCTATATCTGTGGGACAGAAAAAAAGGAATTACATCGGCAACATGTCTAGTTCAGAAAATTGTGTTTATGACATTAAACTGCAGAACATATGGAGGACAAGAGGACTGAATGTTGATAATATTGAAAGTACGACCACGGTGTAACAAAGTATCTACAGTGGACCCGCGATAATCCTACAGTGGACCCGCGATAATCCTACAGTGGACCCGCGATAATCCTACAGTGGACCCGCGATAATCCGGAAAACTCACAATCCGGATGGAAATGTCAGGGAACGCATTCCGTAACGTTATTTATACTCGCTAGTCCGGAAATTCGGATTCCGAATCCGGAACTCTATTTTGCGAACAGAATGTAATTTTCGTTAATAAATTCCCGCAATAATCGGGACAATTTGTTGTAGCCACGTGCCGAGAAAATCCAAGGCATGCTACGGTCATATGTAAAATAAACACTGCCAAATGACACTAGCTGCCAGGTCATAGCCATGGGCATTTACCTGAACACCTTTCAAACGGGTACATGCAGTCATGTAACGGTTCATTGGTTTTCTACACAAGATCAAACTTCAGTGTTGTAATTGAGATACGCAATATATTTTAAGCCCCAGGCTTTTAAACATGCAGTTTAAGTTTGGGTACTGGTAAGTATGCCATCGATACCTTACTGGTTTTGCATGCAGAATACACCACTCTGAGTTTCGGATACAATAACGTGAGATAATACTCACAAATTTAATAATGAATTTTAAATGCATGTGAATCTATTCGAATTATCATCTATGGTATAAGATATAAAGGCTACAGCACATTCCATTTACACGTGTGTGACATTGCACACACAATATCCAAAATAACAATTATATTAGTTCTTAAAATGTTCACAAGTATTTGTTATCATAGTTTTTTTTATGCCAAGAACGTAGATGATATTAATCCTTGGTTAGGCATTTTGAAACATAATTTGCTGTACGACAGATCAAGAGTGGGATACGTGGCTATATGCATACATAGTACACAATTAACAATGGCCTTCGGTTTTGTATTTTGAAAAAGAAATACGTTTATTTAATATTGTTAACGAAATAATATATAAAATCACCTATTAAACATAACAAACAAAGTATAATACACGTATATTACATTAAAGCCTATCATCGATTACAAGGTTAAGATGAATAACTCGTACGTGACAATTTAATTGAACACGGAAGAACACGGAAATCGGCAGTCCGGAAAACTCGTAATCTGGACGGTTTAAGCTGGGAACAAAGGTGTCCGGATTATCGAGGGTCTACTGTACATGTAAATACTCACCATCAAGCTTTGTGATTCCATTCTTTCTGTACCTCATGAGTGATTTTATCCGGGACTTCATTTCTTTTTCTTCTGAAGATTGAAAAAGGACAAATTATTTAGATAGACATGATTTCCATTCTCAGAGTAGAGAAACTCTTTTTCAATATCATCAGAATAATCAGAAGCAAAAAATGAATGTCTACAGAAGGTTGATATAGTAACAAGCAAATTCAGTGAGTTTCAGTTAATCTTGAGATCAACAGTAACTTAGTACAAAAGGCCAGCTATTGATAATTCTGTTTTTAGTATCTTTGAACTTACTCTGAATATTTTCAAGAAATGCTTCATGTTCTGCTAAAGAATGAAACTGTGAGAATACTTTGACTTTTTCTTGCAGATCTCTGAAAAGCAAATTATAAGGAACATCAAATATACTATGTGTTTTGTCAATAAGACAGAAGGAAGGAATAAGCAATGCACTGACTACCAGTCTATCATACTACTTGCAGACAATTACTGGCCACATAACACTTTATTTTCATTATGATTTACATTCATATAATAAACAAAACAATTTTATAAACAGACTATGAATATAATTATCTTTTTATTCTAAAAATGCTATGAATAAAGTATTCAATAGTGCATATAGTACTCACTTATCCTCCTTTGACAGTTTTTTCTTTGGTGTTTGACATTTTTGTTTGCCCAGTGTTGTGGCTGCTTGAATTAAGTTATACTCTCGTGCTACACATTTTCGCCTTTCTCTCTCTTTTAACCTTGTTCTGTATCTGTCTACTTGTGCTAATTTAACAGCTGTTTAAAACAAAAAACAAAGATACATAAATTCAATGATAATTTTGTCATCATTCGTATTAAAATAATTAAGTAACTGGTAAGATCTGTCATTCATACTTTACATGAATTGTCTTATCGTAATCTGAGAAAATATTACAATGTAAAACAATGAATACTGATTATCTAGAAAGGCAATTCGGTATATATGTAGAACAGAATTTTGGCATATGCAATTTTGAGTACCGTATTTTCCAGAGTATAAGTCGCGACTTGTTTCCCTGAAAATCATGAGTGCGCTCTATACACAAGTGCGAAAATCGTAAGTTTTACTCGCAGGTTTAGTAGAGCTATACATAGACAAAATCCCTGTTATAGTGTTTAACAGATATATCATGTAATGAAAATATAATAAAGATGAAAATAATTAAGTATCAGATGCATGTTCAATCATAAAATTGTTTAATTCACGGAAACTCGGCAGATTGAAGCGTGGTTGTTTAAAATCACAACACGATGGCTGACTAAATTCACTATCAATTTTCTGCGGGTTTATTATCAAGATAATAATATTAAAACCTCAAAAACTATCAAATATCAAAAAAGTTAAATATATTATTTAAATATTATGTGTGGATTTGTACGGCCGCCATGTTTGTTTACACACCAGTAGGCTTATATAATTACGTAATGGCAGAGTAAACAACGAACAGAAACATGACCAAATCCATTTTTCCCAAGATATTTACATCATTGTGAGTGTTATTTGTTGTTTATTTACAGTACAAATTTACAGACAATTTTAGTTCATCTAAGCGATCGATAATCACTATCGTACTTCATCAGAGATCAATGGTATGTACTCAGAGGGTTACATGGGTACATGGACTTTTAGGTGCGACTTATTCACTGGTGCGACTTATATGTGTACGGAAACTGAAAAAAAAAAAAAAAAAAAACGTAAAAAAGGCCTTTACGACATATACACAGGTGCGACTTATTGTCTGTAAAATACGGTAGTGAAGTCATGAACGATTTCCTCTCCTCTGTAAATAAAATGACCATGTAAACTTGTATTTTAATTTCCTCTTTCAATACATCAAAATAATGAAATGTAACAAGTAGGGAACAAGATAAAAAACATAAATTAGTAATATGTCCATTTGCCCAATTAAGAGTTAACAAATCATTTGAAAACAGGAAGGAATTTCACACACTTAATATTAATACAGAAATCTCAAAATGCTTCATTTTGTTCCTAGGAACTCACTACATGCAATGAGAAGTTAGCCCAATGAACAGACAAATGGAAATTCTGGACAGATGTCATGGAGAATTTATGAATGTTGTATTTTACTGGATAACTTACCAACATCTATATCCTCATCATCATAATTATTTGCTAGACTACTGACTAGAGTTTCTGCCTCGTTATCATGTTCCTGGAATAAGACCAATGTAATTTAAGTTCACATTGATACTGTCAACTGTACTACAGTAGGTGTGATTATATTTAGACTAAAAAATCAACTATCCCATTAAAAATTAAGTGGGCTCCTTTTCTCAATATAGTTGAAAAAAGTGATATTTTTAAAAATTAGCATTTCTTTTTCTTATCAAAAGCTTTTTATATCTCACATATTCACCTCTGATCAATAAAATTCAGGAAAATTCTTATTAGAATAAATTTGATAACAAAAACAATACAATGCAAAAATCATGCTTTGATCAATATGGATGGAATCAACAGTAAGCATTCAGCATTTCAAACCCACTTTTTATAATTATCAAACATATCTCCACCTCTTACCCTTTCAAAGTCATCTCTATATGGCATGTATCCTAGTTCATGCTGCTCCTGTATGTTCAAATCCAATGGACTGATTGGCACTGTAATACTGGGTGACAGAGGACCTGTTAAATTAATACCACCACATCAAATTGTGTAATATTTCAACAGATACCACATCAAATTGTGTAAACTTTTTGAAAAACCGATACCAGCATATAGATTTGTGTAAATATTCAAAAACGGATACCAGCATATCAAATTGTGTAAACTTTAAACAAGAGGCCCATGGGCCTTAACGGTCATCTGACTATTAGTACAATACAACATAGTCGTTTAAAGATTTTAGCTTATTTGACCTCTGTGACCTTGATTGAAGGTCAAGGTAATTCATTTGAACAAACTTGGTAGCCCTTCATCCCAGCATGCGACATGCTCAATATCGGTACCCTGGGCATTCTGGTTCTTGAGAAGAAGTCATTTAAAGATTTTAACCTATTTGACCCCTGTGACCTTATATGAAGGTCAAGGTCCTTCATTCGAACAAACTTGGTAGCCCTTTATCCCAGAATGCCACAGGCCCAATATCAGGTCTCTAAACCTCTTCATTATTCACAAGAAGTTGTTTAAAGGATTTTAGCCTATTTGACCCCTGTGACCTTGAATGAAGGTCAAGGTCATTTATTTGAACAAATTTGGTAGCCCTTCATCCCAGCGTTTTACAGGTTAAATATCAGTACCCTGGGCCTTCTTGTTCTTGAGAAGAAGTCTTTTAAAGATTTTAGCCTTTTTGACCCCTGTGACCTTGAATGAAGGTCAAGGTCATTCACTCGAACAAACTTGGTAGCCCTTCATCCCAGCATGTCACAGGCCAAATATCAGTGCCCTGGGCCTTCTGGTTCTTGAGAAGAAGTCGTTTAAAGATTTTAGCCTTTTTGACCCCTGTGACCTTGAATGAAGGTCAAGGTCCTTCATTTGAACAAACTTGGTAGCCCTTCATCCCAGCATGTCACAGGCCCAATATCAATACCCTGGGCCTTCTGGTTATTGAGAAGAAGTCGTTTGAATGAAAAGTTTACGCACGTCGGACGGCGTATGACGACGGACGGTGCATGATGACAATAGGTCATCCTGACCCTTTGGGTCAGATGACCGAAAAAAGGTTACCACCATATCAAATTGTGTAAATATTCAACATATACATAATGTATCTTGATATTATTTGTTATAGATAGCTCTGCATCTGCCATAACTTGCATAAACCAGTATATCAATTTTTAAATACCAAAACGACTTGGATGAAGTAGAAATTATTCCATCTTCCAGTGACTGTTATTTTTGGACATGATTTTTGCGATGTCAAATTCACCACGTTGGGACTAATTGATGGTAAATTGTACTTTACCAACACCGTTACTTTAATCTCACATAAGATTTTAAATTAATTGATATCACTTCTCTGTCGATTGATGCAAATTGACTAAATACTGACTACATGAACTTCAGAATGAGAAGAAAGGTTCTTTACATTGATTTTGATATTCAATGATTTCTAGGACCGTTCCTTACCTCCATCAGGACAGGAATGATCTATCACATTACTGCCAATGGTATCAACAGACAGGATCTCTGGGGAATCGCAAAAAATTGATATGTTATAAAACTTATGATATGTTATCCTGAAAATTGTTACATATAATCAACCCTGTCTATAAAGAAAACCCAAGAGACAAGTGGTTAGATTGTGTTAAAATTAGCCATGTGAGACGCTAAGAAAATGGTCTTTATAAACAGGTGGTTTTTATACAGAGGTGCTCGCTAAGGCAGGATTCAATGGAATTAAAATTTTCTAAAACAAGTACTTACCTCTACCAATTGTACCCTGAATAAAAAACTTGACATAATGTTCTTCACATTCTGAAATAGAAACAAAAACTCTAAATTACTAGGTAAATCTGATATGGATGTGAAAAATAAGCAGTTAGTATAATTTTTTGCAGATCTAAAACGCCTGTGATGATTCAAATAGTAGGCAATGGAAGAGATGAAAAATCATACCTGGAGCTTTTCTTGATTCTACATGGTTGGCCACATCTTCCCTGAAAAGAAAAAGACCATTAATGTGAAGTCCACTCATATGAAAACATCTACATGAAAGATACTAAATCCCTTTTTAAATAAAATCATTTTTGCATCTACAATGTGTGTGAATTAACCATAATGTTCAATAGTACATAAAATATATTAATAGCTCTATAATCATTTATTCCATTTAATGTAATCCCTTTGAATAATGTATCAATTATCACTTCTACCTATACTTTAGTAAATATTCAGTTTGTTTTCTTTCATTGTCCACTAAGTCGACTTTTAAAAAAACTGTGTTCTTAAGTTTTCCATAGCTATGACATACGATGTAGCAATATCATGGATACATATAATTTGAGTCTTGCTCAAGATCTGTTAAAATTCATTCATCATACCAGTTGCCAAAGCCATACTGTTCCACAGCATCCAGAAGCATCATCTCTTCAACTAATGACCATGGCTTTGGAATGTCAAATGCACCTACAGATGTGTCATCATCTCCCTACAACAGCAACATCATTTTCTCAAGACAATGAGGCACTGAATGTACAACCCTCCACAATCTAATGCATGTACATATAATCAGAGAATGTCAAGTAAAAGTATTTAAAAATAATAACAACATGATGTTGTACCCTTCATGATGACAGTTCATATATAAAAATGTTAATAGTTAGTAAATATTGAAATTATCATAACTTTTGGTTTCATCTATTTCATCTATTTTGCAGTTTTGTCCAAAGCATTTTCCTTAAAAAAGTAAGTTAATCCCTTTATTATAATTTATGCTGACAGCAATCTCACAAATCTATTGGTGGGAGCCAATCCCTTTGGGAGTATGCAGCTAGCATTGCTAGCCCTGGATAATTTAGTCCCATTTTCAATCCTATTTGGGGCTAAAGAACAGCTCATCGGATTACTTTGAATCTGTGATGTTTCAGCAAAGTATATGTATTTGGGCCTTTAGAGCCATAACAAATCAATTTAGTATGTGTTTTAAAAGGCCCACGTTTCCAGAGCAAAAATGTACAATTTATCATCAGCAATTACAAATGTAGCCCAATCTCAGTCCAATCCTGCCATAATACATATGTTTGGCCTGAGATGAAGTTACCAATTACCAAACAAGATTCCATGTGTAAATCTATAAATGAAAGTTCAATCTGGCAGTGCTCCAGATAACTTTTAAAGGGCAAGTAATTGTACTCGCACTTTTGAAGGAGAGGGGTACAACTATGACTTCTGTGCGAAACTAAAACTTAACAGAGATATTTCAATAAAAGTTGTGTAGTTATGGTATAAAGTTATTGATGATAAGTTAGCCATTGTGCAAATATCTATCTGAACTAAGGGCACAGTTGATGCAGACTCTTGAAAATGACTAGAATTAGTCTGATTTTATTTCTGGATGAAAGCGATCATATTGTAAAGGTAGCTGCAATATTGTAGCTCAAAAGACTTTTAGACAGAAAATGATGTCGTCTTTAGAGCTACAATTGGTGCCTATTACTGCTTATGGAGCAAAGTAATGGTTATGCAAACCATTATGAAACTTTTGTTGGCATTTCATCGTACTTGTTTGATATCGCCAACATACTAGGCAATAAAACTGGACCACATAAAATATATATCAAATTATCATCGAGCATTATTCTTTTTTACATAATACATATTGAGGTCTTCATGGAGGATATTTATACGGCAAGTCCACAAATTGTGAATTTAACATCTTGTGAGCAGTACGGTAGATATTAAGAATGGTATCTATGTTTCTTTTGGACAAAAATAATATGTAAATGCATATACGTATAAAATAATTGGAACCCTACAAAAAGGTATAGAAAACTGTGCCCGAGTGATTTTCAGAGGCAGTGCTCCACTACGACACATAGGGACCAATTCGTACCCGGCCAAAAGGTATAGTAGGCTGGGTACGTATATTCGTTCTAATTGTAAAGGGTACTTTGTTTTATAGGTAATTGACAGATTTTTTCAATGTGTATTTTTAATTAACCCCTCTACACATCTTAACTGGATCACTGAATCTGGCTCTATGAGGTATGTGCCTAGCCCTTTAATTAAAGGACAACCAGAATACCCTTGTGAGTTTTTTTTACTCTTAGAAATGTTATCACTCAGACTATTGGCATTTAGGCCTTATGCTAATCCAATAATATTAGATCTCGATATTGAGAAACTTCTGATGTGCAATATCGAGATCTAATGCCCGAACCCTATACGAGTCTTCGCAAGTTCCGCCCTCGAATTAGAGCGGAACTTTGACGCTTAATTACCAAGTGAAAAACTTACCAGAATGTCAAAAAGCATGTATAGCGTGAATCATTAGTTATCCATGAACACATCCTGGTATATGAATAGGTATGAAATAACATTAATCCACGGAATAATCACACATTTAAGAGCTGACCCATAGCATCGCTGTATAATCTAGGTTAATTCCTATTCAAATTTTCGTCACTTCCGGTTTATCAAATTATAGTACGGTGTATCAAATGGAAAGATAATATTAATAGTGGTAACCAAGGTTGTTTATATGCACGGAAACAAGTATTTTTTATTAGTTCTGATTGATTCTGGAAATATTTAAATAAATTAATGCATTTTTGTCAAAATACTGCAAAATATTTCATAGATAATGATACTTTTACTTTCCGTCACCATTCCGTAATTTGTAACAACCGAGTAAAAATGGCGACCGGGTAGACTTACAAATAGTGGTGGGGGTATAGAAATGTCTAAATTCGGTATAGCAGTGCAATAGTGACGTTTTGAATTTTGGATTTAACATGATTTGGGATAATTCTTTCAGGATATAAAAGGTTAGTGTCAACACAACTTGAAATTTTGAATTTATATCGAGCCCATTTCTGCGCCGTGTGAATCCTGCCTTGATTGTTAGAGGTTAGACACGACGTAATGATCAAAAGTGTCTCGTCGTGCTATACCTCTAACATTGTTGGAGTAGGCCTTATGCATGCTTTTTTAAACAGGCATTATACTACCTGGCACCAATTTCTCAAAACAAACTTAAGTCATAATTTTTCACATCAGTTAAAGAAGGAGAAAAACTTGTGTTGACTTAGGTCTGCATTTTTGTTTAGAGAAATTGGCACCAGGTTTATGAATTAATGCACAGCACCAGACACCAGGTAGTTGCCTTGGGGCGTAAGGTTGCTTTTCAGTCAAACATGTAGTTATCTTTGAGTGTTGAAATCATTTTTTGTGCATTGTCTTGAAGCATACAGTTTTTTTTCTCCTCAAATTTTGACACAATAAGCTTTGTTCTAAGTTATTCTGCTAAATCCAGACCTGGTCATCATTTCACCATGGCTTCTTTTTTTAACTTTATTTGTTAAAATAATCATATGAAAGGGAAATATGAGTAAATATAGTAATCGGTGAGGTAATCATAAAATCAAGTTATTATTTATATCATGAAGCATTTTCATTTTTGTTTAGAAGAGGAGATTCCTCGGCACTCGAGTGCGGGAATTCCCAACGCTTCCGGCTTTGGGGCACAGACGGGGAAATCAGCTTACCGCTATGTGATAATCATGGTCACGTTTATGTGTTCCGCTCTCTGCTCCGCACGAAAAGCACTAAAATAAATCGAAAAAATAATTCAAAAATAAATGCAAGACAAAAGAAATATACAACACTGCAATTAACATGTATTCGATTGATAATAATGCTAATCGACTCCTAACAAAATGCACGCTACTACGTCATATTTACCTGTAAACAAAGGTCAAAGTCTGGGCATTCAGAGCACTTGATTCTAAACCCCGAAATATCCCCCTGGCAGTAATTGCAATGGTACTTTGCCATTCCTTTGCAACCTCTCAAGATCTTCACCCATTCAGCTGTCAATAATTTGTCATTTTGCTATCCGAATCTTCTGGAAAACGCAAATATTTGGCTCTAGACCACATCTTTTGTCTTTTCAAGCATTCGTGACGTCAGAGCCATCCCATCATTCAACATTTTCGAACTTCCGGCATGTCGAGCGAAGGTCGGTCAAATCATGATCGCATATTTGTTTGTCCGAATACTATGGGAGTTTCTATAAATGAATCACAACTCAATTTTACCACCCTTTTATACCGCCAAAATTGACTGAAAACAGAATTGATGTTTGCTGTCCTGTTGGAGAAATACTGGCCATGTCCGCACCGACCTTTCTACCATGTCTAACATCTACAGTACTGAACTTTCTTTTTAAAATAACATGTTACACAGAAATTAAAAGTATTAAATTGTTATACGTTTCTTTATACAGTTTTAATCAAAATACTCACAAAACAAAAAAATCGAGAAAAAAACAAAGAGAACAAAAAGTGACGATGATAACACCGCTCGTGTCATGAATGAAACCGGATATAGGTACTACAAGGTGATTTAACATGGCGCCTTATTTGAATATAACAATAAGGGCGCAGCCCTTCGTGCCCCGAAGGCGAAGTACTTCTAAGGTAATGCATACGTGAAAAAAAAAGAAAAACACAATCTTCAAAATATAATCCTACACACTGAAAGCTTCAGTTTGCGGCAGCCATTTTTTTATCCAAGGTAAAAAATCCCATCAGCGTGAATGCGATGCTTTGAAGTCAGCTCATTACATAATCAAGCGATTCAAACGCTTTAAAGGTCCGGCGAACGTAATCTTCATCCGGCAGAAGCTCAGTGCTGTTGCTCTTTATTTGCAAGTGTTCAAGTGATAGACTACCTTCCAATATAATCACCTGACCTAAAACGCCATATCTGTTACGGAAAATTTCTTTCTTCTCCTCTCTTGATATCCTTCTCAAATGGACTTTCGAACAAAGATACATTGTGAATATATGAATAAATAATAAATAGAAAATTCGGCTCCGGTATTTCCGTAAATTGAACTTTTTAACATTGCATAATTAATGCTTACTGAAACATCTGGCTGCGCCATTTTTAAGGGCTTGCTTTCAGTCATATTAATTACTTTCATAATATATATAATAATAATAAAAATACTATTCAAGGTATCTTCAAAATTCGAACTGTTCTGAAATCAGAATGTTTTTTAATTGTTTTAGCAAAATTTTAAAATATTGTTACCTTACTTTTGGAGAAAAACTTTTTGTGTAACTATCTCCCCACTACAAATATTCACTATCACCATGCTTGGAAGGTTTATCACTACGGCATTGAAAACAAGCGTTCTGACGCCCTTCAGGGGGTTAGATTTATTTTACGAATTTAAAGTCAACAAATAAAGCGGGACAACATTAATAAATAATTTATTTTCAGCACTGACATTAGCCAGGCATACAGCTCAGTAGCAGACACTAAGAATATCCTGTAACAGTTGCGACAGAAAAATAGTGCGATATCAGTAAATAAATTTCATTCGGTTTAGTGGAAGCGTCTCCCTTTGAGCGAAATCATGTAAATAACAGACAATTTGCTTTCGTTTTGAATGCCATCTGCATGTATAATGAAATAGTTGCAGGATAAACAGAATATACGGTCAGTATCTTACAATACAAGTCTTATTTTGGTGACAACACGGAAAGAATAGACTCGGCAAAACCTCGTCATCTCATCTCAAAGCACAAACGATACCAGCATGGATATTGATTACAGCAAAATAAAAAATGTCTAACATTGGAAATATTGTATAAACCAGCAATTGAAATAAATCATTTATTTCATCTAGACTAAAACTAATTTGCAAATCCCATACATCGCCTGCAAGCAGACGCCATAGGTATATCGCTACCCACGATGCCCTCGATCGTGGTCTTATATTATGTTACTTTTCATCGGATATAAGATCCCCACCTGTGAAGATTGGTTGGTGTTGGAAGTACATCGTACATCGCTCTCAAGATGAACTGGAGCTGCCATGATGTGTATTTTCAGATCTCTGACCAGGACAAGTTCCTTTCTTCTGTTTCCGACCTAGTCCATACTCCGTGACTTCCCATTTCTACTACTTTTACTCTTCTTGTCTCCCCTTCTTGCTGCCTAATATCTCTTCGTATTTGCTGTCTTCTCTCTGATAAATTGACTTCTTTCCATCTGGTTGTCTGACGTCTACCCAACCACTATGCAAACTGCCCCAGAATATCCTCGCGGCGAAATTTGCTCTCTGCCTCAGATACAGATTTGCTGGCTGACCATTTCCTTCCTGTTCTCACCTCTACTTCTGCTTGTCTTACTTTCTCTTCTCATCAATGGAGTCTTTTAGTGTCATGACGAGTCTTGCTTTCCCGGTCTTGAACTCCTCCACCATTGATGCTAATGTGAGCTGTAGTTTTGATGTCCGACTGTATACTGCTGTTGATGAGAAGCACTGAAAAACTCCTAACCATCTACGAGGATGTGTACTTATTCTCCTCTCAAGTCCCTCGACTGTTAATATGGAGACCTCGTATAACATCAATGGCCAGGGTAGCCGTGGCAGTAGTCCTTGTTGGAAAATCCATGCTTTTAACTTCCCTGGTAGACATGTCTTGTCGATATTACCCAGTCCTTCACAAACTTGCTGCTCTACCTTAGCGTTATTAGCTCACCTGGCCCGAAGGGCCGGTGAGCTTATGTCATGGCGCGGCGTCCATCGTCCGTCCGTCCGTCAACATTTCCTTTAAATCGCTACTAGTCATAGAGTTCTGCATGGATTGTAACCAAATTTGGCCACAAACATCCTTGGGGGAGGGGGAACAGAACTTGTATAAATTTTGGCTCTGTCCCCCCCCCCCCGGGGGCAGGAGGGGCGGGGCCCAATAGGGGAAATAGAGGTAAATCCTATAAGTCGCTATTTGTCCTAGAGTTCTACATGGATTGTAACCAAATTTGACCACAAACATCCTTGGGGAGGGGAAACAGAACTTGTATAAATTTTGGCTCTGGTCCCCCGGGGGCAGGAGGGGCGGGGCCCAATAGGGGTAATAGAGGTTAATCCTTTAAATCGCTACTTGTCATAGAGCTCTGAATGGAATGTAACCAAATTTGGCCACAAACATCCTTTGAGGAAGGGGAACAGAACTTGTGTAAATTTTGACTCTGGTCCCCCGGGGGCAGGAAGGGCGGGGCCCAATAGGGGAAATAGAGGTAAATCCTTTAAATCGCTTCTCGTCATAGAGCTCTGAATGGAATGTAACCAAATTTAGCCACAAACATCCTTTGGGGAAGGGGAACAGAACTTGTGTAAATTTTGACTCTGGTCCCCCGGGGGCAGGAGGGGCGGGGCCCAATAGGGGAAACAGAGGTAAATCCTTTATATCGCTACTTGTAATAGAGTTCTACATGAATTGTAACCAAATTCGGCCACAAACATCCTTGGGGGAAGGGGAACAGAACTTGTGTAAATTTTGACTCTGGTCCCCCGGGGGTAGGAGGGGCGGGGCCCAATAGGGGTAATAGAGGTAAATCCTTTAAATCTCTACTTGTCCTAGAGGTCTACATGAATTGTAACCAAATTTGGCCACAAACATCCTTGGGGGAAGGGGAACAGAACTTGTATAAATTTTGGCTCTGATCCCCAAGGGGCAGGAGGGGCGGGGCCCAATAGGGGTAATAGAGGTAAATCCTTTAAATCGCTACTCGTCATATAGAGTTCTGCATGGAATGTAACCAAATTTGGCCACAAGCATCCTTTGGGGGAGGGGAACAGAACTTGTATAAATTTTGGCTCTGGTCCCCCGGGGGCAGGAGGGGCGGGGTCCAATAGGGGAAATAGAGGTTAATCCTTTAAATCGCTACTAGTCATAGAGTTCTACATGAATTGTAACCAAATTTTGCCACAAACATCCTTGGGGGAAGGAGAACAGAACTTTTATAAATTTTGACTCTGGTCCCCTGGGG
Source organism: Argopecten irradians (assembly GCF_041381155.1). Lineage (NCBI taxonomy): Eukaryota > Metazoa > Mollusca > Bivalvia > Pectinida > Pectinidae > Argopecten > Argopecten irradians. The sequence goes on from NC_091136.1 coordinate 55,927,472, forward strand.
GCAGGAGGGGCGGGGCCCAATAGGGGAAATAGAGGTAAATCCTTTAAATCGCTACTAGTCATAGAGTTTTGAATGGAATGTAACCAAATTTGGCCACAAACATCCTTGGGGTAAGGGGAACAGAACTTGTATAAATTTTGGCTCTGATCCCCCGGGTCAGGAGGGGCAGGGCCCAATAGGGGAAATAGAGGTAAATCATTTAAATCGCTTCACGTCATAGAGCTCTGAATGGAATGTAACCAAATTTAGCCACAAACATCCTTTGAGGAAGGGGAACAGAACTTGTGTAAATTTTGACTCTGGTACCCCGGGGGCAGGAAGGGCGGGGCCAGAGGTAAATAGAGGTAAATCCTTTAAATCGCTACTAGTCATAGAGTTCTGAATGGAATGTAACCAAATTTGGCCACAAACATCCTTGGGGTAAGGGGAACAGAACTTGTATAAATTTTGGCTCTGATCCCCCGGGTCAGGAGGGGCAGGGCCCAATAGGGGAAATAGAGGTAAATCCTTTAAATCGCTTCTCGTCATAGAGCTCTGAATGGAATGTAACCAAATTTAGCCACAAACATCCTTTGGGGAAGGGGAACAGAACTTGTGTAAATTTTGACTCTGGTCCCCCGGGGGCAGGAGGGGCGGGGCCCAATAGGGGAAACAGAGGTAAATCCTTTTATATCGCTACTTGTAATAGAGTTCTACATGAATTGTAACCAAATTCGGCCACAAACATCCTTGGGGGAAGGGGAACAGAACTTGTGTAAATTTTGACTCTGGTCCCCCGGGGGTAGGAGGGGCGGGGCCCAATAGGGGTAATAGAGGTAAATCCTTTAAATCTCTACTTGTCCTAGAGGTCTACATGAATTGTAACCAAATTTGGCCACAAACATCCTTGGGGGAAGGGGAACAGAACTTGTATAAATTTTGGCTCTGATCCCCAAGGGGCAGGAGGGGCGGGGCCCAATAGGGGTAATAGAGGTAAATCCTTTAAATCGCTACTCGTCATATAGAGTTCTGCATGGAATGTAACCAAATTTGGCCACAAGCATCCTTTGGGGGAGGGGAACAGAACTTGTATAAATTTTGGCTCTGGTCCCCCGGGGGCAGGAGGGGCGGGGTCCAATAGGGGAAATAGAGGTTAATCCTTTAAATCGCTACTAGTCATAGAGTTTTGAATGGAATGTAACCAAATTTGGCCACAAACATCCTTGGGGTAAGGGGAACAGAACTTGTATAAATTTTGGCTCTGATCCCCCGGGTCAGGAGGGGCAGGGCCCAATAGGGGAAATAGAGGTAAATCCTTTAAATCGCTACTAGTCATAGAGTTTTGAATGGAATGTAACCAAATTTGGCCACAAACATCCTTGGGGTAAGGGGAACAGAACTTGTATAAATTTTGGCTCTGATCCCCCGGGTCAGGAGGGGCAGGGCCCAATAGGGGAAATAGAGGTAAATCATTTAAATCTCTTCTCGTCATAGAGCTCTGAATGGAATGTAACCAAATTTAGCCACAAACATCCTTTGGGGAAGGGGAACAGAACTTGTGTAAATTTTGACTCTGGTCCCCCGGGGGCAGGAGGGGCGGGGCCCAATAGGGGAAACAGAGGTAAATCCTTTATATCGCTACTTGTAATAGAGTTCTACATGAATTGTAACCAAATTCGGCCACAAACATCCTTGGGGGAAGGGGAACAGAACTTGTGTAAATTTTGACTCTGGTCCCCCGGGGGTAGGAGGGGCGGGGCCCAATAGGGGTAATAGAGGTAAATCCTTTAAATCTCTACTTGTCCTAGAGGTCTACATGAATTGTAACCAAATTTGGCCACAAACATCCTTGGGGGAAGGGGAACAGAACTTGTATAAATTTTGGCTCTGATCCCCAAGGGGCAGGAGGGGCGGGGCCCAATAGGGGTAATAGAGGTAAATCCTTTAAATCGCTACTCGTCATATAGAGTTCTGCATGGAATGTAACCAAATTTGGCCACAAGCATCCTTTGGGGGAGGGGAACAGAACTTGTATAAATTTTGGCTCTGGTCCCCCGGGGGCAGGAGGGGCGGGGTCCAATAGGGGAAATAGAGGTTAATCCTTTAAATCGCTACTAGTCATAGAGTTCTACATGAATTGTAACCAAATTTTGCCACAAACATCCTTGGGGGAAGGAGAACAGAACTTTTATAAATTTTGGCTCTGATCCCCCGGGTCAGGAGGGGCGGGGCCCAATAGGGGAAATAGAGGTAAATCCTTTAAATCGCTACTAGTCATAGAGTTTTGAATGGAATGTAACCAAATTTGGCCACAAACATCCTTGGGGTAAGGGGAACAGAACTTGTATAAATTTTGGCTCTGATCCCCCGGGTCAGGAGGGGCAGGGCCCAATAGGGGAAATAGAGGTAAATCATTTAAATCGCTTCACGTCATAGAGCTCTGAATGGAATGTAACCAAATTTAGCCACAAACATCCTTTGAGGAAGGGGAACAGAACTTGTGTAAATTTTGACTCTGGTCCCCCGGGGGCAGGAAGGGCGGGGCCCAATAGGGGAAACAGAGGTAAATCCTTTATATCGCTACTTGTAATAGAGTTCTACATGAATTGTAACCAAATTCGGCCACAAACATCCTTTGGGGAAGGGGAACAGAACTTGTATAAACTTTGGCTCTGGTCCCCCGGGGGCAGGAGGGGCGGGGCCCAATAGGGGTAATAGAGGTTAATCCTTTAAATCGCTACTCGTCATATAGAGTTCTGCATTGAATGTAACCAAATTTGGCCACAAGCATCCTTTGGGGGAGGGGAACAGAACTTGTATAAATTTTGGCTCTGACCCCCTGGGGGCAGGAGGGGCGGGGCCCAATAGAGGAAATAGAGGTAAATCCTTTAAATCGCTACTAGTCATAGAGTTCTGCATGGAATGTAACCAAATTTGGCCACAAACATCCTTGGGGGAAGGGGAACAGAACTTGTATAAATTTTGACTCTGGCCCCCCGAGGGCAGGACGGATGGGGCCCAATAGGGGAAATAGAGGTAAATCCTATAAATCACTTCTTGTCCTAGAGTTTTGCTTGGATTGTGACCAAATTTGGCCATAAACATCCTTGGGGGAAGGGGAACAGAACTTGTATAAATTTTGGCTCTGACCCCCTGGGGGCGGGAGGGGTGGGGCCCAATAGGGGATTTAGAGGTTAATATTAAAATTCCTTCAGAAAAGAAACAATGAACCTGTATTCAGAACATTACTTGGCATTACAAACCAGGTGAGTGATACAGGCCCTCTGGGCCTCTTGTTGTTGCTGTCGTCGTACCATTTCCCAGGACAATTAATATGATTGCCCACTATAGATGGAATTTCCTCTGTCTGAATAAAAAGGCGAAATTGTCACGTGTCTTGTCCCTTCTTCAGCATCAGGCATCTGGATTTTACTGGCTTAAATATGATGTTGTTGCGGTGATTGTCAGATCATCCATGAATCCCCCGCAAGGTGGTTATCTGATTTTGGTTCTACACAGCGGGCCTCTCGTCTCTCTTTTCCCTGCTTCGATTATCATGTTCATAGCCAAAATGAACAGCACTACAGATATTGAACAACCTGTCACTATTGTCTTCTTCAATTTCTGCCATGATGTTACACAATCCCCGACAGCAAACCGCAGATGAATTTCAAAATAGCTTTGGATGATTTCCGTCACCTTCTCTGGGAAGGTTCCAGGGCCCTCTCTATTAATTAGTGTGGATGGTGCCATACGCATTCGCCAGATCAAGCCATACTACTGTCAAGTCTCCACGGTTCACATTCGCTTCCCTGATCAGTTGACCTTAAACACATGTATGTTTCACACACCAAGACAAGAGGCCCAGAGGGCCTGTATCGCTCACCTGGTTTGTAATGCCAAGTAATGTTCTGAATACAGGTTCATTGTTTCTTTTCTGAAGGAATGTTAATATTAACCTCTAAGTCCCCTATTGGGCCCCACCCCTCCTGCCCCCAGGGGGTCAGAGCCAAAGTTCTGTTCTCCTTCCCCCAAGGATGTTTATGGCCAAATTTGGTCACAATCCAAGCAAAACTCTAGGACAAGTAGCGATTTATAGGATTTACCTTTATTTCCCCTATTGGGCCACACCCGTCCTGCCCCCGGGGGGCCAGAGCCAAAATTTATACAAGTTCTGTTCCCCTTCCCCCAAGGATGTTTGTGGCCAAATTTGGTTACATTCCATGCAGAAATCTATGACTAGTAGCGATTTAAAGGATTTACCTCTATTTCCTCTATTGGGCCCACCTCTCCTGCCCCCAGGGTGTCAGAGCAAAAATTTATACAAGTTCTGTTCCCCTTCCACCCAGGGTGTTTGTGGCCAAATTTGGTTACAATACGTGCAGAACTCTATGACTAGAAGTGATTTAAATGATTTACCTCTATTTCCCCTATTGGGCCCCGCCCCTCCTGCCAAAATTTACACCAGATCTGTTCCCCTTCCCCAAAGGATGTTTGTGGCCAAATTTAGTTACAATCCATGCAGAACTCTAGGACAAGTAGCGATTAATAGAATTTACCTCTATTTTCCCTATTGGACCCCGCCCCTCCTGCCCCCGAGGGACCAGAGGCAAAATTTATATAAGGTTCTGATCCCCTTCCCCCAAGGATGTTTGTGGCCAAATTTGGTTAAATTCCATTCAGAACTCTATGACTAGTAGCAATTTAAAAAATTTACCTCTATTTCCCCTATTGGGCCCCGCCCCTCCTGCCCCCGGGGGGTCAGAGCCAAAATTTATACAAGTTCTGTTTCGCTTCCAAAAAGGATGTTTGTGGCCAAATTTGGTTACAATTCATGTAGAACTCTATGACTAGTAGCGATTTATAGGATTTACCTCTATTTCCCCTATTGGGCCCCGCCCCTCCTGCCCCTGGGGGATCAGAGCCAAAATTTATACAAGTTCTGTTTCCCTTCCCCCAAGGATGTTTGTGGCTAATTTTGGTTACAATCCATGCAGAACTCTAGGACAAGTAGCGATTTAAAGAATTTACCTCTATTTCCCCTATTGGGCCCCGCCCCTCCTGCCCCTGGGGGATCAGAGCCAAAATTTATACAAGTTCTGTTCCCCTTCCCCCAAGGATGTTTGTGGCTAATTTTGGTTACAATCTATGCAGAACTCTATTACAAGTAGCGATTTAATGAATTTACCTCTATTTTCCCTATTGGGCCCCGCCCCTCCTGCCCCCAGGGGGTCAGAGCCAAAATTTATACAAGTTTTGTTCACACTACCCCCAGAATGTTTGTGGCTAATTTTGGTAACAATCCATGCAAAACTCTAGGACAAGTAGCGTCCTTCGGGCCAGGTGAGCTAAAACAAGAGGCCCAGAGGGCCTGTATCGCTCACCTGGTTTGTAATGCCAAGTAATATTCTGGATACAGGTTCATTGTTTATTTTCTGAAGAAATTTGAATATTTACCTCTAATTCCCCTATTGGGCCCCACCATTCCTGCCCCCTGGGGGTCAGAGCCAAAATTTATACAAGCTCTGTTCCCCTTCCCCCAAGGATGTTTGTGGCCAAATTTGGTTACAATCCATGCAGAACTCTATGACTAGTAGCGATTTATAGGATTTACTTTTATTTCCCCTATTGGGCCCCGCCCCTCCTGCCCCCGGGGGGTCAGAGCCAAAATTTATACAAGTTCTGTTCCCCTTCCCCAAGGATGCTTGTGGCCAAATTTGGTTACAATCCATGCAGAACTCTATGACTAGTAGCGATTTAAAGGATTTACCTTTATTTCCCCTATTGGGCCCCGCCCCTCCTGCCCCCTGGGGGTCAGAGCCAAATTTTATACAAGTTCTGTTCCCCTTCCCCAAAGGATGTTTGTGGCCAAATTTGGTTACAATCCATGAAGAACTCTATGACTAGTAGCGATTTATAGGATTTACCTCTATTTCCTATATTGGGCCCCGCCCCTCCTGCCCCCAGGGGGTCAGAGCCAAAATTTATACAAGTTCTGTTCCCCTTCTCCTAAGGATGTTTGTGGCCAAATTTGGTCACAATCCATGCAGAACTCTAGGACAAGTAGCGATTTATAGGATTTACCTTTATTTCCCCTATTGGGCCCCGCCCCTCCTGCCCCCGGGGGCTCAGAGCCAAAATTTATACAAGTTCTGTTCCCCTTCCCCCAAGGATGCTTGTGGCCAAATTTGGTTACAATCCATGCAGAACTCTATGACAAGTAGCGATTTATAGGATTTACCTTTATTTCCCCTATTGGGCCCCGCCCCTCCTGCCCCCAGGGGCTCAGAGCCAAAATTTATACAAGTTCTGTTCCCCTTCCCCCAAGGATCTTTGTGGCCAAATTTGGTCACAATCCATGCAGAACTCTATGACTAGTAGCGATTTAAAGGAAATGTTGACGGACAGACAGACGGACGGACGGACGGACGGACGACGGACGACGGACGCCGCGCCATGGCATAAGCTCACCGGCCCTTCGGGCCAGGTGAGCTAAAAACCGGGTACCTCACCTTTCTGTGCCGATGTATCCACATGTATCTTTAGAAGTCATGTATGTTGTCATTCGCCTGGCCAATGGAGAGAAGAAAATCTTTCTTTCCACACTCAGCAATGAGATCGTTCTGAACTGCCCTAACCCTTTGGAATTTTCCTTCTTTGGAGCAAAGCATCCCTCAGCATCTTGCCAGCACAATGGTATCATCCCCTTCCTCCAGACAACTCTTCAATGTCCAAAGTCTGTGTAGCAGCTTCGGAAATTTCTGATACACCTTGCAAGGGATGCAGTTAGGTCCTGGTGCTGATGCTGCCCTTGCCTTCTTCACGACTTCTGAAAGATCCTTCCATGTTGGTTCCCTTACATTCATTGGTCTTTCTGGAAGGTTTACTGGCTATATTCTCTCATTTGGCCCCAGGTATTCCTCCCTTCTCTCTTCTCCATGTGTTACCCTCAGGTGTTCCTCTACTTCTTCCTTCTTGCAATGCAGCCTTCCCAATTTCTTCCTTTTCAACATTGATGCAAATAACTTGTATGGATTAGCTATGAATGTTGCTCTTTTCTCGTCTTGCCTTTCGGATTCGTTTCATTTCCTTCAACTCCTTAAGTCGATCTCTTAGATGGTACCTGAGTTGACCAAGTCCTTCTCTCTCTTTCTCACTTAGAGAGGCAGAGATAAATATGTAGAACACTCCAAACTTTTGCTATGCCAAAAATACAACAAGTCACAGACACATACAATTTTGAAATACTTGAGAATGTCGTGGAATTTTGAAAGTAACAAAGAGGATTTGTTTTCACCACATCTATAAACGAATTGAGAAGATTTTTGAAATTTTAATCATTTATGATTTTTTTTTAATGGAGATATTTGTTTTCGACATTTTGGTCAATTTGACTTTGTTTGGCCCGTCCTACAGTCCCCTGATGGATAATTCACCCTTTTGTTTGGTTTTAGACGATATAGAAGGATTGTGCAAAATATTATTGGATTTGTTTCAGTAGTTTCGGAGAAGTTGAAAATGCAAATTGTTTACAGACACACGGTGAAGGAAGACAGACTACATGTGATTAGAATAGGTGTCTACAAAGTCTCATGTGACCTAAAAAAAAAAAAAAAACAACAAAAAATAATTAAATTTTTACAATGTCTTTAATTCATATTTTTATAAACAGACAATCAAAATGATTCAAAGCATTTCTTCAACTGGTCAAAATAATAATCCATATCCTCTGCCTTTCTAACTTATGGTTTACTTGATTCTTCTCTTTTCCAAGAAATTATTATTTACCACTATCCTTTCCATCCAATCCAAATAAGTTGCATTTACAGCACACATTAGTTCTAATGGCGTGAAAAACTACACTGTATGTCAAATAACTGTCAGCACCTTTATATTATTGGCTTCTTGTTATTGGCTTATCATAACATGATGGACACATATATAACGATTCCAAAGTGAAATTAGGTTTTCTTCAGCACATGTCATGTCTGCACAAAAAACAACAATTCTGTGATGACAAGTTGTATGGCAACAAGAAGAATGCATGGCAAGGGTAAGTAGAGAGTTGCTGATCAGTAGAGCGACAATTTTCAGTAGACAAGTGCTGATCAATAGAGCGACAATATTCAGTTGAGTGTTACAGTACAGTAGAGTGATACAGGTCAGTAAAGAGTTTGCTGGATATGCTCATAGCCAACACGTAACAAGTACTGGAAATTCCTGTCATCCTGAAGTAAACCAAGATCCTCACATCGTAGTAATAATTCAATTTGTGGTAGATATTCAGATAAATCTATACCTGAAAAACAAAAAATTTCACGTACAGAAAAAATATTCAGTTGAGGATATATTACCTTTGAACTTAACTAAAAACAGGAATTACACATAATTATCCATTTTACCTATACTGTTTTTTGTTCGTATGTTATTTTTATCTCAGTAAACTTGAGATATGTTTCCAGAATTTGGTAGTGGCAAATAAATCAATGTGCGTTAATGGCGTTACTTTTCCACTGATTGCAGCGTCAAGAAATTCAAAGATTCTTGATGTACTGAAAGATGGGTGAACTGCGGATCAGCATCCTTTAGTTTCAAAGCTACTGAATCCTATACCTGAAGTTAAAATTCAGCAGTGCATGGACATGATGTTCAGTTCCAAGCTTCTAGCTTTTTGAGAAAGATATAAATGCAAACCATCAGTTGGATGTTGACACCGTCGGTTGAAAAGTAACACCATAGTCTCACTCTCACGATTTTTGTCACAAGTCATCCTCGATATTCCAGGGGTTCCGATCACTTACGATCTCTACACCCCTGGACTATCTCATAGTGAAATTGAAGGCAGCTCAGCAGAAAACATTTGACCAATCACAGGCTAGCAAAAATTTCCTTCTAAGATTACAGAGAGAGCAACACCTAACATCAAAGCCACACAGTCACTCGCAGTGTACCGTTATACGGCTCTTTTGATGTACATCAAATGACTAAATTACCTGTTCTATTCTGTTGCCTCTAGTTTTACTATGAGATAGTACAGGGGTGTAGAGATCGTAAGTGATTGGAACCCCTGGAGTATCCAGGATGGTCACAAGTAGGACAAAAACAAAGACAATTTTTTTTCTCTATAAATGTGTCTCTCAGCATATTTTCTTAGATATATAAGTTTCAGTAACATTTATGTTGATATAAAACAGAACAAGTGTTATACCTGAAATATTCCAATTCCTTTATCTTTGATACAGATTACAAGATAAAGTTGGACATCAAAGTTTACTTATTCTTACCTTCATTATATGCCAGAGTGGCTACTTTGAAGAAGATGGTGTCCTTGATTGTCTCTAGAGGTTCTCCTGACTGGTCCACAGCCCAACTATACAACAAGCAGGGTCAATACATGATATAGAACCATACACTATTTACCAAGATGAAACTTAATCTAGTGCTAGTATATTTTAATTTGAGAAACTTGTATCTTACTTATCAGTAAACATGAATACTTCTACTGATATAGAGAACATTCAATACAGGAAACTGAATGTTAATTTTTTTCTTTTATTCATTTGAATGGTAATGAATTAATTTAGTTTATTGTAATTGGAGTCTCCGGACCATTTCATACACCACACAAATGTGGTGACTTATTACTAACATGCCAGTTTACACCATTTGTAATAATCAAACTTGCCATCTGCATCCTATCAAGACATGCTAAAGAAAAGTAAAGACTAATTAATGTCTTACCTGTTTCTCAGGATGGCCTTGGCCCAAATCTGATATCTCAGGGCTTCTACATCAATATTGGGGTCAGTCTGGAAAAAACACAGTTCAGTCATTAAACCTCCCAAATAGCAGAGTAACAATATTCAGAGGGAATCTATCAATCATCAGGATGTCTCCAAAGATGTGTTTGATAGGTATAATAAACAATCCTCACTCTCTCTATACTAAACCCAGTAATTTTATAACCATTTTTCGTTTAAGTGGGATCCACAGAGCATGTGATTGCCATCTTTATAGCAGTTATCAAGTCACACAGTATTTACTCACGCGGTCTATGTACTGTAGAAGGTCTAATGCTTTCTTAAAGTTCAGCTCTTGGTCCTCCACTCCCATATCACTGACATACAACTGGGTTAACAGCAGAAAACATTAGTGGTTAAGGATATAGCTAGAGTAATTCCTAAACTGTTGGCAAATAAATGAGACTTTAGTTGTAAACTAACTCACAAACTATACATTCTATATCAACATAACTTATTTTCATTGTTATACACAATATTCATTCATGTTTCGATCTCAGTTCACAAATCATAATATGAAAGATTTATAATGAGCATTAAGTAAAATTACATACTAGCACAGAAAAAAAATAACCAGCATGACATTTTCTTTTGCAAAATAAGACTTTCTCCAATATTAGTTAGACAGCAGATGTGGGTTAAAGTTACAATGTCATGGTGTAGGAAACCTGCCATTGTACCATTTACTACAAGGATACACTATATAAAAGATGAATAAATCACACTGGCTACAATTAATACTTTTACAAGTTATTTGTCAAACACTGACAGTACCGGGATAAAACTAATCCCAATACATATACAGTACTAGTGTAATTAAAGGTTTTGTGTGGTTGGCAGCAATAAAATACTTTGAATTAAGCTAGGTAATTAGCTATATGAGTCTGACTTATGAGGTTATAACATAAAATATCTAACCTCAATCAGTTGCTCCGGCGACAGGACTGCCATGTCCTCTGGGTCTAGGCCTCTCTCCTGTCATCAACAACATACAAAAATCATCAGCTGTCCAAATTAAACTACATTGTATAATATAAAAGAGGCCCGTAGGCCTTAACGGTCACCTAAGTTTGTTTAGAATGAAACAAAGACATATAAACACTACATACTGGCCCTTGAAGTCGGTCAGTGATTTTATAAATTTGACTTTTTAATCTATGAAGAGTATTTACTTCCATCAAACCCAAGAACTCAGAAGATTTTTTGAAATTTTAAGTCATTTTGACCCTGTTTGACCCCGCCCCTCTGGTCCCCCAGGGGGTCAGTGAGGACTGATATGGATGTTAAAATACTATATCTCGATCAGTCTAATAATTCTAATTAAGTTTGACTCATTTCCTATGAAAATTGATCAAATAATGTTCATAAATGTATTTTTCATATATAAACTAAAGTAAACTTTACTCCCTCTCTAGGGGGAACGTGAAACCTCAGGGTCATATTATTCACAATTTTCACAAAACACTTTAAGACCTTTCCATCTATAAAGAGTATTTGATTCTACCATTTCCAAAATTTAAGAAGAAGATTTTAGAAATTTTAGGCTATTTGCTCCTTTTGGCCCCGCCCCTCTGCCCCTAGGGGATCGGCCAGAAACAATATGGATATGATGTTCAAAATAAAATGCTATCTCAGGCTAATAATTCTAAACAAAATTAATGCATTTGCTATGAAAATTGATCAAATAATGCTTATAAATGTGTTTTCCCTATATAAACTATAGTAAACTTGACCCTCTCCCCAGGGGGGAACCAGAGACCCCAGGGTCATATAATTCACAATTTTCACAAAACCCCAAGACCTTTAATTTCCATCTATGAAAAGTATATGATTCTATCATTTTCAGAATTTCAGTAGAAGATTTTAGAACTTTTAGCCTATTTGCCCCTTTTGGCCCCGCCCCTCTGCCCCCAGGGGGTCGGCCAGGACTAATATGGATATGATGTTAAAATGCTATCTCAGGCTAATAATTCTAAACAAGAGGCCCATAGGGCCTGTATCGCTCACCTGGTTTTTTGTTAGTAATTATCACAAGAATCTGACAATTAGAAAAATAAGCAAAATTGACTCCCAAAGTTTAATTTTGAATCACAACCATACAATGATGCTATTGATACCATACAAATATGCTATCCAATACATAGGTTCAGAGACAAAGTAATTTATATGAAAATAGTAGCATAATTGACCTTTTTGACCTCGCATCTATTGCCGTTTAAGGCCCCGGGGGTCAGCCCTATCATTTGTACAATTCCAAATCCCAACCCTATAAGAATGCTACCATTGCATTATAAGTGCTCTTCCATTCTTAGTTGCAGAGAAGAAGTCGTTTATATGGAAATAGCTAAATTGACCCCTTTTGACCCCACCCTTCAGGCTCCTGGGGGGGTCAGCCCCATCATTTGCAAAATTTTGAATCCAAACCCTTTAAGGATGTAACCATTGCATTATGAGCGCAATCCCATGTTAAGTTGCAGAGAAAAAGTCATTTATATGGAAATTGACCATTTTTGACCCCGCCCCTCAGGCCCCCGGGGTTCAGCCCTATCATTTGCTCAATTTGGAATCCCCAGCCTACAAGGATGCTACCATTGCATTATGGGTGCTATACCATGCTTAGTTGCAGAGAAGAAGTCATTTATATGGAAATAGCCAAATTGACCCCTTTTGACCCCGCCCCTCAGGCCCCCGGGGGGTAAGCCCTATCATTTGCACAATTTTGAATCCCCACCCTATAAGGATGCTACCATTGCATTATGGGTGCTATACCATACTTAGTTTCAGAGAAGAAGTCGTTTATATGGAAATAGCCAAATTGGCCCCTTTTGACCCCGCCTCTCAGGCCCCCGGGGGGTCAGCCCCATTATTTGTACAATTTTGAATCCCCACCCTATTAGGATGATATCATTGCATTATGGGTGCTATCCCATGCTTGGTTTCAGAGAAAAGTCGTTTATATGGAAATAGCCAAATTGAGCCCTTTTGACCCCGCCCCTCAGCCCCCCCTGGGAGTCAGCCCCATCATTTGTACAATTTTGAATCCCCACCCTATAACAATACTACAATTGCATTATGAGTGCTATCTCATGCTTAGTTTCAGAGAAGAAGTCGTTTAAATGGAAATAGCCAAATTGACCCCATTTGACCCTGCCCCTCAGGCCCCCGGGGGGTCAGCCCCATCATTTGTACAATTTTGAATCCCCACCCTATAAGGATGCTACCATTGCATTATGGGTGCTATCCCATGCTTGGTTTCAGAGAAGAAGTCGTTTATATGGAAATAGCCAAATTAACCCCTTTTGGCCCCGCCCCTCAGGCCCCCGGGGGGTCAGCCCCATCATTTGTAAAATTTTCAGTAAGTAGCCCATAAGGATGCTACCAGTCAAATTTTGTTGAAATCCGACCAGCGGTTATGGAGAAGAAGTCGATTGTTGATGGACGCTGGACGCCACGGTATCCCATAAGCTCACCTCGGTCCTTCGGCCCAGGTGAGCAAATAATGCTCAAAAACATGTTTTCCCAATATAAACTATGGTAAACTTAACCCCATCCCCAGGGGGAAATGAGAGACCCCAGGGTCATATAATTCACAATTTTTGAAAAGGACCTTAAGTCTATCTATGAAGAGTATTTGATTCCACCATATCTGTGAGTGGAGAAGAATATTTTCGCAATTTTAGTCAATTTTACACCTTTTGGCCCCTCCCACAGTCCCCTGGGGGTTGGGGACCATATAATTCACAATTTTAATTGGTCTTATGCCTTAGAAGGTTTGTGCAAAATTTCATTGAAACTGCTTCAGGATTTTTGGAGAAGTCGAAAATGTAAATTGTTTATGGACGCATGACGGACAAAAGGCGATCGGAATAGGTCACTTGAGACTTCGTCTCAGGTGACCTAAAATAGTGATTGCTATGCTATGAAGAAAAACCAAAACATCTTAGGCCTGTAATTCATATTGATAATTGAAGATGATTATCCAAATAACTTACATGTAATACGTGGGCTGGTAACTGCTCCTGGTGGGTAATCAAGTCCAGTTCTTCATTTATACCTGAAAATTTTTAACATAATCATCTGTCTCACCTGAACTTTATGTTGCTATTTTTTTCATTCTTATTATGGTCTGGATGAGATTGGTTTCCAGAAATTGGAACTGGTAAATAAATGGATGTGTGATAATTGTGTAATTTTTCCACTGATCAACAGGAAGACATCATGTGAATTGCATTTCAGGTGTGAATATGAGACAGACTTTGACAAATAGATCTATTTAACAAGAGGCCCATGGGCCTTAACGGTCATCTGACTATTAGTACAATACAACATAGTTGCTTAAAGATTTTAGCCTATTTGACCTCTGTGACCTTGATTGAAGGTCAAGGTAATTCATTTGAACAAACTTGGTAGCCCTTCAACCCAGCATGCTACATGCTCAATATCAGTACCCTGGGCCTTCTGGTTCTTGAGAAGAAGTCATTTAAAGATTTAAGTCTATTTGCCGCCCGTGACCTTAAATGAAGATAAAGGTCATTCATTTGAATAAACTTGATAGCCCTTCATCCAAGCATGCTACATGCCCAATATCAGTACCCTTGGCCTTCTATTTCTTTAGAAGAAGTCATTTAAAGATTTTAGCCTATTTGACCCCTGTGACCTTGAATGAAGGTCAAGGTCATTCATTTGAACAAACTTGGTAGCCCTTCATCCCAGCATGCTACAGGCCCAATATCAGTACCATGTGCCTTCTCGGTCTTGAAAAGAAGTTGTTTAAAGATTTTAGCCTTTTTGACCCCCATGACCTTGAATGAAGATCAAGGCCATTCATTTGAACAAATTTGATAGCCCTTCATCCAAGCATGTCAAAGGCCCAATATCAGGTCTCTAGGCCTCTTAGTTATTCACAAGAAGTTGTTTAAAGGATTTTAGCCTATTTGACCCCTGTGACCTTATATGAAGGTCAAGGTCCTTCATTCGAACATACTTGGTAGCCCTTCATCCCAGCATGCTGTAGGCCCTATATGAGTATCCTGGGCCATTTAGTTCTTGAGAAGAAGTCATTTAAAGAATTTAGCCTATTTTACCCCTGTGACCTTGTATGAAGGTTAGGTCATTCATTTGAACAAACTTGGTAGCCCTTCATCCCAGCATCCTACGGGCCCAATATCAGTACCCTGGCCTTCTGGTTCTTGAGAAGAAGTCGTTAAAAGATTTTAGCCTATTTGACCCTCGTGACCTTGAATAAAGGTCAAGGTCATTCATTTGAACAAACTTGGTAGGCCTCCATCCCAGCAACCTACAGGCCAAATATTAGTACCCTGGGCCTTCTGGTTCTTAAGAAGAAGTAGTTTAAAGATTTTCGCCTTTTTGACCTCTGTGACCTTGAATGAAGGTTAAGGTCATTCATTTGAACAAATTTGGTAGCCCTTCATCCCAGCATGCTAGAGGCCTAATGTCAGGTCTCTAGGCCTCTTAGTTATTCACAAGAAGTTGTTTAAAGGATTTTAGCCTATTTGACCCCTGTGACATTGGATGAAGGTCAAGGTCATTTATATGAACAAAATTAATAGCCCTTCATCCCAGTATGCTACATACCCAATATCAGTACCCTGAGCCTTTTGGTTCTTGAGAAGAAGTCGTTTAAATTTTTTAGCTTTTTTGACCCCTGTGACCTTGAATGAAGGTCAAGATCATTCATTTGAACAAACTTGGTAGCCCTTCATCCCAGCATGTCACAGGCCCAATATCAGTACCCTGGGCCTTCTGGTTCTTGAGAAGAAGTTGTTTAAAGATTTTAGCCTATTTGACCCTCGTGACCTTGAATGAAGGTCAAGGTCATTTATTTGAACAAACTTGGTAGCCCTTCATCCCAGCATGCCAGAGGCCTAATATCAGGTCTCGAGGCCTCATAGTTATTCACAAGAAGTAGTTTAAAGGATTTTAGCCTATTTGACCCCTGTGACCTTGAATGAAGGTTAAGGTCATTAATTTGATCAAACTTGGTAGCCTTTCATCCCAGCATCCTACAGGCCAAATATCAGTACCCTGGGCCTTCTGGTTTTTGAGAAGAAGTCGTTTAAAGATTTTAGCCTATTTGACGCTCGTGACCTTGAATGAAGATCAAGGTCATTTATTTGAATAAACTTGGTAGCCTTTCATCCCAGCATACCAGAGGCCTAATATCAGGTCTCTAGGCCTCATAGTTATTCACAAGAAGTTGTTTAAAGGATTTTAGCCTATTTGACCTCTGTGACCTTGAATGAAGGTCAAGGTCATTTATTTGAACAAACTCGGTAGCCCTTTATCCCAGCATCCTACAGGCCAAATATCAGTACCCTGGGCCTTCTGGTTCTTGAGAAGAAGTCGTTTAAATATTTTCGCCTTTTTGACCCCTGTGACCTTGAATGAAGGTCAAGGTCATTCATTTGAACAAACTTGGTAGGCCTCCATCCCAGCAACCTACAGGCCAAATATGAGTACCCTGGGCCTTGCGGTTATTGAAGGCCAGATGGCCTAAAAAGCATAATATTAAAGTTATTGTTCAGCATCCTTATGTTTCACAGCCTCTATGATGAGGTGCTGATCATTTTACAGCCTTTGTGATGAGGTACTGATCACTTCACAGCCACTGTGATGAGGTGCTGATCATTTCAGTGCCTCTGGGATGTAGTGCTGATCATTTCATAGCCCTTGTGATGAGGTGCTGATCATTTCACGGCCTCTGTGATGAGGTACTGATCATTTCATAGTCTTAGTGATGAGGTGCTGATCATTTCACAGCCTCTGTGATGAGGTACTGATCATTTCACAGCCTCTGTGATGAGGTACTGATCATTTCCCAGCCCCTGTGATAATGTACTGATCATTTCACAGCCTCTGTGATGAGGTGCTGATCATTTCACAGCCTCTGTGATGAGGTGCTGATCATTTCACAGCCTTTGTGATGAGGTACTGATCATTTCACAGCCTCTGTGATGAGTTACTGATCATTTCACAGCCTCTAGGATGTGGTGCTGATCATTTCACAGCCATTGTGATGAGGTACTGATCATTTCACAACCTCTGTGATGAGGTACTGATCATTTCACAGCCATTGTGATGATACTGATCATTTCACAACCTCTGTGATGAGATGCTGATCATTTCACATCCTCTGTGATGAGGTGCTGATCATTTCAGAGCCTCTGTGATGAAGTACTGATCATTTCACAGCCTCTGGGATGTGGTGCTGATCATTTCACAGCCCCTGTGATGAGGTGCTGAATATTTCACAGCTCCTGTGATGAGGTGCTGATTATTTCACAGCCTCTGTGATGAGCTACTGATCATTTCACAGCCATTGCGATGAGTTGCTGATCATTTTACAGCCTTTATGATGAGGTACTGATCATATCACAGCCTCTGGGATGTGGTGCTGATCATTTCACAGCCGATGAGGTACTGATCATTTCACAGCCTCCGGGATGTGGTGCTGATCATTTCACAGCCTCTGGGATGTGGTGCTGATCATTTCACAGCCTCTGGGATGTGGTGCTGATCATTTCACAGCCTTTGTGATGAGGTGCTGATCATTTTAAAGCCTCTGTGATGAGGTGCTGATCATTTCACAGCCCCTGTGATGAGCTACTGATTATTTCAAAGCCTCTGTGATGAGGTACTGATTATTTCACAGCCTCTGTGATGAGTTGATGATCATTTCACAGCCTCTGTGATGAGGTGCTGATCATTTCACAGCCTCTGTGATGAGGTACTGATCATTTCACAGCCTCTGTGATGAGGTGCTGATCATTTCACAGCCTCTGCGATGAAGTACTGATCATTTCACAGCCTCTGGGATGTGGTGCTGATCATTTCACAGCCCCTTTGATGAGGTGCTGATCATTTTACAGCCTCTGTGATGAGGTGCTGATCATTTCATAGCCCCAGTGAAGAGGTGCTGATTATTTCACAGCCTCTGTGATGAGGTGCTGATCATTTATTTCACAGCCCTTGTGATGAGGTGCTGATCATTTCACAGCCTCTGTGATGAGGTGCTGATCATTTCATAGCCCCCGTGATGAGGTGCTGATTATTTCACAGCCTCTGTGATGAGGTGCTGATAATTTATTTCACAGCCCTTGTGATGAGGTGCTGATCATTTCACAGCCTCTGTGATGAGGTGCTGATCATTTAACAGCCCCTGTGATGAGGTGCTGATTATTCCACAGCCTCTGTGATGAGCTACTGATCATTTCATAGCCATTGCGATGAGTTGCTGATCATTTTACAGCCTTTATGATGAGGTGCTGATCATTTCACAGCCTCTGTGATGAGGTGCTGATCATTTCACAGCCCTTGTGATGAGGTGCTGATTATTCCACAGCCTCTGTGATGAGCTACTGATCATTTCATAGCCATTGCGATGAGTTGCTGATCATTTCACAGCCTTTGTGATGAGGTGCTGATCATTTCACAGCCCTTGTGATGAGGTGCTGATCATTTCACAGCCTCTTTGATGAGCTACTGATCATTTCATAGCCATTGCGATGAGTTGATGATTATTTCACAGCCTCTGTGATGAGGTACTGATCATTTCATAGCCATTGCGATGAATTGATGATCATTTCACAGCCTCTGTGATGAAGTGCTGATCATTTCACAGCCCCTGTGATGAGCTACTGATCATTTCACAGCCATTGTGATGACGTGCTGATCATTTCACAGCCTCTGTGATGAGGTGCTGATCATTTCACAGCCTCTGTGATGAAGTGCTGATCTAATATGAGTACTGTGAAATCATTAATTTTCGTGGGGGTTTAATTTTCGTGGATTTCGTTTTTTGACCAAAGTCAACGAATTTACATCCCCACGAAAATATATATACCTATACCAATGTCATGTAAGTTCATGCGTTCATACATTGTAGGATGATTAGTACCTCACTACATGTACATAAAATCTATTTCGGGGAAATATTGTTCAAACAAAGATAGTTTTCAGAATTTCATAGACTTCATCAACATGTACCAACAAATAATTGATTGAGTATATCATGAATCTATAAATGTGACACGATAATTGTTTGTTGGACACATCTGTAAAAACACTGGCTGAGTACCGACTCTAGCTTGTGATTGTAACTGTGTTGTGTGGTAGAGCTTAGTTCCGGTTGAGCGATCACACAGTACAGGTGACAGTGTCGACTGTGTATTTTTAACAGTGATGTGTAAATAAGGTCTCCTCCACGAATTTAAGTGCCAACGAAATTGTAAAATTTTAGAATCGACGAAAATTGAGCCCAACGAAAATAAATGATTTCACAGTACAATCCTATTTTAGTGTAAAATGCCTGGTGCCAAAGCGCTAAGATATGATTACCACTTAAAATACACATCCATGCAAATTTGCAGTAAATTGACCAAACCAGCACTCCATTGAGGTTTTGACATACTGCATAACATTAAAAGAATGTACAGGATAATGCATCACTTTATCCTTACCAGTGATATTGATGTCCTCCTCATTGTCGTCTGAAGCCAGACCAGCTAGTTTACTGAGACTCAGCAATGTCTACAAAATTACAAAAGATCACTGTTTTACTGCAGGTTTTACTAGCTTGACACAATCCTGCAAAAATCATTTTAATTGCAACCAATACATTCAAAACTGTGTTAGAGTTTCACATACCTTTTTCTTTGATAAGGAGTTGGTTTCCATCCGTGAAAGCTCAAGCAAAGATTCATGAGCCTGGAATACAAAATAGGAGGATTATTTTTGTGACCATTTACAGCATTCAAACAAGATAGTGTAAGGTTCATAGGTGAAGAGGGATAAGAGCAAGTAGCCAAACAAAGCTTGCCAGTATGGAGTCAGTAAGAACCTTTGATGGAGCAATCAAAAAGAGTGAGGCACTAAACTGTAAGAAAGAGACAGGTGCATTTAGTGTAATTAAAATCAGCTGCTTTTCAATTTTTGTCAGAATAACGAGATTTTATTAAATGAAATATGTCTAATGCTCTGTTTCCATAATCAAATCTATATAACTCGTTTAACACTGGTGGCCATCTTATTGGATACAAACGTGAACATAAATATGGAGATCAGTGGCCACCATCCAGAGCACGTCTTGAGTGTGTATACCTACCTGTGTGTAATTATTGGTCTGTAGTTGATGTAACCAGCTCAGATACTTTATGTCCTTGCTTTGTAAGAATTGTCCCAGTTCCTGGTGTCTATGAGCAGGCAGAGATAGAAGCTTCCCTAGTTTCCCTGTATAAATATTATGAATAGGAATAGATAACTGTTGTCTCAAAACATGTGATAGTATCGGTATTGACAAAAAATGCTTTTTAAAATACACTGTGTAATTTGAACCCCTTCAGGGATTCATGGTGTCCTCTTGGATTTCTTGGGAGGGGGGATCAAACCTGAAACTTACTATAACCAACTTACGTTCTGAAATCAAGTAAGTATTGAAATTACATAATTATGAAGAAATCTATGCACCAGAAGTATTAAACAGTGGTTAAATATGTCTGTTTCACGAAATTTTGGCATTTCAAGCTAGCCTGTTTGTTTACCATGCCTACACAAAATGGCAGACCGTGCTTTCGATTGCTCCTTTCGTTTGATGGCAAATGGGAATTACCGACAAGAGCACACAATAAAATGCTTACAAAAGATAAGATTCCTGTTGTTTGGGAACCATTATCATAAATATACAGTAAGTATTCATAAAACCTGTATAGACATCGCTAAAATGTTGTTGCCAGTAAGTCTTCATCCATACTCGTGTGTGGGGCATTCAAATGATACGTTTTATTTTGAACATGGCGTTCTCGCTGTTTCTATGTGTAAACACTTGGCAAAGATGTCCTAAGTTGTCCAATGTAATAAATTTAGTGCTTATACAAGCTGATAGGATATTTGTTACGCATCAGATTGATGTGAAACAGTATTTTTTTAGCGTCTGCAAAGACAAATCGTCACAATCTGGCACAAAAATTGTATGAAATTAGTTTATTTTTTCAGCAAAAAACGTGGGAACGCCCTTATTAGAGGAGGCGCTCTTAATAGGGAAAATACGGTAAGTCTCAAAAAGACTAGTTTTCACTGAGTAGATTGAGGTAAAATCTTTTGACACAAATACTAGATAAGAGTAGCATGCTGGTGAGTACAGAGTAGTTTTCTTTCTATCACTTCCATTTTTACATACTTCTAGATAAAACAGCCCCCAGAGATTTAGCAAGAGACATGTGATATAACAAACAGGAAAAGCTTACCTTCTTTCATATACCAAGCATATAAGATATCAGCAAACCCCTGTGAATAGACAGGATGGATTCATCAAAGAATGTAAACAAATATCGGGGCAGTTTTTATATCGGCATAACTACTGAGAATATCCTTCATATGATCATGTGTTCAATCAGTCCATCTTTCCCTGAAGAGGTAACATCTTTGGCTTGATATATAAAGCAAATTTCTGCTATAAATACTGTAAGGCCATTAGTTTTCGTGGGGATATTCATGAGGGTACCTGATTAAGGCTGCGAAAATTAAATTTGTGAAAATATGATAAATGGTTAATTATATGTACACATCATGAAAAAGCAAAAACTTAATTTCTTTTTACCATAAGAAAAAAATCAAAATAATTTTCTTGAATCCAGCTTAATTTGCAAAAATTTACATTCACAAAATAATGCAGTGTGCAGTGCATTAAATCTTACTCTGACCTTAAACTTTCGTTTAGTATGTCACTGTGTCTCCATAAAGAAGATGTTTTTACTCTAAGATACCGCAGAGATATTTGTTAATAAACATCGTAAATCTTACCTTGTCTGAAAACTGAGTCAGGTATCGCTCTATTCGATCAGCATTATCTATCTGTTCACACAACTGAATGAGGATATCAAAATCATAGTACTTCTCAGCCAGTGATGCAGCAAGCTCCATGTGATCTTTCTCCACTGAAAATCACCAAAACAATTGTATATACATATATTAGAGACAAATGCACAGTGTCAGAATAACATTTATATATATATATAGGCATAGGATGTATTTTTATGACACATATACATACAGTACATGTTTTACCTATCTTATATTCTTCAGTAATTCATAGAAGGAAAAGACTAAAATGGTTTTTTTACTAACCAAAGAACATTTCCATCTACATTTCTTCAAATTTTTATAATAATATTTTCATTGTTCCTATGTTCCTATGAAGAATGCAGCATTCAAATAGGATATTGTTTATCTTCCATATCTCATTGAAAAAAATAAGGAGAATAGTACAAAGAGCAACTTTATTGTGGCATCACAAGAGAGATAGTGGCGTTGCATATTTATTTGTGAAAAAATGTCCCTTTAAAACGCAATCAATGGTAAACTAGTATGAAAAATTAATTTAATATTAGTATTGATGTCAGTATTTTTTAATTTCATGAGGTTATGAAAAAAAAATATTCACAAACTTGTGAGCAAATAGTTTGCAAGCAATTTTTTTCTTGAAACTGATCAACAAACAATGTTTTTGGAAAAATGAACATTTTCTCATGTCCAGACCTTTAAAGTTTACTTATAAAGGTATATTGTTTCTGATAAAGACTTACTTAGCGGGGTGATAAGCTGCTGTCGACAGAGCTGGTACTTCCTGTCCAATTCTCGGTAGTGACCCATCCGATCTGGTTGTTGGAGTAAAGACTCCAGTTGAGTACTGAAGCCTTCTAGAATTATATCGGCGAGTTGAGCCAACTGTTGGCAGAACAGTGACATTGTGTCTGTATCTGTCACTTCTGGCATGGTACTGTCCAAGGTCACTGCATACTGTCAAATACAGGTCAAAGGTTATACCTCAAACAGCACCTCTATCAAAATACTTCACTGTTTATAGTACTGTACAAACACAAGTGCAGCTCGGCAAGAGAATTATAAATAAAGTAATATACTAACCTGTCTTAAGAGGATATTACGAGTGCCTTTGTCCCCTTCTTGAGACGTCCATGGTAGGAACTCGAGCTGTACAAATGCTGAAGGCTCTAGATCTTCCCGGTAAACTGATATTTTGGCATGTCTGTGCTGTAGGGCTTTGTGAAGCATTGCCTGTAGGTAAAATCAGATATTTTTAACAGAGTACAGGACCAAGTTCAAGTTTCAAGGCAATCGAAAGTCCACTAATCTACTAATCTTGTTTATTGAATTTTTCGTTTCATCACACCTCACCTCCATAACAGCATTAACACCAGCTACCACAGCCAGTATCTCGGGGGTAGTCACATCAGCCGCCAGAACTTCCTCCTCATACTCCAGGAGGGCAGTCAGGATTTCATGCGTCTTGGAAACCTTGTTATAAACACATCATACATTGAAACTAAAAACGTGTGTCTTGGAAACCTTGTTATAAACACATCATACATTAAAACTAAAAACAAAGTGTTCTTAAACGAGCAAGTAATAGTTTAGAAGAAAATTGCTTATCATGGCAGTGGTCAGTACCTGGCAACTGTTCCACATTATATTCAAACTTGAGACCTAGAGGTGGAGGGTTTGTAGTAATATGTCTGGACATCTTAACCAGTCGGTTCCTGCGACTCCTTATTTAATAATCACAGAAACATTGTAATTGCAAAAGAGGAATAGATAAAAAAAAACCAACTATGATGTCATAATAGATGTAACAGAATAGAATAACAGAATATATTCATACTTTTAACATAATCTATAACATTGTCAGTTTACATTAACAAGGCTTCAAACCTCTCGGTAGAACACATCTTGTGGAGATAGCCCCTGTGTTGTGGAGTTAGCATCGCGTTTCTCCAGTACCTTCTTGATAGCTGCATCAATCACTCCTGTGTATCTATCAGCAGGAAATGGTAAAAAAGCTTTACAATAAATGTCACAATGTAAATAACCTAAAAAATATCTCAGTTTCACGACGCAGACTCAATTGACAGAAAATTCATGACAAATATTATTACAGTATAATTAAAGACTTTGACAGCAGCGTGCGGATATGTTAGGTAAAATCACATATCAATATCTTATAGTTGAATGGAAATCAGAATCCAATTCTCTGATTGCAAAAGATTGACATCCTATTAATTTACATACTCAGAGTGCAGTTGTCGAAGGGCCATCGCAGCTGTCACCTTCTCAGCATGTTCACAGAGAACATCATGGGTCAACATTTGATGGTCTCGAGATGTCACAGTACTAAGCTGTATAAAATAAAGAAGCGTTTTAACAAGTATGAGTTGGTGAAAAAAAGTCAACATTTAGAGATGAAATAAATCCAGAGTTCCTGGAGGACAATCTACTTGTGGCAGTTATACCTTAGGCAAAAGCCCAACATGCAACCACCATATTAAGTGCTGGGGGTTAAAAGCCAGACTGGACACTATCAAAGTAATCTGAGTTTATGTTATATTACAATTTCATTATATACAATTAAGTGCATTAAAATCCAATAAGACATCTGCTTGGTCTTACCCTTTTCCACAGGCCTACTTTCTTTAGGAAACTGATAATGTAGTCATGAGCTCTAAGCTTATCCGACAGCTGATTCAGAATAATCAGGGATGTTGTGCTGCTACAGGGGTCTACAAAGTAACAAGAGCTGTTTGAGAACAGCAAAGCTTGCCTCTGGATTTTTGTTGATTTCATTCAGATTCCTTGTAAATTACCAGTATTATAAAATATAGCAGTGTCGTTACATACCTTAACTTTTCAGGCCATTGGGCCTCTTGAAATTCTCAAAATTCAGCATTTTC
This sequence comes from Argopecten irradians, assembly GCF_041381155.1. Lineage (NCBI taxonomy): Eukaryota > Metazoa > Mollusca > Bivalvia > Pectinida > Pectinidae > Argopecten > Argopecten irradians. The sequence goes on from NC_091136.1 coordinate 55,952,010, forward strand.
GAACTTTAAATGATTGTCCATACCCATCACAAACAATTATAATCCAAAATCATTATAGAAATCAATGTCAGTTGTGACAGATAACAGTATTACAACACTTGCACAAAAACCTTATAGATACCTACCTTGTCTGGACTCCGCCCACCTGGGATCAGAGGCAGGGTAATCATCAATCAAGTCAAGACTTACTGCCACCACAACCTCGTTCATATCTGTGTTGGTATTATCAGACAAGGGGAATAACTCATCCACTCCGGCCTGTGCAAGGTCCTGTTTATCAGATTTTATAATTATTTAGCAATTAGAAATTTCTTAACAGAAATATATATAACAATAAATAAGTATTTCTTTAAAAAACTAAAACTAGAAATATGTCTGTTAGACATTTAGTACTCGCTAAATACTTCCTAACCATAATTTCCGCTATGAAATCATCCTCTGAAACAGGTGTACGTTGCACTTTCGCTCATTATCCTTGGGACTATTGCAAGGAGATGGTTTACGCCCTTTGTGCATTGTAATAAATACTTTCCTTTACTTCATCAGAACTTTAAATGTGAAATTACTTTGAAGTTCTTTGTAACATAAAAGTGTGTTTATTATCATGTTGATATTGATACGATACACTTGTTTCGCTTTTCAAAATAGTCGTCCGCTAGAACACCATCCAGTCTCTGTGCACATAGTGACTTACCTGTGTCATGCTTGAACGCCTTTCTGGGGTACATAATATCTAGATCTCAGATACTCAGACTGATATTTTATAATGTGTTTATTATTCTGTTTCTCTTACGCAAAGTTGTGTAATTTTATAATTATTGATTAGAACTGCAGCAAATGCGGTCTATGGTCACAGGGTTTAGAAAGGGATAGTGCAACGTACACCTAGGAACTAGGATGATGTGAAATAAATTAAATATGTGGCCGGTACTAAAAGTTATCCATTTCGTCACTTTCTTTTATTGACTATATAAACATGAATTGCATTGTATTGTTCCAGAAGTTTCCAAAGTCGATCAGATGCTTAGAATATCGTGACCGATGCAAGAGTTTGTATGATACGCTGCTTGAAGTTTACACAAAACAAATGCATTAAGCACTGAGTAATGTCATTGTAGTTGTTAATTTATAGTAGATTATCGCTGACAAGTATATCTTAATATATGTTTTTTAAATCATGGCGAAATCTATTAAACGCTATTTGACACTGACTTCCGGTATCGCGTGCGCAGTTGGAATCTGCGCATAGGGGATGTACACTGACTTTACACCCGACAGGAAACTAATAGTACGAGTACACTCACTCAAACAAAAAACAAAAACAGGCATTATATACAACAAGTTAAAATTGGCCAGAAGGGGTTTCAAACCTGGACTAGTCAGATTTTCTATTGATTAATTTATCTGGTTACAATTGATCTGATCAGATCAGTTACAACTGTACATTATACTCATCACTTGTGTAAATATCTTTACAATATATATAAAGACTAGGAAAGTTTACATTATTTTTTAATGTTTCAGTACCCAGTTGAAAAATTGACTGGAATGCACTTCCTTTTAAAAAATTGACAATTGTTCCTTTGCTAACAGGAGAATTGCCTAAAGAGAAACTTACCATATCACCCCTCATGGCAGAAAGGAAAGCTGACTTTAGACGTGATGTTTTGTCCTTGCTCAGACTTAGCTCATGAATCTGAGAGGAACTTGCAGCTAAGGCAGACTGAAACCAAATTGCAAAGAGTTGAGGACGTTCTGAACAGTGATCGAATGTGCCGTTCGCACAGGCCTCCTCGGGTCAATAAGTGCATTCGAAACTGCACATGAAAACATTTATGTGACTAAGATTATGAAGAGTATTTTAAGAGTAGTAACTATTTGTTATTCGCCTAACATCATATCATCTTTTAACATTAAAATCAGGATATTATAGTTGATAAGCGGCGTATTTGTCCAGATTGTACATAGTTCGGTATACCGAAAGCTTGATACCAGGTGAAAATCAAAGTTTATACAGAAGGTGTAGGACCTAGCTTTGACAAACTAGAAAAAAATGATATTGTCAGATTTTTTAATTTGGCCAGGCTAATATAACGTGAAACTATATGTATCTTTTGTGAAGCAAATTACATAACTCATACAAACGGACTGATATATGCTGATATGTTCTTCTACTGAATAAAACAGGATTTCATACCAAGTGATTAAAACATTTTTTTGTTATCTCCATTAAACTGTGAGCATTTGACACTTAATATACATGTATGTGTTTTAAAGAAGATGCATAATTAAATCAAGATATTCCAATTTTGCCGAGTAATCCTCTAGTATAAAATCAGCTACAGATACAGAAATATTTTCATCTTTCCATTGCCCCACTCCTGTTTTTTGTTCAATTTGTACAAGTATATTTCATGAATATTGCACATGTAGTGAATATGATCTTCAATAAACACTTACATGTTCGGGAAACAAGACTTTATTTACTGTATACATGTGTAATAAGACATAACTACTGTGTTTATATGATGCATGTATTTCCTGTTTTGAGAAAATCGTGAAAGTACTCTGTTTCAGTTGATCAAATACTATCTTACTAACACATTTAAGCTAGTGTCAACAACAGTATTATATCTGTGATAATATAGAAACTAGACATGTATATGTAAGCATAGAGAAGACTAATTATTTCCCTATCAAATCAGCTGAACGTAGATCAAGGATTCAGAATAAGAGATTTTTTCTTACACTTACACTTACAGTACAGGTAATCTTGTGGATCTCAAAATCTGTTTTAGTTTGATTTGGATAATCTATATATATCTAGTGTATTAGATATGCAGATATCTCCTCAAAAAAGCATATGAAGACATACAGTTGTGTATGATGACATCAATTTTATTGACATTTTTGTGATTGAGTTGAAGTTATCAACTTCCATCGATGTCACGAAGACACATTTCAAGGCTACAATTTTGGTGCCAAATTCAAATTAATGCTTGAACATCTGCCACAAATGACTATTGAAGCTAAGATATCTTAGATGGAAAGATAGATTTTGATAAAATATTTTCCCGTTAAAACAACCTAAATCATGGATTGTCAAATGGTCAATGAAGTGGAATCTTTACATGGAATTTTCCAAAATTATTTTTCAGATACGTATTATATCCAGGCTAAATGATGGCTTATTTGTGCCATTTCTTAGCTTCGTAGAGCATCAAATTGGTGGCATCGTGACATAAAATTAACAGTTACAGTTATTGTAAAACAATTTAAATTATCAGACTATTACACTTTATGATTTTAATATATAAGATGTACTTTAAAAAAATATTACTGCACAAATTTGGTCTAATTACATATAATTGTGAAAAAAAAAGAGTAATTTTTAGGGGGTAAGGGTATAGAAAGGCTAATTCATAAATTCTGCAGTCAATTTTTTTCATATTCTATCATTGTAACTCAAACTGTCTAATTAAGTGGACTGGAAAAAAATAAAGAAAATTAAACGACAATTTTTAGTATTCAAGTTGAAATTCAAATGTAAAAATTAGCCTTTTTTTAGGCCTCATTTATAGGCATTCTCGTAAAAATCACAATTATGATATTTTTAAGGGTGGAAATGACATTGAGGTCATTGACAGCCATATAACCTTGCATATCAAAGATAAAAAATATTGTTGTTTATAATATTTCAGTCAATTACCATGTTTTGAACATATATGTGTAAAATTGTATTTTGTTTGTACTGTAAAGTAGAATTACTGAAAGTACAATATTTCCAAAACCACTCGGACAAATTTAAAATAAAAGCCTTAATAAACAGTGTATCAACCAATCCTTCAGTGAGCAAATTTTAAAGAAAATTAAACGAGGGGAATTGTTTTAGGCCTAACTGTATCGAACCATCTTAAGCTTGGAGATGTAAACCAAATACAGAAAAATCAATTATATACAAAGCTAAGATAGACTAAAATTAAAACCAAAACAAAATACAATATGAAGTCAAAGAGCTTGACAGCAGAGAATCTGCTATACACTACAAAGGATTGTAGTAAGAAAAATTATAAACTACAGAGTTTCATAGTTAAGAGAGAAAAATAAGAGTAATTACTAAGACATCAAATAATATCATGAAGTTAAACAGCTTACATAGCTTAAAATCTAATAGCAAGGAATCAAACATTTCTTTGTAAAATTACCATGTCAGCATTGGAAATACTTGGATAGTCCATTGTTGTATCAGCAAGTAAACTGGAAAAGAGAATTTTTTTCAAGTAATTATCAAATTTCCTTTGGCTACATGATCTTGTATGTCTGGTTATGTAACTGTATTTAAAGTGCCTTACAGCCTATGACATAAAGGAATAGATAGATATCTGTACATTTTTTTTCCAGAAGGAATGAACCTCACTGTGGTAAAATGGTACTTCCCTGTTATATGTAACATAATTATCATTACTATATCATGATTCTAAAAGCTCATGTCAAGAATGACACATACCTGACATTCTGTTTGTTGTTAGAAGAAAAACAGAACATTCCCACGCTGCTTGAGAAAAACACTCCAGCTCCATCACTATTTCCTTTATAAGGAGTACATAGAAGTACATGTATTTGTTTACACAAGAGTTCAATATTAACTTTAACTGTTTTATTCACTGTGACTATGCTTTCACTGCGGATTAAAGATTTTGTTTTATTTCTGTGATATTATTAGAAGTTATTTATAAATATACACATGTTTACCCAGTTGCAAGAATAGCACTTCATTGCAAATGTTTGATCTTCTATACTATACTGCAATCAAATTTTTGATTTCAAATTGAAAGTGGTGTTTATAAAATCTATATATTTTCCAGAATTAAGTCAATAAATCTGACTTACCAGCACCAATAATCATTCCGCCTGGCGAATGAAACTCTGTAACTTCTGAAGACTCTCCTAAAACAGTCAAATAATTCAATGATACAAAAAGTCAGAATATTCTACCAAAGTCCTTCTCTGAAATCAAAATGCACATGTACTGGGTAAATTTTCAATTGTAAGATTTTAAGTCATACCTGATTTTAACAGAACTCGTTCATCATCATATACATAGGAAACACCAGAACTAGGATCAGGCACCAGCAGTTTCAGGTTTTGTAACTTTAACTCCATTTCCTCCTAAAACAAAGAGGTATAACCACCAAATATCAAACCCATGCCTTCTAAGTCGGAACATGGTATGGTGTAATTATATCATTACCTTTTATGGAATAAACATTCTGAGTATAGCTGAAGCAATTTATCTGCCCCAGATCCTCTGTAGCTACAAGTTGTGCTGTAGAAGTCAACAAAGAAAAGAAACCACTCGAGTCCAGACAATAATTGTCTAAAACTACTAATGTTGACCTTTACCTTAACCTGACAATCATGAAACTCACATGTATCCTTGATTTTTCAATTCTCTAAAAATATATGCAACATGGCGGAAGTTGATAAAGAAATGATTTCGGTACAGTACTCAGATATCCTTTACTGACAAAATAAAACAAGTGTTGGTATCGGCCATGACCTATCAACTAATGTCGTGGCTCAGTGGCTACCGTGATAGGTGAGCGAGCCGATACAGCAATTAGACAATTGAAGTATGTAAACTCGACTATGATTGGTTGGGATAGCTCCGTGGGTGCGGCTACAATATGAAGGACAATCTCTCACAAGAGAGTAAACTCAGAAAATAGCAACAACATACAACACTGCCGCATCTTTTTAATCGGTATTATCAAACATATCACCTCTATATAAGTCTCACTCGCAACAGTCTTTTCCATAGTAAATAAATTTACACATACCCAAATTTCTCCAACAGATTAGGACGAAATGAATCTTTAGATTTCTATGATAGCAGTTGTAACTGCTTTATTCAGTAAAGTCCTACCATGGGCTTTTCTGTAATCCGTGTCTCATGAGTCGAAATACATATTCCACTACATTAAATCCGGAGACTAATATTCATAAAACAAACTAAAGCCTGGCAACAACAACGTAGCTCTGAACGAGGGACAGAAGTTGTCTTCAGAGGTACTATACCTTCCCATTGACCATATAGTGTTGCAACCCATCCAGCGGTGAAAATATACAATTCTAAATTATGTTTCGACACGTTTCACTTGCCCGTCATGATGCTTCTCATTACTTTACTATATTTGGAATAACCTACATTGTACAATTTTTTACTACGAAAGATGATCTCATAGACTTTTAACTCGAATTTGAAAAATCAGTCTGGGTAAATTCCAAATGATACTGGTATTTATTAAGTTTCACGATGTTTATCCTGAGTTTGTTGACTTTTTAAACTTCAAAACTTTTTACTTGTTGATTATTTTGTTTCATCATGGTTTTCCGTAAATAAAATTGGCAATGTATTTGCCTTGGATTTTGCCACTTATAGTTGACAGAACATTATAATCCGCAGATTTTTACCATATTTTTGCGTGTACAGTGCACACTTTTTTTCATAAATTATCAAGTGAAAAGTTGGGGTGCGCACTATACGCAAGTACAGGCCCTGGGTCATAATGACTGACCGGCAGGTCCAAGCTAAAGAGTGCAGTAGCCTAACATTTTGTGCATATTGAGAGTTATGATTAAATACTTGATACTTCAAGTCAATATTCAATGCATATATTCAATATAAAATAAAAAGCTCACTTGAAATTTATATCTTTAATTTCTTGAAAGTCTGTTTTGGGAGCACATATGTTCATGACCGGACACATGTTACGATCGTGAATCTTCACTAAGGTATCTCCAAATCTAAATGGCTAAATGAATACTGTCTGGAGCTTGAAATAATTATAATAATGTATAAGTGTGTAATTAATTCGTCACATTATACTGATTACCTTATAAATATGTTTTGCCAGCATATGAAAACTTTTGAACTTGCAAATGTTTACGGAAGTAAGTGTAATGGCCACATGCAGAGTTAGCAAATTAAATACAAAACTAAAACCTTTTTACATTAAAACTGACCAATCGGCACTATAATTGATGGTACTGCTGTCAAATACACTCTTATTACCATCTTTTGAAATGGTTCTGTAAAATCTCATCTTTATTTCAATACTAATTGAAATAATTGAGAATACGAAAGTGTGCAGTCAGTACACAAATATGGCAGCCACCTGTGGTTGATTAGCCTAGCTCGGTCGGCTTTCCAGCTAATATCTTGGACATAATTAAATCTAAATGCCCATCAGATACACAATACACTTGATTCATACCACTTGTCATTACACAAGGTATGATTAATTATTTGATTGTAAAAACATCGTTGTTGAGACCTCATTATAGTGTCACTGGCAATTCACAAGCTAACTAGGCCTTTTGCTAGTGCTGTGTATACAAAGTGTCAATCATCGTGTCAAACTCCTCTCGCCAGTTAATTTTAATGAACAGAAGGTTGTTTTAGGCACTGATAAACTAGGAAGAGTTTGATTTTGTTCTTAAAGAGTGTTTGGAGCCTATGCAAAACGTTTTGAATGAAGATGAAAAAATTAGATATTTTTTGTGTAAGTTTTTTTTTTGTAAAAATAAAACTCAAAAACGTACCTGCGCACTAGACGACAATACAGTATTTGAAAATTCATCATAGTTGTTAGTATAATACATTTACATATGGGTATTATCAAAAAATGTATTTGTATCAGCATGAATATGGATTACATCGCACGGATCGGGGCTTGAAACACTATCGGACTAAGGTAAACTGCAGAGCAAGGTAACATATGTCCCGCTTTTCAGTCATCGCAATAGCCAATGAGAGGTCCTGCTACTTATGGCGCTAGGTACCTCACAGCATCATACACCTGCTGTGTGATCGACTGTGCCAGAGAGCGAGCGCTAACATCAGTGACATCCCCAACACCTTGTATTTTGACAGTAAGTATATTCTAAGATCAAGTAGCATAAAGTGTGATTTCAGTTCAAATGCATTCTTGATAATCTTGTTTATACTTACTGTGTAGTTTTCTTTGTGGTCTAGGATGAGTAAGTCTTCAAATCCAGCTGGTGTGCCATTAATGTCAGTATCTATGGTAGCTGAAACATAATTATAATGATGGTGTGCAGTAACACTGAGAAACAAAATGTATTCACCTTGTAAATGTTTACATACTCAAAGTACAGTAAGTGTAATACATACCTAATACAAAGTACAGGAAGTGTAATACATACCTAATACAAAGTACAGTAAGTGTAATACATACCTAACATAAAGTACAGTAAGTGTAATACATACCTAATACAAAGTACAGTAAGTGTAATACATACCTAATACAAAGTACAGTAAGCGTAATACATACCTAATACAAAGTACAGTAAGTGTAATACATACCTAATACAAAGTACAGTAAGTGTAATACATACCGAATACAAAGTACAGTAAGTCTAATACATACCTAATACAAAATGCATTGTCAAAGATGCTTCCATGTTGACACCAACTCCAAGGATCAACACACCAGATCTGTCACATAGAATATCATCATTAGAGTAAACTAAATATTTAATGTGTATTCATTTTCAATGAACAAAATATGTGAACACAGGAATGTGATAGATCCTATTAGCATTGGGAGGCAAATGTCTTGGCTATTAAGAGGAAACACTCCCTATAGTATAGTATTTAAAAAAGTTAATTTTATGGAGTTTCAGATCACATCCGACATGATTTGTTTCTTGTAAATATTGTTCCATGATGCAAATACACTTTTGGTTTTGTCAGGTGCAATTTTATCCATACCTTGTGGTCTGCATGTCAATTAGCCATGTCTTTAGCTGAGTAAGATGCAGTGAGTCTTGGTCCTACAATGAATACATCATGTCCAAAATATTGTCTATATAACTGTGAACAAAACATAACAATATGGACAAAGTAAGTTTTTCAGTTGTTACTCAAATTTATCAAAATCTAAAAGTCTCAAAAGGATTGATGCATTGATTTCAGGTTGAGGCATTATTTTTGATATTGTCCTTTTGAAATTTTGTAAAATTGTGTGAATACATTGTACATATAACATTGTGTGAATACATTGTACGTATAACATTGTGTAAATTCATTGAATCTATAACATTGTGTGAACACATTGTACCTATAACATTGTGTGAATACATTGAATCTATAACATTGTGTGAATACATTGTACCTATAACATTGTGTGAATACATTGTACCTATAACATTGTGTGAATACATTGTACCTATAACATTGTGTGAATACATTGTACCTATAACATTGTGTAATTACATTGTACCCATAACATTGTGTAATTACATTGTACCCATAACATTGTGTGAATAATTGTACCTATAACATTGTGTGAATACATTGTACCTATAACATTGTGTGAATACATTGTATCTATAACATTGTGTGAATACATTGTACCTATAACATTGTGTAATTACATTGTACCTATAACATTGTGTGAATACATTGTACCTATAACATTGTGTAATTACATTGTACCTATAACATTGTGTGAATACATTGTACCTATAACATTGTGTGAATACATTGTACCTATAACATTGTGTGAATACATTGTACCTATAACATTGTGTGAATACATTGTACCTATAACATTGTGTGAAAACCTATGACTTACCCAGACTTTACGGGCCAAGGCCTCTCTGAACATTCTGTCAACATCAATCTGGTAAAACAACTAAAACCAAAGCATATATGTTATGTTGGAAATCAGTGTTCTCACAACTGAAATATAATTACATAGATGGTATTGACTAAGTATAGTACATCAAAGTATTAGAATTACCTCCCCTTAATTAATCAATCAAAACCTTTCATATTGAGGTAATTTGATAGTCTTGAAATCACAGCAAATTACAGTAAACCAATATTCTTTCCCATGCAATGATCTATACCAAAATTCTTCTACGCTTCTTTTGACATTTCAATTGGTAACCATGACAACAAAATTATATCTGTGTTTTGATATTGTGGCCATCCTTCAAACTCTTACACAATAACCAGCCAAGTTTCATGATAACCATTATTAAAACACGTAATGTTTCAAATTATAGGTATTCATATGATTCATGAATATGACAAAGTTTGAACAAAATTGATCCAAAGACTAACAAGTTATTGGTCATTTTTCAAAATCTGGATATAGTGACTTGGTTGCCATGACAACCAAAATTTATGGAAACCAAAAGCCTTCTTGCACATCTTCATAAGGTCTTTAACATCATTTTGAAGTTTCATTGAAACTGATCCTGTAGTTTAGGAAGAATTGCTCAGGCAATATTTGTGGATGACATACAGGGTGGTTCCAGAATTAAAGAAATAGAGTCTACAACTACCATGGGCGTATCCCTCCTTTTATTTCCTTACACTTAAACATAATTATGGTATAGATAATCTTAGGTCACACCTTTTCTGTATTCCCTTCTGAAACCGTCCATTTTTGGAGCTGAGTCCCGGTCAGCACAAAAAATGGCCTCTCTTCTTCCTCCTCACAACCAGGTACAATGGCCTGCAATGTCTGTAGAACAGATAAAAAAGATCAAAAGCATAAATAATTCTAAATAAAAAAGAAATATAGACTTTTAAAACAGTTTGTATACATAAATGAAGAAGCTTTATGTGAAACATTTCATAGAAACTTACTGCGCCTGACGGTTGCATTGGAGAAGCCCCAAAGATGAAGGATGACATTCTGCGACCAATACCAGCAAACATTCCCTGTGAAGCTGTCAGTGGGTAGCACACAGGACCAGTCTAGAGTAAGTCAATTTAATACAATTTTACATCCAACATATTCCTTGTATATAAAAATCTACTAAATCAATGAAGAAGAAAGCAATATCGTAATCATATTTATTTTGGCACAACCAAATTTTACTGCAAACTTGATTTTGAACAGGTCAGTGCAAAGGTGAGAAACAAAAGTCTCGAGTGGAAACATGAGTACAAACCTGTCCAGGAATGTGAGCAAGAAGAACAAGGGAGCTTGTGGTTGTTGCCAGAAGACATCCATATGGCTGTGGAGATACAAATATTACATACAAGTAAAATTTGAATCAATTCATTGAAAGAAAGTTGATATCATCACATATGGAAAATACAAGAGTTGAGATTTGTAAGTAATATCATTATCTACTTACAATTGTTACTTCCATTACCTGAAAGTTGATGACACATGCACATTCCTCTCCTCGAAGTTCAGCACTAATTTCTGATGAAGACCCTTCATATGCCACATTAGCCCAATAGCGTACAATACCCTCAGGTGACACAGCTACACAAGAGGCCGACTGGGCATCAGTGATGCTGGGAACAACACAGACACGGTCTGCATTGTGGGCGAGGTCACTGGGAGGGAGGGTCAGCTCTTTACAGAACACTCCCTACAAATAGCGAAAAGAAATAGGTACAAGTCACTGGTAGGAGGTACCATCAACTCTTTACAGAACACTCCCTATAAATAGCGAAAACAAATAGGTACAATTCACTGGTAGGAGGTACCATCAACTCTTTACAGAACACTCCCTACAAATAGCAAAAAACAGGTACAAGTCAATGGTAGGAGGGACCATCAACTCTTTACAGAACACTCCCTACAAATAGCGAAAAACAGGTACAAGTCACTGGTAGGAGGTACCATCAACTCTTTACAGAACACTCCCTACAAATAGCGAAAAATAGGTACAAGTTACTGGTAGGAGGGACCATCAATTCTTTACTCAATAAAATAAAGTTGTAAGTTTATAAAGCAAACCGCTATGAATGTTAAGTTTTGAAGGTCAACTCTTTACAAAATAATCTCTACAAACAATAAGTTTATAAAACAAATTGAGGTTAAAAATTAACATTTATTTTAACTCATTCATCCCTGAAAGTTCATAATGAACTCTTTCAGCCTTTGAATTGGAAATGTTCAAAGGTGTCTGCAGGGGTGAATGAGTTACAAAGAAAGAAAATATATAAACAGAAATATTTCAAGAAGATATTGTAACAAAAATATTGAACATATCTGAGAGGAGAGATTATAATTAACACAGAGAATGGGCATACCCTAGCTGTATGAGATTGTATGTGTCTCCATATGAACAATTTCCGTCCGCCTACCAGCCATGACCATCCCGAAGGATCAATTCTCACTGTAATTTCTGTGTGTCCTGGACAAAAGAAAAGTTGCAAATGTATACTGTATATAAGATTAATAATTGTACAGACTTGAAAAGGTGCTTAATTTTCAATTCCAAAATGAAAGAGTTTATAATCTAAAATATTATCAATTATCATTAAAACTGCACTGCATGTAATTAAAAGTTATCACATTTCTCTCATCATGGCTATAAATTAAACTGATTCTGAAAAAATGTAAAAGCAACTTAAGTAACATTTAATGACTATGATGATAATTTAAACTGACTGATCCTGAAAGTGTAATAAAAAAAAAATGTATTAAAGATGCTCCACTGCTGACAAATAGTATTTTTTCATTATTAAAAATTGGAGCAAACGATTGAGTATTTTTCTTCAGTTACAAAAGTTACTTTCTTTACACCATTACCATCATTGAAAAGTTTGAGCTTCTAATTTTACTTTAGGTTAAAAATATAAGAAAAATAATTAATTACATCCCGAAAAAATTCTGTGTCACTATATCCTATATGGAATGAAATACTGATTGCTCATGCACCAAAAGCAAAATAAATTATCTTTTATACTTTTTGTGTTAATTAGACATATACATACACGTTTAAATACCAATTATTGTTCAAATGATGTATATCATTTATGGAAGGCAATATTTAGCATATTTACTGGATGTTTCCATTTTTAGAAAGCATATTGATTCAATATTTCCATGTTTAGAAACACCAAGTCACCCTTATTCGTTATTTATTCTACTTGGGCGATATAACACCATAACGACCTCAACAAAGGTTGTTAATTAATATTTATGCATAAGTAATTTATTGTATTTATTTGAAAATAAATCCTAGTTCACATATTAGCCCTCATATGTTTTCTCTGCTGAATCACCAATTTCAGTTATAGTATGGAGAAGTCAATGGTGTTTACAAATAAAAGTTAAAAACTTTCCCTTAACCTTAGTGAACACAAGTGTATGGGGTTTATTTGGTAGATTATATGATATGGGAGTTCAGATCAGTATTTCACAATTAACTTACGGTCAGCTAATGATAAAGCCTCTGTGATAAGGACAGGCAGAGGTAACCCATAGCTCTCCACTCGGTGACCTCCTGCCTCTTCTAAAATTTGGGATGTCTGCAAACTACGGTTTCCTTGGCTTCTGTGGAAAAAAATAAATTGTACTATAGATAGATTTGACTATACAGTCTAATCTGACAACACATATAGTGGACAAATGTCAACAAAAGTGACATACCTGGTCACACAATCAGCATACACATCGAAAATGGAATGACGAATACTGAGAAACGGCAAAAAGCAAAATATTTTTGTCATCCAAGATAATTTCTGGTGATTTTTTAATATTCTGTCGTTGCAACCTCATCTTTTGATGAAAAAAGATATAAAATGCAAACATTCCATTTGAAATATGACAGATATCTTGTTGTTTATTATCCGGCTATGCACTTTTTGCACATAGTCAGTTTTGCACAGGATCTGCATGCTTCAAGTGCACCTGTTGCCCAAATCTTCATCAGGTGGATGCTTATCTGCAGACGACACAACAACGCCATATTGGATCGCCTTGCTATATATTTTGTTACCGGGAATAGTGATAATGAATACTAAATAATTGCAAGATGGAATTTTAAAACGTCGCCCTTAAATGAACAAGTAGGCAAACATTATTCATATCACAAATTTGCATGTTTCATCATCCATGCTTTCATACTGCACAAGAAAAATTGGACCAGACCACACCTGCTTGTTTACATTTGTCCACTACAAGTGTAGTCAGATTTGGCTTTATAGTCAAATCTAGTTATAAGAGCGAAGCTCTTTCGCGCGTCGAAATTTGAAGGTCTGTTCCGGTAACATGTACGTAAGCAAAAGTACATATTGAGATCAATGACCTGCATACATGGATGGCTAAAAGATTTTCCTACTTCTGGTTTAACCTGTCCTGGTTTATGCGTTGCTCCAGTACTGATCTCCCCAGTAAATATATATGAAACTAATGCAAATGCATATCAGGAGTAATTAAACATTTTTTATTATTTTTTAAAGATGCTCCACCGGCGACAGAGCATAAATGATATTCATCATTTGAACAATAATTAGTGTTAAATCGTTTATATGTATGTGTTATTTACACAAAAAATAATAAAAAAAACAATGTATTTTGTCTTTAGTGCATGTGCAATCTACTTCCTTTTATATAGGATATAGTGCCACGGAATTTTTCCGGGATGCAATTAATTATTTTTCATAATTTTGACGTGAAATAAAATTAGAAGTTCAGACTTTCCAATGGTGGTAATGATGTAAAGTTAGTAACTTTTGTTACTTAAGAAAAATACTTAATTGTGCTCCTGTTTTTGATAGTGAAAAAATACCATTTGTCAGCGGTGGAGCATCTTTAAATAATAAAAACACTTTGAAAATTTAAAGCTATTGAAAGCAGTTAAAATATACTCCAAGCGGAGATGAGCACAAGGAATCATGTCGTCACATCACGTCAACAAATCATAGGATTCGCATACGCGGCACTCCAGGCCTCGCATGGACACAGAGAAATCAGAATCTTTGAGTTCATTTCTTTGAGTTTATACAAGACAATTGTTATATACTTCTATAGTTTAAAGTACGTCCTTTTATTTCTAAATTATGTTTTTCTACATGAAATAGTAAATAAAATAAACAAGTAGAGCTTCGCTCTTCCCATGCCGTGCATGATTCATATATATGTGAACCACAGATCTGATGACGTCACCGATGTGTGCGGACGCGGTCACGTGGCGCTCGCGAATCGCTCTCTCTCTTTCCAACTCCTGAACTATACACACATGTTTACCATTATTGCTATTGTAGATGCTATGTAACTGTAGATAAACATATATGTATCGTTGTAGACTACAGCTTACAATACTGGTGTCAGAATTGTGAGCGTCTCCACGCCATATTTTGATTTATTTTCTCATGTTCTCGGACCTCGGGTCTCTCGATAACCGCGCACGTGGGTAGCCATTTTGACTTGTTATGTAATTTAATACTTCGTAGATAACTTTGTCATTCATATCATAGATAACTTTGTATTAGAGTCATCGTTGAAGCAGGTTTTTTTTAAGAAACCGTTTCAGTATTTTTTGGAATTTAAAATAATTTGGCTGTATTTTCGACTCTACTGCGTAATTCCGCTACTGACCACGTGTTCACGGTAGCGGGATTGGCTTCCATATTTTTTTTTCTTTCTCTTTTCAGTCTCTGACATTTATTATACCTACGGGCGCCTGATTTTATTTCTTATCAGGATAATTTCGGCCTTTTTGTTGCTGTTTAAAAAAAAAGAAAAGGAAAAAAATCTTGACAATTTCTCGGCTGTTGTTGACTTGTTTCTTACATGTAAACGGCTTGTCAGCCATAGTGTTGTTATTTCTTAGAGTTCTTTTTAAGCCGTACTAGTATATAGTTAGATAATGTCTGAATGTATTAATCTCTTCACTGCGACTAAGCAGCAGTTAAAGACATTACAAGGGGTTGGAGAAGCAACCACTAACAATATCATTCATGAAAGAGAACAAAAAGGCGCCCCCTTGTCTCCTGATGAGCTAAGTGAAATATCTATCATAAAACGTGATGTATGGGTAACATGGATGTTGGAGGGGCATATAACTGCCGTCGACATGACGGCTCCCCCCATTCCTCCATTTAATATGGATAGGGATGAACTGTGGAGGGAGGAATTTAGAGAATTAAAGAAAGGGGATTGAAGAAATAAAGGTACGTAAGGAACACGAGGAAATTAAGCAAATCATTGGTTTATTAGATGATAATAAACCATCATTAGTTCAGTCTGACAACAGCTCCTGGCAGGTGTCTGACACTGTATCACCTGATGCCGTCAAGCCACCGCTAGAGACAACAACATCAACTTCTGATGAGATGTTATCAAACATACAGGCTGTGATACCTAAGGATGGTATGTATGTAAGGGGGTCACAGGGAAACAGCTCCCAGGTAAGTAACACTGGTAATCAGCTGGAGGAGCAGACTCTGCATCCTAATAACACTGTTGGGAATAATCTTCAACAAGGGGGACAGGGTCAACCAGTAGAGATGACTCTAAACCAGTTCACTCCACCTCCATTAGCCACCCCATTTCCAGGCAGATTTTACGCACCGCCTACAATGTTTCAATTTTCAGGTGTTCCGCCCAGGCAACCGTATGGTTATCACACCTGTACTGCCAGGCATGTCTCCACATGGATTGGCCATCAATAATCCACAACAGGCTGTTGTGGGTAATGTTGATGTACAATCCATGCCAGCTCAGAGAACAGGGAGTGTTGATGCAAACGAGAATAATCAGCCGCGTAATCCGCGTGATACTGCTAGGACTCTTAACAGGAACGAGCCTGATCATAGGAGCCTGCAAAGGCACAAAATGCCAACATTTGACGGTAAGGGCCGCTGGGAACCGCTTGTGCTAAAGTTTGATCGCATTGCCGATGAAAATGACTGGACAGAGGAGAAGTCCATTAGACGGTTTTTTGACTGTTTACAAGATGACGCGTTGGAGTATGCGGAGACGCTTCCACGCGATACTTCATATAGGAGTTTAAAACAAAAGATGAAGGAAAGATTCAGCTCTAAACAAGAGGCTGTCATGAACCGTCGAGAGGCCTCGAATCTCCGACAGAAGGAAACGGAATCAATAACGGAGTATGCGCAGAGAGTTCAAACGGTAGTTAAAGATGGTTATGAGGAAGCTAACAAGATTACTCTAAACCAATTAGGTACTGAATCTTTTCTCCACAGCTGTAGAGATCGTAAGGCGGCACAAAAAGCTATGGATAAGAATCCGAAAACAGTTTCTGAGCCTCGAAATATGTTCGCGCCTATTTAGCCAATCAGCGTGCTCTATTCGGGAGCCGCTCAAGTACTTTTCCTAGCCGCCAGGTAGACTTTGCTGAGGGCACTAAAGAAGGCAATAACACTCCGCTTTCGCAGGAGTTGATTGCACAAACTATCAGAAATGAGTTCAAGAAACACTTCCCTCAAGAGACGCGAGCTAGGTCACCGCCCCCGCCGTGGTATTCGGAACCACAAAGTGGAGTCTATTATCCACCGTCGTATTACATGCCAGATGCGTTGCGTCTTCAGGCGCGCGATCCAAAGACAGACAGTACAGCCAGCAGACTGGCCCCCCTCCGCAGGCGAATGTAGTCTCGATTCGGGGGCCGCCACAACAGCGTAGGGACTATCGGCCCCCAGAGTAATCGCAATAATAATCCTCATCCGGCTTCTCCTGTGCGGGACAACCGTTCGGGAGGTGCTCGATCTTCCTCTCTTCGTCACCCTCATCGAGCGCAGGTACGCCCACCAGAGGGCAGTCACCTGAGCGAGAAATCAATCTGGTACTCAGTGAGGGTAGTAGTTTGTACATACCAGTGACCGTGAATGGACGTTAGTTACCGCCATGGTAGATAAGGCGGTGACAATGACGCTTGTAAGACGGGGACTGTTGGACAAGCTTAAGGGACCTTTAATTTTAGGTAATCATATCCGACTCCGCAGTTTTACAGGGGATGTGACTGAAGTGTGGGAAATAAAAGACCTACAAATGGGCGTAGGCAGCATAGAAGTACCATGGACAGCGTGCTAGGCACCAATTGCCGATGACGTGTTACTTGGGGTTGACTTCTTAGCAGCAAATAACTGTGTGTTAGATTTACACTTAGGTAAAAATGCATATAGGTGAGGAGACAATAACCATCACTCCTAGTCGTGTGCGGTATTAGCGTTGCAGTCTTCGACGTTAAAGCCGAATACTGTCATCTACTGTCCAGTAAAATGGGAGGGCAAGCCGGACCAGGTGTCCATGGTACAACCCGTCTTTAACACCGACGACCCACTATTAGGCAACACCTTGGTTCGTCCCCATACCGAGCACACGATAATGCAAGTGATAAATGATACCGACCGCCCAATTAAGTTGAGGGCAGGTACTCAAGTAGGAATTTTGGAACCTGTTGAACTCCTTAGGGCTAACTTAGACAATACCCACGACTGTTCTCAAGCCAATGTCACTTCCACTGAAGGGGGAGGGGGTCGGCATATAGGGAAGTCCCTGAGTTTTTGAATGACCTTATCTTGAGACCGTCGGGGGAGCTCTCAGAAACCCAACGGCAAGCATTTGCTAAACATGATCTTGACATGGAGGTCACTCCTTGGGAGCTCCCGGTCATCTCATATCCATCCTCCCCTGCTCCCGACTGTCTAAAGAGGTCGGAAGAATCGCCCAGTCCTTCTAATCTATTCAGGACTCCGTATATAGAATCAATACAATCTCCAGGGATCAGTCTCAGCTTGTACTCCTTTAGAGCCAACCTCGGGGTGTGGGGTATAATCCCTCCTGTTTGGATTATTCCCTGGGAGGAATCAACCCGGTTGGCAAGGGAACCGCGCTATCCTATACGGTCGGCTCCACTTTGTAACCGACCGAGTGATAAAGATGGGGATAGAGGAACTCCATGTGCGTCAGCCTGCAAATACAATGGAACATTGTAGACATGTTCTGGGCTGGCTCAGGACCAATACCCTACTGAGGCCTCGCTCCTCGGTCTGGTGGTCCACCCCTCCTATAAATAGTCGTAACAAAAGGGGGGTGGGAATCAGTCAAAATGTTACAATGGACATACCAGTTAGTTGTAGTTAGTTTACTAGTAATGCCATAGGGAGTCAATCGATCTCCATATAATGTTTAAAGGCAGGTGCCAGGGTTCGCGCCGCCGTCATATGTATATATGAATAAGGGATTTCATACTGTTGCAGGCACCACATGTGGTGCCGCACAGACTTGTTTGTAAATTACTAATGAGAGAGCAGGTGTCCTTCATAGCACCGTTCATCCATAGACCAAGGAATGGTTTATGGAAAACAATAGCATTATATGTGCACAAAATGTTTGAAGTAAATACTGGAATATTGAGTAACAGATACTTTTAGGACTGGCCTGTGCAGAAAGACTAATAGGTACCAAAAGTAACCGTAGAAATGAACTCAGTATCTACAATGTTTTTGTACATGCATGATTATAAGTAAGGAAAATGGCGCCACATGTGGCACCATTTCATCTGGTACCTAAATTGCACCGACCCGCTAAATGTTCCCAAGCAGGGTCGGTTGAACAACTGTATAGTGTATATAAGATCTAATTTGCCGTTCAGACAGGAAGTTCCTTCGGTTAAAATGGCAGTAGACTCTACATGTAATAAAACAATCATGACCACGCAGAACAGACAAAAAGGAACAACAGATATTTAGTTTGGTCATCTTCCCTACAAGCGATGTTTCTGGGAGTTAGCGCCCCTGCACTCCGGATTGTAAGTACAAACTTCAGGACCTCGACGCCTCGTAAGACAACATCCGCCAGTAAGTAACAAAAGAAAGCAACAGTTGTACACACGTTGTTTACTTGAGAAAAACAGGTGGAAAGAGAGAGGGTGACGTAAAACGTTACAAACGGATATGGCACCGGTAAACTATATCCGGAATACAATTAAAGCGCTATATATTTACTGGCGCTACCCTTTTTTCTTTTTGAAAACAAAGTTCCAGTTCTTAGAAAACTTTAAATTCACTTGACTGATCAGATTTAACAGTCTCTCAAATATCAGTACATACAATGTAACATCACTAGGTATACATTATAAAGCTATTAGAAGTGCTCAATTACTGTAAACTTGACTAGAAACTAATAACTATAATAACACATGAAATGTTAACTGAGAAACTCATTAACTAATACCGAACATAGTCACTGAGGTACCGAGGGGTCACAGATGGTCATGAAGAACGCCTTGGAGGTTCCATCGAAGGAGTCAGATCATCATCATCATTACCAAAGTCAAAGGAATCATTGGTTAGAGAGTCCGATTCAAACGTGTCTGATGCTAGCTGATTACTATCTGAGGTAGGAACATCATCAACAGCAGGAGAAAGTATTGGAGTCGTATCGCGAGCTGGAGGAACAGATATAACGTTAGGTATGTCTGGAGGTTGCGGTGGCGAGTTGGCCGGCGATGCGTCGGTATCAGAATTATCATCGATATCAACGAGTGCGAGCGAATCCATGGGAGACCTAGTGCGTTCATCAGCAGTTGTAGACACACGATATAAGTCAGAACGTTTGACGCGATAAGATGCAGCGCGAAGTTGATTTCCCACAAATTTTTAATGTTACACCACATTGTATCCACGTGCGTTACGAGGTATCGGTCACGGCCAGACGACTTGTTTCTATCACTGTATAAATATACAAGGTCGCCGACATGTATATCCGGACTGACGGGATGTCGCCCTGAAGGTGCTTTGGACTTTTCACTATACGAGTGGTTGAGTTGTCGCCGTTGATGCTGTTGCGCTATCAGAGATTCATCGTTAATGGGTATTTGGTTATTATCGAATTGGTCCCGTTGTGTTAGCATTTCTCTGGATGATAAACCGCTCTTTCGTATACGCGAATTCAAACGGTTGATTGCTAAGGATAGCGACAGGGGAGATACCGATCGCGATGACGAGTCCTGTCGGAGTATCTCTTCTTCCAATTCCTAGCTCTACCGAAATCCGATGACGGGACAAAAATTCATCGTTGAAAAGAGCACGAAACCCTGGAGCACAGTCAGTACGCACGACGGCATACGGGCCGTCCATTGGACGAAGGTTAATGTACGAGCGAATAAGTCCATCCCGGAGGGTATCGCGACGTTCGTCTTCAAGTAGCATGGCTTCTGTATACGACGTTACGCATTCGCGCACTACAAGAATGAGCTGTCTTTCGCGTTTTATAACGTCAGCTGCAAACTGGCTACCTACAGTTACCGGAGGAACGCTGGAAGTTTGAGTCTGTACGAAGGTTGGAGCATGTTTCAGAGATGCACAACGATGACAATTGTCACTGACACGTTGGATTGCAGCATCCATGTCAAGAGCATAGAAATATCTGTGTACGATCGTCTTCAACTGGTGACATGTAGGATGGTCGAGTTTAACATGGAGAGAAGTCAGAAGACCGTCCAAGACCTGTCTAGGGACTACTATAAGCTCGGACGAATGTGAAACGGGATCGTTCGTTTAACGACTACGAGACCATCGGCTGATAGTGACGAGACGTTTAGGTAGCGCTTCACATCACGGGCGTTGGTGATTTTCTTTGACGGTCGCGTACCTTGTCGAAGATGAGCACACGTGCGACGAATATCAGAGCAATCGGACTGTAATCCTAACCACGCAGACCGACTTGTGAAAGGCAACCTGGCGTTACCTACGAGAATGTCACTTGTGCTGATCGATCAAACAACAGAGTCCATTTCTTGGCTGATAAACGTACAAATCTGACAGGTGGGTTCAGCACACGGTGGAGCGTTACGACTTGCGAAGTCAGATGGGAGAATCGCACAGCCAGCAACATGACGAACAGACACCTGAAAGCGACTTGCCGTAGACAGGAATGATGTCACTCGTGGGCTAGCAGAGAACTCACCTCTGCAAAGCTTCTCGAATGCCTGCACACAGGGCTTACTGTCAGTGAGTACGCACGGTTGTAACGATGACTGAATCAGATACGGGCTGAAATGCTTCAGCGCTGTCGCGATAGAAAGAGCTTCAATCTCGCACAAAGCCAATTTATCTGATTTTTGTGGAGCTTAGCGCTGAAGTATCCAGCCAGACGAGCCTTGTTTTTGCGAGTAACATACAGCGTGGCGCCGATTCCAGGACTACGAACAGCACCATCGGTTACTATCCACAGTTGATCAGTAGCGCCGGGCAACGTGATGGAGCGTGCGTTGTTGAGGGACTTTTGAGCTTTCTCGAAAGACGTCAATTGTTCATCAGACCAATGCATAGTTTCCTTTGATTCGCGACCGGCAACCATGTCGTCAAGAGGAGACAAGATCGTCGAACAGTTCTGAATGACACGTGCTAGTACTTTGAATGCTCCAATGAATGACCGGAGACCGTTGACAGTCGATGGTATAGGACATGTTGAAAGTGTAGCGATGCGGTGTGGGCTAGCCTGGGAGGTTCCCAAGCGCCACACCCAGCCTAGAATCACTGTCTGTTGTGGAGCTATGATGGTTTTTGACGCGGATGAACGCAATCCAGATTTGTGTAGGGCCTGTAACACGGCCTTCCAGTTTGAGAGTAGCTCATCGACTGAGTTTCCTCCACAGTACAGGTCGTCAGCGACTTTGGCAACGACGCCTTTTTGTACCAGGTGACCTAGTACGTGACATGTTAACTCCTCGAGAGCGGTCTCGGAACCGGGCATGCCCATAGGAGTTCGCGCGTAAACTCTTACACCCTTGAACGGGGTAACGACCCCACAGTATTTCATTGACTCTTTTGCAAGTGGAATTTGGTAAAATGCCTTCGTCAGGTCTGTCGCGATGATGTAAGACCATTGAGCATTATGTCGTAGAGTGGAATCAACATCCGGCATCAGAGATGGTTGGGGCTTGCTGTAGCGTCCAACATCGGCGAACGCGGTTACAAGGCGAAAACCACCGCTTGGTTTTTTAACTAGGAATGACGGGTTCACGTACTCAACGGACACACCAACATCCTCCGGTCGACGAAAGACACCTATTTCCTCCAATTCGTCGAATTTAGACTGAAGTTCGTCCAACTGATTTTTGGAGTACTGCGGTACGCGCCCTTTTCGCTGTGGGGGCTGGACCGGACCCATATTGACTTTACCTTGTAGAGGACCGACTGCACCATTATATCCATGGAAGCTGGGGTTAAACACCTCGTCAAATTCCGTCAACACGTCACGAAATTTTCTTTTCATATCTGCGGTCATGATACCATCGGGGTCGAGTTTAACGTGCTCCGAGTGTCTAGTTTTAGCATGCGACTTTACGAGTTTCGGAATTTTAGCAGGCTGAGTGTCCGGTTTTGCGGGTATGAATGTAGATCGCACCTTGCAAACATGTTTGTTCCTTCCAATAGATTGTGGTTCACTGGTGAGGTTCAGGACTCGAATTTTACCTGCGACACTAGACACAAGAGACGGGAACGGCCACGACTCTGACGCGACATGAGGTTCGACTGAGACTTCTCCTTCATAATAAACCAGATCGTCAGGGAGATCAAGTTCAACAAATTCACCAGGCCAAATTACAGACTTTGCTGACGATCGGAGAACATGCGCACGTCTTACGGCAAATCCATCAGCTGGTGTACCGGTCGAGCCATACGAACACACTAACGAGCTAATGAGGATTTGTTGTTTGGCCGGTCGGACGGAAACGTCATTTTTTTCCATAAACGGTATACCCGCTAAGACGTCAGAGTCAAGGTTTTCCACTACGATGCCTTTGTAGTAAAGATCATGTCCTTCGTGTGAGAATGATAAGCGTGTCTTGCCGACCACTTTTAACTGCGACGAACCATCCGCTTGACTGACAGAGTGGGAACTACAGGCAATTTTCGCACCTAGCCGCTGAGCACACGAAAGTCGCATCATGTTCCCTGTAGCACCGCTATCGATGGTAAGCCGGACAGTATGATGTCCATAGAAAACGTCGAGGTACGGGGATTGCCGAATTGCCACGCGATTGACCTTACTACTATCACTGATCAGCGGGGTGGAATTACATGGGATGTTGCCAGGGTCTTCGGTTTCCTCGCAATCTGCAACTTGACGAGCCTTGGCAATGAACCGCCTATCATCGAACGGAAGGTAAGAACACTTACTAAGGAAATGATTGTCTGGTCTTCCAGCTTCCTTACACAGTGGGCACACTCGTTTTGCCTTCGACGGGGGGTGTTGATCGCGTTTCGGTTTTAGCACGTATGCCCTCATGGCACGGGCTTCCTCAGTTGACTGTAGCTCCTCACGGAGGGAATCAAACGCTTGGGATATCTCAGGTTTTATGAATGCTAATGTACGTGTATGTAATTCCGTGCCGTAACGCTGCTTTACCAATTTTGGCAGATCAGGGTGTATGAGGCGCAACCATGTGAGAACGATAAAGTTTTCTAACGACAGAGTCATTTCCTCGTCCTCCTGTAACTGCTCGCCGTGATGTAAAATGCCAAGATCTCTACGAAGGAGATTGTCCTCAGAGAATGCCATAAGGCGTTGATACAGATCTTCCGGTAGCTCGTTTGGTTCCAACTTGATATCACAAAAGTCTATGAGATGGGCCCCGGTTGATTGAAAGCCAAAATGTAATCTTATTTGCTGCCAAATAAAGTCCATAGACGTGGAGTTTTTAATGAGTGTGTTTCGCGATATCACTGGGCAATAATTTGCTATTTGGCCGAGCATAAGCTCCAGATGAGCAACCTTTTGCTCGCGCGTTCGACGTTGATTTTCTGGTATCGGGTGGGCATCATTGGTGAACCCCCTATGAGGTGCTGCCCTAGACTTTTTTTCCCATCTCACACCATCACTCAGGAATGGAGCAAAGTTTGCATCCAATGACAAAGTATATAAAATGTTCTGCCGCCAGTTCTCAAACGAGTTGACTGTCTCAGTTTTACTGAGGCACCACTGTTTCGGTGCACGGTAAGTGTTCATTTTTGTTGCAGTGCTCTATTCACGGTGAAAAATAACAACAAACGATGTGTAATTACCCGTAGAAATGTCACTACCATGTTTTTATCTTCGTGTGTTTCGTAGGTTGTTGTGGTGTGTATAGATGTAGAACTCCAACGCAGATTCAGTGAATGGTACGATACGTTTATTGGAGTCTTAGGAATCGACTCTGTACAGAGATTATTGGCGAGTTAATATAGCAGTACATCAGGATAACATATGTCAATATTTGGGTATGAAAGCCAATACCTGGAACAATTCATACCACCGTAGTTGCTGTATTACATAGGGAAACATGGTTACTCATTAGAACTTACCATGTATCATAATTAATAACATGGCTAGGTAATTAGTAGTTATACAATGACCCTAACAGAAGTTGGTTTCCACTAGACTTTACATGCACGTACATATACTATTGTAAATATGAAACACATGTGCTTGACCTACACAGTGTAACATACCCCGTACATGAAAGATATATGTGGATAATTATATATTAGTCCAAATTTCAAACTCTAAAATTCTTATCATTTATATGTGGCCTAATTGTCAATAATTATACCATTGATACCTATAACTCTTCTGTTAGGCGTGTAGTCCGAAATCCGCTGCCACCACGCCAGTAAGTAACAAAAGGAAGCCACAGTTACACACACGTTGTTTACTTCAGAAAAACAGGCGGAAAGAGAGAGGGTGACGTAAAACGTTACAAACGGATACGGCACCGGTAAACTAAATCCGGAATACAATTAAAGCGCTATATATTTACTGGCGATCGGACCTCGTGAGCCATCAGCAGGACCACCGACATTATCATCCTAAGAGGGAGCTCCACAAAACGGGGATGAGTGTTGTGAACCGCAGATCTGATGACGTCACCGATGTGTACGGACGCGGTCACGTGGCGTTCGCGAATTGCTCTCTCTCTTTACAACTCCTGAACTATACACACGTGTTTACCACTGTGAGTAAACTTGTTGAATATAACATGTATTGTTTATTATTATTGGTATTGTAGATGCTATGTAACTGTAGATAAACATATATGTATCGTTGTACAATAATAGTCAGATTTAGTGAGTCCCCTACCTGTTTATCCTAAAATTTTGACTTAATTCATGTTATAAGTGTCTTGTATCAACCACTG
Organism: Argopecten irradians; assembly: GCF_041381155.1. Taxonomy (NCBI): domain Eukaryota; kingdom Metazoa; phylum Mollusca; class Bivalvia; order Pectinida; family Pectinidae; genus Argopecten; species Argopecten irradians. The sequence goes on from NC_091136.1 coordinate 55,977,954, forward strand.
ATATAGTAGGGATATTAACTAGACATTGACTGGAACCACTTAGAGGATAAGGTAGTATGTGCCCTTCTCCCATAACATGAGAGTCGACTGGTCAGCCGTTTTTTTATCGGACGTTATTTTGCTGACTGTCGACTCTTATTTCCGAAGGCCTATTTCTTTGATGCAGCTTCCGACGTTAGATGAAGACGGAATGAAAAGTGCAATAATATCAATATTTATAGCTCTAACAGTGATAACATTGATGTGTACTTATAGTTTAGGTATTAATTATCCCATTTACATAGGAAAACCATAACTTGAGGCCTCATAAAATAGTATTATAGCTGGTTTAGAATTGATGAATCCCTTCCGTAACATTTTGACCTAGTTTTAAATATGGCGGCTGGTTACTACAAAAAACAGAATGTGAATTCAAGCGGGCAGAATGCAAGTAAAAGTAAAGGCAAATCAAGCGTTTTTGGGACTTTGCAATTCATTTTTTCTATTTACCGGCCGGATCGCTTTCATCGTGAAGTTTTGTCTAGGTCATGAAAGTTTACGTTAGGAGATTCAAATATTTGTTTTAGATGGATTTTACGGCTGATTTTGTCAAAAAACTTGTTGATTTATGAAAAAGAGGTAGGTATTTGACATTGATAACGATTTAAATATGATTTAAACGTTTTTTATTGTCACAATCCAAACTTTGAAAATGTTACCCTCAGCATCGGGTAAATGGCCTATCGGAAGTTAGAGGTTAGACACAACGTAATGTTCCAAAAGTGTCTCTAACATTGTAATATGTAATATGTAATATGTGTTGGAGGCTTTCAAACATGCACTGTAAGATCCACTCTCTACCGTTGTGTTAAAACCGGAATCGGGTTCTACAAAGTATTATATATAGACCTAAACAGATAACAAAGTTTATTGTCTGTAAGAAAACGAGGCATGTGGGCGATCCAACAGTGATCGGCTAAAAAGTGAGTGAACAGGCTAGGACGACCGACCATTGTCAGGCCGTACAGTAGTCTATGCGATACTCACTTATGTCCATACATAGAAGTTCTTCCTTTCGGTGTATAACCAATATTTGACATTCTTTTGCTCTGTTGTCGTGTAGACTGTGGTGTAGGGGTAAAGGGCGATGCCCTAGAACGCGTTGTTGCTCCCCGTGGGGTGAACATTTTCTCTTTGGCTATTTCTAGTTCCGTTTCTTGATACTAATTTTGAAACCAATAGCGGGAAATCTGCAATAAACATATCATTCAAAATCATTTTTGTTTTATTGGCAGTAGATATAATCCCACTCCATACTGCACAATTTAATCTAAACATAAATCTGTCTTTATAATGAGAAATCCATTTTAAAGTGAAAGTATTAATTATAAGAAAAAACAATGAAATTATTTTTCCGGATAATTGAATAGAATTGGTTTTAATTTTGAAATTTGATCTTCGTCTTCTGTGTGCTTGATATACGTGGTTCAACGCGTGGTAAAAACAAAGTTGTGAATAAGACAGATTACGAATCCAAAGCGCGAAATGAAAACAAATGGCGTCAACAGCGAAATTGAACAAAAACATTTGTGCGAAATTGCATTTGAGAGAGGTAAGCTTTCGCAAATAGTTTCAGATTTCAAACAAATATGCTACATATGGCATCAGCGTTAAACGGGATACTTTGTTTAGCGAACAAAATGTACTAGAATACACAATTTAACGATTACCAGCTGATTAGGCCTACTGCCAAAGTGCACTTCAACATGCTATTTTGGATGTATGGGTTCAAATGAATATAAATTATTGCACCATCCTTACCAGTTATATATTTTGTCAGTTGAGTTACATTGAGTAATAAAGTAGCCTTAGAGTTTATGCTTTAAGATGCTCAACGGCTGACATGGATTTTTTTCTTAATAAAAAACAGGAACAGACGAATAAGTCTTTTTCTTTAGTTACTTACTTTACACTAATATGAATTCAAGGCAAAGTCTTGTAAGAGCGCAGCTCATGTAATTACATAAATGTAGCAAACAAGTTGCATGTACATAATATGAATCATGCACAGCATGGAAAGAGCGAAACTCTATTTGTTTATTTTTACTTGTTTATTTTATTTTCTATTTCATGTAGAAGCTAGAAGACATAATTTAGAAATAAAAGGATGTAGATCTACTTTAAACTATAGAAGTATATGATATAATAATTGTCTAGCATAATGAAACTTAATTTAAACAGAACTCAAAAGATTTGGATTTTGTTGACATGATGTGACGTCATGATTCCTTGTGCTCATCATCGCATACATGCCATATTTTTCTAGGGGTGGTAAGGGAGATTGATAACCATTTTAAGAGATTTTGGTCTCAAATAAGGGAGGTATACGCGCGACATATATGGATAAATTTAATATCTGCTTTTTTATGATGAAATTCTTTGCAAAATAAACACAAACGCATAATTTCATGTTCTGTAACAATTTTGCTTCATTTAGTTATCATTTTTAACATTGCATTTGCTTTCTTTGCTTTTTGTAATACAGCATTAGTCAGAGTGTAGCTGAAACAGTCTGCATTCATATTGAATTTTACTGAAATAAAGGAATGTGTGGTTTTGCAAAAGTAGTCACATCCCTATTTATACACCCAGTTTTGGAGCTGTTCAAAATATTAAACTGGGCTTTTTAATAATCTTTCACAATAATGGATAATTAACTTAGATAAAGTTCTTAAATTTACAAGCACTAAACAAAAAAAAACCCAGAGAATTGTTACAGTAGTATTCAAAATGTAATTTAATCTGGGAGAGAGAAAAAGTAAATCTCTTTTAAATTTGATTTATTTAAATTCAGTTACTACTAGAGCTGTTATCGTAGAGAAAATGTGCATCGCGATATCGTCAAAATTTGACGATATCGTCACGATAATATCGCGATTTTTGCCCAGTGAAATATGAAAGAAATTTATGGAAATATAAGTCATGTTTGGGGGACCAATCATGAAAGTACAATATAGAGTGTAATTTGTAAATAAATAAAGTGAAACATTCATCAAAACTAGGGCTGTCACGGGTACTAAATTTTGTCCCTGGGTACCCGAATTTTAGTACCCGACCCGTACCCGGGTACTCGACACAGATCTACTGTTTTTGTAACAAATTGGGTTACGTTGTGTTTGTTGTTTGGAAAGATTGGTTGATCGACGGAGATTCGATGAAATCATATGTGAGTTCAGTAAAGATAGCTTCAGTCGTTAAGTGTCTACTTCATTTCTATTTGACTTTCATAATTGCTAATGAGCTGCCGTAAAGTGTCAGTCTAGCCAGCGTGTCTGTAGCTATACCAGTCCCAGAGGAAACGTTTTTGCACATGCGCAACAGGAAGTACTACATTCGGACGGTCTCTTGTGTTATCTGATATGACTATAGTGTGACCTATTTAAGTGCACATGTCCGTCAAGTAGATTGTTCTCGCATCAAAAGACGGTAATGAGAATTAAAATGTATTGAAAAGATAAGGTTTCATCCTTGGTGAGTGAAAACAAATACAAATTAGTTGGATTTTGTAATACTTTTAAAATAAGTTCTAGACTTGTTTACGTACATCCAGACGAATTGTCCTATTTTGACGGGTACCCGGGTACACATTTTTTGACCCGGTTACATCCCCAACCCGACCCGTAACCGGGTACTCATAACAACCCTAATCAAAACAAACGTTTATTTGTGATACTTTTAATTAGATGTTTGTTTACAAGTCAATCAGATTCTGTCTGTGTCCGACAGTGCAATGTTTTTGTTTCCTTTCCAACTAACACATGGTGTGTTACGGCTGACGACGATATCGTAGATATAATTTTTTTAACGATATCGTCGTCTCTTCTCTACAATCGTGATATATCGCGATGCCGATATATGATAACAGCTCTAGTTACTACTGATAATTTTTTATTATTAATATATTTTTTTCTAAAAATAAATTCATACAGAAATTCTAAAAAAAAATAATAGTACCTTTTCCATTTTTTAACTTGGTTATTAGGAAATCCGGAAATTCTATAAAATCCCGATCATCTATTACAATTACCCAAAATGGCGGCCATTACGATTGCAAAGCCCAAGGCTGCTAATTAGGGCCACTGGGGTGTTGGTCAGGGGGTCAGGGAGTGGTTACTCTCATGCTAAAATTAACCTAGCATGTACACAAATGTGGCGACAAAAATAAAACGGAGGGGTTTACAGAATACGGGAATTTAGACTCTCCTGCCGGGAGACAATAAAAGGCTTTAAAAAAACGAGAGGTTTTGTCTCACGCCGGGAGGTATAGCATGTATGTCATCGCTTGGTGGATATTTTGACTGCATTCCATAACTTTTAATTTTCAAAGTGTTATTGATATTTAAAAAATAATAAAAATGTTAAATTACTCCTGTTATGCATTTGCATTAGTACCTGAGCAACGCACAACTGGAACAGGTTAAACCGGAAGTTTTAGCCATCCATGCATGCAGGTCATTGATCTCAATATGTACTTTTGCTTACGTACATGTTACCTGAACAGAACTTCGATATTCGATGCGCTTCGCTCTTATTATATGGTAATACTCATACCGTTTTCCTACATGTATCTTCATATTGTTTACTACCTGAATAAAAGGTTTACATTGATAAATCTAGTGTTGTTTCTTTTGGAGTAGATCTATATAAATTATCTTTTTCATCTAAAATGTGTATGTAGTTTGCGTACGATATACATGTTATTTACACTACAGACTTTTTCAATTTTCATATAGAATTTGGGCCGGGCATTTATGTGCTTCTCGTTAATCACAACTTTGTGTTACCAATGATAAAGAATTGTAACAGGAGAGGAGGAAATGTAGCGGCTGGACTGGGATTGGAACCCGGGACCTCCAAACACTAGCTGAATGCTCTGCCACTGAGCTACCTGATCTCTGATGATCGACCCAGTCCAATACACGATAAAAAAAAACAATTGAAAATTAGTCACACATGCATGAAATATAGGCTATAGTAAAATATGGCGTTTTGTCCATACTCATACTATACATGAACATGTAGATTTTTAACAAGTGTAGGCCTAATATACAGCTTTATGTGTTGGCTTTGCTGATATAGGCTAGTTTCAATGTATTGTCATGTTTACTAAGACTAGCTTATTTTCTGTGTAAACAAATTTCATTTGAGTCGCCTTGCTTGAACAGGTGCTGGCAAATATACAAGCGGGAATCGATGGCATATCTTTTGACGTCGTTACATAACATACGCGTGACGTCACCATTTATGGAAATTGCTGACACTTCCTGATTACAGTGATGATTTCAGAATTTACATGTCGCGAGAAAATAAATTACGGTGTTGACGACACTCAATGGGTTGTGTTCTTTAACTTAAAAATCCTTTGCTTGGTTTTAAACCAGGTAAGAATCTTACAATAGTAGAATTTTAATCCATGAAGTTGACTCTAATTAATTATCCATGCCTGTACAAATAACTTAATGAGGCTTTTAAATCCTTGCTGTGCAGTAAGATCCTTAAAGGGACAATTCAGTCTAAGAAAACATAAAATTTGTACATACATCGGAAAATACCCAGTTCTAATGGAAATTACTGCATGGGACGTAACAGTGGATATTCATTCCTAAAGATTATTAGAATTACCATCGAAAAATAGTGCATGATGCATTTAAGTTTATTTTCAAATATGAAATTAAAGGGACAATTCATTCTACGAGAACATTAAAATTTGTATATATATCGGAAAATCCCCAGTTCTAATGGAAATTTGATCAATCGGTTTTACTGTGATATGTCAGCAAATCCCATGGTGGTGAAATGCGTGTGAAATGTTCAAACTCGCTCGCTGGCCGCCATTACACGTTGTGGTCGAACATCTTGTATGCCGAACACTGTCCCTTGCTCTTAGAGTAATGCTACTTTCGTTTAAAACTGCTCAAATCGTCCTGACAGTAGTGTGTTTACCTTATTAGGTGAAATGTCATGACTAAAAATATCATTTTATCACCTCCACAGTGGTTATGTAGTTCATCTGTTTAACGTGTGTGACTTTAGCTCGGATATGGGTACAGCATACATATTGTACCTGCTTAATCGTATTGATCAACGATTTGTAATTACAACAGAATCAATTAAAATACTAAACAATGACATGGAATTTGTCAATATTTTATGTTATATGATTCATAAGAAATGTAGAACAATACATTTATGCCATATTTTGCTTCTTGTTTATGTAAAAGAATTATCCTGAGTGAATTGTCCTTTTAAGTTAATTGCCTCAAGGCTTATTTTAGACGTATAACGCCTCTCATTCCCAATATATAGGGCTGGATCAGTAGACCTATACTATCTTCTGGTACAAACTGGTTTTCAGCAGCATACCAATTCTCAATACGTTTATTGCATTATAGTTTTAACAACTCAACCCACTGTTTTCTTTATCAAATATCAATTCCATTCCAAATTGTTCTCAAACATCATGTCACTAAATGATCTAAATGAAATGAAAAGATGTGTTATGCATCTATGTCACCTAGATGGACTGGAAATGTACTGTGGTAACTAAGAATTGACAGAGCATTACACATGGGGTTGACAACTGAATACCTCTCAGATGATAGTATTTTTAGGTCATCTAACCCGAAGGGTCAGGATGACCTATTGTCATCATGCACCGTCCGTCGTCGTGCGCAGTCCGCAGTTTGTAAACTTTTCATTCAAACGACTTCTTCTCAATAACCAGAAGGCCAAGGGTACTCATATTTGGCCTGTAGGTTGCTGGGATGGAGGGCTACCAAGTTTGTTCAAATGAATGATTCAAGGTCACAGGGGTCAAAAAGGCTAAAATCTTTAAACGACTTCTTTTCAAGAACTAGAAGACCAAGGGTACTGATATTGGCCTGTAGGATGCTGGGATGAAGGGCTACGAAGGTTGTTCAAATAAATGATCTTGACCTTCATTCAAGGTCACAGGGGTCAAATAGGCTATAATCATTTAAACAATATTTTGTGAATAATGAAGAGGTTTAGAGACCTGATATTAGGCCTGTGGCATGCTTGAATGAAGGGCTACCAAGTTTGTTCAAATAAATGACCTTGATCTTCATTCAAGGTCACAGGAGTCAAATAGGCTGTAATAATTTAAACAACATCTCGTGAATAATGAAGAGGTTTAGAGACCTGATATTAGACCTGTGGCATTCTGGGATGAAGGACTACCAAGTTTGTTCAAATGAATGACCTTGATCTTCATTTAAGGTCATGGGGGTCAAATAGGCTAAAATCTTTAAATGACTTCTTCTCAAGAACCAGAAGGCCCAGGGTACTGATATTGGGCCTGTAGGATGCTGGGATGAAAGGCTACCAAGTTTGTTCAAATAAATGACCTTAACCTTCATTCAAGGTGACAAGGGTCAAATAGGCTACATCTTTAAATGACTTCTTCTCAAGAACTAAATGGCCCAGGATACTCATATTGGGCCTGCAGCATGCTGGGATAAAGGGCTACCAAGGTTGTTCAAATGAAGGACAAGGTCACAGGGGCTAAAATCCTTTAAACAACTTCTTGTCAATAACTAAGAGGCCTAGAGACCTAATATTGGGCCTTTGACATGCTTGGATGAAGGGCTATCAAAGTGTTCAAATGAATGACCTTGATCTTCATTCAAGGTAATGGGGGTCAAAAAGGCTAAAATCTTTAAACAACTTCTTCTCAAGACCCAGAAGGTCCATGGTACTGATATTGGGCCTGTAGCATGCTGGGATGAAGGGCTACCAAGTTTGTTCAAATGAATGACCTTGATCTTCATTCAAGGTCACTGGAAAAAATCTTTAAATGACTTCTTCTCAAGAACCAGAAGGCCAAAGGTATTGATATTGGGCATGTAGCATGCTTGGATGAAGGGCTATCAAGTTTATTCAAATGAATGACCTTGATCTTCATTTAAGGTCACGGGCGGCAAATAGGCTAAAATCTTTAAATGACTTCTTCTCAAGAACCAGAAGGCCCAGGGTACTGATATTGAGCATGTAGCATGCTGGGATGAAGGGCTACCAAGTTTATTCATATTGGATTACCTTGACCTTCAATCAAGGTCACAGGGGTCAAATAAGCTAAAATCTTTAAACGACTATGTTGTATTGTACTAATAGTCAGATGACCGTTAAGGCCCATGGGCCTCTTGTTTCATGAAAAATGCGTTTAATTTTTGTAATATTCAAAATATAATGGTCAATTCAACTTTTAAAAATCACTTGGCTTCACTGTATCATCAATGTGTGTAATGTATTGATTCAGTGTATTGGCAATATGACATGTGTTTTAGTTTTCCAATATCCAGCCTTACCATTTGTTTTTTAAGTGTTTAAATGTGTATTGTTATTGTCACATTTAAGTATAACCATAACTGCTCCTCCATCAAAGAAATAGCTGGGTGTTCCCTCTGCTCATCAGCTCAAGGCCTATATAAAAAGATGATACAATAGCAAAATAATTTGGACTGCTAATCCAGCAGCATCAACAAGAAATATCTGTTTGCTTATGTGAGCCATAGTAAAGTGCAATAACTTAAAACAAATTCACTGACCAGGGGCTCTCATGTGAAGAGAATGACAATTTATAAAAAGGAATATGTTTGTTCATAGATTGATGAATTTCTGCCACAGTAGTCTGTTTAAAAATGTTGTTTTCGTATTTCAGACATTTGGCGCTTTTCAAAGACATCGAAGATCCTTTCATCAACGAATATTCTCTAGAATACCAGCAAGACTTTGTTATCGTTTAAAGTCTCTTGTTTCCCAAGACATTTTGGAGGAAGGGTAAGCATTAATAACAATAGGACAAAAAACCTTTCTATAGACTTTCCCGCCAGCAGGAAGATTACATGTCATTTTCTCAAAATGTTCATTGTTGTGTATATTATATTGTCCAAAAAAGTTGAAAACTGCTATACAAGAGTTTTGAAGGATGATAATTGCAATTATTATAGTTTTCAATATAGCAAGATTTGGTTACCATAGTTACCAACAAATGAAAATGAAGGTAACTGAAAACGTATGAAGGATTATTGTTCATGTTGTTTTGAGGGTTAACCAAGTACAACTCAACTCTTGTTTAGATAAACTTTATTTACTGAGGATTAAATGTTTAGTGAACAGCTACATGGTCCTGAGGATGGGTATAAGATAGTCATTAGCTTATTTTCACTTAATTTCTGGAAAAGATTTAAGACATTGAAATGTGTTACAATTTAGCTGTAAATAGATAGTAAGATAATAGTAACAGATGTTGTCCTTTCTATTTCAGTCATGTTTTCCTTGGGTTCACAAAGTGTGGGCGGTTTGTGGTGTCCTATTCTTGTCAGATGACGTCTGATGAACACCTTGGCTTTCCGTCCTACATCTATGCACTGCAATGGTGGAATTTCATCCCAAATTCACCACTTATAAAGGTTGGTAATACGCAATCTTGATCCATAAAAGGGAGTGTCTGTCCATTGCTCATGTGTTGGTGTTTTCTTTTTAGCTCACCATCATCAGATGGTGGGTTATTCAATTCGACTTTCGTTCATGGTCCGTCTGCGACCGTCCTTCCATCGTCTGTTTACAATTCTTATCACTATTTCTCAGAAAATGCTGATGGGATCATTCTCAAATTTCATATTGTAACGCACCTCGGGGTTCTTCTCGGCTAAGTTGGCAGATATATGACGATAACTCTGACAGCAGTTTCCAAGAATAAATTAATGCAGAATATTTGTTTACAGCGGGATGTATTTACAATGGCACACACACCTCTGACTGTGTGACCGCCGCTTCGCTCGGCGTGGCGGAATTGCCGGGAAACTACTTGAGCAACCTGCACCGGCGTAACCCTGCCGGCGCACCGCTCCAGCGTAACTAATGCCGCTCTAAGTCAAACTGTTGCCCTCTAACTCCCTAGTTTCCCAACGCCGGCAATTCCGTCACACCAACCTCGACGAGGTCCTTGTATATGACATAATTAGTGTTTACGTATGTGGACTGTGGCCTTGGACAGGTAATAAGAGAGCCCGTAAACTATCGGCCTGGTCCTTATATGATGAATGATAACCTAAATATTTCGGACGTTAATAATAAAATGAATGTGAAGGGTGTTTGATACGCATGAATACACACGATAAGAATTATGCGACCAAAACCCGAAATAACTACTGCGTTTCTATACATACAAACAATGACAAATACCTTATATTACAATATGTAGGTTCCCCTAGGGCCCTAGTTGTGCATATTGTATTTTGGGACTGATCGGTAACAAATTGGCCACCAGACAGCCATCTTATTTTAGTAGTTAAAGTTTGTTATAATTATTTCTCAGATAATGTTGAAGGGAGCATCCTCAATTTTCATATGTAGGTTCCTGTAGGGCCATATTTGTGCATATTGCGTTTTGGGAGCAATCAGTCAACAAGATGGCTACCAGGCCATCTTGGATTTTGGAAGTAAAAAAAAATGTTTCCAATATTTCTCAGAAAGTTTTGAAGAGATCTGTCTCAAATTTCATATGTAGGTTTCCCTTGGGCCCTAGTTGTGCATAGCGCATTTTGGGACCGATCGGTCAACAAGATTGCCGACAGATTTTGCTAGTTGAAGTTTGAAAAGTAGAGAAAAGATCTGACAATTGTCAGACATAGATCTGTCTTTGTTTGGCACCAAGATCCCTCTGGTATCTCTTGTAATTACCGGGTATAACCTTTTAACCTAATACCAACTATCAGAAATTTTGTTTTTAAATGTTTAATACTACTGTCTGTTTTGTTTGATACTTCAGACTAGTGAGGTGAAGTTGTTTGGTGAAGAAGATATTACTCAGGACCTTTATATTTCCTTCTGTGAATGGCCCCAGGACCACTCTAAAGTACTAGTGTTTGGTCACAGGTAAGGATCACATCTTTGAAATTTCTTATTCAATCCTCATCTATTCAGAATCCAAATAACAGAGGCTAGGCGCTGGACGCAGGAACTGGTGTTATTGAGTTCATTATTAGCTCACCTAGTCTGAAGGACCAAGGTGAGTTTATGCGATACTGCAGCGTCTGGTGTCCGTTGTATGGCGTTCATTCATCCTTTAACAATCAACTTTTTCTTCATAACTGCTGATCAGAATTTAACCAAATTAGTCTGGTAGCATTCATATGGGGTATTAACTGAAAATTATACAAAATTATACGGGTGCCTGAGGGGCGGGGCAAAGGGGGTCAATTTGGTTGTTTTTATTCAAATGACTTCTTCTCTGAAACAGCGTATTGGTCAACATTCATATTGCATTGGTAGCATCCTTATGAGGTGGGGATTCAAAATTATGCAAATGATTGGGCTGACCCCCAAGGGGCCTGAGGGTCTTGGCCAAAAGGGCCAATTTAGCATTTTCCTTATTAGCAACTATTTCTCCTTATCGAAGCATTTAATAGCTCTCATATTGCCATGGTAGCATCCTTATGGGGTGGTGATTCAAAATTATAGAAATGGTGGGACTCGCCCTGAGGGGCGGGACCAAAAGAATCAATTTGGCTATTTTCATACAAACTAGGGCTGTCACGGGTACTAAATTTTGTCCCCGGGTACCCAAATTTTGTCCCCGGGTACCCAAATTTTGTCCCAGAGTACCCAAATTTTAGTACCCGACCCGTACCCAGGTACTCAACACAGATCTATGAGTGAAAACAAAACAAATGAGTTGAAGTTCTAGACTTGTTTACAGACATCCAGACGAATTTTCCTATTTTGACAGGTACCCGGGTACACTTTTTTTTGACCCGGTTACATCCCCAACCCGACCCGACCCGTAACCGTGTACTCGGGTACTCGTAACAGCCCTAATATAAACGACTTCTTCTCTGAATCTATAAGCATAAGATTGCACTCATATTGCATTTGTAGCATCCTTATGGGTTGGGGATTTAAAATTCTACAGATGGTGGGGCTGATCTCCAGGGGGTAGAGGGGTGGGGCCAAAAGGTGTCAATTTGTCATACATAATGTGCATAGCACTGCTTAAAAATATCAAAATAATTTGTGTTGGATAAGTGATTATTTCATTCGGACAAGTGAATTTACCTCTGTCCAAAAATTAATGTTAATCCCTGAAGAGTTTTTGTGATAATTACTAAAAAAAAACAGGTTAGGGATACAGGCCCTCTGGGCCTCTTGTATCTAATGTTATCTGAAATAGAGTTGTATACCAAAAGCTTTCTGCTAGATGGTTGTCACTTCAAAGGTAACTGCCACAAACTTCGAAACAGACTGAGTTTCCCCGCGAAAATCCTTTGATGTTTTCTAGCATGTGGACACTGTCGTCTAGAGAGAATTCTGGCAACACACACCAAGGACTTCAATCAGTGGAAGGGAACAGGGAACACATCAACCTGTCAGCTGTCACAATGAAAAGCTACCAGAATAAGTTTAAGGCTTCAAAACATTTCCAAGTTAACCAAAAATGTGTTCAGCGATGGCCAATATAGAATGGGGTATTCTCGGAATTATGATTTTAAATATATTGAAAACAAGAATGAGTCACCTGTTTGGATGGAAATGGCTTGGAAATCTACCCTTGATACCATAGGAAGTAAAAGTGTTAGTGTCACATTTACTGGACACGAGAAAGAAAGACTTACAGTGATGTTATCTACCTACGCTGATGGTACTAAAATGTCGCCGTTTGTATTGTTACCAGGCGTGAAACTCCTTCCAAAAACCTGATATTCCCAATGGGATCATCGTACATGTGGGGGAGTGAAAAAAGTCTTGGGCGGATGAAACCACGATTTCTATATGGCTGAAATATGGGGTAGAAAAGACACAGAGAAAAGACTGCTCATGTGGAACATGTTTAGGGGACACTGAACTGAAGAAGTAAAAGGCAAGATAAAAAAACGTAATACAGATTTTGCTTATATTCTGGGTGGATGTACCAGCCGACTACAGCCTACTGATGTCTCTTGAAATAGGCCACTTAAATCGGATTTCATTGAAAAATATGACGACTGGTTATTCAGCAGTGAGGATAGTCTCACTAATCTTGGGAATCGACCTCCACCTCCCAAAAAACTAATTCTGAGATGGATCAAGGAGTCTTGGCCTTCGATTACACCAGATATCATAAAGAAATCATTAAAAAAAAATGCAGAATCACAAATGTGTTAGATGGTACAGAAGACGATTTATTCATGGCCAAATCTGACCCTGACCCAGAATGTGAAAATGAACCAATGTTTGAAAGTTTTAATCAGAACAATATTGATGTTTCTCAAGCAGTTTATGAATACACCAGACCCGATGTGTACAATGTTAACATTGAGTTATCTGAAAGCAGCGTCTCTAACAGTGATATAGATGATATGGGTGACGACTACTACGAATGTGTCAGTCCAGGTCATTGACATTCAAACTATCGAATATCAGATAAATATGTGGCTGTTTTTTACTGAAAAAGCTTGTTTTTGCAGTATTGCTACGGCCCGGATGACCTACTAATTTAAATGCGATTGACCTCTCATTTGCATGCGATTTTTTCTCTTTTCCTCTTTCTAGAACAAATATGCTGCTATTGTGCAGTTTAATTGTAATAAACAACTTCTGTGGTATTTCATTAAATAGAATATTTTCAAACATGTCTACAAAAACTATAGCATGAACGTCTATAATTGAAAAATAGTGAGGATAATTTGCATCAGTGGTAGCGATCGGTGGCCTAATTCTCGCCAGTCATTTGCATATATTTATGTAAACATCTGGTTTGGGTAACACTAAACTAAATAAAGGAATTGTCAGGATTTTGGTATGAATGTATCTATTTGTACTTTGATGTATACATTCATAATCTATTATATAATGACAATTTTTGAATTCATTGTGACGTAAGAAAGATACAAAAGTTGTTTGTTTTTACATGTATTATATTGATAGTCATTTTGGAGAACAGGTACGTTCGTATTGTGATCATGTCATTATGATGGCCCACTGAATTTACCAAATCTCACTCAAACAGACGCTTGTTAACTACGTACGCGTCAAGCGTCTGGGTGATCTATGCAGAAGCTAACAAACACGATAAATTCTGAGTTACGCTGGCTCCTTATCATTTCGCACGGATTGTCAACTAACGCCTCCTTTCATTAACGAGGGAATATTTAATACATGGATACAGATACAATGAAATATAGTGACACTCAGCAATAGTGTAAACGGCCGAATGTAAACAAAGACGTCATTACGCAAAGCGGACCTGTGATGTAAACTTGCAAGTCAAGAGATATTTTTCAAGCGTAATAAATGCATTCTCATATTTGAAAAACACCGAAGAATATTTGAACACTGCATGTTGCAAGCCACCTTGCTAGTAAACTACGGAATTCTTTTCGTATTTGGAGACAGAAGCAGTGAAAATCGTAAGTTTTATTTTGTTTTGCTTCTTTGCCCGGTCACACTTAATAACGACAACAAACGACAACACGTTAAATACAAGGAGAAGTTATTGACAACACAAGATATGTTATTCAGTACATTAAAATGAATAATTCTACCAAGTTTTATGAAGATTGGTGCAAAAGTGAAGGAATTAGAGCGTGATACGGTAATACTGAACATAAACACTCACAATATAAACCTGACCAGTACCGATCTCGTAACATTAAAACAGGAATAAAGTCTTCATTTTTATTCCAATCTTAATGAAATTTTGTACATAGATGCATTATAGTATGACAAATAACATATCTTCTGTTGTCGTTAGGCTTTTGAAACATTTTCGATGTTACAACGTGTTGTCAGCATACCGTGACGGCAAACCTCTTGTCACTCGATTTATCGTTGACCAGCAGCCGATTTCAGAATATTCAAATCGCTCTAATTCCTTCATTTTTGCTCCAATCTTCATAAAACTTGGTAGAAATATTCATTTTAATGTACTGAATAACATATCTCGTGTTGTCACTAACTTTTCGTTAAATCGTTGTATTTAACGTGTTGTCGTTTGTTGTCGTTTGTTGTCGTTATTAAGTGTGACCCTCTTTGCCTATCATGCCTATGGGTCGGTATATTATTATATGAACTATTTGACAGACATCGGCACATGAAGTGAACTTACAACATCATGAGTATGTGTGAATTCCTGCTAACATCCATATAATCGATGTTTTATTTTATTACAACGCAACGAACAAAATTGAATATCACTTTAAATTTGAAGTAGTTTGTTGTTGTTATATTAACAGTTGACAAGATTCATTTTTGGTATTATTTTCTAATGCGATGACATCAAATTTAATATTAATGCATAGAGTCAATTTACCAGATTGTCAATATGTCTATAAACATCACAAAGCATGTGTTTATTTGTAGGCAAAACAATGCATGATATAGATCCATACACAATACGTACATATGTGTGTAATACACATGTGATTACAGAATTTCTTTAGATAGATAGAAGAATTGTAATGCTAGATTTATTTAAGACAATTAATATCTGGGATTTCGAAATTGGCAGTATGAACTTAAAACATCGATTAAACAGTCACTACATATGTAACTTCATGGATTCAGAGAATTTATAATAACACTTACCAAAATAAACAATAACCTGTGCACTGTAATATATATCATACATGGTAAATTTACACTTGCTCAATATTACAGTATTTGGTTTAAAGTAAGTTTTGCTTACAGTAAAAAACATTGTATTTTATGAATGTGTATCAGTTATAGGAGACAAACTAATTATGATGCTAATATATTTAAAGATGCTCCACCGCTGACAAATGGTATTTTTTCAATATCAAAAACGGCAGCAGACGATTTAGAATTTTTCTTCAGTTACAAAAGTTACTTACTTTCCACCATTACCGCCGTTGAAAAGTTTGAGCTTCTAATTTCACTTCAAGTTAAAAATATAAAAAAAAATAATTAATTGCATCCGGAAAAAATTCCGTAGCACTATATCCTATATGGAATGAAGTACTGATTGCTCTGACCCAAAGGCAAAATGAATTATTTTATATCATTTTTTGTGTTAAATAGCTAATTATTGTTCAAATGATGAATATCATTTATACTCTGTCGGCGGTGGAGCATCTTTAACTCAAAGTACTTGTATACACGAGTCCAATTTCTTCCTTTTGTCATTGTTAGATGATTTCTGTAACTTTGTTTATAACAAATTAAGAATATTGATATATATGTTAAATTTTATAATTACAGGACTCATTGGCTAGTCATCTGAAGCAGTTTCATAATTGTTGAAGACTGGAGATTATCAGGATTACTTTGGAAGCAGTGAAATGATTCAAAGGATGACTACCAGGCATATATTAAACTAGCTGCGACAACATACATGTAGCTCTGGACAACAGGCATATGAGTTGGCGCTTCTCATTTGCATTGTTTCATAGTGCCAATTAAAACACCAAAATTCAAAAAAGTAAATCCAGTATATTTGCAACTTTTGCAAAGGGTTGTCACCATTTGACATACTGCCGATTGTTATCAATCTGTGGAGAGATAGAAGGTGTTTAAACTTTTAACTTCACAGACTGACTCACGTGTTAGTCTTTCTGTTTTGTTGTAAAATTCAAACAAACAAAAAAGAGTTTTCTTGGCTTGAATGAAACACACTATATATGTTCTGACAGACTGTCATTGTCAGAACTACAATTCTGTCCCATTGACTGTAATGTTGCAAAACATCAAGTGATGACAATTAGTGAGTGTCGAGTAACTTTGCGTTTAGATATATATAGAAATATCCTACATTTATAATATAAACTGATAGTTTATTTACCCATCATCACGCTTGAATTATCATTACTACAATTTATATTTCAATGATTCACATCTGTGACACGGCCATATAAGTACATTGTATATGGAATGACATTCATTTATTTGCTACAACAGAAACATATTAAACAGTTTTACTTGTTGACTTTGTGCAGAAATTTTAACACTTCTGGTGACATAGCCCATTGGTTGTTCCCATTAGTTGATGCTTCTATCAAATGTTTTTACAACTGTTTCTGAACTTGTTACCAATACATGTATAAACATTTGTAAGTAATGTGTACATGACAATTTCAAAATTGACTAGGGTACACGAAATTCGGCAGTCCGGAAAATTTGTAATCTGGACGGTTTAGGCTGGGAACGAAGGTGTCCAGATTATCGAGGGTCCAATGTACATGTCAATGTATACAAATAACACACTGATTTTGAAAATGGTTGTTTTAATATGCTGTTAAGTATCCTCAGTGTCCATTTTATGCATTATATAGAGACAGTATCATACTGAATCTGGCTTTGATTTGACTTTTCTTCAATATTGCAGCAAAGTATCAAGAACTGCTCATTACTTACTAATATGCCTGAATACATTGTGTGTATCACAGAAGAGAACTAGAAAAAAATAATGTATTGTGATGTTATTATCCCCCGCCCAACGAAGTTGGCGGGGGATATACAAATGGGTTCCGTCCGTCTGTCTGTCCGTCGGTCCGTACGAATGGTTTCCGGAGCATAACTCTAAAACCAGTAGAGATATTTCCACGAAACTTCATACACACATTGGTCTTATGGTCTAATAGTGCCTTTTGCTATTTTTAGCTCACCTGGTCCAATGGACCGAGGTGAGCTTATGGGATACCGCAGTGTCCGGTGTCCGTCGTCCGTCGTCCGTCGTCTGGCGTCCGTCAACAATCGACTTCTTCTCCATAACCGCTGGTCAGATTTCAATAAAATTTGACTGGTAGCATCCTTATGGGCTACTAACTGAAAATTGTACAAATGATGGGGCTGACCCCCCAGGGGCCTGAGGGGTGGGGCCAAAAGGGGTCAATTTGGCTATTTCCATATAAACGACTTCTTCTCTGAAACCAAGCATGGGATAGCACCCATAATGCAATGGTAGCATCCTTACATGGTGGGGATTCAAAATTGTACAAGTGATGGGGCTGACCCCCCGGGGGCCTGAGGGGCGGGGTCAAATGGGGTCAATTTGGCTATTTCCATATAAACGACTTCTTCTCTGAAACTAAGCATGAGATAGCACTCATAATGCAATTGTAGTATTGTTATAGGGTGGGGATTCAAAATTGTACAAATGATGGGGCTGACTCCCAGGGGGCTGAGGGGCGGGGTCAAAAGGGGTCAATTTGGCTATTTCCATATAAACGACTTCTTCTCTGAAACCAAGCATGGGATAGCACCCATAATGCAATGATATCATCCTTATAGGGTGGGGATTCAAAATTGTACAAATAATGGGGCTGACCCCCTGGGGGCCTGAGGGGCGGGGTCAAAAGGGGCCAATTTGGCTATTTCCATATAAACAACTTCTTCTCTGAAACTAAGTATGGTATATAAATGACTTCTCTGCAACTAAGCATGGTATAGCACCCATTATGCAATGGTAGCATCCTTATAGTGTGGGGATTCAAAATTGTGCAAATGATAGGGCTGACCCCCGCGGGGCCTCAGGGGCGGGGTCAAAAGGGGTCAATTTGGCTATTTCCATATAAATGACTTCTTCTCTGCAACTAAGCATGGTATAGCACCCATAATGCAATGGTAGCATCCTTGTAGGCTGGGGATTCCAAATTGAGCAAATGATAGGGCTGACCCCCGGGGGCCTGAGGGGCGGGGTCAAAAGTGGTCAATTTCCATATAAATGACTTTTTCTCTGCAACTTAACATGGGATTGCGCTCATAATGCAATGGTTACATCCTTATAGGGTTTGGATTCAAAATTTTGCAAATGATGGGGCTGACCCCCCCGGGAGCCTGAAGGGTGGGGTCAAAAGGGGTCAATTTAGCTATTTCCATATAAACGACTTCTTCTCTGCAACTAAGAATGGAAGAGCACTTATAATGCAATGGTAGCATCCTTATAGAGTTGGGATTTGAAATTGTACAAATGATAGGGCTGACCCCCGGGGCCTTAAACGGCAATAGATGCGAGGTCAAAAAGGTCAATTAGGCTACTCTTTTTCTAATTGTCAGAGTTTTGTGATAATTACTAACAAAAAACCAGGTGAGCGATACAGGCCCTCTGGGCCTCTTGTTAGTTTTTTATTTTTTGCATTTTTTCCGTAACCATGGAAACATTGCTGAAAATATCATATTTTTGTACCAGGTTCGTTTCCGGAGCATAACTCTAAAACCAGAATAGATATTTCCACGAAACTTCATAGACATATTGGTCTTATGGTCTAGTAGTGCCTTTTGCTGTTTTTAGGTTTTCATTTTTTGCACTTTTTCCGTAACCATGGAAACATTGCTGAAAATATCATATTTTTGTACCCGGTTCGTTTCCGCAGCATAGCTGGAAAACCGGTTGAGATATATGCACAGAACTCCATAGGCACATAAGTCTTATGGTCTTGTAGTGCCTTTTGCTATTTTAAGGTTTTCACTTTTTGTACTTTTTTCTGTAACCATGGAAAATTGCTGAAAATGGCAGATTTTTGTGTAAGAATCGTTTCCGGAGCACAACTCTCAAACCAGCAGAGATATTTTCATGAAACTTCATAGACACATTGGTCTTATGGTCTAGTAGTGCGTTTTGCTATTTTTAGGTTTTCATTTTTTGCACTTTTTCCGTAACCATGGAAACATTGCTGAAAATATGATATTTTTGTAGCAGGTTCATTTCCGGAGCATAACTCTAAAACTAGCAGAGATATTTCCACGAAACTTCATAGACACATTCTTTTTATGGTCTAGTAGTACCTTTCGCTATTTTTAGGTTTTCATTTTTTGCGCTTTTTCCGTTACCATGGAAACATTGCTGAAAATATCATGGTAAATGGTAAATGTTACTTTTGCAAAACTCCACCCATCTCTGTGTATATAGTCTAATATAAATGTCAAGGCTGTATACCTGATTCAACAATTGCAGCCCCGCTCTACTTGAATTATACTCCATCTTTCTTTAGCTCAACTTCTTTTTCCTGTTTTTTTTTTCATACACATAGGTCTCCACAATCAAACTTACTTCAGCTTTGATATCTCTATTGGCGGGGGATCTGAATGACTATGTCCTTGTTTCATGTTTGTATTAAAGTATTTTTGAATAAACATAATTCAAAACAATTCAGTTTTGATTTTGATGCAGTAACCAATTCTTTAAATGAACATTTGACCCTTAGTTTTTGTCATTTCATTTCTTCTCTTGATAATTATCTAATTAATTGCCTTTTGCCCTTTCCTCCTGTAGTAGATCTGTACCACATTGTTCATCGGAAAAAAATATACTTGTATATTATATGCATTGCACATACAGAGGACTCCATATAATCGAATAACGGTTATTTGAATATTTCGGTTATTTGCATAAAATTCTGCGGTACTGATTTTTATTCTTCTTTATCTTTGATTTTCAACTCCGTGTATTTGCATAGACTTTTACATGACCTCCGGTTATTTGAATAAAATATTTTGGAAATTCTAAAAATAAAATCGAATATATTTTTAGCGAAATTGGCCGATATATGTTTCAAGATACTTCGCTTTTACTAGAAATCATCATGGTGACAGATTAACGTTATCGTATGGCTTGTTATTTTATGCATGAACCTGCAAAGGTATTTGACGCTGTTACGATTTACATCAGCAGCGGTTGATCATAACTTTAGTACAATCACTGACTCAAACATCTAATTAAAGCATTTGCACATTCAAATATGTTTATTTATTAACGTAACGTACCTTAGTTCGCGATCGGTTGGAGAAACCATGCTTCCTTACAACAATCGCCATTCATGAGTAGTCTTGTTAAACCAGAGTCTTGTTGACTACGACAGACATGTGTGAATCAAGCGTCTCGTTGAACGAGACATAAAAGCATGCAAAGTCGGCGTGCAGTGACTACCGCAAGTTTCGTACAGTATGTAGGATACAAAAGATACTTGCTACGTTGTTTCATTGCTACTTGAATATGCATTAATTTCTGAAATGTTATCAAGCTATTCGCCGTATAGATCAACAATACAGAGAGAATTCTCAAAACACATTTAGGTCCAGTGAAATGTACGTAAATTTGTTTATTATTTAGGTTCAGAATTGTAGACACAAATGCAATCCTGTTTATTAATTTCATTTGATATTGATCGTTTAGCTGTTTCTCAAATATTCACGTGTCGATCTAACGTAAACAAGAATCTAATATTGGAATATTTTTTGTTATTAAACAAGTAAAATCAATTTACAACTTCGAAAATAATTACTTGTTGTTCGTTTTAAGTGTAAATAATTTATGTATTTATCAAGTAAACGAAACGATATCTATTTACCTGTTCACATACATATGTGTGAGGTCAAACGAAGGTGCAAAATGTCATCTCCGCCTATTCGAATACTCCGGTTATTTGCATATTTTCTTCTGGAAAATGACTTATTCAAATAAGCGGAATCCTCTGTAGTTCCTTATAAATGAGGTCTGTAAACAGCATTTGCAGCATAAGCCACAAACTTTATAAAAATGCCATCAAAGGATATCCATGTGTCAGATTATACTTTCTTAATGTTTCCCTTGTTGTCATTTTACTGCAGATTGTTATTAGCTGTAGGTCTCCATGGCCTTGTCCTCAAGATCAATTATCAAATAATCATAACTACAAAATTTTTCTTTATTTTGTTATTCAGACAATTATACTAGTGGGGCAACACCTTAAGGGATGTTGCAGATGAAATGAGAGATGAAAAGGACCAAATAACTCGTGATAATTCTCCAAAATATGTGCTATGCATATAAATGTACATGTATACGGTGCATACGTGTATGGAAATTAAATGAAAAATAACGCACAAGGGGTCATGTTACATATATCTCTGATCTATTTTGTCTGTATGAAGGAGTGTCGCAAAAGGGATATAACTCTTGCTTTTACTCTTAAAAGAGAGCGGTTTCATAAGCTTAGGAAACAATATCCAACAATTCAAAGTCATTTTTAGTGTTTCCCACAGCCCCGATTAGCATGGCGCCGCGCCGTGCCCTTTTTACCTGACGCCATGCCCCTTTGACCTAACGCCGTGCCCTGTTTGTTCCCAGTACACTTCTACTAAATTACCAAATACCAGGTAGTGGCTTGATAATTAAGTAAACAAAAGAAGTGTGACCACTCCCTGACCCCCTGACCAACACCCCAGTGGCCCTAATTAGCAGCCTTGGGCTATTTCCACCTTGGCTTGTGGTGTCACTTTCAGGTCTGTGTATTACGTAAGCTGAAGTCAAGCAGCCGATCGGCAGCCTAGAAAACAATCAGCTGGCCTTTCAATAAGTTTTATGACTACAGCTAGTGAGCACTACTTCAAAAACAAATACTGCTTACAACTGTAAATGATTTACTCACGTTTTTAATGTTTAATAGGCCTATCTATATCGGATGGATGTCACAAGATTTGCAATCGTAATGTCCGCCATTTTGGGTGTATTGTAATAGTAGATCCGGAGGTATTGAATTTCAGGATTTTACTAATATTCACGTTTTTAAAAATGAAAACGGTATTATTTTTTTAGAATTTTGGTGTGAATTTATTTTTAGAAAAGATATCTTAATAATAATCAAATTATTAATAGCAAAGTAATAAAAATAAATCAAATTAAAAAGAAATCAACTTTTTTCTCTATCAGATTAAATTGAAATATTTTGCATAGTACTCTAACACTTATCTGTATTTTCTTAATTTAGTGCTTGTAAATGTAGAACATTATTTTAAATAATTGTCCATTATTATGAAGCATGTTATCTTATTCAAATCAATACAGTATTTTTGATATTTAAATAAAGATATATATTAAAATAAAGGTAATTGGATTGAAATAAAGAAATACATTTTGAATTTTCCCATTCTTTTAATTAATATAAATGAAATTTAGATCTTTCTTGTGAATCAATTATAGTCATGATCATATGATCTGCAGATTACAATTTTCAAAATCATTTTTTTTCACTCAGAATAAATAAATAGATGTCCTGATATTACTTAGCAACTCAGATAGTTTAAAGCTTTTAAATGATGTTAAGTTGAACCAGAATTAAATAAACAACAAGACAGTTTTAAAGATTTCCCCATGTATTGGAAGTTGTCGATATAACCTTTGTGCCCCTCTGATGGTTATTTATCGCGGTCAAGGTGCCCTTTTCAAAACCCAGCACCATGCCCTTTTTTTTCCTGTGGGAAACACTAATTTTACAATTTTAGTCTATTTGACCCCTGTGGCTGTGACTTTAAATGAAGGTCAAGGTCATTCTTTTGATCAAAATCAGAATTGGTAGCCCTTCAGCCCAGCATGCTGCAAACGTAATACATGTACCATGCATATGACTACATCAGACCAGTCAATTATTGATAGAGGAGTCATTTAAAGATTTAAGCTCATTTGACACTGTGACCTTAAATTAAGGTCAAGTCCATTTATTTGAACAAACTCTGTAGCCTTCCATTTGATTTCAGCATGTTACAGGCACTCCGAATTCAAAACTGGTAGTTTGATTCTTTTAAGACTTATCCTAACCTTGGGAAGATAGTCCGATTCTATTACAACTTACCAATTCTTCGGAAGGTAGCCTATTCTTTCACGTCTCATCCTAATCTTCGAAAAATATCTTAATTTCCTAACAAAAAGCACCTGAATGTACACATTCACATACCTTTTTGGTGAATAATGTATGTACTTGTTAAGATAAGATGCATTATTTTGTCTTAGGTTACTTTCCCTAATAAAAGTAGCATTAGAATGACTATTTAATGTTTTGTATTCCTATGAAAATCTGCCTTGGGTATGGGTCTACCAAATTATTTTTCATCAATTCTACATACACTACTGTACATTTGTGGACCCTTTGACAGTGTGATATGAAGGTTTATTTATCTGAAGATGAATTATTTACTGAGGAATATTACATCTTAGGGTAAATTAACCTTCATATCACACTGTCTCCGGGGACAAACATTTTATTATATAACTCAGTGAAAGAGGAGCGGTTATAGTAGAATTAAATATTTAGCATTATGCTTGGAAGTTTTGTGTTCTTACATGTACCCTGAAAATATGCATGTTCACAAGGACGTATATGAGAAGGATAAGTCACACTGGGTTTTGGGGAAGTCCAAGGCAGGCGCTTTTGTGTTTGTGCACTGACCGTGACGTTGGGCGACGACTGATTTTCCTTTGATATCCGCCGGCACAGCCTTTGATGTAGCTTGCGGGTGCGAGGGTTACCGTCTTACTTTCTGAAGCGGTGCTGTCATTTCATAGCGGTGCTGTCATTTCATGAGCTGTCGATTTTTTTAACAAAAATTTAAGACATATCCCCTAAATATTCCGTCTTTAAAGCAAGTTATAAACGTCGTGAAATTTAATAAACTTTACAATGGTGTTTCGTTTGACTTGATAAGACAAGTATTTGTTGAGAAAAACGGTTTTTATTCCCGGTTCATAGGCGTCTCGCGTGGTGTTTAGTAATGTAAAGAGACAGACACGAATCCTTCTCACTTATAAATCCTTGATGTTCATGAATAATCATGAAAAAACTCCCCTATACCCATTTTATCAAAAAGAAACTGTTTTTCCTCATATAAATAAGAAAATGAAATTGGTAATAATAAACAATATCGTCCTCGTCGAACACTCAATCCCTTACAAATACATACATTTTAGAGAACAAGATTAAACTGTTTAACATTGTTTTTTTATCATATAATAGAGAATCACATAATTACACTGTAATGCTACACATTAAATTAATATCCAGAATTCATGTAATATGGATTGTATGACACCCAACAAGTTATTAAGAGGTACCGGGAAGTTTTGCAATGAATGTTAGCTGAATGCATGAACGTGAGCAATCAGCCAATTACCTCCCCTTTCCTATTCCAGATGAAAATCTTATTTTATACCTGCAATTTTAACCACTCAGTACCCACAGCCCCTAACAAGCTACTCCATCTTTTTCACCTTCTGAATAATTTAAAACAGTGCGTTCTAATATACGTGACCAATACTGATGAAAGGACGGCAAAGAAAATTAATCAGAAAGTTGAAATTAAAGTGATCATAAAGTCATTTTGCAGGGACAAATATTATGCAATCATTGTGTGTTTGACTTAAGTGGTGTCTTGACATATTTACCACCAGCCCACTACCTTTGGGTTACGAGTTTGAATCCCATGTGTGGTAGATTCCAGGTATTGACTGCTCGTCAGTGATTTTTCTCTGGGTACTCCAACTTTCCTCTATCATCTCCTTAAATGACCTTGCAATTAATACTTATTCTGATATTCAATTTAGATATTAAAATGGCATGACATTAACAATTTTGAAATGTCTTGAATATTAGGGGGCCGCGGTGGCCAAGTGGTTAAGATGTCTCGACATATTACCACAAGTCCTCCACCACTGGGTCACGAATTCGAATCCCACGTGGGGCAGTTGCCAGGTACTGACCGCCGGTCGGTGGTTTTTCTCCAGGTACTCCGGCTTTCCTCCACCAACAAACCTGGCACGTCCTTACATGGCCGTGGCTGTTAATAGGACATTAAACAAATAAACCAATCTTGAATATTATAACCATGTAAAAGTCTGGGCCACGTTGGCCAAGTGGTTAAGATATAAAGACATAATTATTACCACAAGCCTATAGCTAGCTCCACCTCTGGGTCGCGAGTTCAAATCCCATTTGGGGCAGTTGCCAGGTACTGACCACTGGTCCGTGGTTTTTCTCCCGAGCATTTTGGCTTTCCTCCACCAACAAACCTCACATCCTTACATGACCCTGGCCGTTAATAGGACATTAAACCACAGGTGTTTGTTTCTAATATAAGTATAAGTTTGTTTTCTACCAAACTTTCATTCTTATGATGCTGAAGTGTTGACATGCAGTGGTTTTTGAGCTACCCATTAGAGCCCTGGCGTGTTTATCGGAGGACACCACAGTGTCCGACCAGTTGAAATCTGGCTGTTTTCCGATGTTTCTGGATACCTAGTGACATTTATACGGCATGATTTATATTGTATCATATACCAAATTAAAGATAAATTATCTGGCTGTCGATTGAGAGTATTCATATTATCATATCCTATACTGTTGATTAATAATCATACTTTTTCTGAAATTGGGTAGTGTTATATGGCCGGCCAAGTTATAAACCTTGACCCAGTATTATACTTATACTTATATTAGAAACGAACACCTGTGATTAAACTAATACTCATGTAAAAGTCTCCGCTATCCCTCATCAAAAAGAAACTTTTTTTTCCTCATATGAATAAGAGAATGGTAATAAGACAATATCGGTCTGGCTAAACAAGAAATATGTTACCAATTACATACATTTCCATATATTGCCTATTCTTTTAATTGTATTAAGCATTATGCTAGAAAATGAACAAATAGACAAATTACCTCCCTTTATTCAATCCCAGTATTAAAAGACTTTTTATGTGAACATGTAAAGAATGAAGTATTTAATTGTAAGCAAACCTTTTCAAAGTCAGCTGTCATTTTTCATACGTTGAATGTATACATGCATCAGATTACAGCAGATATTGTCAGAATACACTTGTAATTGATAAGATGTATAATTATAATGCTACTGAAAAAATTCTGAGGTGGGCATGGCTAGGTGTCCATCTTTCTAATTTTGTTCTTTCCCCTCTGAAACATGACATTTACGAGACCGCATTTCCAAGCGCTGACTGTTGGTTAGTGGTTTTTTTCTGTAGGACCTCTTTTGTACATCCGAATTCGAAACACATATATATTATTGTCAAGGATATGAAAATCAATTAACTAAATTCTTGGTACATAAGACACAGAAATGAACTATTTAGATACTTTTTTTTGTTATTATTTAGCCTTATTATTATAGCCTTTACATGTTCAGGGGTCGATACTAACAGTAGCCTGGCAGCCCGGGGCTGATGAAAAAAAATCAGGCTGCCAAAATGTCAAAGTACAGTAGCCCTGTTATATTTCAGACATGTACTACATATTTAGTTGAGGAAGATAAAATGGATGCTTTTAGATCTGCAAATTCAGTACCAAAATTCACTAGAATGTTGGAAATTGAATATAGAAATTGTTTCCCGTCCCAGAGGAGAATCACCCCAACCTACATGTACTCCATTATATACTGCTCGCGCCTTTTTCCACAAATTAGAGAACATTTTTTATAATTAATTTTTAATATAAAAAAAATCAATTAGCCTAAAAATTTAGTTGGTTTCTGAAATGCTCGAAACTGAAGAGGCTGTTGAATGTTTGACATTCAGTACAATTAATTTAAAAAAAAACTGTTGTTAACTATGCCCCCACCCCCTCCCTCTATTCTAAGTAAACAGTAACTTACCGTAAAAACTTACACCAGTGTAATTTGCGCAGGTACTTTTTAGGGCTGAAAATGCTGAAAAAAATCTATCAGTATATTTTGCGCATCAAAAATTTTGGGAAAAAACGATGTCCAGGGAGTCCCAAAATCGATGTATGAAGGTGACAATTTCAATGCAAAATATTCCTTTAAAATGCTTGACAACTTGCACAAAGAAGTGTTGTATTAAGAAAAAATAACATACTAAAATCGCATCATGTTTGTTTTCTTTTATTGGCCACCTTAACCTGAAACTAAAATATCTTGCAGATGTCTAAAACATCGGCGGTCCGGTTGCACATGTCAATGTTTTGAGATATTACACATGAATAGTAATCAGGAACATTTAAAAATATTTGAATCTATTTGTTTAAAATTGTCACAATAAGTAATTAGTGTGTTTGAGATCATTAACAATCAACAACAATCGGCTAGCGGATACGTATGTTAGCTTGCAACAATCACATTGCGAGTAAACTCACTACCTGTATGGTACCAGATCCAAGCTGATGGCTAATAATATTTATCAATACGGTTGAATATGTCACTAACCTTGTAGCTTGTTAATTCTGCAGTAATAAAATTGCAAACCACTTATTAAAAGTCCTAAACGTAGGTCAGTTTAGGCATCTTATAAATCCCACGTGTGTTTTGACTTTTTGCACACGGCCTACAGCTGGGCCCTACGTAAGGTTTCATGTGCAAAGCTGATGGCTAATTATATTTATCAATACGGTTGAATATGTCACTAACCTTGCAGCTTGTTAATTCTGCCGTAATAAAATTGCAAACCACTTATTAAAAGTCCTAAACGTAGGTCAGTTTAGGCATCTTATAAATATATGTGTGTTTTGACTTTTTGCACACGGCCTGCAGCTGGGGTATACTACGAGGTGTACAGGGTATACATTTCTTGTTGTCAGTAAAAGCCATGCTCTCAGTCAGTCGCCATTGAATTCTCAGGGCAAATGGAAACAAGACAATGTGATCATAACTTAACACTTTAATTAGCCTTAGATAATCCACTTAAATAGGTGAGGCATTGTTTTTACAATCTTTAATACCTTTTATCATATAAAATGGCTACCTTCCACAGAGCGATACCTCAACATTCATAGATCGTCAGTCCCTCAGAATGGACAGATTTTTCCCCCGTAAAATTTTTAAATCTCCTCTATCAATGTAATTTGCGCACCCCCAACTTCAAATTTTATTTTTGCGCAGAAAAAGTGCGCAAATTACACAAGTGTTTACAGTACAAGGCAATGTACATACATGTAGGGTACGTGTCATACTAAGTGCATATAATGTTAATCATATCCATTGTCAAACTACCAGATTTTTCAGGTTTGTCTTCTTTAGTTGTCACTTTATAAGCCTGTATTCATGATATTTGGTTTACAGTTATCTCTTGTCTGACATTGTTGCATGGACGTGTCATATGCTCGCGCGATCGGTAAGTCTATTTTTAGACTGCAGACAAAAAGAGCTGACAACAAATCATGTGTCATCTTAACTATATTAGCAGTAGGTAGCAATTAAAACATTTATAATCAAGCAATATATTAGGAGAAACATATTCAAACGGCATCTGTCTCAGAGTCTACACAATAGACTGTCAATTTACGAGTTATTTTTTATTCATATCTAACTGCTACACGTATGATTCAGTCGCTGTCATGACTCGGTACTGCAGTAACGTTAGGCCTAAGCCAAAAACAATTATAACGGACAACAGCAACCTCAAATATAATATAAAGATACTAACATCCGCCGATCGTGATATAGCCTAACAAGTAAAATACACAACTAGCCTACTTACCTGATATTGACGATTGCAACTTGAAAAGCGAGGCGGCTTTCAACATCAACACAAACCGGTTCAAACCGGATACACAAGTGACACAACACATTCCTCCTACCAGATGGCGCTTGCCGTTGGCATTTCTTTGTGCGGTTGAATGCCCAAAACAACACACACGCAATCCCAAATATATACTTGGATATCATTGCAAGACTTGTAAAACGTTTTATAAATTTAAGTAATTATTTCATAAAATAAACAGAATTTTTCATTAATACGACCCATTTGTGAATGGTTCACTCGTCGATTCAATCGGTCAGAATAGCTTTGAAGGAAGGCGGCACAAGTCCCAAAATATATCGTCTGCTGTGGAAATTTACTGAGAACCTGTGAAATACCACCAATTTCCAAGACCGTCTTGTGGTCGTTCTTTATAATATTTTCAAAAACCAAAAATACCGTTTTGTTCAGAATTACTTGTACAATTAATGTGTAAAATCTCAATTTGTCAACTATGAGCGTTTGTTTGCTAGGACGAATTTAACAGAAACTAGCGATGAAAATGTCGATTTTTGCCTGTTTGACCCTAAATTTCTCCCTCAAATGAATTTTCGCAGAGTCAACAACTATCTCAGAAGATAGATCACGCCTGGATTTACTTAACAGTAAAATATCATTAAAAACTTTCTGTCAATTTCCTTATTACCCAACTTGCGGTTATAAGCGTGTTGGTAGGTTAAAATCGTCGTGGTTAACATTCGTTCCGAAGGAACGATAACTCAGTTATCGCACCTTACGTCTCTCATTTCATATTCAAACATTAGAGAAAAGGTCACATGACACTGACTGTAAATATTTGTTGATACTGTTGAATTCAAGATAGGTTCAAAGTTCAAATCTAAAAGAAATTTTCTAGCATTTTCTTAAAATCTTCTCATAATTTTTAGATTCATCTTTAGATATGAGGAGGAACGGTTGTCTGCAATCTTAACAATTTATCCAAAATTAATTACATGAATACTTGGAAGATAAATAACCCAACTAGATAATGACATGAGACTTGCAAGAAAATACACACCCTAAAATGTTACTAATAATATATTTGCCTTCTTTGAACTAAATTTTTGTTACATCAATGCTTTTTCAGTTCAGTACTTACAGTACTTTGATTATTCTGTAAATTGGATAGCAAATGAAAATCTAAAGAAAGGTAAATGCGTTATTATAATAGCTGGACACTGCAGCATTTAATAAGGTCACCTGAGACGAAGTCTCAAGTTACCTATTCTAATCGCCTTTTGTCCGTCGTCGTCCGTCATATGTCCGTAAACAATTTACATTTTCGACTTCTTCTCAAAAACCGCTGAAACAGATTCAATGAAATTTTGCACATCCATCTAAGGCATAAGGCCAATCAAAATTGTGAATTATATGGTCCCCAATCCTCTGGGGACTGTGGGAGGGGCCAAAAAGGGTAAAATTGATAATAATTTAAAAATCTTCTTCTCCACTCACAGATGTGATGAAATCAAATACTCTTCATAGATAGAAAGGTCTAAAGGTCTTTAACAAAAATTGTGAATTACTGTATATGACCCTGGGGTCTCTAATTTCCCCCTGGGGAGGGGGTTAAGTTTACTATAGTTTATATAGGGAAAACACATTTTTGAGCATTATTTGGTCATTTGTAAAAGGAAATGAGTCAAATGTTGTCAGAATTATCCCTATGAAATGGCCATTGAATCCTATTAACAAATTTTTTCCATGACTGACTCCCAGGGGCCTTAAGGGTGGGGCCAAAAGGGGTCAAATAAGCTAAAACTTCAAAAATCTTCTGAAATTCTGGAACTGGTAGAATCAAATACTCTTCATAGATGGAAAGGTCTTAAGCTCCTTTACAAAAATTGTGAATTATATGACCCTGGGGTTTCATGTTTCCCCCTGGGGAGGGGGTCAAGTTTATTACAGTTTATATAGGAAAAACACACTTATGAAGGTTATTTGCTTATTTTTCATAGGAAATTAGTCAAACTGGGTTAGAATTATTAGCCTGAGATAGCATTTTATCGTCATATCCATATTGGTCCTGGCCGACTCCCAGGGGCCTTAGGGGCGAGGCCAAAAAGGGTCAAATAGGCTAAAACTTCAAAAATCTTCTTCTGAATTCACAGATTTGATGGAACCAAATACTCTTCATAGATTGGAAGGTCTTAAGACCCTTTACTGAAATTGTGAATTTCATGGCCCTGGGATCTCAGATTTTCCCCTGGGGAGGGGGTCAAATTTACTATAGTCTATATAGGAAAAACACATTTATGAACATTATTTGCTTAGTTTTAATAGGAAATGAGTCAAACTGGGTTAGAATTATTAGCCTGAAATAGCATTTTAACACCATATCCATATTTGCTATGGCTGACCCCCAGGGACCAGAGGGGCGGGGCCGAAATGGGTCAAAATGGCTAAAATTTCAAAAATCTTCTTAATTCACAGGTTTAATGGAACCAAATAATCTCCATGGATTAAAAAAAAAAAAAAATTTATAAAATCACTGACACTGACTGACTTCTAGTTTGCTTTTGTTGTTCAACGTTGGCAAAGCGAATTGGAATTTTAAGCATAAGGTTTGGTAACATAATACACAGTTTATTTTAATTCGTAAATAATTTTTATAGATTTGAACCAACTTTGCAATGCTCTTTCTGTAGCAGCACTCGGGTGACTGTCAAGGCCTCTTGGGCCTCTTGTTACCACTATTTCTCAGAAAGTTTTGAAAGGATCTGTCGCAAATTCCACTGATCGGTCAACAAGATTGCCAAGAAAAATAAAAAAAGGCAGGGGTGCCCTTATTACAGCAGGCGCTCTCTTCAGGTTAAATACAGTACATGGTAATCACAATGCAGCTGTTTTGAACTTGCAAAACAAAGGACTGGTATATATATATGGTTCTTTCCTTTTTGAAGGAACAGTTATAATGGCTGTTTATCAATGCAGCTGAAGTTGTTATGGTAACTATTCTAATTATACATCATTTTGTTTTTCGAATGAGCATTCTTTAAGCCATAAGACTTGAGAAGCTGCCACTATTGTTTGTGTATGTATGTTGGATTTGTTACAGCTTGCCAGCTGAGGATCCAGACAGTTGTTGTCAGTGTTACTTCACCATAACATCATTCCCTGCCACGACCACTTGTCTGGTCTGTCAACAACTCCGACCAGGGGGTAAGTAAATACAAACACTTTCTTGTTGACCTCTTTATCAAACACAAATTTATTATTGATTATCAATATCTAAATCATAGTGTATAGATATTCTGCTAGAATAGAATAATTTTGTGAATTTTTGTCATAGTTTTTGTGTTGCCTGCATTTCAAATGTGACATACAAATATTGCAATGTCAGAAATCAAGGGGTCCAGAAATAGGTCTTTTGTGTCCAAAAGGTAAGTTCCCTTGAATGGATTGTACTAAAACTTTAAAGAGACCTGACCTTTGAATTGCTTTCAAGATTCGAAGGTCAAATTTGTCATTATTCATATTTTCACTTTACTTTTTAGGTCACCTTGTGAAAGCAATAACTTAAGTAAATATTCACCGAGCATAATGAAACACATGTACTAATATTGGAATGATCTCGGACGAGTTTAAAAATCAGCATGATTCGACAATAATTTAGGAAGTTATTGCCCTTTGCACTAATAATTACTTTGGGACCATGTGAACAAGATAAATTTAGTAAATATTGAACCGAGATATATGAAACTTTGTATGTAGACTAACATTAGAAATATTTCAGGCAAGTTCGAAAATTGGATTTATTTGGCAGTAATTTACAGAGTTATTGCCCTTTGTACTAATAATTATTATTGGACATAGTGAACATGATAACTTGAGTAAATATGCACCGAGCTTAATGAAACTTTGTATGTAGACTAACATTAAATAGATCTTGGACCAATTGGAAAAATTGACCTGATTCGATCATAATTTATGGGGTTATTGCCCTTCGCAATGATAATTATTGAACCTTCTGAACACGATAACTTGAGTAAATATAAATCGAGCTTGTATGTAGACTAACATCTCAGACAGGTTCTAAAATCAGCTTGATTCAACGTAAATTTACAGAGTTATTTCCCTTGGCATTAATAATTCTTATTGGACCTTGTGAATACAATGACTTGAATAAATATGTACTCAGCTTCATGAAACTTTGTATTTAGACTAAAATTGGAAAGATCTAGAAAAAGTTTGAAAAGCGACATAATTAGATGGTAACTTACAAAGTTATTGCCCTTTGCAATTATAATTATTGAATCTTGTGAACATGACAACTTGAATGAATATGCACTCAGCTTCACAAAACATTGCTTTTAAACTAAAATTGGAAAGATCACTGACAAGTTAAAAAAGCGACCTGATTAGATTGTAGATTACGAAGTTATTGCTCTTTGCATTTATACTTATTGAAACTTGTGAACATGATTAAATGGGTAAATATGCACTGAGAAACTTTGTATGTAGACTACCATTGAAAAGATCTCGGTCAAGTTTTAAAAAGATCAGCTTGATACAATTGTAACTTACGGAGTTAATGCCCTTTGCAATTATAATTATTGAATCTTGTGAACATGATAACTTGAGTAAATATGATCTGAGTTTAATATGAAACTTTGCATATAGACTAACTTTGAAAATAAGTTTGATTCGACTCTTACTTATTTCCGGAGTTATTGCCCATTGCAATGATAATAATCGAATCTTGTGAACATTGTAATGTGGATAAATATGCACCAAGCTTAATAAAAATTTGTATGTAGACCTATTAGATGTATGTTCCTATTTCGTGAAGAAAAGACATCAGTTGGCTAGTAAATTACATAACTAATTTATTTCTATCAAATTTCAGGTGACCAATATGGCCCAAGGACCTCTTGTATAAATATTTTGACTGAAATTTGTTTAGATGTTCTAAACTGCTATACAGGCAATACATTTGCTTCTGTAGAATTCTTGTGACAACATTAAGTTATAAGAGAAATGTTGTAACTTCTTGTTTCAGTTAAAAAAGATGCATCTTCACCCAAAAATTGTCTTCAACATGGATTTTGTGTCCATACAAAGTTTGAATTGACTCCACCATTTCCTCCTTTTGCACCAAGAACTCAGCTGAAGATCAATGGTGTGGCAGTGGTTAACACAGGTGACTCGATCATAGCATTGCATGTGGCTATAGGCAACAGTACTGACCTGGCAGCTAATGAGGTTCTGAGTCTGAAAAAAACCACCGAAGGAGACCCCAAGGTAAGCAATTCAGGAACAGAACGACCTGTGTTACTAAGGTCAGAAAGTACATTGTCAGAAGTATGTAGTGAATGTGGGTGTAGAATTCAGGATTCAGAAAACTGGGAGCAGAACGATGACAGTCAGAAAGAAAATGTCAAAAAACATGTTTTAAAAGAGTATTTCAAACAACGATCTCCAAAACCTAGTCCAGGTCATTCTGATATCCAGGGACGATCTCCAAAACCGAGTTCTGCTGCTGACTGGTATAGTGAACATCAGGGAAAATCTCCAAGGTCAAGTTGTGGAGAATGGAATAATGAGTTCCATGTATTATCTCCCAAAGCTGAAAACAAGCATGTTGATTGCCTTGATGTGGAGCGTAAAAATGGAGGTATTTGTGATGCAACCTCACCGGATTGTTTTGACTTTTCTTGTGAGTCACCTTCTATAGGACCAAGTCGACGGGACCGTGGCATCAGCAGGAACACTTACCAACAACAGGGTATTGATTACAAGAATGTCATGTCACCTAAAATGGACAATGCAGCAAACAATACACCGGATATCAAAAATGTTATGTCACCCAAGTCAGATAACTCTAGTATTAATAATTGTACTCCTCGCACAAGTCCGCGTGCCAATGCTGTTGAAGGAAAGGGCCTTTCAGTGCTAACAGATGGATGCTGCCCTGCCTGTGGGGCTCCCACAGTCCTAGGGGTGACTCATGGTGGTAGATCAGGAGGCCCAGGGAACACTACACCAGGGAACCGAGTAGGACTAAGTAACACAACAGGCACACCTCAAAATAGAATCATTCTCTCAGGAACGTGTAATACCGGTGGCACTCCCCTTGTGACGTCACAAAGATCATTCTGGTCACCCTCCATCAGCAGTGGTACCCCGCGTAGTACAGACAGTATCTACCTACAAACAAACGAATCTAAGACGGTGTCGTACATGGTGCGGACGTTTACACAGATGGACGTACCAGGTGACCAGGACAGGGCTGTCCCAACAGATGGTTAGTAGTCAGATGCTTACATAATACTCTGTTGCTTTAGATTAATACAATTTTTCCTTTTTGATAAAATAGATATTATTTTATTATTATATCATTTAGCCATTTGCTGAAAATTCTTTTACCTTGGTATCGTCTTTGTGATGTCTGCATGATCTCAGTCTTAACAAATGGGGTAAACCCTACAGGTTGTTTATGTTACAGCCCAAACATGTATATAAATTTTACATTAATTTTCCTTATATTGTTGACATCACTTTTCCAATCTGAATTAGTGTCACAAATAGTTATGATCTGAAGACTGAATGTTTCTTTCAGTTGCAATAAATATTGTATCTACATGTATATTTTTTTCTTCAGATAAGCTTAAATAGCTTATAAATCTGCATCAATTTGCATCATTTGTAATATCAGATGCGTACATTAAAGTGTGTTGTTTCTTGTTTTAGATGACCTTGACCTCGCCTACCGTAGTGTCTTACCTATCGAAGTAGTGTCAGGAGATAACAACCCAATGTGTCCAGCTCTTCCTTCAGACAATTGTCAGGTAAGTGTTCAGAAAAAAATAAGAAAAACACTCATGTTTCCAGCTCTCCTCTCCACCATTGTCATTTGTTAACATAAAGACAATGATGTATGGGGCACCATCAACATATCCCCTCAATGATTTACATTAGAGGGTAATGATAACCCAACCAAAAAAAGTGATTGCAGCCTCAGTTCTGGTAAATATTTTTACTAGATTTACCTGTATGAGTGTATTTCTGTATACTGTTGGACGACCATTTGAATTACCTGTATGAGTGTATTGCTGTATACTATTGGACGACCATTTGAATTCCCTGTATGAGTTTATTGCTGTATACTGTAGGACGACCATTTGAATACCTCTATGAGTTTATTGCTGTATACTGTTGGACGACCATTTGAATTACCTCTATGAGTGTATTGTAGTATACTTTAGGACAACCATTTCAGTTACCTGTTAAGTGTATTATTAGCTCACCTGGTCCGAAGGACCAAGGTGAGCTTATGCCATACTGTGGCGTACGTCCGGCATCCGGTGGCCATTGTCCATCGTTCAGCGTCCGGACGTCTTGTCAACAATAGACTTCTTCTCCATAACCACTGGTCGGAATTCAAAAAAATATGACTGGTAGCATCCTAATGGGTTACTGACCGAATTGTACGAATGATTGGGCTGACCCCCGAGGAGACTGAGGAGCAGGGCCAAAAGGGGTCAATTTGGCTATTTCCATATAAACGACTTCTACTCTGAAACTAAGCATGGGATAGCACTCATAATGCAATGGTAGCATCCATATAGGGTGGGGATTCAAAATTATACAACTAATAGAGCTGACCTCCCAGGAGCCTGAGGAGCGGGGTCAAAAGGGGTCAATTTGGCTATTTCCATATAAACGACTTCTTCTCTGAAACTAAGCATGGGATATTACTCATAATGCAATGGTAGCATCCTTATAGGGTGGGGATTCAAAATTGTACAAATAATGGGGCTGACCTCCCGGAGGCCCGAGGGGCAGGGTCAAAAGTGGTCAATTTGGCTATTTCCATATGAACGATTTCTTCTCTGCAACTGAGCATGAAAGAGCACTCATAATGCAAAGGTAGCATCCTTATAGGGTGGGGATTCAAAGTTGTACAAATGATGAGGCTGATCCCCAGGGGCCCTGCTCTCTGAAACTATGATTTGATAGCATATTTGTATGTTATCTATAGTATCATTATATGGTTGGGATTCAAAACTAAACAAAAAGTGGGGTCAATTTGTCATTGTGATTTTTGAATCACTAATTACTAAATTAAAGAATTACTCAAAAAAAAAACAAAAAAACAAAAAAATATGAGTAATACAGGCCCTCTGGGCCTCTTGTTGTATACTGTAGGATGACCATTTGAATTCCCTGTATGAGTGTATTGTTGTATACTGTAGGAGGACCATTTGAATTACCTGTATGAGTTTATTGCTGTATACTGTTGGACAACCATTTGAATTACCTGTATGAGTGTATTGTTGTATACTGTAGGACGACCATTTGAATTCCCTGTATGAGTTTATTGCTGTATACTGTAGGACGACCATTTGAATACCTCTTTGAGTTTATTGCTGTATACTGTAGGATGACCATTTGAATTACCTGTATGAGTTTATTGCTGTATACTGTAGGACGACCATTTGAATTACCTGTATGAGTGTATTGTTGTATACTGTAGGACGACCATTTGAATTCCCTGTATGAGTTTATTGCTGTATACTGAAGGACGACCATTTGAATACCTCTTTGAGTTTATTGCTGTATACTGTAGGACGACCATTTGAATTACCTGTATGAGTTTATTGCTGTATACTGTAGGACGATCATTTGAATTACCTGTATGAGTTTATTGCTGTATACTGTTGGACGACCATTTGAATTACCTGTATATGAGTTTATTGCTGTATACTGTAGGACGACCATTTGAATTACCTGTATGAGTTTATTGCTGTATACTGTAGGACAACCATTTGAATACCTCTTTGAGTTTATTGCTGTATACTGTAGGACGACCATTTGAATTACCTGTATGAGTTTATTGCTGTATACTGTATAACGATCATTTGAATTACCTGTATGAGTTTATTGCTGTATACTGTTGGACGACCATTTGAATTACCTGTATATGAGTTTATTGCTGTATACTGTAGGACGACCATTTGAATTCCCTGTATGAGTTTATTGCTGTATACTGAAGGACGACCATTTGAATACCTCTTTGAGTTTATTGCTGTATACTGTAGGACGACCATTTGAATTACCTGTATGAGTTTATTGCTGTATACTGTTGGACGACCATTTGAATTACCTGTATATGAGTTTATTGCTGTATACTGTAGGACGACCATTTGAATTACCTGTATGAGTTTATTTCTGTATACTGTAGGACAACCACTGTAGGACAACCATTTGAATACCTGTATGAGTTTATTGCTGTATACTGTTGGTCGACCATTTGAATTCCTTGTATGAGTGTAATGTTGTATACTGTTGGACGACCATTTGAATTCCCTGTATGAGTTTATTGCTGTATACTGTAGGACGGCCATTTGAATTCCCTGTATGAGTTTATTGCTGTATACTGAAGGACGACCATTTGAATACCTCTTTGAGTTTATTGCTGTAAATGTAGGACGACCATTTGAATTACCTGTATGAGTTTATTGCTGTATACTGTTGGACGATCATTTGAATTACCTGTATGAGTTTATTGCTGTATACTGTTGGACGACCATTTGAATTACCTCTATGAGTGTATTGCTGTATACTGTTGGACGACCATTTGAATTACCTGTATGAGTGTATTGCTGTATACTGTAGGAGGGCCTGCGGACCACACAGATGACTTTTGATGTTGAACACTACCTTGAGGAGATAATTGGTCACACTGCTAGCTGGGGACATCGATATGTGGCCTTCACCAACTACGACCTCCAGATACTTGATGTAAGATCAGCTTGAAATCACCCTCTTCAAACTGACAAATAATTCAGATTTACTTTTACTTTATTATTTAGGGGAGAACTGGGTCCATAATATCCAAATTTCTTTTAAAAAGAAAACCAACAAGTCAATTACACAACAAAGGTAACATGAAAAAAGGGGAAAAAAAATAAAAGGAATGTATTGACCTATTGCTTGTATGGAGATAAGAGATAAGCTATGAGCTGCTTTTTTTCTTCTTCTTTTTTATGTGCAAATGATGCTGGTCATTATACAGGTATGTCCAGACACCAATGCTGTTATTGGCAAAGTATTTGTACTCATTCATGCCAGAGAGGAGTCGGACAATCCAAAAAGGAAAAGGAGGTAAATCCATCATGCATCGGCTTAACAACTTGTTTTCGTAATTCTGAAACCTTCGCTGATCTTTTTTGATATACCGGTATAAATTTATCAGGTTATACCATTGGTACTAACAACTTACGATCATTATTTGAGTTGCTTCTGTGGGTTTTTTTATGATAACTGATAATGGTATAGTTTGTAATTTTAACATATTTGATCACTATTTCAAGGACATTATATCGGTTTCAAAACTGTTAAATAATAAGATATGGATAAATCTGATTTAAATGTTGAATTACGAAAATATTTACTCACGGAAATAACAAGTTTCAGTACATTTCGTCTTCAGTTTTCAAACATGAATACCCTTTACATTGAGACAAACCTTTATTTTGTTGACAGGCAAGCAGTAAAGTTGTACCAGACTAGCTTTTGCTTCAGCTGGAGTTTAACCACAGGTATTTCCCAATGTCAACAGATTAGGACAAATAAATATTTTGTTAAGTTTTACATCTTATTCTCAGACTTACTGACAAAATACAACAAGTATTGGTATCGGCCGTGACATATCTACTGACATCGCAGCTTAGTAGCTACCATGATAGGTGAGTGACCGATACAGCAATTAAACAATTGAAGTATGTAATCTCTGCTATGATTGGTTGGAATAGCTCCGTGGGCGTGGCTACAATACAAAGAACAATCTTTCGCGAGAGATTAAATTCAGAAAATAGCAACAACATACAACACTGCCACATCTTTTTAATCGGTATTATCAAACATA
This sequence comes from Argopecten irradians, assembly GCF_041381155.1. NCBI lineage: Eukaryota > Metazoa > Mollusca > Bivalvia > Pectinida > Pectinidae > Argopecten > Argopecten irradians. The sequence continues at coordinate 56,018,114 of NC_091136.1, forward strand.
TCTATATACCGGTAAGTCTCAGTCTTTTTCACAGTAAATAAATTCACACATATCCACATTTCTCCCAACAGATTAAGAAGAAATAAATCTTTGATTTGTAAAGTTGTAACTGAGATATTCAATAATGTCGTAAGTTAGCCTTGGGTTGTCGTCATGCCGTCCGTAAACTTTTCATTCAAACGACTTTTTCTCAATAACTGGAAGGCCCAGGGTACTCATATTTGGCCTGTAGGTTGCTGGGAGGAAGGACTACCAAGTTTGTTCAAAAGAATGACCTTGACCTTCATTCAAGGTCACAGGGGTCAAATAGGCTAAAATCTTTAAACAACAAATCTGTGAATTCAGAAGAAGATATTTGAAGTTTTAGCCAATTTGACCCTTTTTGGCCCTGCCCTAAGGCTCTTAAGACCTTCCAATCTATCAAGAGTATCTGGTTCCATCAAATCTGAATTTAAAAAGAAGATTTTTGAAATTACCATTTGACCCCTTTTGGCTCCACCCCTCTGGCCCCTGGGATCAGCCATGACCAATATGGATATGATGTTAAAATGCTATCTCGGGCTAATAATTCTAACCCAGTTCGACTAATTTTGTATGAAAAATAGGCAAATAATGTTCATAAATGTGTTTTTAGCTCACCTGGCCCGAAGGGCCGGTGAGCTTATGTCATGGCGTCCGCGTCCGTCGTCCGTCGTCCGTCGTCCGTCCGTCCGTCAACATTTCCTATAAATCGCTACTTGTCCTATAGTTCTCCATGGATTGTAACCAAATTTGGCCACAAACATCCTTGGGGGAGGGGGAACAGAACTTGTATAAATTTTGGCTCTGACCCCCCGGGGGCATGAGGGGCGGGGCCCAATAGGGGAAATAGAGGTAAATCCTTTAAATCGCTACTTGTCCTAGAGTTTGGCATTGATTGTAACCAAAATCAGCCACAAACATCCTTGGGTGAAGGGGAACAGAACTTGTATAAATTTTGGCTCTGGCCCCCCGGGGGCAGGAGGGGCGGGGCCCAATAGGGGAAATAGAGGTAAATCCTTTAAATCGCTACTAGTCATAGAGTTCTGCATGGATTGGAACCAAATTTGGCCACAAACATCCTTGGGGGAAGGGAAACAGAACTTGTATAAATTTTGGCTCTGGCCCCCCGGGGGCAGGAGGGGCGGGGCCCAATAGGGGAAATAGAGGTAAATCCTTTAAATCGCTACTAGTCATAGAGTTCTGCATGAAATGTAACCAAATTTGGCCACAAACATCCTTGGGGGAAGGGAAACAGAACTTGTATAAATTTTGGCTCTGACCCCCCGGGGGCAGGAGGGGCGGGGCCCAATAGGGGAAATAGAGGTAAATCCTTTAAATCGCTACTAGTCATAGAGTTCTGCATGGATTGAAACCAAATTTGGCCACAAACATCCTTGGGGGAAGGGGAACAGAACTTGTATAAATTGTGGCTCTGACCCCCCCGGGGGCAGGAGGGGCGGGGCCCAATAGGGGAAATAGAGGTAAATCCTTTAAATCGCTACTTGTCACAGAGTTCCGCATGGAATGTAACCAAATTTGGCCAGAAATATCCTTGGGAGAATAAGAACTGAGTTTGTATAAATTTTGGCTCTGGTCCCGGGGGGCAGGAGGGGCGGGGCCCAAGAGGGGAAATAGAGGTAAATCCTATAAATTGCTACTAGTCATAGAGTTCTGTATGGATTGTAACCAAATTTGGCCACAAACATCCTTGGGGGAACAGAACTTGTATAAGTTTTGGCGCTGGCCCCCCAGGGGCAGGACGGGTGGGGCCCAATAGGGGAAATAGAGGTAAATCCTATAAATCGCTACTTGTCCTAGAGTTTAGCTTGGATTGTGACCAAATTTGGCCACAAACATCCATGGGGGAAGGGGAACAGAACTTGTATAAATTTTGGCTCTGACCCCCTGGGGGCAGGAGGGGTGGGGCCTAATAGGGGATTTAGAGGTTAATATTAAAATTCCTTCAGAAAAGAAACAATGAACCTGTATTCAGAACATTACTTGGCATTACAAACCAGGTGAGCGATACAGGCCCTCTGGGCCTCTTGTTCCTATATATACTAAAGTAAACTTAACCCCCTCCCCAGGGGGAAACATGAGACCCCAGGGTAATATAATTCACTCTTTTTGTAAAGGACTTTAAGACCTTTCCATCTATGCAGAGTATTTGATTCTACAATTTCCAGAATTTCAGAAGATTTTTGAAGTTATAGCCTTTTTGACCCCGCCCCTAAGGCCCCTGGCATGTAGGGGCATTTTATACAAATGTGCCCTAGGGGCATTGTAAAGGCCCCCTTAGGGGCATTTTATACAAATATCAGAATATCTCGTTCATATACGGTGTCTGCTTATCCTAGACATAAAAATGTATCTGTGTTGTGGGTTTGCAGTATGCACAAGAAATCAGTGTAATAAATTGAATGCTTTTATTGTATACATGTTACTTTTTATTGTTCTATTTTCAGGAGGATTTGACACCCTTAGTGTTGACAATCTTACTGAAGTTGATGAGTTAAATATCAGAAGGTAATTAAGATACTGCACTGTATTCAACATTAAGCTTTATTTCAGCATCTATGGTACATCATGTGTAAATAATCTGATGATAGCTATCAAATTTTCTCATCTACCCAGCACACTTACTGTAACTGTTACAAAGAGTAGTTGTGAATATTTAGAGGAATTACCACATCTGTAAAGCTGTCTGTACTACAATTATCATATATTATATTGCAATCTTGCTCCATCAACCCAATTGTGTATTCATCTTCTCATCTATATTTTGGAAACTTAATCTTGATAGACAAGTTTATGAGTATTAATTTACAGCTGTAATGTTTTATAACTATGGTGACCATGACATCCTCATGGACCTCATTTCTTTTTCAGACAAGAATGGAAGCCAGGTCATAAAGAGTGCTCCTCACTGAGACGTCAGCTTTTTATTCCACAGTCATCACAGCGAAATGTTAATGTGTTGTCTAATGAATCTGTATTCCAAGGTACGTACTTATGTAGTTCTGTGAATGCCTGATTTTGGTGAAATTCAGTGATAAAACTTGTAGAGCTATATTAAAATTACATTGTATGAATGAGAGAAGTGATTTATACATAATGTTGACTATCTTTTCAGGTCAATCTCTTTCTATGATCATCTCACCCCACCTCCACGTCGCCATAGTGATGTAAAAGGACCAAGTGTTCAGGACCACAAAGCCAGAATCTCATTCATCAGTTGTGAAGGAGCAGTTAGTAAAACTCTATACAAAAGGATCATTGATAGACCATATTATCATTAAATGTTTTAATTGTAACATGTAAATGTCATTTTATTATGCAATTTTTACTTCTGGTCAGGATGTTTGTGTTCAAGGAGTTTCCAGTTAGTGTTACTCAATGTAATAGGTTTCAGTCAGTGAAGGAGAGCAGTTTTAGATGTTATCTGAATGTGTAGGACAGTAAGAGTAGACTTTGTGATATACATGATGAAAAATAATGTTAGCAGATTCATTCATGTAAATGTGTACATTTTATATTGTGAATGACTGGTTGAATCATTTTACATTTTACGTACATTAAATCTCAACATGCAGTTATTTGGTGTATAAATATTATATAAAAGAACTACCTACTAGTGTCACTATAATTCAATCTGACCCAAGCATTATGAATGTATTGAATAGAGTGCACAAAACTTTGAGAACAGGGTATCCATATATGAACAAACAAATTGAACACATGAGGTACATGTGGATTTTTAATAGGGTATCATCAAGGTACACTATTTAAATACATTAAAAATATTATTTTAAAAAAGATAATCAGTGTCATACATGTATAATTTTATATTTATTTGAAGCATAGGCAATTTTACATCAAGTTCTTAGTTGGTTTTTTTAGTTAAGTGATGACATATTATAAATAGGGAATCAAAGTGTAAAATGTGTGTGTATCGTGAACAATTGATACCTTTATGTATGAGGATAGTAAATTTAATTCTGAAAATTGTGTTTGATTTTTCTATATTTTGATTTACATTAATTGGCTTGACTCTTTTTATCTGATAAATCATTGAACAAATATCATCCATCAACTAAACCAGCCATGCCTACTAATTTTAACTCTAGCTCTAACATGATTTTCTATTCAATACTTGTACATCAAAATTATATATTTCTAAACCTGGAAACACAATGATCCTGCTGCTACAAGAGAAGTTATGAAATATGCTGCCGTAATAGATGTCACAAGAAAAGAAGAGCTATCTCGATTGTATTTCCTTTAGTGTTATGTACAGTGGTCTAACACTGGAACAACAGTCACATCGCTCAAATCTATTGCTTCACATAGCCTCTCCAAATATCGAAATCCTACATCTGGTACTGCACTCATTTGCTTCAACACATCTTCAGGTCTGTAGAAGGGAGGGAAAAAAACAAGTTAATAATATTTAGCCTTGAGACTGGATATGCTTCACAATTCAATTAGTTTTATAAATATATACTTTATCCAACAAGTCTTGGTTAAGTTAATTAACTGTCCTACAATTTTGATATGACAATCTGATTAAAACTGTCGTGCGATAAGTTCAGGTGACCTCAATGATAAACATTTGGGATTTTTTTCCCCAGATGATCAGAAACAAAATCTCAGTTGCTATGACAAATTGTTCTCTCTTTTTTATGACATCAAGACTAAATGTAGACAGTGATATGATCGAAAGCCACTTTCACATTGTGATAAGCTGCAAATCATCAACAATTTAAGAATTTTTAACCAAAGCCATCTGAACATGCCCTGGTATTGGCCACCGCCAGATGTAACTTCAATATATTACAATGTAGTGGATTTGTATTTTAATCTGATTGCTAATCTTCATGCATTTTGATTATGAAATCCTTTCGATATTTAAACCATTTAACAAATTTTCCTCTTCATGTTATAAACCCAGAACTAGAGATAAGTTTGATTAATGGTTTTCAGGCAAAGTGAGCTTATGTCATGGTACTAGTCATAGAGTTCTACATGAATTGTAACCTAATTTGGCCAGAAACATCTTCTCTGGCAAAGGGGACCAAAATTTATATAAATTTTGGCCCTGCCCCCAGGAGCAGAAATGAGTGGGGCCCAGTAGGGAAATTAGAGGTAAATATTTAAATTCCTTCTGAAAAGGAACAATGAACCTGTATTCAGAACATAGCTTGGCATTACAAAGCAGGTGAGCAATACAGGCCCTCTAGGCCTCTTTTTATGGATAATTGGAAGCATTACAGACTTGTGTGCAATATTTTTGTGGTTTTATATGTAGGATCACAAACCTTTTGGTTATCTTACCTGAAATTGCCGATGTCCACTTTCACAGTTGGTGTTGCACAGTAATCCCTGTATTTCAGCTTCAGATCAAAGTCTACATCAATTTTTCTCCCTGCTTGATCACACCAAAATTCAATAGTCAACCTGTAAAGCAAATGAAGAATTTATATACTGACAACACGTTGTTTTTGAAAACAATTCTACATCAAACATTTAAAGACATGCATATTCTAAAAGATGTCATTTTACAAATATTAAATATTAAAATAAATAAAATGAAATAAGAGAGAAATTTTGTAATGAGGTAAAAACGGTATAAAGCTAGTATATTAATAATCCGAAATAAAAGGCCAAAATACTTTCAAAGTAAAATCAAAATCATGTTGTCTAGAGAAATTTTTGAACCAGGTTGACTAAACGAAAAATAATTGTCATATTTGCATACTTTACTAGGAAAGAAAGTGGTCTACAGTAAAAACTTAAGTAAACACATGAATATTTTCAGTTTGTAAAAGGGAATCTCACCCTTTCTTTTTGATGGTAACCCAAATATTTAACTCTATTCTGGAGATCTCCTGAGCCAAGCATCGACCTGTACACACTACCATAACTTAAGTAAACACATGAATATTTTCAGTTTGTAAAAGGGAATCTCACCCTTTCTTTTTGATGGTAACCCAATTATTTAACTCTATTCTGGAGATCTCCTGAGCCAAGCATCGACCTGTACACACTACCATAGACACTGCACGCAGGAACTGCAAGATAAAACAAAATGTGTGTACAATGTATATAACTTTGCATCATCAATATATTTTGAGTTGAAACACAGCTTAAATTATTTTTTTTCTTTCTGTTTGTGTTATATTTCATGGAATGTACAGAATGTGTACCTATAACTGGTCTAGCTGGTTTATATTATTATGGATCGCTGCGCGGTTTATATGTGAATGTTTTTTGGGCAGTCACTTGTAAACCAGTTATAGGTAAATCATGAGCACAGCTCAAAGTGTCAAGGTATAAACAATTTCAGAAGAGTTTTAAAGCACTTTTATCACAAATATGTATCTTGAACAACATACACATATCATTCAATGAATGATTCATAGATCTAGACCGTATTCAGAATTTCAAGCTAAAGGTATTAAAGGGACAATTCACTCTTCTTTTATATAACCAAGAAGCAAAATATGGCATAAATGTATTGTTCTACATTTCTTATGAAACATATAAAATAAGATATTGACAAATTCCATGACATTGTTTAGTATTCAATTAATACCGTTGTAATTACAAATCGTTGATCAATATGATTAAGCAGGTACAATATGTACGCTGTACCAATATCCGAGCCAAAGTCAAGCATGTTAAATGAATGAACTACATAACCACTGTGGAGGTGATATAATGATTTTTTAGGCAAGACAATTCATCTAATAAGGTAAACACACTTCTGTCAGAGCTATTTGAGCAGTTCTAGACAAAAGTAGCATTACTCTACGAGCAAGGGACTGGGTTTGGCATACAAGATATTCAACCACAATGTGTAATGGCGGACAGCGAGTGAGTATGAACATTTCACACGCATTTCACCACCATGGGATTTGCTGACATATCACAGTACCGACTGATCAAATTTCCATTAGAACTGGGGATTTTCCGATATATATACAAATTTTAATGTTCTCGTAGAATGAATTGTCCCTTTAATTTCATATTTGAAAATAAACTTATATGCATCATGCACTATTTTTCGATGGTAATTCTAATAATCTTTAGGAATGAATATCCACTGTTACGTCCCATGCAGTAAAGCGCGTGTGCCATGTCGCACGTATATTAATAAACAACAGTGGCTGATCTTTGGTCATTTGGATTTCAACCCTTTTTCCAAATTCACGCTTAAATTATATAGATCCAGCTACGGCTGTTAAAGAAAAGCTGGAGTATATTCTTGTAAATCCGATGGACATAAATTATGAATTCATAAACTCTTTATTGGGGTTGATCAACTCCCACATGTTACTCAGTTTACCAACACACAAATAACTATCCTAACGGGTCTCGTAGCTGTACCTTCTCACACATAGTACAGTTTTCTCTCCTTAACATAAAAAGAGCACTCCAGTATAGCTACGTATATATGTTCTGATAAGTATAGAAACTTGTCCAAATGTTCTATTCCTTATCTTTATCTTGGTCAGAATGTTATTTTTTAACCAGTAAACCTTAGCAAGTACTTTTGTTCCTTGATGCCTACCTTGAATAGTTCCTTGAGTGGCGTTCCTATGAACTTGGTTAATATGTTTTGCTCCTTGATACTGCTAATTATCAGACGATGCATCAGACTCATGATGTCCTCAGATTTGTCAGCTGAAGCAATGAATCACATTTTGTAATGGGTGATATACATATACATAACAGATTTATCAATAAGGCACATCAAAAAGAATGGACATTGTCAATCTAATTCAGATTAGACTTGTAATCCACTCCACTACGATGCTCTATGATACGCTGCAAAACAAGGTCTAACAATGCCCTCTTCAAGGTCACCTCAGCATGACCTCTTTGGTTAGCACTGTAGTGGAGCTGAATTACAAGTCTATTTCAATAAGATTAGGATATTGTAGAGTACAGCTGAACTGTTATTACCAAAGTAAACATGAGAACTGACATCAATCAGACGGACTCTCTACTCCACCAAGTTCACCATTAGTGGCAGTGAGTGCAGCATTATTATCAAGTTTGTCTTAATCTGCAATCGTATATATCTAAACAAGAGACCCAAGAGACCTTGATGGTCACCTGAGTGCTGATTCAAAAAGAGCATTGCAAAGTTGGTTCAAATCTGTAAAAAGCATTTATGAATTAAATTAAATTTTAAATTTGGACGTTCATATCAGAATTTTCACTTTTTTTTTTCTTTTTGATAGTTACTGTACTGTATTATATAATGGTAAAAATTAGAAGAAAAAAATGTTACTGAACTTAATGCTTAAAATTCCAATTTGCTTTATTTGCCAACATTAAGCAACAAAACCAAAATTACATAACCTTTCCCCTATGTCAGGAATACACATTAGACTTAAAATATGTTTTTCCTACACAAACTATAATTCTATGTTGATCCCCCTCCCCCAGGGGACAACGCTGGACTCTGGGGTCATATAATTTTTTGTAAAGGATCATAAAAAGTATTTGTTTATACCATTTCTGAAATTTTTGAAGATTTTTAAAGTTTAAAAGGTTAATGTAAACCCTTTTGGTCCCACCTCTCAAACCCCTAAGTGTCAGAGAAATATTGTCAACAAGGGTCAAATAATTCTCAAAAATGTGTTTTCCTTACTTGTGCATAAACTAAAGTAAACTTGACCCCCTCCCAAGGGGGGAATGTAAGACCCCAGGATCATATAATCACAATTTTCATAATTTCCATCTATGAAGATTATTATTCTACCATTTCTGGAATTTCAGAAGAAGATTTTTGAAGCCTATTTGACCCCTTTTGGCCCCACCCCTAGGGACCCTGGGGATCAGTGATGGGAAATTGTTGATAGGATTCAATGGCTTACTCATACTGATAATTCTTACAAATTTTGACTCATTTCCTATCACAAATTACCAAATAATGTTCAAAAATGAGTTTTCCCTATATCAACTATAGTAAACTTGACCCCTCCCTATGTTTTACCTACCGTAAAAACTGGTATAAGTTGCGCAACAGTGTAATTTGCGCAGGTACTTTTTAGGGCTGAAAATGTTTTGTGCATCAAAAAATTTGGGAAAAACGATGTCCATAGAGTCCCAAAATCGATATATGAAGGTGACAATTTCAATGCAAATAATTCCCCATAAATGCTTCACAACTTGCACAAAAGAAGTGTTGTATTTAGAAGAAATAACATATTAAAACCGCATTGTGTTTGTTTTCTTTTATTGGCCACCATAATCTGAAACTGAAATGTCAGCAGATGTCCAAAACATCGGCGGTCTGGTCTGTGCACATGTCAATGTTTTGAGATATTACACAGGAATATTTGAAAAGAGTAGAATCTATATACTTAAAATTGTCACAATAAGTAATTAGTGTGTTTGAGATCATTAACAATTAACAACAATCAGCTAGCGGATACGTAGCTTAGCTTGCAACAATCACAGTGCCCTACCTGTACGGTACCAGATCCAAGCTGATGGCTAATTATCTATAACAATATGGTTGAAAATGTCACTAACCTTGTAGCTTGTTAATTCTGCAGTAATAAAATTGCAAACCACTTATTGAAAGTCCTAAATATAGGTCAGTTTAGGCATCTTATAAATCCCATGTGTGTTTTGACTTTTTGCACACGGCCTGCAGTCAGGCTGTTCCCTACGTAAGGAGCATTGCTAGATTTGCTTTTGGAGTTTCATGTGCAATTTGACTAGAAATGTGAAGATTAATTATAATATCTAAAATAAAGACGTAATAGTTCTTTAATCAAGTGAATGTTGAAGCGGAGCTTTCAACGCCATATTTGCTTCACATACCAAATTACAACTTCACATACCAAGACACGTTTGACCCCCTGCTTAGGGACACACAGAAAGGTGGGGATCTATATAGAAATCACAAGAATGTTGTTCAAAATAACAATACATTTAGATGAAATGTTAAAAATAAAGGGTGAAAAAATGAAGACAATGAAGGCTATAAATTTACAATGCTATACTGTTGTTCACAAAATGTTGGAGAACCTTTACAGATTGAGATAAGAATTAAACTCCTTCAAGGAATGTGTTATCAAGACCTGCATGACCTACCTAGATGACCGACAGACTTGGGGGGATGATCCTGGAGGCTGGATGTGAGAGTTGCTGATTGAAGGCGTCGATGGAGACTGGTATCTAGGGTAGTTTCTAACAGGAGAGTGTCGTTATAAAATAGATAGGATACAACCTCCGTCTCAACACGGTCAGGCCTCCACTCAAGGCATCTAAAAAAATTCCATTTTTAAACTTTTTCTAAAATTCTAATAGAAATTGTTATTTCTGCTATATTCAGTATTTCTTTGATCAGTGACATGGCTATTGATATTTGGTTTGTGATACAAAGGAAAAGTATGTGTATGTCCTTTAAGGACATTTCTGGTTCTTCAATGGTCAACAGCAGTATTCCAATTTTAGCACCTTATGTGCTCATGGCATTGAACTATTTCAAGTACAGCACTAAAATTTGTCTGAAATGTCATTCTGAATACATATAAAAAGTAGATACTTAAATGAAGTGGTTGCACGAATTCAATACCCCCTCAGGGAGTTTACCTTTGACTGCGCTAATTCAAGTATAATATACATACAGTAATATTACATTAATACAATTATAAATAACATCTTTTTATCAGCTTCAACCTAAAGTTTTTATCATATTAATCACAACAATGGACTTTAATGTTAATATTTAGCTTTACCTTTTCATCCACTTAAGATCAGTTTTAATTTCTGCGTCATCTGACTTCAGCTTCTCCAATACCTGCTGAACGTCTTGTCTCTGACTGCTGACAAACTGCTGATCACGGTCCCTGAGTATTGCTAGTTCTGCCTGGATACTGTCACGCTTGCTGTAAAAAGTCAATCCTCACTGATTAATAAACTACTGACCCGATCATATATAACATTACCCTACCTAGTCTCATTTAGTCACTGGTTCCATAGAATTTGTGTGCATTTCAGTGTTGATAATGTGTCAGTATCAGGTACTTTCTCTCTCAAACTTTTGCAAAAAATAACAGAGTCTCTCAAACTTTTGCAAAAAATAACAGAGTGAAAAACAAATACAATCAACACGCAGGCAAATATTGTGGGATCATTATCTACCCTAACAGAAACATGATTTCCCTAAGTTGTAAATTTAAACTTGCATTTTAAGTTGGGACTCAAGAATATGGTTTGAAGGAAACTGCTTCAGATTGGTTGACATACACCATAATATGGAAGAAGTATACAATAGGGTCAAGTACCTTGTTAACTTGCTCTCTTCCTCTTCAAGATGCTGCAGTTCTGTAAATATGATAAATATACATCAGGTTTTTAATGATGCATATCTTCAGATTCCAGTATCATTTGAGATATCATAAATCAATTCTTCAAAGTTTTTGTTTTAGCAAACTATGGGAAGCAAAAATATCTACATTTTAGCAAGACTTTAATAATCATATACATGTACAAAAGAATGTGGAGCTATTTTTGCTTTAAATTGTGATTTCTTGGCATGTAAAGATGTCAATATAAATATCTGCCTGACACAACTTATATTTAACCATTGCCACATGCAAATATATGAAACTGGGTGGATAAAAAGCAGGTTACATGATGAATTTGCATTTTGTCTGTGAACAGGATTAGTACTAATTACATGTACATATATAAATTAAGACTCCAGGGAATATATCAAGATGCCTATAATTAAAGTGATTTTGAGACCTTATTGATACCCACCTGCTACCTTTTCAGATAGCTCTTGTTGAGCTTTTTTCCACTGCTGAATATCCTCTTCTGTAGGAAATCTGGTGTTCTCCAGATCAGTTTCATCTCTTTCCAGTTCTGTCCAAGCTGATGTAAGACAAAACCCTTTATTTAGTCAATATGTTAACAAGCAAGCCTGAATAGCATAAAAAATATATAGCTGAATTGTGTACTACAATCTTAAATAGTTTGTAATTTCCAAATATCCCTATTTATCCTAATATCACACTGATGTTGCCAGACACTTACTTTAATTTTATTTAAAAAATAAATAAATGTAACTTATGTAAAAGTCATGACATATTTCATGAATTAAAGATGCTCCACCGCTAACAAACGGTATTTTTTCTCTATCAAATACAGGAGCATATTTTTCTTCTGTTACAAAAGTTGCTTACTTTACACCATTACCATCATGGAAAAGTTTTAGCTTCTCATTTCACTTAAAAATAATTTTTTGCATCCCGAAAAAATTCCAAGGCACTATATCCTATACGGAATGAAGTACTGAATGTGCATGCACCAAAAGCAAAATAAATAATTTCGCATTATTTTTTTGGCTTTTAATGACAAACAACTTAATCATGTATTAAATAATGTACATTTTTGTCCAATTTTGATTAATTTACCTGTATCTAAGGCTGTGAGAAGGTCGTTGGACTGGTGTAGTGTTATGTTGATTAATTTACCTGTATCTAAGACTGTGAGAAGGTCGATGGGCTGATGTAGTGTTATGTTGATATATTTACCTGTATCTAAGGCTGTGAGAAGGTCGATGGACTGATGTAGTGTTATGTTGATATATTTACCTGTATCTAAGGCTGTGAGAAGGTCATTGGTCTGATGTAGTGTTATGTTGATATATTTACATGTATCTAAGACTGTGAGAAGGTCGTTGGTCTAATGTAGTGTTATGTTGATATATTTACATGTATCTAAGGCTGTGAGAAGGTCGTTGGTCTGATGTAGTGTTATAATGAGATATTTACCTGTATCTAAGGCTGTGAGAAGGTCGTTGGACTGATGTAGTGTTATGTTGATATATTTACCTGTATCTAAGGCTGTGAGAAGGTCATTGGATTGATGTAGTGTTATGTTGATATATTTACCTGTATCTAAGGCTGTGAGAAGGTCGTTGGACTGATGTAGTGTTATGTTGATATCTTTACATGTATCTAAGACTGTGAGAAGGTCGTTGGTCTGATGTAGTGTTATGTTGATATATTTACCTGTATCTAAGGCTGTGAGAAGGTCGTTGGTCTGATGTAGTGTTATGTTGATATATTTACCTGTATCTAAGGCTGTGAGAAGGTCGTTGGTCTGATGTAGTGCTATGTTAATATCTGAAGCCTGGTCCTGTAGTCGACTGTACTGACCCTTCAGGGTCTCTCGGTACTGGACAGTAGCCTGAGCACACACTTTCTTCCATTCAGCTTTACCAAGTTGTGAACTCACTTTTGAGCATGCAAGAACTTTCTCCCTGAGCTTGGTTCTCTTATGATTAAAAAAAAAAAAGATTTTGTGTTAAAGGAGGGTTGACCGTATTTAAACAGGAAAGGAGCTAATAGCAAACTTTCGTTGTCAAAATTTAAAAATTGTCTCATGCCAATAATTAATTTCTCTTTACCATTCTCAGTATTTCAATTATTTAGAACTAGAACTTCAGATTACAAACTTTCCAATGAAATATTTCCCCAATAGCCAATGCCTTCTAAATCCTACTCAAAGAACAGCTGGCATAATAAGGGGCCAAGGACATTACCAAAAGTATAGTAATCCTAATTCTCCAACACTAGCTACTACTTTCTTACTTGCTGTTCTGAACTCTGCTTCACAGCCTTGAACATAAAAGGTTTGCTTTCCTCTTGTGTGAATAGAACATCAAGCTCCTCAGTTTTTGATTTCTTCCTATTCACATGAAAATTTAGAAGGCATAGTGTTATTAAATACACATACAAACAAGAAATACATGTAATTTTTTGTCCTGCCAATCCTGTTTTTTAAGTTTCCATTTTACAAAAGACAAACAGGACAAACATTTCTCCATGGCATTGATCATATGTATGTATAATGATAGTGGTAAGAACTTGGACTAGAACTACATGTGTAATATATCGCCCTCAATCTTTGTCTTGTGTTCTGATGGATGTGAAGAGTATCTTAACCAAGATTCAGTACACTTGGAATTTATTACCGTACTCGACCCAATAAGCGCCCAGGGCGCTTAAAAAATTGATAAAAATGAAATGGTGCTAATAAGTCAAATTATTGCAAATTTATACCGTTTAATGTAGTTTTGGTCCTTATTTATGCCTGGGCAGTTGAAATTGAGGCCTCAAATAGGGGGAGGGGCGCTTACAGGGACATGGGTGCTTATTGGGTCAAATACGGTAACTCAAAATAACAGGACAACTTTTTTATCTCCATTGAGGTGTTCTGACTGACACAAAGAATAAATTTCAATTGAATTATATGTAATTAACTCCTGTTAGTCAAAAGTGGACTAACAAAAATGTTGATGCCAAGGAAAACAACACCTTGGTCTCACCTTTCTCAACTATCTTCAAAAGTAAGATAAAAAAAAAAAAAAGAAAAATTAAAAACAAGAGAAGGGATCATGGTGCCTCATCATCAAAAGGTCTACTTCAGTCAAATAAAAGATTAATGTTTTACTGTTTTTCTTTTTTGATTACTCTTTACCATGCATACATGCTCATTTTCAATCCATCTCAAATAGAGTATATTATATACTTAGGTCAGCCTGTCTGACAGCCTTGGTATAGGTGTCTGGAGTGGTAAGGGACACTATATACTTACAGGTCGGCCTGTCTGACAGTCTGGGTATAGGTGTGGGGAGTGGTAGGGGACACTATATACTTACAAGTCAGCCTGTCTGACAGTCTGGGTATAGGTGTGGGGAGTGGTAGGGGATACTATATACTTACAAGTCGGCCTGTCTGACAGTCTGGGTATAGGTGTGGGGAGTGGTAGGGGACACTATATACTTACAGGTCGGCCTGTCTGACAGTCTGGGTATAGGTGTGGGGAGTGGTAGGGGACACTATATACTTACAAGTCAGCCTGTCTGACAGTCTGGGTATAGGTGTGGGGAGTGGTAGGGGACACTATATACTTACAGGTCAGCCTGTCTGACAGTCTGGGTATAGGTGTGGGGAGTGGTAGGGGATACTATATACTTACAGGTCGGCCTGTCTGACAGTCTGGGTATAGGTGTGGGGAGTGGTAGGGGACACTATATACTTACAGGTCAGCCTGTCTGACAGTCTGGGTATAGGTGTGGGGAGTGGTAGGGGATACTATATACTTACAGGTCAGCCTGTCTGACAGCCTGGGTATAGGTGTGGGGAGTGGTAGGGGACACTATATACTTACAGGTCGGCCTGTCTGACAGCCTGGGTATAGGTGTGGGGAGTGGTAGGGGATACTATATACTTACAAGTCAGCCTGTCTGACAGTCTGGGTATAGGTGTGGGGAGTGGTAGGGGACACTATATACTTACAGGTCAGCCTGTCTGACAGTCTGGGTATAGGTGTGGGGAGTGGTAGGGGATACTATATACTTACAGGTCGGCCTGTCTGACAGTCTGGGTATAGGTGTGGGGAGTGGTAGGGGATACTATATACTTACAGGTCGGCCTGTCTGACAGCCTGGGTATAGGTGTGGGGAGTGGTAGGGGATACTATATACTTACAGGTCGGCCTGTCTGACAGCCTGGGTATAGGTGTGGGGAGTGGTAGGGGATACTATATACTTACAAGTCAGCCTGTCTGACAGTCTGGGTATAGGTGTGGGGAGTGGTAGGGGACACTATATACTTACAGGTCGGCCTGTCTGACAGCCTGGGTATAGGTGTGGGGAGTGGTAGGGGATACTATATACTTACAGGTCGGCCTGTCTGACAGTCTGGGTATAGGTGTGGGGAGTGGTAGGGGACACTATATACTTACAGGTCAGCCTGTCTGACAGTCTGGGTATAGGTGTGGGGAGTGGTAGGGATACTATATACTTACAGTCGCCTGTCTGACAGTCTGGGTATAGGTGTGGGGGAGTGGTAGGGGACACTATATACTTACAGGTCGGCCTGTCTGACAGTCTGGGTATAGGTGTGGGGAGTGGTAGGGGATACTATATACTTACAGGTCGGCCTGTCTGACAGTCTGGGTATAGGTGTGGGGAGTGGTAGGGGACACTATATACTTACAGGTCAGCCTGTCTGACAGCCTGGGTATAGGTGTGGGGAGTGGTAGGGGACACTATATACTTACAGGTCGGCCTGTCTGACAGCCTGGGTATAGGTGTGGGGAGTGGTAGGGGACACTATATACTTACAGGTTGGCCTGTCTGACAGTCTGGGTATAGGTGTGGGGAGTGGTAGGGGATACTATATACTTACAGGTCGGCCTGTCTGACAGTCTGGGTATAGGTGTGGGGAGTGGTAGGGGACACTATATACTTACAGGTCAGCCTGTCTGACAGTCTGGGTATAGGTGTGGGGAGTGGTAGGGGACACTATATACTTACAGGTCGGCCTGTCTGACAGTCTGGGTATAGGTGTGGGGAGTGGTAGGGGACACTATATACTTACTGGTCAGCCTGTCTGACAGTCTGGGTATAGGTGTGGGGAGTGGTAAGGGATACTATATACTTACAGGTCAGCCTGTCTGACAGCCTGGGTATAGGTGTGGGGAGTGGTAGGGGACACTATATACTTACAAGTCAGCCTGTCTGACAGCCTGGGTATAGGTGTGGGGGAGTGGTAGGGGATACTATATACTTACAGGTCGGCCTGTCTGACAGCCTGGGTATAGGTGTGGGGAGTGGTAGGGGACACTATATACTTACAGGTCGGCCTGTCTGACAGTCTGGGTATAGGTGTGGGGAGTGGTAGGGGACACTATATACTTACAGGTCGGCCTGTCTGACAGCTGGGTATAGGTGTGGGGAGTGGTAGGGGATACTATATACTTACAAGTCAGCCTGTCTGACAGTCTGGGTATAGGTGTGGGGAGTGGTAGGGGATACTATATACTTACAGGTCGGCCTGTCTGACAGTCTGGGTATAGGTGTGGGGAGTGGTAGGGGATACTATATACTTACAGGTCGGCCTGTCTGACAGTCTGGGTATAGGTGTGGGGAGTGGTAGGGGATACTATATACTTACAGGTCGGCCTGTCTGACAGTCTGGGTATAGGTGTGGGGAGTGGTAGGGGATACTATATACTTACAGGTCGGCCTGTCTGACAGCCTGGGTATAGGTGTGGGGAGTGGTAGGGGATACTATATACTTACAGGTCGGCCTGTCTGACAGCTGGGTATAGGTGTGGGGAGTGGTAGGGGAACTATATACTTACAGGTCGCCTGTCTGACAGTCTGGGTATAGGTGTGGGGAGTGGTAGGGGGATACTATATACTTACAGGTCGGCCTGTCTGACAGTCTGGGTATAGGTGTGGGGAGTGGTAGGGGACACTATATACTTACAGGTCAGCCTGTCTGACAGTCTGGGTATAGGTGTGGGGAGTGGTAGGGGATACTATATACTTACAGGTCGGCCTGTCTGACAGTCTGGGTATAGGTGTGGGGAGTGGTAGGGGAACTATATACTTACAGGTCGGCCTGTCTGACAGCTGGGTATAGGTGTGGGGTGGTAGGAATTTTATGCGTTGCTGTAGGTGGGGGAGTGGTAGGGGACACTATATACTTACAGGTCGGCCTGTCTGACAGCCTGGGTATAGGTGTGGGGAGTGGTAGGGGATACTATATACTTACAGGTCGGCCTGTCTGACAGTCTGGGTATAGGTGTGGGGAGTGGTAGGGGATACTATATACTTACAGGTCGGCCTGTCTGACAGTCTGGGTATAGGTGTGGGGAGTGGTAGGGGACACTATATACTTACAGGTCGGCCTGTCTGACAGTCTGGGTATAGGTGTGGGGGAGTGGTAGGGGACACTATATACTTACAGGTCGGCCTGTCTGACAGTCTGGGTATAGGTGTGGGGAGTGGTAGGGGATACTATATACTTACAGGTCGGCCTGTCTGACAGTCTGGGTATAGGTGTGGGGAGTGGTAGGGGACACTATATACTTACAGGTCGGCCTGTCTGACAGTCTGGGTATAGGTGTGGGGAGTGGTAGGGGACACTATATATACTTACAGGTCGGCCTGTCTGACAGTCTGGGTATAGGTGTGGGGAGTGGTAGGGGATACTATATACTTACAGGTCGGCCTGTCTGACAGTCTGGGTATAGGTGTGGGGAGTGGTAGGGGACACTATATACTTACAGGTCTGCCTGTCTGACAGTCTGGGTATAGGTGTGGGGAGTGGTAGGGGACACTATATACTTACAGGTCGGCCTGTCTGACAGCCTGGGTATAGGTGTGGGGGGGAGTGGTAGGGGACACTATATACTTACAGGTCGGCCTGTCTGACAGTCTGGGTATAGGTGTGGGGAGTGGTAGGGGATACTATATACTTACAGGTCGGCCTGTCTGACAGCCTGGGTATAGTGTGGGGAGTGGTAGGGGAACTATATACTTACAGGTCGGCCTGTCTGACAGCTGGGTATAGGTGTGGGGAGTGGTAGGGGACACTATATACTTACAGGTCGCCTGTCTGACAGTCTGGGTATAGGTGTGGGGAGTGGTAGGGGGTACTATATACTTACAGGTCGGCCTGTCTGACAGTCTGGGTATAGGTGTGGGGAGTGGTAGGGGATACTATATACTTACAGGTCGGCCTGTCTGACAGTCTGGGTATAGGTGTGGGGAGTGGTAGGGGATACTATATACTTACAGGTCGGCCTGTCTGACAGTCTGGGTATAGGTGTGGGGAGTGGTAGGGGACACTATATACTTACAGGTCGGCCTGTCTGACAGTCTGGGTATAGGTGTGGGGAGTGGTAGGGGAACTATATACTTACAGGTCGGCCTGTCTGACAGCCTGGGTATAGGTGTGGGGAGTGGTAGGGGACACTATATACTTACAGGTCGGCCTGTCTGACAGTCTGGGTATAGGTGTGGGGAGTGGTAGGGGATACTATATACTTACAGGTCGGCCTGTCTGACAGTCTGGGTATAGGTGTGGGGAGTGGTAAGGGATACTATATACTTACAGGTCGGCCTGTCTGACAGTCTGGGTATAGGTGTGGGGAGTGGTAGGGGACACTATATACTTACAGGTCGGCCTGTCTGACAGCCTGGGTATAGGTGTGGGGAGTGGTAGGGGACACTATATACTTACAGGTCAGCCTGTCTGACAGTCTGGGTATAGGTGTGGGGAGTGGTAGGGGATACTATATACTTACAGGTCGGCCTGTCTGACAGTCTGGGTATAGGTGTGGGGAGTGGTAGGGGATACTATATACTTACAGGTCGGCCTGTCTGACAGTCTGGGTATAGGTGTGGGGAGTGGTAGGGGATACTATATACTTACAGGTCGGCCTGTCTGACAGTCTGGGTATAGGTGTGGGGAGTGGTAGGGGATACTATATACTTACAGGTCGGCCTGTCTGACAGTCTGGGTATAGGTGTGGGGAGTGGTAGGGGATACTATATACTTACAGGTCAGCCTGTCTGACAGCCTGGGTATAGGTGTGGGGAGTGGTAGGGGATACTATATACTTACAGGTCGGCCTGTCTGACAGTCTGGGTATAGGTGTGGGGAGTGGTAGGGGATACTATATACTTACAGGTCGGCCTGTCTGACAGTCTGGGTATAGGTGTGGGGAGTGGTAGGGGATACTATATACTTACAGGTCGGCCTGTCTGACAGTCTGGGTATAGGTGTGGGGAGTGGTAGGGGATACTATATACTTACAGGTCGGCCTGTCTGACAGCCTGGGTATAGGTGTGGGGGGAGTGGTAGGGGACACTATATACTTACAGGTCGGCCTGTCTGACAGCCTGGGTATAGGTGTGGGGAGTGGTAGGGGATACTATATACTTACAGGTCGGCCTGTCTGACAGTCTGGGTATAGGTGTGGGGAGTGGTAGGGGATACTATATACTTACAGGTCGGCCTGTCTGACAGTCTGGGTATAGGTGTGGGGAGTGGTAGGGGACACTATATACTTACAGGTCGGCCTGTCTGACAGTCTGGGTATAGGTGTGGGGAGTGGTAGGGGATACTATATACTTACAGGTCGGCCTGTCTGACAGTCTGGGTATAGGTGTGGGGAGTGGTAGGGGAACTATATACTTACAGGTCGGCCTGTCTGACAGTCTGGGTATAGGTGTGGGGAGTGGTAGGGGAACTATATACTTACAGGTCAGCCTGTCTGACAGTCTGGGTATAGGTGTGGGGAGGGTAGGGGATACTATATACTTACAGGTCGGCCTGTCTGACAGTCTGGGTATAGGTGTGGGGAGTGGTAGGGGATACTATATACTTACAGGTCGGCCTGTCTGACAGCCTGGGTATAGGTGTGGGGAGTGGTAGGGGACACTATATACTTACAGGTCGGCCTGTCTGACAGCCTGGGTATAGGTGTGGGGAGTGGTAGGGGATACTATATACTTACAGGTCGGCCTGTCTGACAGTCTGGGTATAGGTGTGGGGAGTGGTAGGGGGGATACTATATACTTACAGGTCGGCCTGTCTGACAGTCTGGGTATAGGTGTGGGGAGTGGTAGGGGATACTATATACTTACAGGTCGGCCTGTCTGACAGTCTGGGTATAGGTGTGGGGAGTGGTAGGGGATACTATATACTTACAGGTCGGCCTGTCTGACAGTCTGGGTATAGGTGTGGGGAGTGGTAGGGGATACTATATACTTACAGGTCGGCCTGTCTGACAGCCTGGGTATAGGTGTGGGGAGTGGTAGGGGATACTATATACTTACAGGTCGGCCTGTCTGACAGTCTGGGTATAGGTGTGGGGAGTGGTAGGGGACACTATATACTTACAGGTCAGCCTGTCTGACAGTCTGGGTATAGGTGTGGGGAGTGGTAGGGGATACTATATACTTACAGGTCGGCCTGTCTGACAGTCTGGGTATAGGTGTGGGGAGTGGTAGGGGATACTATATACTTACAGGTCGGCCTGTCTGACAGTCTGGGTATAGGTGTGGGGAGTGGTAGGGGACACTATATACTTACAGGTCGGCCTGTCTGACAGTCTGGGTATAGGTGTGGGGAGTGGTAGGGGACACTATATACTTACAGGTCGGCCTGTCTGACAGTCTGGGTATAGGTGTGGGGAGTGGTAGGGGACACTATATACTTACAGGTCGGCCTGTCTGACAGTCTGGGTATAGGTGTGGGGAGTGGTAGGGGATACTATATACTTACAGGTCGGCCTGTCTGACAGTCTGGGTATAGGTGTGGGGAGTGGTAGGGGATACTATATACTTACAGGTCAGCCTGTCTGACAGCCTGGGTATAGGTGTGGGGAGTGGTAGGGGACACTATATACTTACAGGTCGGCCTGTCTGACAGCCTGGGTATAGGTGTGGGGAGTGGTAGGGGATACTATATACTTACAGGTCGGCCTGTCTGACAGTCTGGGTATAGGTGTGGGGAGTGGTAGGGGATACTATATACTTACAGGTCGGCCTGTCTGACAGTCTGGGTATAGGTGTGGGGAGTGGTAGGGGACACTATATACTTACAGGTCGGCCTGTCTGACAGTCTGGGTATAGGTGTGGGGAGTGGTAGGGGATACTATATACTTACAGGTCGGCCTGTCTGACAGTCTGGGTATAGGTGTGGGGAGTGGTAGGGGATACTATATACTTACAGGTCGGCCTGTCTGACAGTCTGGGTATAGGTGTGGGGAGTGGTAGGGGATACTATATACTTACAGGTCGGCCTGTCTGACAGTCTGGGTATAGGTGTGGGGAGTGGTAGGGGATACTATATACTTACAGGTCGGCCTGTCTGACAGTCTGGGTATAGGTGTGGGGAGTGGTAGGGGATACTATATACTTACAGGTCAGCCTGTCTGACAGTCTGGGTATAGGTGTGGGGAGTGGTAGGGGATACTATATACTTACAGGTCGGCCTGTCTGACAGTCTGGGTATAGGTGTGGGGAGTGGTAGGGGACACTATATACTTACAGGTCGGCCTGTCTGACAGTCTGGGTATAGGTGTGGGGAGTGGTAGGGGATACTATATACTTACAGGTCGGCCTGTCTGACAGTCTGGGTATAGGTGTGGGGAGTGGTAGGGGACACTATATACTTACAGGTCGGCCTGTCTGACAGTCTGGGTATAGGTGTGGGGAGTGGTAGGGGATACTATATACTTACAGGTCGGCCTGTCTGACAGTCTGGGTATAGGTGTGGGGAGTGGTAAGGGACACTATATACTTACAGGTCGGCCTGTCTGACAGTCTGGGTATAGGTGTGGGGAGTGGTAGGGGACACTATATACTTACAGGTCGGCCTGTCTGACAGCCTGGGTATAGGTGTGGGGAGTGGTAGGGGATACTATATACTTACAGGTCGGCCTGTCTGACAGTCTGGGTATAGGTGTGGGGAGTGGTAGGGGATACTATATACTTACAGGTCGGCCTGTCTGACAGCCTGGGTATAGGTGTGGGGAGTGGTAGGGGACACTATATACTTACAGGTCGGCCTGTCTGACAGTCTGGGTATAGGTGTGGGGAGTGGTAGGGGATACTATATACTTACAGGTCGGCCTGTCTGACAGTCTGGGTATAGGTGTGGGGAGTGGTAGGGGATACTATATACTTACAGGTCGGCCTGTCTGACAGTCTGGGTATAGGTGTGGGGAGTGGTAGGGGATACTATATACTTACAGGTCGGCCTGTCTGACAGTCTGGGTATAGGTGTGGGGAGTGGTAGGGGATACTATATACTTACAGGTCGGCCTGTCTGACAGTCTGGGTATAGGTGTGGGGAGTGGTAGGGGATACTATATACTTACAGGTCGGCCTGTCTGACAGCCTGGGTATAGGTGTGGGGAGTGGTAGGGGACACTATATACTTACAGGTCGGCCTGTCTGACAGCCTGGGTATAGGTGTGGGGAGTGGTAGGGGATACTATATACTTACAGGTCGGCCTGTCTGACAGTCTGGGTATAGGTGTGGGGAGTGGTAGGGGATACTATATACTTACAGGTCGGCCTGTCTGACAGTCTGGGTATAGGTGTGTGGGGAGTGGTAGGGGACACTATATACTTACAGGTCAGCCTGTCTGACAGTCTGGGTATAGGTGTGGGGAGTGGTAGGGGATACTATATACTTACAGGTCGGCCTGTCTGACAGTCTGGGTATAGGTGTGGGGAGTGGTAGGGGATACTATATACTTACAGGTCGGCCTGTCTGACAGTCTGGGTATAGGTGTGGGGAGTGGTAGGGGATACTATATACTTACAGGTCGGCCTGTCTGACAGCCTGGGTATAGGTGTGGGGAGTGGTAGGGGACACTATATACTTACAGGTCGGCCTGTGACAGTCTGGGTATAGGTGTGGGGAGTGGTAGGGGATACTATATATACTTACAGGTCGGCTTCTGTCTGACAGCCTGGGTATAGGTGTGGGGAGTGGTAGGGATACTATATACTTACAGGTCGGCCTGTCTGACAGCCTGGGTATAGGTGTGGGGAGTGGTAGGGGATACTATATACTTACAGGTCGGCCTGTCTGACAGTCTGGGTATAGGTGTGGGGAGTGGTAGGGGATACTATATACTTACAGGTCGGCCTGTCTGACAGTCTGGGTATAGGTGTGGGGAGTGGTAGGGGATACTATATACTTACAGGTCGGCCTGTCTGACAGTCTGGGTATAGGTGTGGGGAGTGGTAGGGGATACTATATACTTACAGGTCGGCCTGTCTGACAGTCTGGGTATAGGTGTGGGGAGTGGTAGGGGATACTATATACTTACAGGTCGGCCTGTCTGACAGTCTGGGTATAGGTGTGGGGAGTGGTAGGGGATACTATATACTTACAGGTCGGCCTGTCTGACAGTCTGGGTATAGGTGTGGGGAGTGGTAGGGGATACTATATACTTACAGGTCGGCCTGTCTGACAGTCTGGGTATAGGTGTGGGGAGTGGTAGGGGATACTATATACTTACAGGTCGGCCTGTCTGACAGTCTGGGTATAGGTGTGGGGAGTGGTAGGGGATACTATATACTTACAGGTCGGCCTGTCTGACAGTCTGGGTATAGGTGTGGGGAGTGGTAGGGGATACTATATACTTACAGGTCGGCCTGTCTGACAGCCTGGGTATAGGTGTGGGGAGTGGTAGGGGACACTATATACTTACAGGTCGGCCTGTCTGACAGTCTGGGTATAGGTGTGGGGAGTGGTAGGGGATACTATATACTTACAGGTCGGCCTGTCTGACAGTCTGGGTATAGGTGTGGGGAGTGGTAGGGGACACTATATACTTACAGGTCAGCCTGTCTGACAGTCTGGGTATAGGTGTGGGGAGTGGTAGGGGATACTATATACTTACAGGTCGGCCTGTCTGACAGTCTGGGTATAGGTGTGGGGAGTGGTAGGGGACACTATATACTTACAGGTCGGCCTGTCTGACAGTCTGGGTATAGGTGTGGGGAGTGGTAGGGGACACTATATACTTACAGGTCGGCCTGTCTGACAGTCTGGGTATAGGTGTGGGGAGTGGTAGGGGATACTATATACTTACAGGTCGGCCTGTCTGACAGTCTGGGTATAGGTGTGGGGAGTGGTAGGGGATACTATATACTTACAGGTCGGCCTGTCTGACAGCCTGGGTATAGGTGTGGGGAGTGGTAGGGGACACTATATACTTACAGGTCGGCCTGTCTGACAGCCTGGGTATAGGTGTGGGGAGTGGTAAGGGACACTATATACTTACAGGTCGGCCTGTCTGACAGCCTGGGTATAGGTGTGGGGAGTGGTAGGGGAACTATATACTTACAGTCGCCTGTCGACACTGGTTAGTGTGGGGAGTGGTAGGGACACTATATACTTACAGGTCGCCTGTCTGACAGCCTGGGTATAGGTGTGGGGAGTGGTAGGGGATACTATATACTTACAGGTCGGCCTGTCTGACAGTCTGGGTATAGGTGTGGGGAGTGGTAGGGGATACTATATACTTACAGGTCGGCCTGTCTGACAGTCTGGGTATAGGTGTGGGGAGTGGTAGGGGATACTATATACTTACAGGTCGGCCTGTCTGACAGTCTGGGTATAGGTGTGGGGAGTGGTAGGGGATACTATATACTTACAGGTCGGCCTGTCTGACAGTCTGGGTATAGGTGTGGGGAGTGGTAGGGGATACTATATACTTACAGGTCGGCCTGTCTGACAGTCTGGGTATAGGTGTGGGGAGTGGTAAGGGATACTATATACTTAAGGTCGGCCTGTCTGACAGTCTGGGTATAGGTGTGGGGAGTGGTAGGGGATACTATATACTTACAGGTCGGCCTGTCTGACAGTCTGGGTATAGGTGTGGGGAGTGGTAAGGGATACTATATACTTAAGGTCGGCCTGTCTGACAGTCTGGGTATAGGTGTGGGGAGTGGTAGGGGATACTATATACTTACAGGTCGGCCTGTCTGACAGTCTGGGTATAGGTGTGGGGAGTGGTAAGGGATACTATATACTTAAGGTCGGCCTGTCTGACAGTCTGGGTATAGGTGTGGGGAGTGGTAGGGGATACTATATACTTACAGGTCGGCCTGTCTGACAGCCTGGGTATAGGTGTGGGGAGTGGTAGGGGATACTATATACTTACAGGTCGGCCTGTCTGACAGTCTGGGTATAGGTGTGGGGAGTGGTAGGGGACACTATATACTTACAGGTCGGCCTGTCTGACAGCCTGGGTATAGGTGTGGGGAGTGGTAGGGGATACTATATACTTACAGGTCGGCCTGTCTGACAGTCTGGGTATAGGTGTGGGGAGTGGTAGGGGATACTATATACTTACAGGTCGGCCTGTCTGACAGTCTGGGTATAGGTGTGGGGAGTGGTAGGGGATACTATATACTTACAGGTTGGCCTGTCTGACAGTCTGGGTATAGGTGTGGGGAGTGGTAGGGGACACTATATACTTACAGGTCGGCCTGTCTGACAGCCTGGGTATAGGTGTGGGGAGTGGTAGGGGATACTATATACTTACAGGTCGGCCTGTCTGACAGTCTGGGTATAGGTGTGGGGAGTGGTAGGGGATACTATATACTTACAGGTCGGCCTGTCTGACAGCCTGGGTATAGGTGTGGGGAGTGGTAGGGGATACTATATACTTACAAGTCAGCCTGTCTGACAGTCTGGGTATAGGTGTGGGGAGTGGTAGGGGATACTATATACTTACAGGTCGGCCTGTCTGACAGTCTGGGTATAGGTGTGGGGAGTGGTAGGGGATACTATATACTTACAGGTCGGCCTGTCTGACAGTCTGGGTATAGGTGTGGGGGGAGTGGTAGGGGATACTATATACTTACAGGTCGGCCTGTCTGACAGCCTGGGTATAGGTGTGGGGAGTGGTAGGGGATACTATATACTTACAGGTCGGCCTGTCTGACAGTCTGGGTATAGGTGTGGGGAGTGGTAGGGGACACTATATACTTACAGGTCGGCCTGTCTGACAGTCTGGGTATAGGTGTGGGGAGTGGTAGGGGATACTATATACTTACAGGTCGGCCTGTCTGACAGTCTGGGTATAGGTGTGGGGAGTGGTAGGGGATACTATATACTTACAGGTCGGCCTGTCTGACAGTCTGGGTATAGGTGTGGGGAGTGGTAGGGGATACTATATACTTACAGGTCGGCCTGTCTGACAGTCTGGGTATAGGTGTGGGGAGTGGTAGGGGATACTATATACTTACAGGTCGGCCTGTCTGACAGCCTGGGTATAGGTGTGGGGAGTGGTAGGGGATACTATATACTTACAGGTCGGCCTGTCTGACAGTCTGGGTATAGGTGTGGGGAGTGGTAGGGGATACTATATACTTACAGGTCGGCCTGTCTGACAGCCTGGGTATAGGTGTGGGGAGTGGTAGGGGATACTATATACTTACAGGTCGGCCTGTCTGACAGTCTGGGTATAGGTGTGGGGAGTGGTAAGGGACACTATATACTTACAGGTCGGCCTGTCTGACAGTCTGGGTATAGGTGTGGGGAGTGGTAGGGGATACTATATACTTACAGGTCGGCCTGTCTGACAGTCTGGGTATAGGTGTGGGGAGTGGTAGGGGACACTATATACTTACAGGTCGGCCTGTCTGACAGTCTGGGTATAGGTGTGGGGAGTGGTAGGGGATACTATATACTTACAGGTCGGCCTGTCTGACAGCCTGGGTATAGGTGTGGGGAGTGGTAGGGGATACTATATACTTACAGGTCGGCCTGTCTGACAGTCTGGGTATAGGTGTGGGGAGTGGTAGGGGACACTATATACTTACAGGTCGGCCTGTCTGACAGCCTGGGTATAGGTGTGGGGAGTGGTAGGGGACACTATATACTTACAGGTCGGCCTGTCTGACAGTCTGGGTATAGGTGTGGGGAGTGGTAGGGGATACTATATACTTACAGGTCGGCCTGTCTGACAGTCTGGGTATAGGTGTGGGGAGTGGTAGGGGATACTATATACTTACAAGTCAGCCTGTCTGACAGTCTGGGTATAGGTGTGGGGAGTGGTAGGGGACACTATATACTTACAAGTCAGCCTGTCTGACAGCCTGGGTATAGGTGTGGGGAGTGGTAAGGGACACTATATACTTACAGGTCGGCCTGTCTGACAGCCTGGGTATAGTGTGGGAGTGTAGGGAAGTGGGTAGGGTGGATACTATATACTTACAGGTCAGCCTGTCTGACAGCCTGGGTATAGGTGTGGGGAGTGGTAAGGGACACTATATACTTACAGGTCGGCCTGTCTGACAGCCTGGGTATAGACGTGGGAATGTACCAGATAAAATGGACACTGTACTGCACAGGCTCCTAATACATTCCTCATGTCAGATGGGTCCACTTGCTGCAAGAAATGTTTTAAATCATGAATCAACAATTATACCGAGTAATCTATTGTCTATTTCAATATAAGTTAAGATTTCAGAGAAACACCTTCAGTGTTGGCGGCATGTCACAACACCTCTCTAGAACAACATAGGATAGATATGCGACTAACCATGCTATATAAATGTGTTTCAGGTAACACTGGGTAGAATGGTTGGTATATAAGCAGCCCATCTCACCCTATTTTTTAATTCAGATTCTATGGGTTCAGTAGGGTTACGAGAAACAATTTTTTCTTTTGCATGGTCATAGCAAGTTTAATGATCAAGCCTTCATGTGCCTTGATAAAAGGTTATGTAAAAATTTCAAATTTGTAAAAACAAATGCACAGCAATGCTATGGATTCTGCTCTTAGTATTTTCTTTCATTATTTGTAGTGTTTTATATATCATATGAAAATGGTACATGTCGGTAAGTTACCTCCCCTGGCAAAATGCTACAACGGTTGTTCCTAACCACGAATGGTTTATCCTCTAACCACCGGAAGCATGGTATGTCCAGCAGCAAGCATAACTTCTTTACTGTGAGTGGACCATCTACTTCTCGCCTCTACCAATGATAAAATAGTCTAATCAATACAGTGCAAATATTAACACTATTCTTACCACAATACATCGCTTTAGCCTTTTATAACATTAAAAAATATCTCATTTGTGTGAAATAAATACCATATCCAACAATCACCCTCTGTGTAACCTATCTTTAACAATTAAAGGATTGTTAAATTGCATTTATTGGAGATAAAAATGCAATCTGGATGGCAGATAAATATTTATTGAGCATGTTACTTTAATTTTTATGTTTACATTTTGTTTTTTATTTCAAAGTAAAACATTCAGATTGCAAGATGCCAAGGAAAAATTTGAAAATGCAACAAAATTTTTCTAAAGGATGCTAAAAAGCGAAGGCTTATGTAAGGCAGATACTGATATAAAAGCTCAATGTTTTTCAATAGCTTCAATAGCTTGCCAATTTTCCCCGCGCAGACTATCTTGGTGCCAGTAAACTGGACTCCCATTCATATATATATATATATATATAGGAATTTCTACACAAAGTCTAGGCTGCATTTATTGACTCATAAAGCAGATGATGATTATCATTTAGAGTAATTGGAGTCAATGTGTCAAAATGTAAATATTTATGCATAAACAAATACATGTATTTTATATACATACCGTGTTCTCAAGCATCGACTCAGTCATGCTGTAGTTATTGGTTAGGCTGTAACTCATCAATGAACTGGACTGTGACGAGTCGCTGCCACTGCTATCTTTACGCTCTACTGGAGCACAACTAGCCTTCTTTAGGAAAGACTGGTCTGTCCTGATGGATGTATGGAGTGAGTTGGTGATGATATCATCAGGAGGCAGCATGTCCGTCATACCTAGGTCCAGCGGGGGCAGAATCTCTGTGATACCTACATCAGCCATCTCACCTAGAACAGTTTAATATCTACTTACAGAGCAACAATAAATCAAATTTCAGCTAATAACTCCTTAAACATGTAATGTTTAAATTTCGGATAATAAAATAAAAGGTCTTAATTTCAAGTTAATAACACTTCGAGTAAGAAAGGCATTGTTTTCGCGCTTGAAGAAAACTTGGTTAGAGGTAGAGGAAAGATCATTTTGATGAAGACCATTTTCAATATTTCTTTATCTGCGATACATGAAGTGAGGACTAAAATCACTTGGTTACTTACTTAATTGCAATGTTCAACTAAGAATCAGGGTGATATGTATAGCAAATATAAAATCTTTATCTTTGGTTGAAAAGTCATTGCTTCAACAAGAATTATTTCATATTAAGGCATGATAGAAACTCAACTATAAAATAGATTTGCTTTCTTACCAGTTTGTTTGATATCAGAACATGTCTCCTCCGTTTCCATGGTCTGTGATTTATTCTCTACCTGTTCTGCCGCCTTTTGAAGCCCCACTTCACTCTCAACCTTTGTAGGGAGGTCAGCTATACTGGCATCATTTGAATGACCAGGAGTTCCTTCACTGCCTTTCCTGGGTGTTGCTGTCAATCGTATGGTGTTTCTTGGGATGGCTGAGGTCTGGTTATCGTCTACCTCAGACTCTCCTGTCAAGCGGTTGGTAAAATTATCTGTACCCAGGCTCAATCGACCAGTATCACCACCTAATCGTGCAGACAATCTTTTCAGTCGTGCTGATGTCAAGAGTGATGACTTGGTATTCGTTTTGGTAACATATAGATCTGTGTTTCTCTTTTTGGATGGTGTTGGGTTACTAGTTTTAGCAAATATGTTTATGTTACATGTGGTAGCATGTGTTTCCTCTAAGTCTCCACTTTCTTGGAAGACAACTGTTTTATTCTCAGACACTTCTTCAGGAACATTACAAGCTGTCTCTTTAACAGAGATATTAAATGAACTTCTAGTTATATTACTTTCGATCCTTTCTGTATGTTCCATCTCTACTTCACTCATCAAAGATCTATTGAGAGGTTGGGCAAGAGTTTGGCTTTTAATGGTACTACCAATAACTGCAGTCTCTTCCATGGTCGCTCCATCTATCAGGGTTTGGTTAACAGGTCGTGTAATTGATCCTCTGTTAATGGTACTATCAATAACTGCAGTCTCTTCCATGGTCGCTCCATCTATCAGGGTTTGGTTAACAGGTCGTGTAATTGATTGTCTGTTAATGGTACTATCAATAACTGCAGTCTCCTCCATGGTCGCTCCATCTATCAGGGTTTGGTTAACAGGTCGTGTAATTGATCGTTTGTTAATGGTACTATCAATAACTGCAGTCTCTTCCATGGTCGCTCCATCTATCAGGGTTTGGTTAACAGGTCGTGTAATTGATCCTCTGTTAATGGTACTATCAATAACTGCAGTCTCTTCCATGGTCGCTCCATCTATCAGGGTTTGATTTACAGGTCGTGTAATTGATCGTCTGTTAATGGTACTATCAATAACTGCAGTCTCTTCCATGGTCGCTCCATCTATCAGGGTTTGGTTAACAGGTCGTGTAATTGATTGTCTGTTAATGGTACTATCAATAAATGCAGTCTCTTCCATGGTCGCTCCATCTATCAGGGTTTGATTTACAGGTCGTGTAATTGATCGTCTGTTAATGGTACTATCAATAACTGCAGTCTCTTCCATGGTTGCTCCATCTATCAGGGTTTGGTTAACAGGTCGTGTAATTGATCCTCTGTTAATGGTACTATCAATAACTGCAGTCTCTTCCATGGTCGCTCCATCTATCAGGGTTTGGTTAACAGGTCGTGTAATTGATCCTCTGTTAATGGTACTATCAATAACAGCAGTCTCCTCCATGGTCGCTCCATCTATCAGGGTTTGGTTAACAGGTCGTGTAATTGATTGTCTGTTAATGGTACTATCAATAACTGCAGTCTCCTCCATGGTCGCTCCATCTATCAGGGTTTGGTTAACAGGTCGTGTAATTGATTGTCTGTTAATGGTACTATCAATAACTGCAGTCTCTTCCATGGTCGCTCCATCTATCAGGGTTTGGTTAACAGGTCGTGTAATTGATCCTCTGTTAATGGTACTATCAATAACTGCAGTCTCTTCCATGGTCGCTCCATCTATCAGAGTTTGGTTAACAGGTCGTGTAATTGATTGTCTGTTAATGGTTCTATCAATAACTGCAGTCTCTTCCATGGTCGCTCCATCTATCAGGGTTTGGTTAACAGGTCGTGTAATTGATCCTCTGTTAATGGTACTATCAATAACAGCAGTCTCTTCCATGGTCGCTCCATCTATCAGGGTTTGGTTAACAGGTCGTGTAATTGATCGTCTGTTAATGGTACTATCAATAACAGCAGTCTCCTCCATGGTTGCTCCATCCATCAGGGTTTGATTTACAGATTTTTGCATTAGTCTTGTAGTGTTTGTATTAGTGAGGACTCCAGTTTGTTCTATTTCTGTACCGTCTGAGTGGAGTAGCATTGATCTATATGGATTATGTGGTAAGCTCCTCACTGTCTCCATGCTGCCTCTAGACATTAAGGACTGGTTTATCAGAGGCTGCGTCAGAGATCTGCGGTTTATTTTTGAATCCAGGACCTCTGTTTGTTCTATGTCTGCTCCATCCTGATAAATTATTGTTTGTTCAGCATTGCTTTTTTCCATTGGCCTGTACATAGGCATGTCTTTCAATTCTCCCGAGTCACTTCCAAGGTAAAACTTCACTTTTCCATTATCAGGGGTATTTGTACATGGGAATCCTTCTTGTTCATCAATAGGCATATTTATGACTCCTGTTTCCTCCATTCCAAGTCCTTGTTGAAATACAATTGTTGGCTCTTTCTGATGTGCTATATTATATCCTTCAAAATTCTGATGAAGCGTTGAACTTTTACCCTCTCCAATGATCGTCTGTCTATTTGTATTTGTTGTTTCAAATTTCTTGGCAAATAATACTTCAGGACTGTCTGTTTCATCAGACCCTCCTAAAGACTGTAGCAGACTCTGTCTGTCAACAGGCCCTGACAGACCACCCCAGTCCCCTTCACACAGCCCAGAGTTAAGGTCTAGTCCCATTGGCAGTACTTCTGTCTGCTGCATGTCATCACCTTGTGAAAACACAATGGTCTTTTCACCTAGATCATCATTTAGTTCTTCAAAACGGACATCATCAGCAGCCTGGTTATTCAGAGCCATCAGTGGTGTGCGCTCCCTCAGACCTTTCAGTGTTTCAGTTTGGTTTGTGTATCTGTTTTCTGAAAACATGGTGTTGCCGGCTGCTTGTTTAACAGGTTTATCACCATCAAGAGCTTGTAGCAAAGCCATGCCATCAACTTTCATGTCACTGCTATCATATCTCAGACTTGGGATGTTTTGTGTGTGGCAGTCTAACCCCACTCTTTCACTGGATGGTGTAAGCATTTCTGATAATGTTTTCAGTAAAGAATTCCCATCAATCATAGACTCTTGTGTCCACTGCTGCTGTTGGCCATAGCTGGCAGCAAAGGCATTCTCTGTATGGGCAGCAGATGTACTTGGTAGAATAGGAATCAGAGAACTGAAAAGGTTTTAAAGAAACTTTTCAAAAGTAATATTTCTTTACATAGATTTATATAGTAGATGATGCCTACTGGTCAGTCAAGGTTTTTTATCATTGACTTATCATGATCAGTTGATTCAGTCAATTAATATTGTTTTTTTCTTTTTATGAAGTAGTGTGTTACTGTGCTCAGAAAATTAAACGCTATATAATAATAATTCATACAAGAAAATTACAATTCCTTTGATATCAAAATTGCATATAAATCATGTCAAAAAAGAGCACTATGATAATTACAATGATTAAAAAAGAATATTTCTCTTACCTTCTATGCTGGTTTTCTGCAACATGTGTCACTAAAATAAAAAAATAAAATAAAAAAAAAATTTAAAAAAAAAAAGAAGAAAAAACATGTTTAGACTTAGTCTTAATTTTGAATACTTTTTTGCAGGTTTCCAATTATTTTATGCGTAAACATGCATTTATATAATACTTTTGTCCAAAACAAACATAACAACCATTCTTAATATCTACCGTACATCTCACAAGAGGTCAAATTCAAAATTTGTAGACTTGTCGAATAATTTTCCTTCGAAAAAGACCATCATAGTTATATGTGAAAAAATAATGTCTCGCTGTGAATTTGATATTTTATACGGTTCAGTTTAATTGCCTAGTAGATAAGTGATATAAAACGATTAAGATAAAATGCATACAGATGTTTTTATAATGATTTGCACGATCATTACTTTTCTCCATTAGGATTAATAGGCGCCAATTTTAGCTCTAAAGACGAAACCCTTATCCGTCTAAAAGTCTTTTGAGGTACAATATTGCAGCTATAGGCAATAAATTAAATATGTAGTCATGGTAGCCAACTTCAATTTGGGATCACCAGAGATGTAACAACACTTTTTCAAGATCATATCAGAACTTGAGAAGAAGTTCAAAATGTGTTTTCAAGATGGCGGCTGTTTGCGACCATCTTGGATTTCATTTCGACTTGTAAAATAACAACATTTCCTCGGGACCATGTCGGGTTCATTTCATGCAAGTTTCAGACAAATTCACTGTAGAACTTGAGAAGAAGTTAAAAATGTGTTTTCAAGATGGCAGCTGTGGCAATCTTGGATTTCAAATCGACCCGAAAAATAACAACACTTTGTCAGGACAATGTGAGAAATGTCAGGATCATTTTAAGCAAGTTTGAGCCAAATCGCAATGGTAGAACTTTTTAAGAAGTTGTAATTTTATTTTCATGATGGCAGCTGTGGCAGCCGTTTTGGATTTCAGATTGACCCAAAAAATAACAACACTTGCTCGAGACTATGTCAGGATCATTTCATGAAAATTTCAGCTAATACACAGTGAGCTAAATCACACAGGTAGAACTTTGGAAAAAGTTCAAAATTCAAGATTTTAGAATATTTGACATCCATGACCTTGAAAGTACGTAGAACAAGGTCATCAATTTTCACAACTTTGGTAGCCTTTTATCTCAGCATGCTACAGGCCAAATATGAGTATATTGGGCCTCTCGGTTTGTTAGAAGTTGTTCAAAAAGCCTATTCAACCTCTGTGACCTTGAAAGTAGGTAAAGGTCATTCATTTTCACATCTTTGATAGCCCTTCATCTAGCATGCTACAGGCCAAATATGAGTTAAACAGAGTACCCTGGACATTATGGTTATTGAGAAGAAGTCGTTTAAATGAAAGTTTACGCACCGCAAACAATGGATACGTCATTCTGACCCTTCGGTTCAAATGACCTTCAAATATCAGTACCACTTAAAAATTGGATTTTTCCAATTGTTTCAGTTTAAAATTGGATGTGATTAACTTTGTCAAAAGTAGACTGAATATGAAAAAATATTTATGCTAGAAAAGCAACATCTTTCTCTCAGTATGATAAAATTTTGGCATGGGCATACAATAGCTTGTCCTAGCTACTGTTGGCCTTCAGTTTTGAAATCCTATCACATGATTTATTACAATAAATATTTTCCTGGTAAAATTTATACTAGCTTATGGTTAGTTTGTTTGTTAATGTACTGTCAGATATATGCAAAATCTACACCAGTAATGAAATAATAAGTTGAAGAGTTACCATGCTGGACTTGCTGGTCCTGCTCAAGTGTCGCAGGAACTGCCAAAGGTGCTGTGTCATTTCTGAAGAGGAAAGTGAAATAGAACCAATGTCAGAATATTACTCAATAATTTTTTTTTTTTTTTTTATTTTTCAGTTTTGACCAATCTTCATGTTCCTACTTTAGAACATCTATCTTTACCAGTGACAGAGCAATAAGAGTCAATATAAGGTCCTTTATCTCAGGATACTTCTCAATGTTCTTCCTTTAAATCACAAAAGCTTATCTTCTACGTGATATTCTTCTATTATTTTCACAAGACTTCGGGAATGTATTGTTTTCAAAAGTTTTCTTCACATGCAAGATGAAATTTGGTCCTTTTTCCTACATATTTCCAAAATATGATTTGAAACAAGAGATTCAGAGGACATGTATCACACTTGGAGACTACGTATCAACTTGATATATGCCCAACTCTAATACGTGATAACATTCCTGATATTTAGGAACCTTTAACATAGATGTACAGTAATTATTCATAAAACTTGTATAGACATCACTAAAATGTTGTTGCCAGTTAGTCTTCATCAACATACGTGTGTGGGACATTCAAGTGACATGTTTTGTTTTGAACATGGCAATCTTGCCGTTTCTATGTGTAAACACTTGGCAAAGAGTCCTTATTATATAAGTTGTCCAATGTCATAAATTTAGTTCTTGTACAAGATGATCAAATATATGTTAAGCATCAAACTAATGTGAAACAGTATTTTATTAGCATCTGCAAAGACAAATTGTCACAATCTGGAACAAAAATTGTATGAAATTAGTGGACTTTTTTCAGCAAAAAATGTTTGGCGTCCTTATTAGAGGCATTAAGTGCTCACTAACTACTTTCTAAAACCTCAATTTCCATAACAATATGCATCTATAAGGTTCCTGCTAAGAGATATTTTGCACATACAAAACTGGAACATCTAATTAACGAATTCCCCACATATATATACCCACAAGCCTTTATGAAATCATCCCTGGCAATAGGTGTACGTAGCACTATCGCTCATTAGTACATCACGTGACAGAATACTATGTTCTGATTGGCTACACACATGGCTACTATTTGCAATAGTGCCCGGGCAAGCGGGTTTGTACAATATGCCGCTTGAACTTTGCACAAAACGAATGTGTTAAGCACTGTCTAATGTCACTTTTGTTAATTTAAAGTAGAACATAGCTTACAGGTATCTCTTATTTTTGAAAGGTTGGTGTCACTAAATCACAGCGAAATCTATTAAACAGTATAAGACAGTGACTTCAGGTATCGCGTGCGCAGGTGGAATCTGCACATAGTGGATGTACACAGACTCCACACAGACTGGGGCCCAAACCAGTGGACACT
Organism: Argopecten irradians; assembly: GCF_041381155.1. NCBI lineage: Eukaryota > Metazoa > Mollusca > Bivalvia > Pectinida > Pectinidae > Argopecten > Argopecten irradians. The sequence goes on from NC_091136.1 coordinate 56,054,436, forward strand.
CATCTGCAAAGCCCCATAAGTTAGCTATTGGACTTTGCAGCTGAAATGCCCATTTCCATGTATCAACCAACACAAGCTTCCATGGGTTCAACCTGGCACCTTCAGCACACACAACTGTCTGTGCTGTTGTTATAGCAGTACTGCCTCATGACTAGAATTCCCTCTAGTCACCAATCAATATCAGGAACATTGGCATTAGAAGTGATTTTTAAACATACCTTGTGTCTGGTACTGGCTCTGGTTGAGCTATTGGATAAAAAAAAACAAGAATTTTGAGTGTCTTGTATACTATTAAAATTCAATTAATTCCAATTCCCAAACTGCTTGAGATCTAGCTAGCTGACTAAATTTTCATAGTTTTATTCTATGAAATTGTCACACTTTTAAGAATAATTCAATATGAAACATTGACATTATTCAGCACATCAATAAAAGTTCCATGAGGAAATCACCACACTTAATCAACTGTAAACACTACTTCCTAAACACTACCTGTGATAATTTTGAGTACACCAGATCACTATTTGTATTTGTCTTTCAAATTACTATTAAGCATATACAGTAAACCTCCGGTTAATTCGAACCGCCGGATCGTTCGAACACGCAATTTTTCCCAGAAAAACGGTAATTTTTTAGCTAGTGATAGTTCGAACACTGACTTTTTATAATCAATCCTATTTTGGATAGTTCGAACACGTCAAATTATGAACGTAAAAGCAAGATTTTTGTCGGCAAATCAGCGCAATGGGGCCCCCAAAAATGGTGATATATTTTGTATATTGCAACAGTTTTGATGTTTGGAATAAAGATTGTATAAATGATCATTATAATGACCATACGACAGATAAGTAATGAACATTTTAAGTCATGAATAAAAACTATTAATGCCGATATATTGTACACAAAGCAGCAAGGCCAAATGTTTAATCTTAGGCCCCGACAATGTATATTTAAATTCTGTAAATTCGCTGTACCTGATGGAAACACGTGGAAGAAATCGCCAATGTTTGTTAAGTCCAATCTAGATACAGATATCAGTTAAAGTCGACATTAAAATATGCATTCAGTCTATCTATAGTCAGCCGATCAAGGTGTTAAATTACCTGTAAACATGTGCCTAACGCTGGCTTGGGCAGGCCAGTTACGGGGTGTCACAGCGAGCATCAAAAGCCAGCCGCTGGGTCACAGCAAGTGGGTGTGATTACATATTCAGCTCCAGCCAAAACAATCCACGTGTTGGGTAATTAAACAATAGATACGCAGTATACGTAGCTTTTAAACTAGGTTAAAACTAGTTACGTAATTTTAGAAGCAGACAATATGCAATCGGGTTTTGAACAATCTGACATTCACAGTGCGATTGTGACCTTATTTTACGAACTGAATGTAAACAAATATTTTCAGCAGTTTCGTAAATGCAACCGGACTTTCTTTTACGTTTTTTACGAAATATAACAAAGATCTAACTAGATTTACTGTGGTTTAAAAAAAGTTTCTATCTAAGTTAACGGACGTCGATGTAAATTCTAGGCCCCTTGCGATTGTGAACGGTGCTGTTTGGGGGCCTTGTCCACGTGCACATATGCATGGGCTTCTGCTACGCAATTAATTATAAATTCACAAATTAATTGCTCATGTTTACGAGAAAATTATTGAATATAATATCTTAAGGAAACTAAATACTTTTCCTATAGATTTTCTGCCTTACATTGCTTATGGCAGGTACATCGGTACTCAAAACTGTTTTTTACCGAATTCAACTTGGATAGTTCGAACTTACGATTTTTTCCTGAAGCTTAATTTCGGATAATTCGAACTGGTCCATCAATATTTATTTAATTTTGTTCGAACTAACCGAAGGTTTACCGTACAAGTGCATTGATGAATGTCTATTTGTAAACATGAAACTATAGATATTGTGATCCCTGGTAGTAGAATTATTTCACTGTACCTGGAGAATCCAACCACCTACGGGGTGAATCACGTGGGAATTCTCTGAAAAACAACAGACAAGTACAATTTAATGCTAAACAAGAGGCCCATGGGCCTTAACGGTCACCTGAGTTAGAATATATAATGAAACAAATAATGAAACATATAAACACTATATGCTGGGTCTTGAAGTTGGTCAGTGATTTATAAATTTGACCTTTTTAGACTATGAAGAGTATTTGCTTCCATCAAACCTGTGAACTTAGAGGTATTTTTTGAAATTTTAATCAATTTGACCCTGTTTGGTCCTGCCCCTCTGGTCCCCCAGGGGGTCATCGAGGACGGATATGGATGTTAAAATGCTATATCTTAGGCTAATAATTCTAATCAAGTTTGACTAATTTCCTACGAAAATTGGGCAAATAATGTTCACAAATATGTTTTTCCTATATAAACTAAAGTAAACTTGACCCCTCCCCAGGGGGTAACGTGAGACCCCAAGGTCATATAATTCACAGTTTTTATAAAACACCTGAAGACCTTTCCATCTATAATTATTTGATTCTACTATATCCAGAATTTTAGAAGATTTTTGAAGTTTTAGCCTATTTGACCCTTTTTTAGCCCCGCCCCTCTGCCCCCAGGGGGTCGGCCAGGACCAATGTGGATATGATATTAAAATGCTATCTCAGGCTAATAATTCTAACCAAGTTTGACTCATTTCCTATGAAAATTGAGCAAAAAATGTTCATTAATGTGTTTTTTCTATATAAACTATAGTAAACTTGACCCCCTCCCCAAGGGGAAACAGGAGATCCCAGGGTCATATAATTTACAATTTTTATAAACAAACTTTAAGACCTTTTCATCTATAAAGTGTATTTGATTATACCATATTTCCAGAATTTTAAAAGAATATTTTTGAAGTTTTAGCCTATTTGACCTTTTTTGGCCCCGCCCCTCTGCCCCCAGGGGGTCGGCCTGGACCAATATGGATATGATATTAAAATGCTATCTCAGGCTAATAATTCTAACCAAGTTTGACTCGTTTCCAATAAAAATTGAACAAAAAATGCTCATTAATGTGTTTTCCCTATATAAACTATAGTAAACTTGACCCCCTCCCCAGGGGGAAATGTGAGACCCCAGGGTCATATAATTCACAATTTTTGTAAAGGACCTTAAGACCTTTCTATTTATGAAAAGTATTTGATTCTACCATTTCCAGAATTTCAGAAGAAGATTTTTGAAGTTTTAGCCTATTTGATCCTTTTTTAGCCCCGCCCCTCTGCCCCCAGGGGGTCGGCCAGAACCAATGTGGATATGATATTAAAATGCTATCTCAGGCTAATAATTCTAACCAAGTTTGACTCGTTTCCAATGAAAATTGAGCAAAAAATGCTCATAAATGTGTTTTCCCTATATAAACTATAGTAAACTTGACCCCCTCCCCAGGGGGAAACGTGAGACCCCAGGGTCATATAATTCACAATTTTTGTAAAGGACCTTAAGACCTTTCTATTTATGAAAAGTATTTGATTCTACCATTTCCAGAATTTCAGAAGAAGATTTTTGAAGTTTTAGCCTATTTGACCCCTTTTGACCCCGCCCCTAAGGCCCCTGGGGGTCAGTCATAGAAAATTTGTTAATAGGATTAAATGGCCATCTCATACTGATAATTCTGACAACATTTGACTCATTTCCTATTACAAATGACCAAATAATGCGCAAAAATGTGTTTTCTCAATATAAAGTATAGTAAACTTAACCCCCTCCCCAGGGGGAAACTAGAGACCCCAGGGTCATATAATTCACAATCACTTTTTGTAAAGGACCTTAAGACCTTTCTATCTATGAAGAGTATTTGATTCTAACACATCTGTGCGTAGAGAAGAAGATTTTTGAAATTTTACTCAATTTTACCCCTTTTGGCCCCTCCCACAGCCCCCTGGGGGGTGAGGACCATATAATTCACAATTTTGATTGGCCTTATGCCTTAGAAGGTTTGTGCAAAATTTCATTGAAATTGCTTCAGCAGTTTTGGAGAAGAAGTTGAAAATGTAAATTGTTTACGGACATACGACGGACGACGCACGACGACGGACAAAAAGGCGACTAGAATAGGTCACTTGAGACTTCGTCTCAGGTGACCTAATAAAAACTACAACTGTAAGCCAATGTCTGACTAATACCCCCAACCTCCTCTTATTGGAGGTGTCTGACTTGTTCTTGGATCCAGCAATTTAGAAGATGTGCAGACAAAAGTTTTCTACCTTAACCTAGCTATACATAGTGTCCTGGTTACCATGGCACCAAAATTTCGGCAATGAAAACCTGCATGCACTTCTACACATGGTCCTAAACAATAATGCCACGTTTCATTGAAAAGTAGTGTCAGAGAAGTTGTCCAGACAAAATTAACCTGTGTATTGTGACGTGGTTGCCATGGCAATAACAAGAGGCTAAGACGCCTGTATCGCTCACCTGCATTTTTTCAAAAACTAATTTCACAAAATGCTTTCAATCAGAAATAGCTAAATTGACCAAACGATTAATTTAATTTTAAATCCATTTCCATATGATGATGCTATCAATAATATTTGATTATGGGTGTTAGTCAATGCTAAGTTTCAGAGAAGAAGTCGTTTATATGAAAATAGCCAATTTGACCCCTTTTGGCCCCTCAGGCCCCCAAGGGGGTCAGCCCCATCATTTGTATAATTTTGAAGCCCTTACCTATAAGGATGCTACCATGGCATTTTGGCCCCGCCTGTTATGTTCCCGGGGGGTCAGGCCCATCATTTGTACAATTTTGAATCCCTACCCTATAAGGATGCTACCATTGCATTATGATTGCCCTCCCATGCTTAGTTGCAGAGAAGAAGTCATATATATGGAAATGGCCAAATTGACCACTTTTGACCCCCGCCTCTCAGGCCCCTGGGGCATCAGCCCAACCATTTGTACAATTTTCAGTCAGCAGCCCATAAGGATGCTACCAGTCAAATTTTGTTAAATTCTGGTCAGCGGTTGTGGAGAAGAAGTCGATTGTTGACGGACGGACGACGGACGCCACGGTTTTGCATAAGCTCACCTCGGTCCTTTGGACTAGGCGAGCTAAAATTTCAACACACAAAAACCTGCATACACATCTACACATGGTCCCCAACAATAATGCCACGTTTATTGAAATCAGTCCAGTAGTTTAGGAGGAGTTGTACGGACTAAAGTTTTCTGCATTAACCTGTACATAGTGACCTGATTACCATGGCAACCAAAATTTCAACAACAAAACCATGCATGCACATCTACACATGGTCCCCAACAATACTGCCAAGTTTCATTGAAATCAGTCGAGTAGTTAAATAGGAGTTGTCTGGACAAAATCAACCTGTGTATAGTGACCTGGTTACCATGATAACCAAAATTTCGACAAATTAAAACCTGCATGCACATCTTCAAATGGTCCTTAACAATACTGCCAAGTTCCATCAAAATTGGTCCAGTAGTTTAGGAGGAGTTGTCCAGACAAATTTTTTTTCTATGGAAAGACAGACAGACAGACAAGCCGATTCCAGTATACCCCCCTAACTTTGTTTTTTTTTTTTGGGAGGGGGGGGGGGGGTGGGGAGGTATAATAACATTAGTACACCTAGTACACTTGAACAATCTTAAAACGTGATGCCTAGTTGACAATGAAAAATAGGGTAACTTCAGAAAACCAGGATTTAGGTAAAGATAACTTTAAGTAGGTCTGCTCATAGCTCAAATCTTTCAGTCACAACTCAAATCAGTGTTTATATTATTAGGGGTCCCCTTTGAACAACTTACTTGACTTCAAGAAGTTTAGCAAAACTGACTCTTCTAGATAAAGATGGTCTAGATTTCTTGATTGGAACACTGCATCCATCCTGTCATGTAAACAAGGAAAATTTGATATTGGTTTTATGTTTCAAGGTATGAAATTGTACATATGTTACCTAAAGGTACAGTAAGAATGAAGAATCCAATTAAAATCACATACCCTTTTCAGTATATTTTCAAGTAACTTTATATTATATATGTGTGAATTCCGAAGTCAGATTTTTTTTTCGTTGAAAAAGGTTATCTTTTATTACTTATGTGACAAAGTACCTTTATAAGAATGTTAATCAAGAGGGCCTGTATCTCTTACCTGATTTTTAGTAATTATCACAAAGACTTTTACCATTAGAAAAATTAGCAAAATTGACCCCAAGATTTGTTTCATTTTGAATTCCAACCATATAATGATGCAATAGATACCATCCAAATATGCTATCCAATACATAGTTTCAGAGAGGAAGTAATTTATAGGAAAATTGTAGCCTAATTGACCCTTTTGGCCCCGCGTCTAAGGCCACGGGGGTGGGGTGGGTCAGTTGCATCATTTGTACAATTTTGAATCCCCACCCTATAAGGATGCTACCATTTTATTATGAGTGTTATCCCATGCTTAGTTTCAGAAGAAGTTGTTAATATGGAAATAGCTAAATTGACCTCTTTTGACCTTCGCCCCTCAGGCCCCCTGGGGGTCAGCCTAATCATTTGAACAATTTTGAATCCACACCCCATAAGTATGCTACCATTTTATTATGAGTACTATCCCATGCTTAGTTGCAGAGAAGAAGTCGTTTATATAACAGCCAAATTGATCTCTTTTGACCTCGCCCCTTAGGCCCCCCGGGGGTGTCGGCCCCATCATTTGAAAAATTTTGAATTCCCACCCTATAAGGATGCTACCATTCCATTATGATTGCCCTCCCATGCCTAGTTTCAGAGAAGAAGTCGTTTACATGGAAATAGCCAAATTGACCCACCCACCCCTTTTTTTTGTAACTTTTTAATTTTTTTCCAGACATAATCTTATACAACAGTAATACATTTCCTCATCCTTACTTAGTAAACAAACACATTTCAATCACGGACCAGGTGTACAAAAAACTGTCTTACTTGCTGATTAGGATCAATGTCCAGTAATGGTCCTCCAGTGGTTTTCAAAATCTGAAAGAGTTCATATATATGTATATTCTATATCAACTTTTCCTAAAGCCATTTTATAAGTAAAACATTGGACAGTCTTATGAACAACAAAGTTCATAAAAAGCAATGTAATCATAAAAGTAAAATCTTCAAGTTAAATTTTGGAATTTAAAACAATATAACAAGTTAAGAATGTCAAACCATAAAGTGTTGCTTAATTTCATTACTTTCAGAAATGATGCTATATTATTAGTTATATAGTCAGTTACTGACCCCCTATAAAGGCATAGAGGGTCAGTAAGATTTATAGGGGGCGAGGGCGTAGCCCGAGCCTCCTATACTTCTTACTGACCCTCTATGCCTTTATAGGGGGTCAGTAACTGACTATATAACGAATTTATCGCATCGAGGACCATTTATTTGTTTCATTAGATCTTTTCTTTCTATTTGTTTTCTCAAGAATCCGTTGTATCAAACCTGAACCATGCTGGCGAAGTATACAACAATCGCCGCTTTTTAAATATTTGGCTTACAGTAGGCCTACATATTTATTTATGTATTTCTTTCCGGAATCTGCAAATAACTGTATAAGGAACCTGAAGAACAATACTGAGTAACTCATAAATCAACAATAATTCGACATTCCAGGTGCACAATAGGCCTACCTCAATGCGACATCAGACTGGTTGTATATTGAAAGCATCACAAACAAAAGTGACACAAACATCCATCCAACATTTATAACGCAGACTCATGATCATTTCTGCATTCTCGCTGAGATAATCACTTAAAGTAATGCCGATAAATTAGCTGTAGAGTGAGGGTTGATAGATCTTAAGATACGAACCCCTCCATTTGTTTATGGTCGCAGTCAAGAAAACGCTTGAATTCTTACGTTTGACTTTCAGCGCGTCATCAACTTTCGAACTGGCGTAGGGGAAGCAACTCGTATTTAAAAAATGCGTTTCATTTAATTTGAAGTATTAAAACGATTTTAAAGATGCTCCATCGCTGACAAATGGTATATTTTCACTATCAAAAACAGGAGCAGGCGATTTAGTATTTTTCTTCAGTAACAAAAGTTACTTACTTTACACCATTATAACCTTTGAAAAGTTTGAGCTTCTAATTTTACTTCAAGTTAAAATTACAAAAAAATAATTAATTGCATCCCGAAAAAATTCCGCGGCACTATATCCTATATGGAATGAAGTACTGATTGCGCATGCACCAAAAGCAAAATACATTATTTTATATTACTTTTTCTGTTAATTAGACATATATATACACTATTAAATACCCATTATTGTTCAAGTGATGAATATCATTTATGCTCTGTCGGCGGTGGAGCATCTTTAAATGAATTTTACAAAAAAAAATAACTAAAATATATTTTTACGGTAAAGAAATGGTATATTAATTTGAAGAGAATGTGTTAAAATTTTGAAGCGAGGGCGACAGCCGCCATCTTGCACCATAATGAAATTTACTGACCCCCTATAAAGTATAAGGGGGTCACCACGTGACGGCTCTCCGCCAATCATTTGGGGACATTTCTGTCCGAGGTGCGATAAATTGCATTACAGGTCACCTGACTTTTATCCAATATTGAATCACTAGGGATAGCTAGCCTAGTTTTAGTATCCAATAACTGAACATTACTTAACAAAGTCATGATTAGTATACTATAAATTGCAATCAGTCATTAGATGTTAATTTTGTGTCCATTTTTGGTTTTGGTACATATCACAATCATATTGCCTCACATATATATACTCTAAAGACAAGAAATATTGGAGGTAGAATCTAAATTATAAAATTTGCAGAACAGACATACACTATGACAAACACATAACAAATCCAATCTAATTAGAATTAGACTTGTAATTCCACTCCACTATGATGCTCTACAAAACGCTCCAATACAAGATCTAAGTCGACTCTGTGTTTTGGTTCACCTCAGCATGACCCCTGCCATAAAATTGGAACATCTTGGGATATACTAGTTTCCGTTTATAGAATAAATAAAATCACTGGGAATCCTAGTTTTATCCAAAGGCATTGATCCCGACACGATCTGATGTATGCAACTGGTTTATCCAGTTGTATTCCCTACCTCTAATAATACATGTTGAGGAGGAAGGGTCAGGATCGATTTGAATAGTATCGATGACTTGTCACCAGATAGAAAACCCAAGGGTCCACAATTACTGTCACGAGTCTAGACGCACAATCTTCTCATGTGTTTGTCACACTTTTGAACACACGTTGAAATGACTCGTCAATCATCAATTGTATAACACATGGATTCTAACATAAAATCGAAAGATCATTGTATAGCGTATCGTGTAATAGATATCGTCTACTCTGTGCTCACTCTATGGATAGCATTTTGGGCATTTTGCTAATGGAAGACACTAATTGCTAAAATAAAAATATTCGTTTTAGCATTTATTGCTAAGCCTTTTATTTTTTGCTGAATAAGAAAATAAATTTGTAATTTCATTTCTTTTTTCATTCTAAATACCTGAGCTATCAAATCCATATGATTCAAGATGGAATTCAAGTTCCTAAACATTTGTCATTCCAAGTGTTACACTGAAAAAATAATGGCCTGGTTATGGCCTTGAGGAATAGGGAGGAATAAGTGGAACAGTATGAAAATATCATGTTCTTTTATTATTTTCTTAGTTTACTTTTAGCAATTAAAAGCATTGCAAATGTTGCCCTATGTGCTATTGTAGATATCATAATTTTTAAAAAGACAAGTTTCTTTGTTGGGCACTAAGTATGCTCTGCTTAAAAACATTTCTTTTTTGCTAAAGAAAAAAGAAAGGTTTTAGCAACTTTTGCTAAGGCTTTTTTTATATAGAGTTACCAGAGCTACTTTATCCATATTGTTGAGTCATTATCCTTTGTCCTCTTACAAATAGAGATTCCTTAGTTTATCACAATATAAACTCCAAGCATCCCCCTATTTGCTAGCCAGCCACCATTTGTAATTATTAACAGGTACTCTAATAAAAGATACCGTATATCAGCTATTCACCGCTGGCAACATGCCAGCAGAAGCTGAAACACCACATTACCGGCTACCAATACCGGCTAACACCAACCATCCATTTTCTGTCGGCTAATGGTCTTCGGTTACCCAAAACGGGAATCCGGCTATGGCTACAGGCTACCGGCTATAGGCTACCGGTTATCCTTAGGATATATAAAGGGGAGCTCACACTCAACTCGTTACCTCTGAGGAGTTTTCATTAGAAAATGAAACCGGTCAGGTCTTCAACACATAATACATTATTATGTCCAGTAACTTGCAGCTACCCAGTGACAGCGGACTGTAGCCCAACCAGTCATTTAATATATACCGGTAGTTTCCGTTTATACTTTTGAGAGATTCAACCACACCAAAGAATTCATAGGCGACACACTGTTTGGCTCAGCACTGGGTTCAGAGTTGTTTAGTTAGATCTTGTATTGGAGCGTAGAGCATACAATATGTTATGTGATAAATTTGGACTGAAATTCATTACTAAAGTACGAAAATAGGATGGCTAGATGAAACAATACAGCGAGTACAGTATCGGTAGTATTTTGATCCAACCCTAGTTTTTATAATGGGGGCACTAACAATAAAACACTATAAACACTGCATCCTATACAAATGTTTAATGGTCTTACATCAATTACTAACACATCCCTTAAAACACAACACAGTAATTATATATACTCACAGATGAAGATCTCCTTAAAGACTTTCTCTTAGGTTTCAAGTTCAATGTAAGCCTGAAAGAAAAGACAAATTTCACCAAGATATAATCTACAACATAAATAAAAATCAATCAGGGTATTGAATTAAATGGCCATTTCTTACTACATAATTATCATACATGTATCTCTAAGTTGGGACAATAGCCAATGTTAAAACTCTATGTAACTGCATGATTATTCAAGGTTTAAATGTAATAAATGACTCCAGAATTCAAAGAAATAAACTTCTCTTACCGCTCTGTATCTTCCTCCATAATTTATATTGATTTTCTGGGGAAAAAAAGAGAAGAAACTTCCTTTAAAGTCACACTATATGTAACTAGCATAAAAAAGTCAAGTTAGATTTGACCCGGATTGTTAGTATTTCTTGATGTAACTAAAATCAAGGTATATCAAAGAATATTGTGTGGACCAATAATCTGATATAGATAAGTGGGATTGGTTGCATAATGCATATTATATTATTTCATGAAAGCCTTCGCACTCTAAGTTATAGTCTTTTGATGATTTAAAACCAGAGGCCCAAGGGTCATCTGACTACCTTGGCAATAGTAATTTGGGAACTAATAAGATATGGTGTCACAGTAGTCTGCCATCTTGGATTTGGGATCAACCAGATATGTAACAATTTATCAAGCTCATATCAAAATCATTTCAGGCAAGTTTCAGCTGAATCCCACTGGTAGAACTTGAGAAGTTCAAAATGTGTTTTCAAGATTGCGGCTGTGGCGGCCATCATGGATTTTGGATTGACCCCAAAAATAACAATACTTGGTCGAGACCATATCAGGATCATTTCAGGGAAGTTTCAGCCAAATCGTACTTGTAGAACTTGAGAAGAAGTTCAAAAAGTGAAAAGTTTATGCACGGCGCACAACAACGGACGAAACATGATGACTTTAGGTCATCCTGACCCTTCCGGTCATGATCAGGTTGGTGAAAACCACTAACTTGCTTATTATACCCAAACTGGAGTATTATACCCCAATTAGAGTACAGATTTGTTACTAAAAATAAATAAAAATACTTTAAAATGAACTTTCTCCAAACATTTTCACAAATCACATTTATTTCACCATATTTACATTCTGAGTGTTTCGTCTCTATATGAACCAACCAACTGATGAAAAACAAACATTTGCCTATGAAAACATTATGAATACACTATGAATACAACGATTCTCACACCAGTTTCATATCAATAAAAAATATTTCCCCGCAATATTTTAATGTAAAATCTTTAATGTGTTTCTTGATATAGAATCAACTACGGTTTACTGTTATAAGTCAATCAAATCTTATTTTAACCATATTTCTTGTTTATCATTTATCATTTGCAAAAAAAAAAAAGGCGACCGGAAGGCGGAAGCTTGAAAATGTAACGTTGTGGAACGACTTTGTCATCAAGCTGTTCCATTAATCTCGTTTCTCGTCGTGTATGGGTGTCATAATTTTAAATATAATATAATAACCTTTCAATATTTTTATTTTCATAAATTATTCTATGGATTACAAGAGGCCCAGAGGGCCTATATCGCTCACCTGGTTTTTTGTTAGTAATTATCACAATACTCTGACAATTAGAAAAATAAACAAAATTGACTCCCAAAGTTGAATTTTGAATCACAACCATACAATGATGCTATTGATACCATACAAATATGCTATCCAATACATAGGTTCAGAGACAAAGTAATTTATATGAAAATAGTAGCCTAGTTGACCTTTTTGACCTCGCATCTATTGCCGTTTAAGGCCCCCGGGGTCAGCCCTATCATTTGTACAATTTCAAATCCCAACCCTATTAGGATGCTACCATTGCATTATAAGTGCTCTTCCATTCTTAGTTGCAGAGAAGAAGTCGTTTATATGGAAATAGCCAAATTGACCCCTTTTGACCCCACCCTTCAGGCCCTCAGGGGGTCAGCCCCATCATTTGCAAAATTTTGAATCCAAACCCTATAAGGATGTAACCATTGCATTATGAGCGCAATCCCATGTTAAGTTGCAGAGAAAAAGTCATTTATATGGAAATTGACCACTTTTGACCCCGCCCCTCAGGCCCCCGGGTGGTCAGCCCTATCATTTGCACAATTTGGAATCCCCAGCCTACAAGGATGCAACCATTGCATTATGGGTGCTATACCATGCTTAGTTGCAGAGAAGAAGTCATTTATATGGAAATAGCCAAAATGACCCCTTTTGACCCCGCCCCTCAGGCCCCCGGGGGGTCAGCCCTATCATTTGCAAAATTTTGAATCCCCAGCCTACAAGGATGCTACCAGTGCATTATGGGTGCTATACCATGCTTAGTTTCAGAGAAGAAGTCGTTTATATGGAAATAGCCAAATTGACCCCTTTTGACCCCGCCCCTCAGGGCCCCCGGGGGGCCTGCCCATCATTTGCACAATTTGGAATCCCCACCCTATAAGGATGCTACCATTGCATAATGGGTGCTATACCATGCTTAGTTGCAGAGAAGAAGTCATTTATATGAAAATAGCCAAATTAACCCCTTTTGACCCCGCCCCTCAGGCCCCCGGGGGGTCAGCCCTATCATTTGCATAATTTTGAATCCCCACCCTATAAGGATGCTACCATTGCATTATGGGTGCTATACCATGCTTAGTTTCAGAGAAGAAGTCGTTTATACGGAAATAGCCAAATTGGCCCCTTTTGACCCCGCCCCTCAGGCCCCCGGGGGGTCAGCCCCATTATTTGTACAATTTTGAATCCCCACCCTATAAGGATGCTACCATTGCATTATGGGTGCTATACCATGCTTAGTTTCAGAGAAGAAGTCGTTTATATGGAAATAGCCAAATTGACCCCTTTTGACCCCGCCCCTCAGGCCCCCGGGGGGTCAGCCCCATCATTTGTACAATTTTGAATCCCCACCCTATAACGATACTACAATTGCATTATGAGTGCTATCTCATGCTTAGTTTCAGAGAAGAAGTCGTTTATATGGAAATAGCCAAATTGACCCCATTTGACCCCGCCCCTCAGGCCCCCGGGGGGTCAGCCCCATCATTTGTACAATTTTGAATCCCCACCCTATAAGGATGCTACCATTGCATTATGGGTGCTATCCCATGCTTGGTTTCAGAGAAGAAGTCGTTTATATGGAAATAGCCAAATTGACCTCTTTTGGCCCCGCCCCTCAGGCCCCCGGGGGGTCAGCCCCATCATTTGTACAATTTTCAGTTAGTAGCCCATAAGGATGCTACCAGTCAAATTTTGTTGAAATCCGACCAGCGGTTATGGAGAAGAAGTCGATTGTTGACGGACGACGGACGCCGGACGCTGCGGTATCCCATAAGCTTACCTCGGTCCTTTGGACCAGGTGAGCTAATAATATGGATTGAATGTATCTTTTAATAGCCGCTATGAATAGCAGAAGCTATAAATACACTTCTTCCGAGGAGCACTTACGCATAAAATACATTCAATCAATATATGAAACAGTACACAAATTAAAAACTTAGATTCTAGATTCATTTGCATATTGTAAAGTATTGAAAATAGATGCAATGAAGGATTTATATATACATCCTTGAATCATGCAATACTTTAAGAAAAGTGCATCAAGTTCTACGTAACAAACGCTACTACTGCACAAATTTTAGTAAATTGCATTTTATCTTGGCATATGACGGTTATTGATGCGATTTTTTTTTTAAATATACCAAAAGTTGAGATTTCAGCGATTTAGTTATCCCCCCCCCACACACACACACCCGCCCCGCATGATAATATATTCATGTATGTGCACACTATAGTGTCAGACGGTAGGCCTTCTGAACTCTGCTTAGCCTAGGCTTAGTTCAGCAGCTGCAAATAGAAAAGTCGTTTCGGTAGCGTTATTTTCACGACGAAATTATGTTACAAAATTCTACTAGAGATTTACCGGAACGTCTAGAATTCGCTGCTAGCATTGTAAGCCTTATTGCTCAAAGATATGAATTGCACTGAAATAAAGATCAACGCTTTATCTGATATTGTAGCATGTTGAATCAATTATGTCATTCATAGGCCTACCTATATTTTCAGCAATAATGCACAAATCATATTGTTTTGCAGTTTGAGCTGCCCGCCTAATGTGCGCCCTCTGGCGGTTGACTAGTGTTCAGCACTTCCGGTTTTTGGGATCGGAAATAATTTAGAGTTACAAAATTTCCAACATAACCATGTGGATTTATCAAATTCAATATAATAATGCATATTTTTAAAGCGGAATTGAAATCAATAATTGCACTGAAATACATGTAATTGTAAATGCATTAGCCCATTCACCGTACGAAGCGAACGCACCTAAGACTACTGTTTACCGGAAGCTGAGTCTGCAGATGTAAACATATTATTAAAACTTCGCTTCCAGTATGTAGCTGTCGGTCAACGCAAGTCATTGATTTCTCATTTCGAAGAAAAAACTACTTTTTGTTGCAAAGACAGTGAATACTAGCTAGATTTTCTGTAACTATGTCGGATGATGTTGAAGATGTGTCGTTTCTGCCAGGTTCGTTTTGCTCTTTCTGCTTTCCCTTCTGCTTTAGGCTGTATAAAAGCTGATAAGGTCCCTTCTGGTTTCCTCTGAAGGATTTCGTTTATTTTTTTATATATTGATTTTAGGTATACCCTGATCACAAAAAGCACATAAAAAGCATATATCACCAGGTGATTTTTTTTTCTTCCAGGGTTATGCACAAGATATGTACTATTGACTTAATATTCCAGATTTTAAAATAGATTCTAAGTAATATTTCCTCCCTTTAACATCCTCCTATCCGCCAGCGATATTTAAATAGTTAAGTATGAAGAAATAGAAGAAAGTTACAAACGTATGACGTCACAAAAGGGACGGTCTACGTTAAGCTGAGACAGTTAGGCCCTATTATAAGTTACCTGTCAGCCTGCTTACATTACAATTTACTTGCTGCCCTTTACATGAATTGGTGAAAAGATGAATTCACAGATGCTAATAATGTCAATAACTAAAGCTAGCTTATATCCAGTGTGAACATCATAAATCCTCGTAAGTGTACATGTACATAGACATATGTCATGGTTATTGAATTGTTTTAGCAAAAACTGCCTCTCGAATATCATCGCATCATAGTTGCACTAGCAACTTATGCATATCTAGCGGGATTGGACTGGGTTGATAATTGGTGACCAGGTAGCTCCTCTCCTGTTACAAAATTGGCACCCAACTAAAATACCCACGGTCAAGGTATCAGGGTCTGGTAACGTTATGTCTTCTATGGCGACGACTTTGAAAAATGAGGGAGGAGAGTAGTGGGATATGGACTGGGTTGATCATCGGTGACCAGGTAGCCTGTTCGGTTAGAGCATTCGGCTTGTGTTCAGATGTCCCAGGTTCAAATCCCGGTCTGGCTGTTACATTTTTTCCTCTCCTGTTACACATGCATAAAAATGGTGATTTACATAAAAGAAAAAAGTATATACATTGTTACTCTTCTAAGAGTGATAGATAAGAAGTATATCCACCAATTATCATCTGAAAGGCCAGAATGACCTATAAACCATTTTGCTTTGTCCCTCTGATTCACCCCTACTCACTTCCAAACTGAAGAAGACATTGAAATCATGTAACTAGCAAACCATTTCTCCTAGATGATATCATGCTACATATTAGCCAGAGTTCCTATTTTGACAGATGTATAGATGTCTGGTGTTCACAGCAGATTATATCTATCGAAAAGTCTCAAGTGTGGTATCATCTAGCAATAGTCACTTGGGCTCTAAGCCACAAATTGTAGCACAGATTTCTTGATGAAGCACGGAATAACCTGTTCATACAATTGTAAAGACAACTATTACATATCTTTTCAAAATGGTAAGTTGACTTCTCTGATAAAACATAGTTTTGTGTTTCAGGTGACAGTCTTCACCGTAAAGCTGTTTATGAGCCATCTGTAAAACAAAAGTGTCGTCAGTTGGTTTTGGGCAAGGGAAGAGCTACAGCAATAGTTGTTTGCATTGGGATATTCATTCTTGTGATCACACTCATTGCTGCGTTTGCTAGGCCTGGATCCCAGCCTCCTCAGCCCTGCTTCCAGCCCCAGGCTGCTCCATCCACTGACCAACCCCAGGTTCCCCCAAAACCCAACAACACCAAGTACTTGGCAACAGATGGAGAAGTGTTTCCATGGCAACAGATTAGACTGCCTAGGTCCATCATCCCCAAGGAATATGATGTGATGATAAATCCTGACTTCCTCAGTGAAAGGAAAACATTCAAAGGTGTTGTCAAAATCAAGGCCTTGGTAATGGAAAAGACTGAGATGATTATTTTCCATGTAAAAGATTTAACCATAACAAATGTCTCTGTGCAGATTCAGCATAATGGTGGGGGCATGCTACGTAAATGTGATGTCAAAATGCAGCTTAAATGTGAAGAGCTTCAGATGTATGTGCTGCAGATGGCTGAAACACTGATGGAGGGGACCAAAGTGACAGTGAATTTGGAGTTTGATGGTGTGTTGGTAAAAAAGCTATCAGGATTTTATCTTAGTAGCTACACAACACCAGGGGGAGAAGTAAAGTAAGCATGTGCTTAGCTTCCATTCTTGTTGTTAATGATGTGTCAAAAATTAATTAGTATTCAAACACATATGTATAAATTTTGCCTTTTAACTTTCATAAAATATGTAAACCGTATAGAATGAGTTGATGATTGAACAATAGTAGACGTATTTGTATTCCACACTGAATTACTTTTGATGCTTTATTACTTTGTTAGGTACCTTGGCACAACTCAGTTTGAGTCAACAGGTGCTAGAGAAGCATTTCCTTGTTTAGATGAACCTGATATGAAAGCTAAGTTCACTATATCCCTTGTCCGTGACCAGAATCAGGTATCACTGTCTAACATGCCACGCCTCACTTCAACCCCATACAATAAGTCCAAGGGTCTGATTGTGGACAAGTTCCAGCAGAGCGTGGCCATGAGTACCTACCTTGTTGCCTTCATCGTGTGTGATTATGACAGAGTGAATGGCACAACAGAGCAGGGCACAAAGGTAATGTGTTAACATTAGAGGGTGTGCTTGATAAAACCAACATGGATTTTGTTTTACTGAAGAGAACTGTGCCACTCTTAGAATATACTGTAAACAATTTTGGTTCGCATGCAATTTTCTTTTGTGAATTTAGCGATCCAAGTAAATTGCGAAAGTTTATCTCTGTGAAATACCATTCACATCATATGTATTCATAGGAATTTCCATTTAACTCTTTAATTTTTGTTGTGAAATGAAAACCATGAAATTTAATTGCGGCAAAAGAAAACTGGTTTAGAGTAACATAAGTAAAAACTCCATATAGGGATTGGATTTCGTTTTTATGTTAACCATGCTTGTATGGAGCAATTGCTCCATACAAGCATGGTTAACATAAAAACGAAATCCAATCCATATATTTACACTCACACGACTTTTTATTTACATTTTATGCAATAAAATCGTCATTTGAAAGTGACGTAATTATTCAATAAAAGTCGGTCAAAAGTGGGAGGAGCTTACTCAATTGAACAGCGAATGATGACTCTTCACGTAAGATAGAATTATTCATCCGCGACGAAAAAAAAATCAATATTTTAGTGTAAAATAAACATGACAAACAAAGTAAATTTCAGAGATAATTTTATTTAATCATATCAGAACTTTAAATAGGTATTCAATTTTGCTAAAAGTTAATATATAGCGTAATAACATAAAGTATTTGTACTCGGCCACTCGTGTGAACTCGGTAACCGTTATTGTGCAGCGAGGCGAGGCTGACGCACGCTTACACACTGGAGTTTTCCGAAGTTGTCAAAACACCGATGTTCAATTAGCTAAATTTGTTTGAGATTGTCATCTGACTTGACGATATTACATCCTTCGAAGCCATGCGATTATATAATCTACGCTTAGATCCATCGCCATCTACAGATGGAACAACTTCACTTGTGTTCGATGGATACATTGTATTTGTTTTGACGTGTGACTGTCAACACGTGGATTACTAGCGGTGCATGTTTTTTAATACACATGATTAAATTCTCAAAGAACTATTACAAAAGAATATGTTTATAACTGACCTAGCTCTGTCAGAGGGTCTCACGCCCGTCAACCCCAAAGACTCGATCGTAGGACACAGACACAGAGGTAATGTTTACATTTGACATCCATCATTTTTAACAAAAATGAAAGCGCTGCACGCAGTGTTCTCCCTTAAGGATTTTTTCCTGCTGGTCCTAAGGACCGGCTGACCCTAAAAGTAACCGGTCCTGACTGAAAGTTACTGGTCCTTACAAAGTTACAATTCATCCTTGTAGTTTATATAATTACTAGCAAAGTAATAGTTTTACTAACAAAATATATCTGCATATCCGGATTACTATCGTAGGCTCTCAACAAAGTCAGTGGCGTAGGAAGATGAAATGTAATGGGGTGGGGGTGGGGGGGAGGAAGGTCCCCCGGGGAAAAAATTGACGATTAAGAATGACTGAGATGAGTTTTACGATTTGCTGAATTTGCAAGCGCCGAAGTCACGAGATTTTGGTGATTGGGAGGTCAGGGGGTCGCCCCTGAGAACAAATATTACGATTTGGAATGGCTGAGATGCGTTTTACCATGTATCCTAAAGATTTTAAAGCGTTCTTACTACGGTAATTTTTCGATTTAAAGTTACCTGCATTTAGAAATGAAAATTGTGAATGGCGTCATACCATTATGCAACCCAGCTCGATCTGAAATACTGGATTCACACCATCGGCACATTTATTGTTGTTTAACTCAAAATAATAATGAATTGATTTTCTTGCTAACACATATAAACAAATTAATCTTTTAAGAAGCATAGTATAAATAGTATAATCCCTTGATGGACATTTTTAGTCTAGTTCGTGTGTATTGAACGTCTTGAATGTTTTAGTAAACTCACCGCGCAGCGGAAAATTTTCTAAAATGAAGTTTTGTACAGTTTGATCTTCGACCTTTCTACAATTCTACAGCCATTTTTGTTTGTATATATATCTTCTATCTGGACCAAAAGTTGCCGGTCAAAGGACCAGCTACACGGTAAAAATTGTCTGCCCGACTATAAAATTGCTGGTCACGGGCAGACGGACAGGCGTTAATTTCGAACGCTGGCTGCACGTCACCCCGGTCGGGATAATTTTTCCTGTTTCTTTATACAATTGTTCATTTCAAAAATGTTTGTATCATATATAAATATAAAACATATATGTATTGTTTACATTTTCCCCAAGTTCTATGAAAAACAGCAATACACACGTAATGTTACGTCAAAATGTAAACAACGCCATGTGTTTCTTTTAAAAAAAAGTAGCCCCTTTACGTTGCATAGAACATTTTCATACGCAAGTTCAAAGTTCAATGTTACCATGCATTTATGGTAAACAAAATCGGCTAGTACTTGCGTATAGTGAACAAGCCTAGCAAGTGTAAATATATAAAAATGTTTCAATATAATTCTTTTTCCACTGCAGTCTTTTTACATTGAAATTACTTGTCTTTGCAAAGAACTATAACCAAAATTTGAATGAGAGTCTTGATCTTGTCTTGTGTTATAAAGGTGAGTGTGTATGCTCCACCACATCAGATCAGCCAGGCAACCTTTGCGCTGGAGACCGCCATTAAAGTTCTCAACTTCTACAACAGGTTGTTTGGTATCAACTATCCTCTACCTAAACAAGGTAAGTATATTCCTTTCTGAGACCTGTATAGTTCAGTTCCTTTACCTTACACTGGAACTTATACCACACTACCGGTATACAAACCTTAGCTGCCAGGCACCCATCTTGGATTTTGATAGTTAAAGTTTGCTATTGCTATTTCTCAGAAAGTACATAAGCAATCATTCTCAAATTTGATATGTAGGTTCCCCTATGACCCTAGTTATGCATATTGCATTTTGGGATCGATCAGTTAACAAGATTGCCAGGCAGTCATCTTAGATTCTGATACTTAAATTTGTTATCGCTATTTCTCAGAAAGTACAGAAGGTATCATTCTCAAATTTGATATGTTGGTTCCCCTAGGGCCATTGTTGTGCATATAGCATTTTGGGACCAATCTGTTACCAAGAAGGCCACCAGGTAGCCATCTTGGATTTTGATAGTTAAAGTTTGTTATAGCTATTTTTCAGAAAGTGCTGAAGGGATCATTATCAAGTTTTATATTTAAGTTCCCATAGAGCCCTTGTTTTGCATATTGTGTTTTGTAAACAATCTGTCAACAAGATGGCCACCAGGCCACCATCTTGGATTTTGGTAGTAAAAATTGTTACCACTATTTCTCAAAAAGTACTGAAGGGATCGTTCTCAAATAACACCTTTTGGTTCCCTTTTGGCCCTTGATGTGCATGATGACCTTTGGGCCCAATCGGTCAACAAGATGGCTGACTGGTTGCCATCTTGAATTTTGATAATTTAAGTTTCTTACCACTATTTCTGGGAAAGTACTGCAAGGATTGGTCTCAAATTCCATATGTAGGTTCTCCTTGGGCCTTAGTTGTGCATATTGAATTTTGGGACCAAGATGACGGACAGACCGCCATCTTGGATTTTGATGTTGAAGTTTAAAAGGAAGAGCTAGAGAAAAGATCCATCTTACAATTGTCAGACATAGATAAATCTTTGGTGGGCACAAAGATCCCTCTGGGATATGTGTGTTTATCATCTCTTGTGGTTTTTTCTCTTTCAAATTGATTTCAGTAAATACAATATGTAACCGAAACATAATGTTTGCTTGAATAGATGAACCTCTGCGTGATAGAAACTCTTTTACATAAGGTCAAATGTAAATGTCTCCATTACTGAAATTGATAATACTGGTATTCCCTGAACAATT
This sequence comes from Argopecten irradians, assembly GCF_041381155.1. NCBI lineage: Eukaryota > Metazoa > Mollusca > Bivalvia > Pectinida > Pectinidae > Argopecten > Argopecten irradians. The sequence continues at coordinate 56,076,029 of NC_091136.1, forward strand.
GACCAATCAGCATGTTATATTTTGAACACCATGGGGAATAGATATTGACACTGTTCTTATTCTCCTTGTTGTACAATGTTCAACTTTGTTACAGATCTCGTAGCCATTCCTGACTTTGCAGCTGGTGCAATGGAGAATTGGGGTTTAATTACTTATCGTCTGACCACTATTCTATACGATCCAAATGTGTCATCTGCTCGTGACAAACAATATGTTGCCGTAGTGATTGCCCATGAACTAGCTCACCAGGTTAACTACCTTCTTTTAACTATATTCACAACAACATTATATTTTGCTTTCATTTCAACAAAACATAAGAGTTACATGTATTTATTATACATTTAATACCATTACTTATTTAGCTTCATATTAGATGATTCTCTTTTACATACATAAAGTTAACCATAAAATGGTAATAACCAACACCTGTCAAATGGTAGACATACAGCATGCAAAACTCATAACGATAGTTGTATCAAATTTCACTGTATAATTATCTTGAGATTTCAAGCTCAAAACATGTATTAATTTTGTGAATATTTGTACATATATCTTGTGCACTTACATTCAGATTTATAGATTATCTTATTTTTGTTTCCATTTCAGTGGTTTGGTAATCTCGTGACTTTGAAGTGGTGGAATGACCTTTGGTTAAATGAAGGTTTTGCATCTTTTGTAGAATATTTGGGAGCTAATGAAACTGACCCTTCCTTCTCCATGGTAGGTCTCCTTCCCCATGGTAAACTCTCTGGATTAGCTTTAGTTTCCTTTGACACTGAAATAGTTTAGTTACCTGTGGGGTAGGACCAGAACACAGGTGTTTCAGATAATTGAATACAATTCTCCTTGATATCTGTTTCAGATACTTGTATATTGAATATCTTTGTAGATGCTTAAACCGTTGTTATAATTGCTACCCGGTAATTGTATTTGTAGATGTTTGAGTCCATGTTATGATATTGATATGTTCTTTTACGACTTATTCGAATAGTTTTATTATGTAAAAATATCTATTAATGTCAATCCGTATAAGGCCAAAAAAAATGTCTCTTTAGCCTAAGTTACCCGACCAACCTAAAAATGTTTACCCCCGACCCTAATTTTGTTTACACTTTTCTACACAAAAAAAATTAAAAGTCGGAATTTCGATCTCAGACTCTGGTTCCGTTCATTAATTTAGAGTAAAAGACACTAAAAAAAAATATGAAAAAAGAAAAAATCCCGACATACCAACCCTATTTTTTAAGCCAATGTAACTGTAAACAGACATATATATATTATTTTTTTTTTTTTTGCCTAATTCAATCGAATGTAATCCAGTGAAATTCATGAAGGACTCCTTTTCTTCTTTTTAGAAATAATTATGCTGTTGTATGTAACAGCCAATTAGAAGTTGAGTTACAAAAGATAAAATATCTTATCTTTAACTTATCTATAACTTATCTTTTTTAGCAAATGAACATGCACATTAAAACAGGATTGGATAATGTAATTGTTATGGTAGTTGTTATAATTATCTGTTATACTTGCAGATATATAATAAGTGAATGTAATAAACACACATTTATGTGTAGATGGACAAGTGTGTATTGAGTACATTTATGTGTAGATGGACAAGTGTGTATTGAGTACATTTATGTGTAGATGGACCAGTTTGTACTGAGTTCATTTATGTGTAGATGGACCAGTTTGTTCTGAGTACGTTTATATGTAGATGGACAAGTGTGTATTGAGTACATTTATATGTAGATGGACAAGTGTGTATTGAGTACATTTATGTGTAGATGGACCAGTTTGTACTGAGTACGTTTATATGTAGATAGACAAGTTTGTACTGAGTATGTTTATGTGTAGATGGACCAGTTTGTACTGAGTATGTTTATGTGTAGATGGACAAGTGTGTATTGAGTACATTAATGTGTAGATGGACAAGTGTGTATTGAGTACATTTATATGTAGATGGACAAGTGTGTATTGAGTACATTTATGTGTAGATGGACCAGTTTGTACTGAGTACGTTTATATGTAGATAGACAAGTTTGTACTGAGTATGTTTATGTGTAGATGGACCAGTTTGTACTGAGTATGTTTATGTGTAGATGGACAAGTGTGTATTGAGTACATTAATGTGTAGATGGACAAGTGTGTATTGAGTACATTTATGTGTAGATGGACCAGTTTGTACTGAGTACGTTTATATGTAGATGGACCAGTTTGTACTGAGTATGTTTATGTGTAGATGGACCAGTTTGTACTGAGTACGTTTATGTGTAGATGGACCAGTTTGTACTGAGTATGTTTATGTGTAGATGGACAAGTTTGTATTGAGTACGTTTATGTGTAGATGGACAAGTTTGTATTGAGTACATTTATGTGTGGATGGACCAGTTTGTACTGAGTACATTTATGTGTAGATGGACCAGTTTGTACTGAGTACATTTATGTGTAGATGGACCAGTTTGTACTGAGTATGTTTATGTGTAGATGGACCAGTTTGTACTGAGTACGTTTATGTGTAGATGGACAAGTTTGTATTGAGTACATTTATGTGTGGATGGACCAGTTTGTACTGAGTACATTTATTTGTAGATGGACCAGTTTGTACTGAGTACATTTATGTGTAGATGGACCAGTTTGTACTGAGTATGTTTATGTGTAGATAGACCAGTTTGTACTGAGTATGTTTATGTGTAGATGGACCAGTTTGTACTGAGTACATTTATGTGTAGATGGACCAGTTTGTACTCAGTAGGTTTATGTTTAGATGGACCAGTTTGTACTGAGTATGTTTATGTGTGGACCAGATTGTGCAGAGTACGTTTATGTGTAGATGGACCAGTTTGTACTGAGTACATTTATGTGTAGATGGACCAGTTTGTACTGAGTATGTTTATGTGTAGATGGACCAGTTTGTACTGAGTAGGTTTATGTTTAGATGGACCAGTTTGTACTGAGTACATTTATTTGTAGATGGACTAGATGGACCAGTTTGTGCAGAGTATGGTTATGTGTAGATGGACCAGTTTGTACTGAGTATGGTTATGTGTAGATGGACCAGTTTGTACTGAGTATGTTTATGTGTAGATGGACCAGTTTGTACTGAGTATGTTTATGTGTAGATGGACCAGTTTGTACTGAGTACGTTTATGTGTAGATGGACCAGTTTGTACTGAGTAGGTTTATGTTTAGATGGACCAGTTTGTACTGAGTATGTTTATGTGTGGACCAGATTGTACAGAGTACGTTTATGTGTAGATGGACCAGTTTGTACTGAGTACATTTATGTGTAGATGGACCAGTTTGTACTGAGTACATTTATGTGTAGATGGACCAGTTTGTACTGAGTATGTTTATGTGTAGATGGACCAGTTTGTACTGAGTACATTTATGTGTGATGGACTAGATGGACCAGTTTGTACTGAGTAGGTTTATGTTTAGATGGACCAGTTTGTACTGAGTATACATTTATTTGTAGATGTAGATGGACCAGTTTGTACTGAGTATGTTTATATGTAGATGGACCAGTTTGTACATGAGTAGTTATGTGTAGATGGACAGTTTGTACTGAGTACGTTTATGTGTAGATGGACCAGTTTGTACTGAGTACATTTATGTGTAGATGGACCAGTTTGTACTGAGTACATTTATGTGTAGATGGACCAGTTTGTACTGAGTATGTTTATGTGTAGATGGACCAGTTTGTACTGAGTACGTTTATGTGTAGATGGACCAGTTTGTACTGAGTAGGTTTATGTTTAGATGGACCAGTTTGTACTGAGTACATTTATTTGTAGATGGACTAGATGGACCAGTTTGTACTGAGTAGGTTTATGTTTAGATGGACCAGTTTGTACTGAGTACATTTATTTGTAGCTGGACTAGATGGACCAGTTTGTGCAGAGTATGGTTATGTGTAGATGGACCAGTTTGTGTATGAGGTGGACCAGTTTGTCAGATATGTTATGTGTAGATGGACCAGTTTGTACAGAGTATGTTTATGTATAGATGGACCAGTTTGTACTGAGTATGTTTATGTGTAGATGGACCAGTTTGTACTGAGTATGTTTATGTGTAGATGGACCAGTTTGTACTGAGTATGTTTATGTGTAGATGGACCAGTTTGTACTGAGTATGTTTATGTGTAGATGGACCAGTTTGTACTGAGTATGTTTATGTGTAGATGTTTGTAAGTAGATGGACCAGTTTGTACTGAGTACGTTTATGTGTAGATGGACCAGTTTGTACTGAGTACGTTTATGTGTAGATGGACCAGTTTGTACTGAGTACGTTTATGTGTAGATGGACCAGTTTGTACTGAGTACGTTTATGTGTAGATGGACCAGTTTGTACTGAGTACATTTATGTGTAGATGGACCAGTTTGTACTGAGTACGTTTATGTGTAGATGTACCAGTTTATACCGAGTACATTTATGTGTAGATGGACCAGTTTGTACTGAGTGACCTGATGCGAGCCATGGCTAGAGACTGTGTCCAGAGTTCGCATCCCATCACAGTTGATGTCAAGGATCCAGGGCAGATAGATGAACTTTTTGACGCCATCTCCTATAGCAAGGTAACAAGAATCAGTGTCATACTGCACATTACCAATTTAAGATATTTTGTTGGTAAAATCTAGCACTGAAACTTATTTTTCTCATTTTTTCAGGGTGCATCATTAATTCGTATGCTGAATAACTTCATGGGAAAGGACAATTTTCAGGCTGGCATAAAGAAATACCTTAACACATACAAATATGGCAATGCTAGAACTGAAGATTTGTGGGCTATCCTCACAGTAAGTTATTAAGTCAAACCTGTCTATAAATGACACCAAACAGACATAACAAAAATGTCTTTCATAGACCTGTGATCTTTAGGTTGGTTGTGTACACTACCAAAGGGGTTAATGAGTCAAACCATTATAAACAGGTGTCAGATTGACGGTACTTCATGATGGCAAAGGTTAACATGACATTAAACTTGAAGTCATCACATAAAAACTTCACTTAAACTCATATTATATTGATTTGTATGCCTCCTGCTTTGAAATAGGGGGTAGTGGTGGGCAGGTTATTGCCTACATACATTCCTACTCATCCTACTGTTCTCTCCATACTATTCTTCTCATTCTGTCCTGACCCTGTCCTTGATGTATGGAGATAGGGGTATTTATATCTTACAGGCATTGCTATTTTCTGACTGTCTCAGGAGTTCACACAGATGCACATGTCTATAACACGGTATTTTCTAACTGTTTCAGGAGTTCACACAGATAAACATATATACTACCCGGTATTTTCTAACTGTTTCAGGAGTTCATACAGATAAACATATATACTACCCGGTATATTCTGACTGTTTCAGGAGTTCACACAGATAAATGTGTCCACAACAATGGACACTTGGACCAGACAGATGGGCTACCCTGTCATAACAATGAACCACACAGGAGAGTTTGTACAGGTCACACAAGAGCGATTCCTTCTCAAATCAGATGTACAGACAGAAGAAAAATACCCAAGTCCTTTCAAGTAAAAAGAATATTTTATTTATATTATTTTACATGTATTTTAAGGAAAAAAAGATATATGATTTGTCCGTATTCACCAACTTGTTTCAGTTTTATGTCACAATCACATACTATTTAACATTCCCAATATCAAGTTTATAATGCAAAACTTACTGGGTGTATGATCACTTATTACAGTTATGGTTGACTGATTAAAGTTTACTTAACATGTGTATTGTTGCAGTTACAGGTGGAATATTCCGTTCAGGTATGCTGTAGCCAAGACTAGTGGTATCACTGACCACTTTCTCGTCATACATCCAGACTCGGGAGGTCAGTAACTTACACTTTTACAGAGATAGTCGACATGTACAAGGGAAATTAACAATAACACTGATTGACAAACTTGATTTGCACTCTTCTAGTTCTTCTCTTTAGATTTTTCAGCCTATAGATAGAAGAACTTCTGGAAACAGAAGAGCTACAAATCAAGTCTGTTTTCTGTGGTTAGAATGAAGTTTGGTTTTCGGTTACTAGGGTATAAAATCAGTTGCTGGGGGGTCATTTTGATAAGTTTCTAAATAAATCGACTGTAATAAGACTATCATTCATGTGTAATACATTTTTGTACAATTGACACCTAATTTTCAATATTTTGACGTAATATATTGAGCATATTAAGCATTGATGCCACCATTAATAGCTCACCTGGTCCGAAGGACAGAGGTGAGCTTATGGGATACCTCAGCGTCCGGCGTTAGTCGTCAGTCGTCCAGCGTCCGGCATCCGTTAACAATCGACTTCTTCTCCATAACCGCCGGTCAGATTTCAACATAATTTGACTGGTAAAAATCTTATTGGCTACTAACTGAAAAATGTACAAGTGATGCAGCTGACCCCCAGGGGCCTGACGGGCGGTGTCAAAAAGGGGTCAATTTGACTATTTCCATATAAACGACTTCTTCTATGAAACAAAGCGTTGGATAGCACCCATAATGTAATGGTAGCATCCTTATAGGGTGGGGATTCAAAATTGTACAAAGGATGCAATGGTAGCATCCTTATAGGGTGGGGATTCAAAATTGTACAAATGATAGGGCTGACCCCCGGGGGCCTTAGACGCAGGGCCAAAAAAGTCAATTAAGGCTACTATTTTCATATAAATTACTTCCTCTCTGAAACTATGTATTGGATAGCATATTTGTATGGTATGGTATCTATAGCATGATTATATGGTTGGGATTCAAAATTGAACAAATTAAAGGGGTCAATTTGGCTAATTTTTAGCTCACCTGGCCCGAAGGGCCGGTGAGCTTATGTCATGGCGCGGCGTCCGTCGTCTGTCGTCCGTCCGTCAATATTTCCTTTAAATCGCTACTAGTCATAGAGTTCTGCATGGATTGTAACCAAAATTGGCCACAAGCATCATTGGGGGAGGAGGAACAAAACTTGTATAAATTTTGGCTCTGGTCCCTCGGGGGCAGGACGGGTGGGGCCCAATAGGGGAAATAGAGGTAAATCCTTTAAATCGCTACTTGTTCTAGAGTTCTGCATTGAATGTAACCAAATTTGGCCTGACCATCCTTGGGGGAGGGGGAACAGAACTTGTATAAATTTTGGCTCTGACCCCCCTGGGGCAGGAGGGGCAGGGCCCAATAGGGGAAATAGAGGTAAATCCTTTAAATCGCTACTTGTCCTAGAGTTCTGCATGGAATGTAACCAAATTTGGCCACAAACATCCTTGGGGGAGGGGGAACAGAACTTGTATAAATTTTGGCTCTGACCCCCCGGGGGCAGGAGGGGCGGGGCCCGATAGGGGAAATAGAGGTAAATTCTTTAAATCGCTACTTCTCCTACAGATCTGCATGGATTGTAACCAAATTAGCCACAAACATCCGTGGGGGAGGGGGAACAGAACTTGTATAAATTTTGGCTCTGACCCCCGAGGGCAGGAGGGGCAGGGCCAAATAGGGGAAATAGAGGTAAATCCTTTAAATCGCTACTTGTCCTAGAGTTCTGCATGGATTGTAACCAAAATTAGCCACAAACATCCTTGGGGGAAGGGGAACAGAACTTGTATAAATTTTGGCTCTGATCCCCCAGGGACAGGAGGGGCGGGGCCCAATTGGGGAAATAGAGGTAAATCCTTTAAATCGCTACTAGTCATAGAGTTCTGAATGGAATGTAACTAAATTTGGCCACAAACATCCTTGGGGGAAGGGGAACAGAACTTGTATAAATTTTGGCTCTGGTCCCCCGGGGGCAGGAGGGGCGGGGCCCAATAGGGGAAATAGAGGTAAATCCTTTAAATCGCTACTAGTCATAGAGTTCTACATGAATTGTAACCAAATTTGGCCACAAACATCCTTGGGGAAAGGGGAACAGAACTTGTATAAATTTTGGCTCTGGCCAACCGGGGGCTGGAGGGGCGGGGCCCAATAGGGGAAATATAGGTAAATCCTTTAAATCGCTTCTTGTCATAGAGTTCTGCATGTATTGTAACCAAATTTGGCCACAAACATCCTTGGGGGAGGGGGAACAGAACTTGTATAAATTTTGGCTCTAACCCCCTGGGGGCAGGAGGGGTGGGGCCCAATAGGGGAATTAGAGGTAAATCCTTTAAATCGCTACTTGTTCTAGAGTTCTGCATGGAATGTAACCAAATTTTGCCACAAGCATCCTTGGGGGAAGGGAACAGAACTTGTATAAATTTTGGCTCTGGCCCCCCCGGGGGCAGGAGGGATGGGGCCTAATAGGGGAAATAGAGGTAAATCCTTTAAATCGCTACTAGTCATAGAGTTCTACATGGATTGTAACCAAATTTGGCCACAAACATCCTTGGGGGAAGGGGAACAGAACTTGTATAAGTTTTGGCTCTGGCCAACCGGGGGCAGAAGGAGGGGGGCCAATAACGGAAATAGAGGTAAATCCTTTAAATCGCTACTAGTCATAGAGTTCTGCATGGATTGTAACCAAATTTGGCCACAAACATCCTTGGGGGAAGGGGAACAGAACTTGTATAAATTTTGGCTCTGATCCCCCGGGGGCAGGAGGGGCGGGGCCCAATAGGGGAAATAGAGGTAAATCCTTTAAATCGCTACTAGTCATAGAGTTCTACATGGATTGTAACCAAATTTGGCCACAAACATCCTTGGGGGAAGGGGAACAGAACTTGTATAATTTTTGGCTCTGGTCCCCCGGGGGCAGGAGGGGCGGGGCCCAATAGGGGAAATAGAGGTAAATCCTTTAAATCGCTACTAGTCATAGAGTTCTGCATGGATTGTAACCAAATTTGGCCACAAACATCCTTGGGGAAAGGGGAACAGAACTTGTATAAATTTTGGCTCTGGCCAACCGGGGGCTGGAGGGGCGGGGCCCAATAGGGGAAATATAGGTAAATCCTTTAAATCGCTACTTGTCATAGAGTTCTGCATGTATTGTAACCAAATTTGGCCACAAACATCCTTGGGGGAGGGGGAACAGAACTTGTATAAATTTTGGCTCTAACCCCCTGGGGGCAGGAGGGGTGGGGCCCAATAGGGGAAATAGAGGTAAATCCTTTAAATCGCTACTTGTTCTAGAGTTCTGCATGGAATGTAACCAAATTTTGCCACAAGCATCCTTGGGGGAAGGGAACAGAACTTGTATAAATTTTGGCTCTGGCCCCCCCGGGGGCAGGAGGGATGGGGCCTAATAGGGGAAATAGAGGTAAATCCTTTAAATCGCTACTAGTCATAGAGTTCTACATGGATTGTAACCAAATTTGGCCACAAACATCCTTGGGGGAAGGGGAACAGAACTTGTATAAGTTTTGGCTCTGGCCAACCGGGGGCAGAAGGAGGGGGGCCAATAACGGAAATAGAGGTAAATCCTTTAAATTGCTACTAGTCATAGAGTTCTACATGGATTGTAACCAAATTTGGCCACAAACATCCTTGGGGGTAGGAGAAAAGAACTTGTATAAATTTTGGCTCTGATCCCCCGGGGGCAGGAGGGGCGGGGCCCAATAGGGGAAATAGAGGTAAATTCTTTAAATCGCTACTAGTCATAGAGTTCTACATGGATTGTAACCAAATTTGGCCACAAACATCCTTGGGGGAAGGGGAACAAAACTTGTATAAATTTTGGCTCTGGTCCCTCGGGGGCAGGACGGGTGGGGCCCAATAGGGGAAATAGAGGTAAATCCTATAAATCGCTACCTGTCGTAGTGTTTTGCTTGGATTGTGACCAAATTTGGCCATAAACATCCTTGGGGTAAGGGGAACAGAACTTGTATAAATTTTGGCTCTAACCCCCTGGGGGCAGGAGGGATGGGGCCCAATAGGGGAAATATAGGTAAATCCTTTAAATCGCTACTTGTCATAGAGTTCTGCATGGATTGTAACCAAATTTGGCCACAAACATCCTTGGGGGAGGGGGAACAGAACTTGTATAAATTTTGGCTCTAACCCCCTGGGGGCAGGAGGGGTGGGGCCCAATAGGGGAATTAGAGGTAAATCCTTTAAATCGCTACTTGTTCTAGAGTTCTGCATGGAATGTAACCAAATTTTGCCACAAGCATCCTTGGGGGAAGGGAACAGAACTTGTATAAATTTTGGCTCTGACCACCACCCCCCCCCCGGGGGCAGGAGGGGTGGGGCCTAATAGGGGAAATAGAGGTAAATCCTTTAAATCGCTACTTGTCCTAGAGTTCTGCATGGATTGTAACCAAATTTGGCCACAAACATCCTTGGGGGAAGGGGAACAGAACTTGTATAAATTTTGGCTCTAACCCCCTGGGGGCAGGAGGGGTGGGGCCCAATAGGGGAAATAGAGGTAAATCCTTTAAATCGCTACTTGTTCTAGAGTTCTGCATGGAATGTAACCAAATTTTTGCCACAAGCATCCTTGGGGGAAGGGAACAGAACTTGTATAAATTTGGGCTCTGACCCCCCGGGGGCAAGGAGGGATGGGGCCCTAATAGGGGAAATAGAGGTAAATCCTTTAAATCGCTACTAGTCATAGAGTTCTACATGGATTGTAACCAAATTTGGCCACAAACATCCTTGGGGGGGGAAGGGGAACAGAACTTGTATAAATTTTGGCTCTGCCAACCGGGGGCAGGAAGGGGGGGCCCAATAGGGAAATAGAGGTAAATCCTTTAAATGCTACTAGTCATAGAGTTCTACATGGATTGTAACCAAAATTTGGCCACAAACATCCTTGGGGGTAGGAGAAAAGAACTTGTATAAATTTTGGCTCTGATCCCCCGGGGGCAGGAGGGGCGGGGCCCAATAGGGGAAATAGAGGTAAATCCTTTAAATCGCTACTAGTCATAGAGTTCTACATGGATTGTAACCAAATTTGGCCACAAACATCCTTGGGGGAAGGGGAACAGAACTTGTATAAATTTTGGCTCTGGTCCCTCGGGGGCAGGAGGGTGGGGCCCAATAGGGGAAATAGAGGTAAATCCTATAAATCGCTACTGTCGTAGTGTTTTGCTTGGATTGTGACCAAATTTGGCCACAAACATCCTTGGGGTAAGGGGAACAGAACTTGTATAAATTTTGGCTCTGACCCCCTGGGGGCTGGAGGGGCGGGGCCCAATAGGGGAAATAGAGGTAAATCCTTTAAATCGCTACTTGTCATAGAGTTCTGCATGTATTGTAACCAAATTTGGCCACAAACATCCTTGGGGGAGGGGGAACAGAACTTGTATAAATTTTGGCTCTAACCCCCTGGGGGCAGGAGGGGTGGGGCCCAATAGGGGAATTAGAGGTAAATCCTTTAAATCGCTACTTGTTCTAGAGTTCTGCATGGAATGTAACCAAATTTTGCCACAAGCATCCTTGGGGGAAGGGAACAGAACTTGTATAAATTTTGGCTCTGGCCCCCCCGGGGGCAGGAGGGATGGGGCCTAATAGGGGAAATAGAGGTAAATCCTTTAAATCGCTACTAGTCATAGAGTTCTACATGGATTGTAACCAAATTTGGCCACAAACATCCTTGGGGGAAGGGGAACAGAACTTGTATAAGTTTTGGCTCTGGCCAACCGGGGGCAGAAGGAGGGGGGCCAATAACGGAAATAGAGGTAAATCCTTTAAATTGCTACTAGTCATAGAGTTCTACATGGATTGTAACCAAATTTGGCCACAAACATCCTTGGGGGTAGGAGAAAAGAACTTGTATAAATTTTGGCTCTGATCCCCCGGGGGCAGGAGGGGCGGGGCCCAATAGGGGAAATAGAGGTAAATTCTTTAAATCGCTACTTGTCATAGAGTTCTACATGGATTGTAACCAAATTTGGCCACAAACATCCTTGGGGGAAGGGGAACAAAACTTGTATAAATTTTGGCTCTGGTCCGTCAGGGGCAGGACGGGTGGGGCCCAATAGGGGAAATAGAGGTAAATCCTATAAATCGCTACCTGTCGTAGTGTTTTGCTTGGATTGTGACCAAATTTGGCCATAAACATCCTTGGGGTAAGGGGAACAGAACTTGTATAAATTTTGGCTCTAACCCCCTGGGGGCAGGAGGGATGGGGCCCAATAGCGGATTTAGAGGTTGATATTAAAATTCCTTCAGAAAAGAAACATTGAACCTGTATTCAGAACATTACTTGGCATTACAAACCAGGTGAGCGATACAGGCCCTCTGGGCCTCTTGTTGTGGTATGAAAGAAACCAGCTGCAAATGACTTTTGACCTTAACTCCATCTGACATTTTCCAAAAATTTCCCATTGAGAACCAACTAGAATGTCTTTAGTGAAAAGTTATATATGATATATATTGAAGAAGAAAAGTCAAGTTAGATGCTCTGAAAGTCAAAATAAAATCACACTCCCGTCAGGTTTTTGCCATTTTTCAGCTAATAAACCCCTTGACCTTTGACCTTGACCCTCCACTTGGTCAAAAAAAAATCAACATCATCATTTTTTTGAAAGAGAGTGGCCTACTGAACATTTTGATGTATGGTGTCAAACTTCATCACGAAAAAACCCACGGAATAACATAATCCACCAGACTAGAAATACCGGGTTAGAAATATCCCCATACATGCATGTTTTGTAATGAATATCTGTGCTCCAAAAATGCTTTCATAGATGAGATGGTGTTGAGATTATTTCTTTATTATATGATTTTACAGTGAAGTTTCAAGCAGATCATGACGAAGTGAAATGGTTGAAAGGAAATCAGGGGATGTATGGATATTATCGTGTTAATTACGAGGAGAGAAACTGGCGAGCTCTTATTAAACAACTTATCGAAGACCATAAGGTAGGTAACTGTAAGCAAAGAGTCAACATCATATATCAAATGTTGAAGCCAATAAAGCTAAAAGGTGAACTAGTACCCTTCTGATTAGCAAAGAATGAAGTGGGTGTAGGTTAGGAAAGTCAATTAGTTCAAAGTTAAGTTAGGGGTACTTGTTCAAGAAATTTTGTAGTACTTATTTTGATGGAGACTCATGATCATGCAAGTAGGAGTTTGTATCCAGCATAATACAAAATTCATTACTTTTCATTACAAGCTATTTTGCACATCTGTCCAACAGTTATTATCAAAATACTATTATTTTCTTGTGTTATTTTCCATGCCACAGCATCCCATTCTGATTTCATATGGAAGCCCAGGAGCTTATATATAGTTCTTATAAACATTTCTAGTTTTACTAAAAGTTAAGATGTATAAATGGTAAACTATGATTTAGAGACAATTGGTCTTAACTGTTTCGATGACTAGATTTGCAAGTATGCTGAGTGTAATAGAACAATTGTCAGGACCTGTAATCTATTCAGATTCCTTTTTCTACAACTCTTCAGTGATTACATTGTAGGGTGTTACATTGTAGTATTTGCCTGTATATAAAATAAAATATGTTAAGATGTTTTCAGTCCTGGTTATCCTAGAGATACATCAAGTAAACATGAATTTGACATTAATTTGTTTTTTATTTGCCAGGTATTTTCTGCAGCTGATCGAGCAGGCATGCTAGATGATGTGTGTAATCTAGCCAGGTAAGACTTCTTAATCGTATGCTAGATGATGTGTGTAATTAGCCAGAAAAGAGATGTAAAATCACATGCTAGATGATGTGTAATCTAGCCAGAAAAGAGATGTAAATCACATGCTAGATGATGTGTGTAATCTAGCCAGGTAAGAGTTGTAAGGTATAAAGATTAAATCACATGCTAATGATGTGTGTAATCTAGCCAGGATAATGTAAATCACAGCTAATGAGCCAGGTAAGATGTAAATCACATGCTAGATGATGTGTGTAATCTAGCCAGGTAAGAGATGTAAATCACATGCTAGATGATGTGTGAATCTAGCCAGGTAAGAGATGTAAATCACATGCTAGATGATGTGTGTAATCTAGCCAGGTAAGAGATGTAAATCACATGCTAGATGATGTGTGTAATCTAGCCAGGAAAAGAGATGTAAATCACATGCTAGATGATGTGTGTAATCTAGCCAGGTAAGAGATGTAAATCACATGCTAGATGATGATGTGTGTAATCTAGCCAGGTAAGAGATGTAAATCACATGCTAGATGATATGTGTAATCTAGCCAGGTAAGAGATGTAAATCACATGCTAGATGATATGTGTAATCTAGCCAGGTAAGAGATGTAAATCACATGCTAGATGATATGTGTAATCTAGCCAGGTAAGAGATGTAAATCACATGCTAGATGATTGTGTAATCTAGCCAGGTAAGAGATGTAAATCACATGCTAGATGATATGTGTAATCTAGCCAGGTAAGAGATGTAAATCACATGCTAGATGACATGTGTAATCTAGCCAGGTTAGAGATGTAAATCACATGCTAAATGATGTGTGTAATCTAGCCAGGTAAGAGATGTAAATCACATGCTAGATGATGTGTGTAATCTAGCCAGAAAAGAGATGTAAATCACATGCTAGATGATGTGTGTAATCTAGCCAGGTAAGAGATGTAAATCACATGCTAGCTAGATGATGTGTGTAATCTAGCCAGGTAAGAGATGTAAATCACATGCTAAATGATGTGTGTAATCTAGCCAGAAAAGAGATGTAAATCACATGCTAGATGATGTGTGTAATCTAGCCAGGTAAGAGATGTAAATCACATGCTAGATGATGTGTGTAATCTAGCCAGGTAAGAGATGTAAATCACATGCTAGATGATATGTGTAATCTAGCGAGGTAAGAGATGTAAATCACATGCTAGATGATGTGCTCACTTTCATTACATTTATTTTCTCACATTTTAGGGCTAAAAAAGTACCTCTCATCCTCGCATTAGACATGACAAAGTACTTGTTGAACGAGCGGGATTATCTCCCTTGGAAGGTTGCATTGGATTGTCTGAATTACATTGGAGATCGATTACACAATAAAGCTGTTTTTGATCAGCTCCAGGTGGGTATCTGTTACTTCCTGTTCTGACTCTATATTGATAACTTAACATGTTATTAGGGCTGTCAAATTCAGTTTTGACGTAGACCACAGTGTCCATTATCTGTTTGTCTGTCTGTCTGTCAACAATCGACTTCTTCCTTTTCCATAACCGCTGGCTGAAATTTAACAAGATTTAATTGGTAGCATCCTTACAGGGTACTGACTGAAAACTGTACAAATGGTTGGGCTGTGATGCACCACATCCACTTCCATAAAATTCTTGTTATATAAACAGCTTCTTCTCTGAAACTAAGCATGTGATAGCGCTCATAATGCAATGGTAGCATCCTCATACAGGGGTTTCATTATCTTTCAGGAGAGGCGGTACAATTGCAATTTCAGGAGGTATTTTTCTATACCATCTGTATGCTATCTAATGTAATTAAGCCCAAATCAGGCGGTACCACAGCCAGGTTCAACCGGCAAAAAGTACCGGGTACCGCCTGATATTGAAACCCCTGCTCATAGGGTAGGGTTTCAAAATTGAACAAGTGATTCCCGGGAGCCTGAGGGGCGGGACCAAAAGGGGTCAAATTGGCTATTTTCATACAAATGACTTCTTCGCTGAAACTAAGCATAGGATAGCACTCATATTGCAATGGTAGCATCCATATAGGGTAGGGATTCAAAATTGTACAAATGATAGGGCTGACCCCCCTGGGGGCCAGGGAGGCGGGGCAAAAGCAGTCAATTTGAAATTTTTTGTATAAACACCTTCTTCTTTGAAACTAAGCATGGGAAAGCACTCTTAATGCAATTGTCACTACGCATCCTTGTAGGATGGGGATTCAAGATTATACAAATGATGGGGTTAACCCCACATGGGCCTGAGGGGGGAGCAAAAGGCATCAATATGGTGACTTTCATATGAACAACTTCTTCTCTGAAACTTAGCTTAGACTAACACTCATAGTCATATGATATTGACATTATATGGTTTGGATTCAAAATTAAAATCGTCTGGTCAATTTTGCTTTTACTGATTATAAACAGTTTTTGTGATAGTTAGTTAAAAAAAAATTTCAAAAAAAAAAAAAAGGTTAGCAATACAGGCCCTGTGGGCCTCTTGTTTATGTTATTTTTTTATGCTCCAAAGATAGAATAAAGATAAAAAATTAACAAGAGTTAATGAATAACATAACATTCCAAAGAGTGCTACAGATTCGCATATTTAAGCATTTTCAGAGTAAAATTTAAGGGGTATTAGAAAGCAAATTGGTCAAACATGTATTTTGAAAAATAAGATGGTGAGGTATACTTTTTATTGGCTTTTGTTGTAAATACATCTATCTTTATGAAAATTCTAAGAATTCAATTTTTCTTCAGATCATTTTTTCAGAAAAAAAAAGAAAATATGACCACTTTGATGCAAATTTGATTCATTTGAAAAATAACAATATTTGGTTTTTATTGCGGAAAACTCAGCTTATTTGATATAGTTATGTATTCAATTTGAACATGATATTGGCAATTTTTTTATATACTAAAGAAATTTACATGGAGAAAATCTTATTTATTCAATATCCTTAAAATCCGAAATATTAAATCATTAGTTCATATCTTTAAACAACCCTGAAAGAAAAATTAACATGATGACATATGATTTTTATGAGCTTTCTGTATGAGGGTTTGCCTAAAAATGAAATACAGAAAAATTAACGAAATTCTAATCTTCAGAGGAAACCAAGAGGGACGTCTACCTAAAAATTATGGTGCTAATCAGAATAAAAAAATTACATTAGACCATACTATTTTATACACGAAAACTGTATAAAAATTATACAAGATTGGTTTGAGTCCTTAGTTAACTTATTCCCTATTGCTAATTATATAGTATTACTGTGAAGTGGTGGTGAAATGCTTAGCTATATGATTATTATGTACAAATATGTAAGGAAGGGATTAGTACCTCATTTTAATAATGTGTTAAAAATTCATAGATATAATTGAACCTAAAACTTGTATTACTGAGGTCAATGAAGTTTGACTGTACTTATGTCACCTACAATACAAAAAAAACCAAACTTGGAATTTTGATTGAAACTCTATGTATTGTATAAAGCAGAGAAGGATAGAATTACAAAAGGTACTACTGTAATAGTTGATGTGTTTTGTATACTGCAGAAATATACAATAGGATTAATGAGACATGTACTGGAAAGTCTTGGATGGCAAGACAAAGGTCCACAGCTAGACAAGTAAGTATTGCTAACAACAGGACACAGGTTCACAGCTGGACAAGTAAGTATTGCTAACAACAGGACACAGGTCCACAGCTGGACAAGTAAGTATTGCTAACAACAGGACAAAGGTCCACAGCTAGACAAGTAACAGGACACAGGTTCACAGCTGGACAAGTAAGTATTGCTAACAACAGGACAAAGGTCCACAGCTGGACAAGTAAGTATTGCTAACAACAGGACAAAGGTCCACAGCTGGACAAGTAAGTATTGCTAACAACAGGACACAGGTCCACAGCTGGACAAGTAAGTATTGCTAACAACAGGACACAGGTCCACAGCTGGACAAGTAAGTATTGCTAACAACAGGACAAAGGTCCACAGCTAGACAAGTAAGTATTGCTAACAACAGGACAAAGGTCCACAGCTAGACAAGTAAGTATGGCTAACAACAGGACAAAGGTCCACAGCTAGACAAGTAAGTATTGCTAACAACAGGACACAGGTCCACAGCTGGACAAGTAAATATTGCTAACAACAGGACAAAGGTCCACAGCTGGACAAGTAAGTATTGCTAACAACAGGACACAGGTCCACAGCTGGACAAGTAAGTATTGCTAACAACAACAGGACAAAGGTCCACAGCTAGACAAGTAAGTATTGCTAACAACAGGACACAAGTCCACAGCTGGACAAGTAAGTATTGCTGACAACAGGACAAAGGTCCACAGCTAGACAAGTAAGTATTTCTAACAACAGGACACAGGTCCACAGCTGGACAAGTAAGTATTGCTAACAACAGGACAAAGGTCCACAGCTGGACAAGTAAGTATATTGCTAACAACAGGACAAAGGTCCACAGCTAGACAAGTAAGTATTGCTAACAACAGGACACAGGTCCACAGCTGGACAAGTAAGTATTGCTAACAACAGGACACAGGTCCACAGCTGGACAAGTAAGTATTGCTAACAACAGGACAAAGGTCCACAGCTAGACAAGTAAGTATTGCTAACAACAGGACAAAGGTCCACAGCTAGACAAGTAAGTATTGCTAACAACAGGAGACAGGTCCACAGCTGGACAAGTAAGTATTGCTAACAACAGGACACAGGTCCACAGCTAGACAAGTAAGTATTGCTAACAACAGGACACAGGTCCACAGCTAGACAAGTAATTATTGCTAACAACAGGACACAGGTCCACAGCTAGACAAGTAAGTATTGCTAACAACAGGACACAGGTCCACAGCTAGACAAGTAAGTATTGCTAACAACAGGACACAGGTCCACAGCTAGACAAGTAAGTATTGCTAACAACAGGACACAGGTCCACAGCTAGACAAGTAAGTATTGCTAACAACAGGACACAGGTCCACAGCTGGACAAGTAAGTATTGCTGACAACAGGACAAAGGTCCACAGCTAGACAAGTAAGTATTTCTAACAACAGGACACAGGTCCACAGCTAGACAAGTAAGTATTGCTAACAACAACAGGACACAGGTCCACAGCTAGACAAGTAAGTATTGCTAACAACAGGACACAGGTCCACAGCTGGACAAGTAAGTATTGCTAACAACAACAGGACAACAGGTCCACAGCTAGACAAGTAAGTATTGCTAACAACAACAGGACACAGGTCCACAGCTAGACAAGTAAGTATTGCTAACAACAGGACACAGGTCCACAGCTAGACAAGTAAGTATTGCTGACAACAGGACACAGGTTCACAGCTGGACAGGTAAGTATTGCTAACAACAGGACAAAGGTCCACAGCTAGACAAGTAAGTATTGCTAACAACAGGACACAGGTCCACAGCTGACAAGCTAAATGCAACAACAGGACACAGGTCCACAGCTAGACAAGTAAGTATTGCTAACAACAGGACACAGGTCCACAGCTAGACAAGTAAGTATTGCTAACAACAGGACACAGGTCCACAGCTAGACAAGTAAGTATTGCTAACAACAGGAGACAGGTCCACAGCTGGACAAGTAAGTATTGCTAACAACAGGACACAGGTCCACAGCTAGACAAGTAAGTATTGCTAACAACAGGACACAGGTCCACAGCTAGACAAGTAAGTATTGCTAACAACAGGACAAAGGTCCACAGCTAGACAAGTAAGTATTGCTAACAAACAGGACACAGGTCCACAGCTAGACAAGTAAGTATTGCTAACAACAGGACACAGGTCCACAGCTAGACAAGTAAGTATTGCTAACAACAGGACACAGGTCCACAGCTAGACAAGTAAGTATTGCTGACAACAGGACACAGGTTCACAGCTGGACAGGTAAGTATTGCTAACAACAGGAGACAGCTCAGGTCAACAGCTGGACAAGTAAGTATTGCTAACGACAGGAGACATGTCCAAAGCTGGACAAGTAAGTATTGCTAATAACAGGAGACATGTCCAAAGCTGGACAAGTAAGTATTGCTAATAACAGGAGACATGTCCACAGCTGGACAAGTAAGTATTGCTAACAACAGGACAAAGGTCCACAGCTAGACAAGTAAGTATTGCTAACAACAGGACACAGGTTCACAGCTAGACAAGTAAGTATGCTAACAACAGGACACAGGTCCACAGCTGGACAAGTGGTACTGCTAACAAACAGGACACAGGTCCACAGCTAGACAAGTAAGTATTGCTAACAACAGGACAAAGGTCCACAGCTGGACAAGTAAGTATTGCTAACAACAGGACACAGGTCCACAGCTAGACAAGTAAGTATTGCTAACAACAGGACACAGGTCCACAGCTGGACAAGTAAGTATTGCTAACAACAGGACACAGGTCCACAGCTGGACAAGTAAGTATTGCTAACAACAGGACACAGGTCCACAGCTGGACAAGTAAGTATTGCTAACAACAGGACACAGGTCCACAGCTGGACAAGTAAGTATTGCTAACAACAGGACACAGCTCAGCGACAAGTAAGTATTGCTAACAACAACAGGACACATGTCCACAGCTGGACAAGTAAGTATTGCTAACAACAGGACACAGGTCCACAGCTGGACAAGTAAGTATTGCTAACAACAGGACACAGGTCCACAGCTGGACAAGTAAGTATTGCTAACAACAGGACACAGGTCCACAGCTGGACAAGTAAGTATTGCTAACAACAGGACACAGGTCCACAGCTGGACAAGTAAGTATTGCTAACAACAGGACACAGGTTCACAGCTGGACAAGTAAGTATCGCTAACAACAGGACACAGGTCCACAGCTGGACAAGTAAGTATTGCTAACAACAGGACAAAGGTCCACAGCCGGACAAGTAAGTATTGCTAACAACAGGACACAGGTCCACAGCTTGACAAGTAAGTATTGCTAACAACAGGACACAAGTCAACAGCTGGACAAGTAAGTATTGCTAACAACAGGAGACAGCTCAGGTCCACAGCTGGACAAGTAAGTATTGCTAACAACAGGACAAAGATCCACAGCTGGACAAGTAAGTATTGCTAACAACAGGACAAAGGTCCACAGCTGGACAAGTAAGTATTGCTAACAACAGGACAAAGATCCACAGCTGGACAAGTAAGTATTGCTAACAACAGGACAAAGGTCCACAGCTGGACAAGTAAGTATTGCTAACAACAGGAGACAGCTCAGGTCCACAGCTGGACAAGTAAGTATTGCTAACAACAGGACACAGGTCCACGGCTGGACAAGTAAGTATTGCTAACAACAGGACAAAGGTCCACGGCTGGACAAGTAAGTATTGCTAACAACAGGACACAAGTCCACAGCTGGACAGGTAAGTATTGCTAACAACAGGAGACAGCTCAGGTCAACAGCTGGACAAGTAAGTATTGCTAACAACAGGAGACAGGTCCACAGCTGAACAAGTAAGTATGTATTGCTTACGACAGGACACAGGTTCAAAAAATTGCCTATTGCAATAAGCGTTTTTCATGCCTCATCCATTAACTTTTCCTTGTGAAATTTTATGTATATTGACCAAGCTAAATTTAATTTAATTTGTTTGTAACCTAATCTCAGTGAAGTCTCTAAAGAGTTGGAATTGATTTGACTGTAACCGTACAAGTATTGTCCTTTGTAACAATGTTATTCATGGGCTTTTGAACATCATTATTATCATTATTATGTATCTGACAAGGAATACTTGAGTCAAGCATGTAGATCAGGAGTAATCAAAATGAACTATGTACAATTGGTTAATCTATATAATTAACGATATCCAATTAAATGTATGTATCATTGTTCTGATGATGGCATTGTCCATATGTAGAAACTGTTCAACAATATACATTTGTTGACAGTACTGCAAGTGGTAGTTTCTGCTCCTTCTTAGCGCTCAGCATACCGGGAGTGTGACGACTAGTTCATCTGTTGTCAGTATAATGTGAACAGATGGGATGTGCTGCTTGGTGTCTTCGGTGGCATGCATCACTGATGTAGCACTATAAAAAGGACAAGAGTTCCAATATACTAGAAGACACAACACGAAAATGCTGTAGTCTCCCAAAACACGCACGGCACACTTTATACACGCTACACACCACATACACTGGAGACCATCCTTACATGACTCTGACTGTTAATAGGATGTAAATTGATTCAAACAAATTGCTGACAGTGTTTGAGGTCAACATGTGTTATGTTGAAGTAGAGGACCAACCTGTTGCCTAAGGCCATGCAGAACTAGAGGACCAACCTGTTGCCTAAGGCCATGTTGAACTAGAGGACCAACCTGTTGCCTAAGGCCATGTTGGACTAGAGGACCAACCTGTTGCCTAAGGCTATGTTGAACTAGGGGACCAAGCTGTTGCCTGAGGCCCATAGTTCAACATAACACATGTTGACCGAAAACTAAGTCAACAAATGTTTTGTTATACCTTCTATCATTTATATAGATGTGAAAGAATCTCCTTCATCTGTATAATTATAATGCATTGTAGCAAATGAATGCAGTCATTTTAGTTTTAAAATAACATATTTCAAAGAATGAATTAATTTTGTTTTGATCAACTAATGATTAAACTATTTGATTTTTGGTGTGGTTCCGTCTGTTTTTAAACACATATATACAGACATATGAGGGGAGAAGTAATGAGTGCCTCGATTGGTTTACACACTTCAGTAGAAGTTGCCAAGAAGTGCCGAATACTAATGAATTGAAATGTCATAAACGTCATGATGACGTAATATAAAGTAAAGGTATGATTCAGGGTTAAAGGCATTACACCCACCATGATGTTGTCATGATCATTTTTTGTTTAATTTTTGTGTCTCTCCAGATTTCTACGGTCCCTGGTGCTTAACCAAGCGTTAGCATTTGAACACAAACCAACTATTGAGAATGGAAAACTTTTCTTTGAACATTGGATGTATCCTCATGGGCACGTAGGAAAGTAAGTTGGCAGTTCTTGAAATTTCTCTTTTTGAAAAGAGTTAATTTGATTGACTATGATATTCTGTATTTATTGAGTCATCTGACCCAAAAGGGTCAAGATGACCTATTGTTATCATGTACCGTCTGTTGTCGTGTGCCGTCCGCCGTTTGCAGTGCACTGTGCGATGTGCGTAAACTTTTAATTTAAATGACTTCAAGTTTGTTCAAATTAATGACATTGACCGTCATTCAAGGCCACAGGGGTTAAATAGGCTTTTATCTTTAAACGGCTTCTTGTGAATAACTAAGAGGCCTAAAGACCTGATATTGGCCCTGTGACATGCTGGGATAAAGGGCTACCAAGTTTGTCCAAATGAATGACTTTAACCTTCATTCAAGGTCACAGGGGTCAAATAGGCTAAAATCTTTAAAGGTCTTCTTGTAGATAACTAAGAGGCCAAGAGACTGGATATTGGACAGGTGGGGATCATGGGACCTTCATTTATGGTCTAATTCATCAGATATATCTAAACCTGAACTTCTATCAAAAGAGTTCTGTTGTATTGCCTTCATTGTTTGCCACTACTATATTCATTTAGGTGTTGTATTGTGCCAATAGTCAGACGACCATTAAGGCCCATAGGCCTCCTGTTTCATATTATATAGATATTTATTAAAACCTGTCAGTTCATTAAAAGTTTAATCTGACTGTCAACTTGATGTCTTTTGTTTAATATGTAGAGTAAGACACAGTTATTATGAACTTATAGGGACCAACAATAGTACTTCATTATGAGCATAGGTTGTTTATAGGAACATTAGCAGGGAATGAAAAATTGCTGCTATAACCATGGATTCATTGTGACCATGTTTGTTTTAAACATGTTTTCCCAAAATCTGAATTAGGAATACCAGGTGTAAGCAGCAGATGTGCAATGAATGCAAACTACCTGTTTGTACACATTAAATGTTTCTACAAACTACCTGTTTGTACATATTAAATGTTACTACAAACTACCTGTTTGTACTTATTAAATGTTACTACAAACTACCTGTTTGTACATATTAAATGTTACTACAAACTACCTGTTTGTACTTATTAAATGTTATTTCAAACTACGTGTTTGTACATATTAAATGTTACTACAAACTACCTGTTTGTACATATTAAATATTACTACAAACTACCTGTTTGTACATATTAAATGTTACTACAAACTACCTGTTTGTACATATAAAATGTTACTACAAACTACCTGTTTGTACATATTAAATATTACTACAAACTACCTGTTTGTAAATATTAAATGTTACTACAAACTACCTGTTTGTACATATAAAATGTTACTACAAACTACCTGTTTGTACATATTAAATGTTACTACAAACAACCTGTTTGTAAATATTAAATGTTACTACAAACTACCTGTTTGTACATATTAAATGTTACTACAAACAACCAGTACCTGTTTGTACATATTAAATGTTACTACAAACTACCTGTTTGTACTTATTAAATGTTATTTCAAACTACCTGTTTGTACATATTAAATGTTACTACAAACTACCTGTTTGTACATATTAAACTACCTGTTTGTACATATTAAATATTACTACAAACTACCTGTTTGTACTTATTAAATGTTATTTCAGACTACCTGTTTGTACATATTAAATGTTACTGCAAACTACCTGTTTGTACATATTAAATGTTACTACAAACTACAAATGTACCTGTTTGTACATATTAAATGTTACTGCAAACTACCTGTTTGTACATATTAAATGTTACTACAAACTACCTGTTTGTACATATTAAATGTTACTGCAAACTACCTGTTTGTACATATTAAATGTTACTACAAACTACCTGTTTGTACATATTAAATGTTACTACAAACTACCTGTTTGTACATATTAAATGTTACTACAAACTACCTGTTTGTACTTATTAAATGTTACTACAAACTACCTGTTTGTATATATTAAATGTTACTACAAACTACCTGTTTGTAGTTTGTACATATTAAATGTTACTACAAACTACCTGTTTGTAGTTGGTACATGTTAAATGTTACTACAAACAACCAGTACCTGTTTGTACATATTAAATGTTACTACAAACTACCTGTTTGTACATATTAAATGTTACTACAAACTACCTGTTTATACATATTAAACTACCTGTTTGTACATATTAGATGTTACTACAAACTACCTGTTTGTACATATTAAATGTTACTACAAACTACCTGTTTATACATATTAAACTACCTGTTTGTACATATTAAATGTTACTACAAACTACCTGTTTGTACATATTAAACTACCTGTTTGTACATATTAAATATTACTACAAACTACCTGTTTGTACTTATTAAATGTTATTTCAGACTACCTGTTTGTACATATTAAATGTTACTGCAAACTACCTGTTTGTACATATTAAATGTTACTACAAACTACAAATGTACCTGTTTGTACATATTAAATGTTACTGCAAACTACCTGTTTGTACATATTAAATGTTACTACAAACTACCTGTTTGTACATATTAAATGTTACTACAAACTACCTGTTTGTACATATTAAATGTTACTGCAAACTACCTGTTTGTACATATTAAATGTTACTACAAACTACCTGTTTGTACATATTAAATGTTACTACAAACTACCTGTTTGTACTTATTAAATGTTACTACAAACTACCTGTTTGTATATATTAAATGTTACTACAAACTACCTGTTTGTAGTTTGTACATATTAAATGTTACTACAAACTACCTGTTTGTAGTTGGTACATGTTAAATGTTACTACAAACAACCAGTACCTGTTTGTACATATTAAATGTTACTACAAACTACCTGTTTGTACATATTAAATGTTACTACAAACTACCTGTTTATACATATTAAACTACCTGTTTGTACATATTAGATGTTACTACAAACTACCTGTTTGTACATATTAAATGTTACTACAAACTACCTGTTTATACATATTAAACTACCTGTTTGTACATATTAAATGTTACTACAAACTACCTGTTTGTACATATTAAATGTTACTGCAAACTACCTGTTTGTACATATTAAATATTACTACAAACTACCTGTTTGTACATATTAAATATTACTACAAACTACCTGTTTGTACATATTAAATGTTACTACAAACTACCTGTTTGTACATATTAAATGTTACTACAAACTACCTGTTTGTACATATTAAATGTAACTACAAACTACCTGTTTGTACATATTAAATATTACTACAAACTACCTGTTTGTACTAATTAAATGTTACTACAAACTACCTGTTTGTACATATCAAATGTTACTACAAACTACCTGTTTGTACACATCAAATGTTACTTCAAACTACCTGTTTGAACATATCAAATGTTACTACAAACTACCTATTTGTAGTTTGTACATATTAAATGTTACTACAAACTACCTGTTTGTACATATTAGATGTTACTACAAACTACTTGTTTGTATATATTAAATGTTACTACAAACTACCAGTACCTGTTTGTACATTTTAAAGATGCTTCACTGCTGACAAATGGTATTTTTTCACTATTAAAAACAGGAGCAGACGATTTGGTATTTTTTTCAGTTACAAAATTTACTTACTTTACACCATTTCCACCATTGAAAAGTTTGAGCTTCTAATTTTATTTAAAGTTTAAAATATAGAAAATAATTAATTGCATCCTGAAAAAAATCCCAGACACTATATCCTATATGGAATGAAGTACTGATTGCGCATGCACCAAAAACAAAAAACAAATTATTTTATATTATTTTTTGTATTAATTAGACATACGTATACACGATTAAACACCAATTATTGTTCAAATGATGAGTATCATTTATGCTCTATCGGCGGTGGAGCATCTTTAAATGTTGCTAGAAACTATCTGTTTGTACATATTAAATGGTACTACAAACTACCTGTTTGTACATTTTAAATGTTACTACAAACTACCTGTTTGTACATATCAAATGTTACACATATACTACTATTTCAACATTAAAATCAGATACTTATGAAGACAATGTGTTTGTATGTGTACATAATATGCAGTTGGCTTGAAAAAATATTGAGATTTCAAAACATTCAGTAGCTGTAATTACTAAATACTGTTACTTCCATTGTATAATGGCTTGTTTCCAACCATCAATGAGTTCTGTCAATATCTTACATTTGAAAAATTGTCTTGTTCAACTTACTGACATATTTTATACATGAACCATTTTCCAGACTACAGACTTTCTAGTGTAATGTATAGATCTATAAAAAGGAGAAATAAATATGGATCTTAGTGAGTGTAATCATTACGGATATTTCAACATTCAAAATTGACAGGTACAGAAACGTTTTTCTGATTTCTGCTATATGATAGTTGATAGCCCTTTTTGATCTAAAGCAATAGAATGAAGTCCATTTGTCATTTGTGTTACAGTGTGAGTGTAAACCTGAAGAGTGTGATATACAGAGCTGGAATACAATATGGAGGAAGTCTACAATGGAACCATGTCTACAAAAAGTATCTTGATGCTACAGTACCATCTGAGAAACAAAAACTGTTAATTGCACTCTGTCGCACACAGAACACCGATCACCTGGCAAGGTAAATTTAGATGGTGTTTTGTCTGGTTAATTACAGGTAAATAATGTTTCACATGGTTAATTACAGGTAAATAATGTTTCACATGGTTAATTACAGGTAAATAATGTTTCACATGGTTAATTACAGGTAAATAATGTTTCACATGGTTAATTACAGGTAAATAGTGTTTCACATGGTTAATTACAGGTAAATAGTGTTTCACATGGTTAATTACAGGTAAATAATGTTTCACATGGTTAATTACAGGTAAATAGTGTTTCACATGGTTAATTACAGGTAAATAGTGTTTCACATGGTTAATTACAGGTAAATAATGTTTCACATGGTTAATTACAGGTAAATAGTGTTTCACATGGTTAATTACAGGTAAATAGTGTTTCACATGGTTAATTACAGGTAAATAATATTTCACATGGTTAATTACAGGTAAATAGTGTTTCAGCTCAGTACAGGAACGATAGATAGAAACCCTGTCTTGATAAAACCCATTTCAAACAAGTGCCAGTACAGGAGGTTACTGGTAACATCATCCATAAAGTGATGTTCAACCATGGGAAACATTTGACTTGGCTGTTATGTCTGCCTTTTTGTGTTTGGTTTGTTTGGACCTTACAGCCAATATCATCTAAGGATATACCAGGTAGATCTATAAGAGATGGATAAAAACCACCAACCTGTGTACATGGTAATTGTCTCACATGGGTTTCAAACTCGAAGGTAGAGGGCTTGTGGTAATATGTCAGGACATCGAAACCACTCAGCTACACTGACCATTTTGTAACATGATTTTTCTTTCACAATGTCTTAGAACAGTATCTATTTTTGACACCTTTTCAATCAGATATTGTGGAATTTAGCCTAAACTTTTGCCTGCAATGATTCTGATTGTTGCTGTATTTCAAATCATTCTACAAAGACTCCTTCTTGTTTTCGGTACCACTTGATCTGATAAAAGAGTTTGTGTGTTGTAGCATAAAGGTATACATGGGAGAGTCTGGTGAGCATCAAGTCCCTATGACTTTCTATTTAGTTCCTTATACACTTTCTTAAGCAATAACTGCTGTGTTTACAGACTTCTAGATGAGGCTGCGAAGGGAGAAAGTATTCGTCACCAGGACTTGACTACTGTAGTCAGTGTAATTTCCTATAACACTAACGGGCGTATCCTTGCCTGGAGATTTGTACAACGCAACTGGAAGAAATTTGTCAAGTGGTAAGAATGATTTAGAAAAAAAAATGCATTTTCCATTTATCAATTGATCATTATCGATTAGCAGATGTAGAAATTTAGCACAGATGTAATTTGTAAATCAGGCGTCGTTTCTGGTTCTGATTGTCCAAAATTTAAATGTGTCACTGAGTATTATATCTTGTATAGTACGGTAAGTCACTTATAACAATAACATTGACTCTTATGAGATACGTTTTGATACCTTTTTACCTGAAGTTTTCTAAAAACATAACCAGACACATGTGGCTGAGTTAGGTAAACCCAAATCTGATTCTTATAAGTAGACTTAGTGTATCAATACAATAATACTTAACAGATAATTATTGGCATATTGTTAAGGCTTTGTATTGTTCCATTTCTGGATTCTGAATTTTCACTTTGAATTACCTTGGGTAGGTACTGTAATCTTGATCTTATTAATGAATGTAGTTGTTTGCTATACTCTTGTATAATTAAGTAACATTATAAATAGTGATTAAAGGATTTATATTTGATTATATGTGTGTATTTCCTATTCTTATTACCTGTGTGTTTTTGTATTGCCTAGGTTCGGCAGTTCATCATTTATCCTCCCAAAATTAGTAAAGAGCACCACATCAACTTTCTCAACTGAATTTGATTATGAAGAGGTAGGCTATTTATATACTTGTGTTTTTCTACCAATATCACGATATCATATGTTGATAACAAAAGTTACTATTGACACGCTGTACAACTGTAGAATATGGAAATTATTATTATGTTCGAGAGAAGACAGTCATAATGAACATCACTTTAATGACCATACTTGTTATATATGTGTGAAGTTATTTTTTTAATTTGAAGGCTACTTCATCTTATAAATATTGTCAGGACCATGACTTAAAACCAGTGACAGAAGAAAATTTTCACAAAACATGTTATGTACATGTACTTATAAAACCCATAACTGGTGAGCAATAATCTCATTAATATAAAAGGAAAATTATGTTGATTTTACCATCAATACTTGTATAGGAATAATGTTTAAAATCTTAAAATTTTCCTGGTAATGTAATCAACTAAATATGTGTGAATCTTCAACTAATGGACACTACTATTGTTATTTGGTAATTTTAGCTATGCATGGCCCCAATTTTGAATTGATAAATAGGGGACATATTTACCTTTAAGAAATAGGGGACATACAGTTGAACTTGGTTGATACAAACTTGGATAATTCGACAACCCAGCTAAATACGAAGTATTTTTCCGGTCCCAGCTGAATTCTCTCTTTCTCTTTGTTAAAAAAACTCAGAAAATTTGAAATAGGAAAACTAAAAAAATTTGATAATACAAAGTATTAAAAACTTTTGGTCCAAATTTACAAAAATCATACATAAAATATTTGTATAACTAAAAGTGAGATTTTTTAACCAATGAGATCGCCGAAAATGCTGATTTCTTTTTTCATATATCTGTCGTAGAATGGCATTTCAGAAGCCATTTTCAACTACAAAGCACGGAAAATTTGTTTAATGTTTAGCAATTATCCTAAGTTACCAGGTATATTGTGTCAACAATCATTAGCGATCATCAATTTTAAAGCTTTCGTACATGTACATTACTTACATTACATACGCATTATCCAGACTGACATGGCGACAAGATAAAAAACAGGTGCTCTCAGCCGCCTGTCACTTATATCATGTGATCACTAATCTCTGACCACATGGTACTGTGTTACAAATGCAATCACAACTTGTAGCTGTACATGATCACTGGTTTTTTTAGAGCGGTTACAATTGTTTAGGTGTAAACAATGTTAGTGCTTTGAACATTTTACTCGGCAAATAGATTTTACAACGCTCACCAGCCTTTGAGTTGACATGTGCATAGTTACTTCCTGTATAACTTCCTATAGTTATATATGAATAAATGTGTCTCAGTTACGTAAGTTATGTCTGCTATTTATATGTACATGAAAAATTTGTTGTGACTATTGTTGATGAATCAATATTTTGGATATATTTCGATTTTATTGTTATTTTACAACCACCATCGACTATTTTGACATCTTCATTGCTTACATTGTTTTACGATACGGAACTAGTAGATCTATTTATGTACTAAGTAAAGAGATTGTCAGAAGACTTGAGAACTCGCTTAATTCGAACACTTGGATAACTCAAGGTTTTAATTTGGTCCCTTGAAGTTCATATTACCTGAGTTCTAATGTATTTACTTTTGATAAATAGGGGACATATTTACCTTTGATAAATGAAGGACATATTTACCTTTGATAAATAGGGGACATATTTACCTTTGATAAATAGGGGACATATTTACCTTTGATTAATGGGGACATATTTACCTTTGATAAATGGAGGACATATTTACCTTTGATAAATAGGGGACATATTTACTTTTGATAAATGGGGACATATTTACCTTTGATAAATAGAGGACATATTTACCTTTGATAAATGAAGGACATATTTACCTTTGATAAATAGGGGACATATTTACCTTTGATAAATAGGGGACATATTTACTTTTGATAAATGGGGACATATTTACCTTTGATAAATAGAGGACATATTTACTTTTGATAAATGGGGGACATATTTACATTTGATAAATGGGGGACATATTTACTTTTGATAAATAGGGGACATATTCACCTTTGATAAATGGGGGACATAATTACCTTTGATAAATGGGGGACATATTTACTTTTGATAAATAGGGGACATATTTACCTTTGATAAATGGGGACATATTTACATTTGGTAAATGGGGACATATTTACCTTTAATTAATGGAGGACATATTTACCTTTGATAAATAGGAGACATATTTACCTTTGATAAGTAGGGGACATATTTACCTTTGATAAATAGAGGACACATTTACTTTTGATAAATAGGGGACATATTTACCTTTGATAAATAGGGGACATATTTACCTTTGATAAATGGGGGACATATTTACTTTTGATAAATAGACGACACATTTGCCTTTGATAAATGGGGTGCATATTTACCTTTGACAAATTTGGGACATATTTACCTTTGATAAATTTGGGACATATTTACTTTTGATAAATAGACGACATATTTACCTTTGATAAATGGGGGACATATTTACTTTTGATAAATAGGGGACATATTTACTTTTGATAAATAGGGGACATATTTACCTTTGATAAATGGGGGACATATTTACTTTTGATAAATAGGATACATATTTACCTTCGATAAGTGGATGACATATTTACCTTTGATAAATAGGGGACATATTTACCTTTGATAAATAGGGGACATATTTACTTTTGATAAATGGGGACATATTTACCTTTGATAAATAGAGGACATATTTACTTTTGATAAATGGGGGACATATTTACATTTGATAAATGGGGGACATATTTACTTTTGATAAATAGGGGGGACATATAAATAGGGGACATATTCACCTTTGATAAATGGGGGACATATTTACCTTTGATAAATGGGGGACATATTTACTTTTGATAAATAGGGGACATATTTACCTTTGATAAATGGGGACATATTTACATTTGGTAAATGGGGACATATTTACCTTTAATTAATGGAGGACATATTTACCTTTGATAAATAGGAGACATATTTACCTTTGATAAGTAGGGGACATATTTACCTTTGATAAATAGAGGACACATTTACTTTTGATAAATAGGGGACATATTTACCTTTGATAAATAGGGGACATATTTACCTTTGATAAATGGGGGACATATTTACTTTTGATAAATAGACGACACATTTGCCTTTGATAAATGGGGTGCATATTTACCTTTGACAAATTTGGGACATATTTACCTTTGATAAATTTGGGACATATTTACTTTTGATAAATAGACGACATATTTACCTTTGATAAATGGGGGACATATTTACTTTTGATAAATAGGGGACATATTTACTTTTGATAAATAGGGGACATATTTACCTTTGATAAATGGGGGACATATTTACTTTTGATAAATAGGATACATATTTACCTTCGATAAATGGATGACACATTTACCTTTGATAAATAGGGGACATATTTACCTTTGATAAATTTGGGACATATTTACTTTTGATAAATAGATGACACATTTGCCTTTGATAAATGGGGTGCATATTTACCTTTGATAAATTTGGGACATATTTACCTTTGATAAATTTGGGACATATTTACTTTTGATAAGTAGACGACATATTTACCTTTGATAAATTGGGGACATATTTACCTTTGATAAATGGAGGACATATTTACTTTTGATAAATAGGGGACATATTTACCTTTGATAAATGGGGACATATTTACTTTTGATAAATAGGGTACATATTTACCTTCAATAAATGGAGGACATATTTACCTTTGATAAATAGGGGACACACTATGCCTTTGATAAATAAAGGACATATTTACCTTTCACACCGTAGGTATCTGCATTCTTCAAGACCCATGAATCTACGTCAGTAAACATGGCTGTAGCAACAACTCTGGAGAGAATCCGCATGAATATTGAATGGCTAGATACTAATGAAGACATTGTGACTACTTGGTTAAATAACCCTAAAAACATCCTCCCGGAAAGCAAATAAATCTGAAGAGATGAAGGGAATGGACCACAAGGATCTGAGAGAAAGGATTGCAAAGACAGCTGCAATAGAGGAAGATGACAATCACAAAGGGTTAATTGATAGGGGACCATATCTTATCTATTTTACATACTTTAATCAATCTTTATACATTCAAATGGGGAAACAAGGTTACATGATGTATTTGTTGTAAATATAATTGGGTATTGCAATGTTCTCTCTGGCTGTTGAGATTTGTCCTGATATGAAAATGAGAGTAACCAAAACTTGACTGGTCTACTCGTAGACATTTTTCCCTTACCTTTGTGCAATTTCTTTTGACATCTTGTTATTTGAGTAATTCAGTAGTCTAACAGCTGAGTCTGTGGCATTGTTTAATTTTATTTTCAACTTTTTTGTTTTGTTGATGGTTTCTTTTAAGTTTTATTAGTTTGTGCCATTATTGGAAGGGATTTTATCCGATTTTGTGTTTTCATTTTCTTCTTTTGTTGGTTTTGTTGTATTAATTTGAATAACAGGGTTTGTACAGACCTTAGAAAGTACTTATACTCTTGAGGTGTGTACTTAGAAAAAATGTTCTGTTCTTAGAAAGTGCTTAGATATGACAAATATCAGGTTTGTAAAGTGCTTATTTTTCTTTAATTGATGTCTTTTTCATTCAAATTGAATTCAATTTATGTTAAAAGAATAACAATTTTGAAAAAAGTATTGGTCCATCATCAATTTTCTTGATAAAAATACCCACCATTTTTATTCATTAGATATTGATGAATATATTTCAATTTTTATAGTTCTTCTTGTTACGGCATGACACATTTCCTACCATGGTTTAGGTGCTTATAAATAAGTTATTAAATGCTAAAAAGGTGTTTATTTTGTAAGTAACCTTTTTCTGTATGACCCCTGTATAAGTGACCTAAAGTTTTAAGTGACATATTCAATTATCTAATTAACTTCAGTCTGTCAACATGCACCATCTGTCATCATTGCAATTCTCTCTCAATAATAGCAATTCGAGTCCATAGCATACTAGAGTGAACAGTTAACAAGTTTGTTTGAATAAGTCATAATTGCTAAAGGACTAACATGTGATTAGGAGCATCCATGGAGACCCATGGTTGACTGCCCTACACTTATGATAAGTGTAGTGTAACCTATAGTGCAATCAACCAAGGGTGTCCAAGAATGAGGAGCTCCATGGGGTGAAGAATTGTTCTAATGAAGGCCACAGGGCATTAGTGCCATTACTTATACATAATAAACAATTCTCAGGTAGTCATTAAAGCCCACAAATGCAGTTCAATTATGTTGACCAGAAACCAAGATTGTGATTTCTTTTTACCTTGATGATATAAAGCTGGGAGTTTATGGTAGTGTTAACACTGGAATACTCTAGTGGGTTGATCTCAATAAATAGCAAATTAGTATCCATATAAATTATCACTGTACTTAACCCTCAATGATTTGATTTACAAGAAATATTTGTGTTTTTTTAATATATTGAAATCCGTTGTTTTATCAAAATTATGTAAAGTATGTATATAAAACTTACTTATTTATATAAATCTAATTTTAGCATCTTATGGTGTTTTGTACCTAATTAAGTCCTTTCAAAGTTGCATGGTAAAATTGTAAATCCATTTCATGTAGCCATTAACTAAATTTAACCCAACATTTTAAAAAATTTTATACACTATCCAAGATCTGAATATCTATTTAATATTTCATGGGAAAGTGTTTGAAAGATTTTCCCGTTGTTTTTTTAAATTAGCATGTTCTATACTATACTTACAGAGATTCAAATTTTTGATTAAACATGTATAAGTTATGTGGAAAACGTCCATGATATGTCTTTACTAGTAGATATATAGACCATAGAATAATTTTTTCAGAAGTACCTGAATTTTTATTTGTTGAAAAAATGTTATACATATAGTTCATTTAGAATTTTTAGCCCACCATCATCAGATGATGGTCTATTCAAATCACTTTTCGTCTGTGGCCTGTTGTCCATCTGTTAACATTTCTTGTTACCATTATTTCTCAGAAAGAACAGAAGGGGTCTTTCTGAAATTTCATGTGCAGGATTCCCTAGGACCCTAGTTGTGCATATGTGTATTGCATTTTTGGACCGATCGGTCAACAAGATGGCTGCCAGGCAGCCATCTGAGATTTTGAAAGTTAAAAGTTTGTTACCGTTATTTCTCAGAAAGTACTGAAGGGATCTCTCTCAAATTTCATATGTAGGTTCCCCTAGGGGCTTAGTTATGCATATTGCTTTTTGGGACTGATCGGTCAACATGATGGCCAACAGGACGCCATCTTGG
Organism: Argopecten irradians; assembly: GCF_041381155.1. Taxonomy (NCBI): domain Eukaryota; kingdom Metazoa; phylum Mollusca; class Bivalvia; order Pectinida; family Pectinidae; genus Argopecten; species Argopecten irradians. The sequence continues at coordinate 56,111,310 of NC_091136.1, forward strand.
ATTTTGACAATTGAAGTTTGTTACCGCTATTTCTACGAAAGTAATGAAGGAATCTGTCTCAAATTTCATGTACAGGTTCCCCTAGGTCCCTAGTTATGCATATTGTTTTTTGGTACCAATCGGACAACAAGATGGCCAATAGGACGCCATCTTAGATTTTGACAATTTTTAGTTTGTTATATCTATTTCTCAGAAAGTGATGCAGGGATCTGTCTCAAATTTCATGTGCAGATTCCCCTAGGTCCCTAGCTATGCATACTGCATTTTGGTACCGATCATTGAACAAGATGGACGACAGGATGCCATCTTTGCTTTTGACAATTATAGTTTGTTACCGTGATTTCTCAGGAAGTAATGAAGGGATCTATCAGAAATTTCATGTGTAGGGTCCCCTTGGGGTCTAGTTGTGCATATTGCATTTTCGGACCAATTGGTGGACAACATTGCTGACAGGTAGCCAGCTTGAATTTTGATAATTGAAGTTTGTTACTGTTATATATCTCGGAAAGTACTGAAAGGATCTATCTCAAATTTCATGAGTAGTAATATGTAGGAAAAGTTTGAAAAGCAAAGAAAAGATCCCTCTTTCCATTGTCAGACGTAGATCATTCTTTGGTGGGCTCCAAGATCCCTCTTGGATCACTTATTCAAAATAAATATACCATTATATATGAATTATACTTTCTTTGCCAATATAATTAATCATGAGATGAAATAGTTTGATATTATAACTATAATTATGATGAAAGCGTATGATCTTACACCCATAATGTGTAAATATGGAGAGTATTTAATGTCAGTCTTAATTATGTGTCAGAAGAATTCAACGTTTAAGCTGTAATTGTTTGACAAATTATAATTATCAGTTTATAATACAGAGCTATCTGTACTGCTACAGATTAAGGAGAAAAAGAAAAAAACATAATTAATGTTCATTGTTTTTATTAGAGTCCCATAGCTGTCCAGGCTTAATTTCTGACATATCTTTTAGAGATCATTTATTTTGTTAGCATAATAGAAGGTTGTACTGTGTCTCTTTGTTTTTTCTGTGTTCTCAAGAAATTGTGCAAATATTAAATACTGAAATGTATTGGATGTTATTGTATATATTGCATAATTGGTATTAAGTAAATATTGTATAGAGGATATTTTATTCTAAGTAATTATTGGTAAATCATTAAGTCCCTCTTCATACTGAATGAAGACCCTGCTACACTCTCCCCAACATCCACAACCTTTATCCTGTGGTGGGGTCGTGTAAAGATGGGAAAAATGTCTTAAGTGTGACTGCTACTACGACCGTGCTACATTTATGCTGCACATATATATATGTAGTTTTGCACCACACTCTTCAATTCAGCACAACATTTTTGCTATATAACTATACTATAGCAAACTATGCTGACGGTTTGGTGTTGATACAATATCTTAACAATCGTTGAAATGAAAGCGTGAAATTGTTATAATTCAAATGTTGGGCCGGGTACAGTCAGTGATGCATGAAATTACTGATCACAGAACCATGTTGCTATGTATGCTCCCAATACACTGCAACTGTAGTTATTACACTTCTTCTATGACCATTATACAATGTCACTATGCCCCTAAATACTGCCACAACCTTATGGCAACGTTCCACAATTGAAACTGTTAATGGTGCAGTGTATTTTCTATGTCATAGTGTCGTCTTCATTCAGTATTTTAAACCGTTTATCTACTCTTGGTTTAAACAGTAATTAGTACCCTTGTATATTGGACGGTTGTGTTATGATTTTATTTTATAATATTGATTTTGTCATCCATGTTCTTTATATAGATATAAATATGAATATTTACACTTTTTTCCTCACAACTCTACACTTGAGTGATCTGTACAGGATATATGTAATTCAATTTTAAGTATCAACTGTTGTAATACATGTATATATATGTAATGTGTTGAGAATCCACTTACTACATTGTTTCCCTGACCACTTGGTATCCCCAGTTCCTGTTGTGAGTTCTCCATTAAAACCTGAGTTAATAACATATTCTGTGGTAACCTTTATGTGATCATTAGAGGCGACCAACATTTTGAATTTCTTAGCTTCCCTTTTATCTTATCTTTCTACCTAATGTCTCACTTTATTCAGCACTGTGAGAAAAGCTTTGTACACTAGGTAAAACATTCCAGAGTTATGGTGGTTGGTATTTTTGCTTAGGGCTTCACAAATATAGAAGTTTTCAGTCCATATACTGTGACCAGGTAGGTTTGAATACCGACAGGCATACACTCTATACATACACATATCCATCATTAGGAGGAGGCTGTCCTAAACTAGATAAGTCAATGTCTACCGATAGATGTAGATAACTCAATGTCTACCGATAGATGTAGATAACTCAATGTCTACCGATAGATGTAGATAACTCATTGTCTACCGATAGATGTAGATAACTCAATGTCTACCGATAGATGTAGATAACTAAATGTCTACCGATAGATGTAGATAACTCATTGTCTACCAATAGATTGTGGAAAAGGTACATCAAACTATTACATCATACTATGTACACCCTTGACTGGTATTCAGTCAACAGTGCCCCATCAGACTTGTGTATGTGTGTATTATGTGATGTTCAGCCCTCAATAAAGTGTATATTAGCAAGGGTCAGTGACACTAATTGGTAGAATACCCCAAGCCAATTAAAAGATTCACTCAACTGTGACATAGTCCGACCGTAATTTGCTAATTGGAGCACAGGTAAAGAAGTCACACCTGTACTGAGTACCTACCCGCCTCCAATCCGCTAAAACTGCACATTCTTATCAGCAATCACATTTTAATCAAAGCTATATTAGATTCCAATTGCAATAAATTAATGTTATATAAGTTGTAAGCAGGTATACAACAGAGATGAGATCGTAGATATGCCTAGTTTGATGCATGCTGCAGTAGCCATTTTGTTGTTAACCTGAATAACCCTACATGTACATTACCCACAAACCATCGGTGTTGGAGTATGAGAAGCGTAAATCGTTCCTGTTACAGTTTCTAATTTGTTTTTGGCGGCAAATATGAAAAGTGGTTTGACGTGGAAACGCAACACAAAATAAATAAAAACAATTTCTTTATTTTTTAAAAGATCGTTTTAGAAATACATTGAATTAATAACATTTGATTTCAAACAAAAAATAGCAGTCGTAACTATGATTTATAAAACAGACCTTTTTTTTTTTTGTAAAAAATCTTTTTTTTTTTTTTATAAAATGATGTTGTTGATTAAATAATAGATTTATGATCAGAAGCTCAAAACTGTCCTTTAAATATTCCAGAATTTAGATAATCAAATATAATTAAAAATTTAAAATATTTACATGAATACTGAAGTTAATCAATATTTTATACAATAATTATTATCATTTTTTTTTACTTATTCTATAGAAACATAATAAGTCATATTAACTTTTTTAACCATTATCAATGTTATTGGTTATAAAATTTAATATTTAAATATAACTGAATTTTAACGTGATTAATAATTGACCCTTAAGTTTAATATTTTGACCTCAGGAATTTGATTTGACCCTCAGGATTTTACAGCCAAGGGTCACTGACTCTTGAGATTTTGATCCTACTGGATGCCCTGCTATGTACCCTTGACTGGTATTCAGTCAACAGTATCTGACATTATCACAATAATTTTTCTGCACTAGCAAATCAAATCCTAATAAATTTCTTTATAGTTTATCTTTCATGTCAAATTTGATAATCAGTAATTTGTTGTATTTCTGCTATGTTGTATAATGGTTAAATTGTTGTTTGTGAGCATATGTTTGTGTATTATGAAGTTTGAATGTAAAGGTTTGTGTTGGGAAACCTAGTGTTTCAGTCTCAAATCTACAATACATATCGCCGAAACATCCATAATATTGCTGTAAGTGGTGATTTTGGACTTGTTTGACATGGTTGTGAATCCTTGTTGATTTCACTTGTTACAGCAGCACTCAATAGATAACAGACAATCTCGTGTGTTTGTTATAGATGTGGATATGTATACACCAAATGTATGATGCTCTTTTCTCATTTTGAAAAATACTCTATTAGTCTTACAAGGTCACAAATTTTAACATTATTTTAAAAGTTCATGATTTAATATATATAGAGAGAAGGATGATGTGTTAACTTGATCAAAATTGTGGTGTGAGTTGTCTCCACCTGAAATAAGTTGATCGAGTTTATACATAAATATACAGAGTGCCATTATAGTGAATTAAACTCAAATGTAATAAACAGCTGTTGAACTAGATACGAAGAACGGTAACATGATAATATTCATATCATTGATGTGAGCTGTGATGTTATATGTTGATATGCTTACTGTGTTAGCTGTCTATACTGTTGTTACATTAAACTTCTATACATATGTAAAATGTTGTTCTCAATTCAGTAACGTAATACGTAGCTATATCTCCACTGGCTTTACAGGAAGCAATAGTTTGGATGAGGAACGAATACATATTATCTTTCTGTTGACTTGAAGAGTGTCTGGCAGAGAAGGATAGATGAAGGGAAATCAAAATGAATTAACAAAATCATTCAGATACCTGATAAAATGTATATAGTCTCTGAACAGCCATACAAACAATGTATGTATCTTGCTTGTACTATATTGCATCAAGTATCTATTTTATCCTTTAGAATTTACCAATGATGCTAAAGTACTATATGTAGCATCTCTGAATGGATAATGCCATGGGAAGTATGAAATAGTGATGAAACCATATTTCAAGGCCAAGTACTAGGTAATCCACACTCCTAAGCTCCAACTCGCACTTCCACTGCCAACCACATCAGCTGCTTAGGAAATATTACCACACCAATTCAAATAAACATTTCGCAATACGTTACATATTAAGTAGGATGGTGCTGTATGTCTAATACAGCTGTATATCTTATTTAGGATGTTGATGATTGTGGCTCGGTAATTCATGTTGCGTTTGTTTGGCAGTGTGTTACAACGAATAATGACACGCTTGCTATTTTCGGTTTTGACAGTGTGATAAAGGATGTAGGTGATTAGCCTAAATTGAATCACTGTCTTGTCCACCTCTTTAGGATGCTATCGAACGCTTATTGATACGAACTGCGCTTGATGTGTCTTTTTAGCCCACCATCATCAGATGGTGGGCTTTTCAAATCGCCTTTCATCCGTGGTCTGTCGTCCGTCCGTCCGTCCTTCCGTCCTTCCGTCCGTTAACAATTCTTGTTACCGGCGGCAATCTTGGATTTTGATAGTTAAAGTTTGTTACCGCTATTTCTCAGATATTACTGAAGGGATCTTCCTCAAATTTCATATGTAGGTTCGCCTAGGACCCTAGTTGTGCATATTGCATTTTGGGACGGATCGCTCAACAAAATGGCTGACCGGCGACATCTTAGATTTTGATACTTAAAGTTTGTTACTGCTATTTCTCAGAGAGTACTGAAGGGATCTTTCTCAAATTTCATATGTAGGTTCCCCTTGTTGCATTTTGGGACGGATCGCTCAACAAGATGGCTGACCGGCTGCCATCTTGCATTTTGATAGTTAAAGTTTGTTACCACTATTTCTCAGAAAGTGCTGAAGGGATCTTTCTCATATTTCATATGTAGGTTCCTCTAGGACCCTAGTTGTGCATATTGCATTTTGGGACCGATCGCTCAACAAGATGGCCGACCGGTGGCCATCTTGGATTTTGATAGTTAAAGTTTGTTACCGCTATTTCTCAGAAATTACTGAAGGGATCTTTCTCAAATTTCATATATAGGTTCCCTTAGGACCCTAGTTGTGCATATTGCATTTTTGGACCGATCACTCAACAAGATGGCCGACCGGCGGCCATCTTGGATTTTGATAGTTAAAGTTTGTTACCGCTATTTCTCAGAAAGTACTGAAGGGATCTTTCTCAAATTTCATATGTAGGTTCCCCTAGGACCCTAGTTGTACATATTGCATTTTTGGACTGATTGGTCAACAAGATGGCCGCCAGGCAGCCATCTTGGATTTTGATAGTTATCGCTATTTGTCTGCAATTACTGAAGGGATATCTCTCATATTTCATGCGTAGTTTCCCCTTGGGCTTTAGTTGTGCATAGTACCTTTGGGACTGATTGGTCAACAAGATGGCCAACCTGTCGCCATCTTGGATTTCACCGCTGATTCTCAGAAAGCAATAAAGCGATTTGTCTTAAATGTCATATGTTGTATATTTGAAAAAGTTTGAAAAGCAGGGAAAAGATCCTTCTTTCCATTGTCAGAGATAGATCATTCTATGGTGGGCGCCAAGATCCCTCTGGGATCTCTTGTTCATACATGTGGACGTACTTTAGCGAGAGTTGGTTGCGTATGTCTTCTTGAAAAATGTACATCCTCAGTGTCTTTGGCGACCATCTTGTTTCAACAATCTTTGGTAAAGATTCCAAGCGAAATTTTGGACAATTTCAGGTAAGGATTTTTTTCCTGTGTATCTTGCGAATGCACAATGTAAAGATCACTAAGACATTTATCATTTCTTTTCGGATGGAAAAAAAGAGGAATTAGCAAAATAAAAAAAAAATATTAAAAAAAGAACACTAATTGGTCGTTATAAACTGCTAAATGCTTAATGTTAAGTGGGTAAAACGATTAATTAGCGATTCAGACGAAAACTGGAAAATAATTCCTTGCGAAATATTCCTCGCGTTTGGGGACTATTTACTGATAATATTCTGCCACAATGTTACAGTTATATTCCTATGTTTTATAATCATATCCTAGAAGCGTGGGTAAAACTTGGTTTTTTTTTTTTTTTTTTTTTTTTTTTTTTTTTAAACCGCTGTCTTACCTTTGTGGATATCAGAAGAGATGTAAATTGGGGAAAGGAAACAAAAACATAAGTTGAATGGTAAAATATTAATAAATAAAAATTCCAGACAGATAGCGGACATGTATCCTTCTGCTATCTCGCTGCACTGCACTGTTCTCTTTACAACACTTCTCTCTGACACCAGGGAAGTGTTGAATGTCCATATAAAATGTTTTTTTAGAAAAATAACTACACTTATGAGGACAACTACCAGTCTTACAAGTATGGCGCGGGAAATGGATGTAAACAACTTTGTTAGTTTTCGTGGTGATTACGGTTCTTTATGAAAGTACACTTTATCTATTTAAAAAATACCAACGCTACTGGGAATATTTGATTAACTTGAATAGATTTTTTATGTTATGGAGATATAACACAAAATTCTGAGTGTACTCTAAATAAACCGCGAAGCGGTTTATGATGAGAGTACACTCAGATTTTTGTGTTATATCTCCATAACATAAAAAATCTATTCAAATTAATCCTTATAATTCAAATTACTAAAGATGATCTCTTCATACTCAAAATTCATTCTGGGACTCTTTTGTCTATGAAATCATTACGCCGTCATCTCAGCCAATCAGAAGCAACGTCACAAACGGCGACGCATTTTTTCCTTTATGGGCTGATAAAGTAAATTTTTAAACCAATGAAGATGCTCGTAACAAGCAAATTGAATTATTGTTATAGAATAGCATTTGTATTAGGTAAAGAGTACTGTGTCTACATGAACTGTCGGAGGTATACTAGATCAGGATGTTGTCTTATTTATGCCACATTTATGTTTACTATAATACAATTATTTATTTAGTTATCCACTTACTTGTATTCCACGATAACCATTCACGGTGTAATCAAAAGTCATGTATTTCTATTGCCCAGTACTTATACAGTACCCTTCAAGCTATACAATCAACATAATACTTTCCTTCTGGAACAATGACAATTGTCACAAAGCGAAGAATAAACCATATCACAATAACTTTCATTGTAAGAGAGTTAACTAGACATTCCGAAATCCACCCTAGACAGTTAACCAGCTCGACAGTGGTTAGACATTTTATTATACACGGGTACATGTGTACCCTTTTTTACACACTGGAGTACTGATAGACGTATAGGATGTCCCAACGTGACAACACATTCATCAAATACCAAAAGGTACTGTTTACTTTAAAGGTAAAGTATTGTTTACTTTAAAATCTGAGACAAATCCTTTTCTTTCCCTCGTTGTCCATCGTGTATCCGTAAGCAGCATGTTTAATGTAAAATCTTCTCCTTTTACAGTTAAGAGATACAAAACATGTAAACGTTGCAACTGATAACTCCCTCAAAGTTATCAAAATGGACTAGGCCACTTTAGCTACCTAATGCTGAATTCTGACCGATTTCTCGCCGTCATAACGCACGGCTAGGGGACTGCACGTAATGGAAATAAAAACAAGTTGACCATAAGTTAAAAAATTCATAATGGAAATGAAAATCTTAACGCGTGATGGAAATACATGCGGCCCCTCGGTACGAATCCGCAAAAGGAACGCACTGTGTATGATAGAGTTAATCCACTAACAAAAGGAACGCATTGTGTATGATGATAGAGTTAATCCACTAACAAAAGGAACGCATTGTGTATGATAGAGTTAATCCACTAACAAAAGGAACGAACTGTGTATGATAGAGTTAACGGTACGAATCCGCAAAAGGAACGCACTGTGTATGATAGAGTTAATCCACTAACAAAAGGAACGCATTGTGTATGATAGAGTTAATCCACTAACAAAAGGAACGCATTGTGTATGATAGAGTTAATCCACTAACAAAAGGAACGAACTGTGTATGATAGAGTTAATCCACTAACAAAAGGAACGAACTGTGTATGATAGAGTTAATCCACTAACAAAAGGAACGAACTGTGTATGATAGAGTTAATCCACTAACAAAAGGAACGAACTGTGTATGATAGAGTTAATCCACTAACAAAAGGAACGAACTGTGTATGATAGAGTTAATCCACTAACAAAAGGAACGAACTGTGTATGATAGAGTTAATCCACTAACAAAAGGAACGAACTGTGTATGATAGAGTTAATCCACTAACAAAAGGACTCTGATTTTCTGTTGAATTACTTTAAGCAAATGGTTAAGAGATTAATTGATTAAGTTGTTCGCGGTGTGGACATTTTCGATGATTTCGCATCCATTATATTCCCGCCAATTTTTAGTATACTTATAATTAGACCATAGATGCACGACGCGTTCGAAAGCTCAATTAGTGAAAATATCCACTCGTGAAAATGCCAACATTTACAGTACTTGGGTGATATTTTACCACAATATGATATACCATCGAGTTTCTGGACCCTTGTGGGATAGAAATGTAATCTCTGTGAAACTGATACTTCTTCATATTTCAATGCTTTAGGTGGCATTATGTTTGACAGCCAGATAAAACTGGTCTCTGTTATTTCGAAAGGTTCATCCATCAACGCAACCATTGCATTAGTAGATGATTTATGTGAGCAATGTTATACCGCGCTTTGACGATTAAATTATATCATCAATATTCAGTAAGATTCCTTCTGATTGGGACAAAATGAAAACTGTGAATCACGGATTAATATATCTGATAAACTTGTTAGAAGATAGTTTGACAGTATATCCCGGGCTGATTATAAGGCCACAGCGGGTCCGAGCCTGGTTATCTATGTTAACTATCGATTTAATGATGCTACAAACATGTACAGCACCATTGATGTGACAGATGTCGCTCTCGTATACAAATATTCTTGATCAAAAATAAAATTGTTGTTGCGTGCAACTTCCCACACGAGTCTCCATATAACATAACACTGATGAAACACATCTAAAATAGTTTTATCACAGACTTCTATCTGTGCCCTTACCAGGATCTGTTGGGATGTGTGATGTGTTAGATGAGTACCTGCGATATCATTAGCCATACTTTCGATTATTGTAGATGCAAGTTTAACAGTTTATGACCAAGTTAGTGTGGTGTATAATTCCAGGTGTTCTGTCATAATGTCGCATTGTATCACCAAGAGAAAGTTGTTTCGGCTGGTGTGGGATAACTAGAAACAGCGATGTCTGATATTTCTAACGATGACGCACCTGTTAAAGGTTGGTGAAATGGCAGTATTATTATTATTATTTTACCCCTTCTTTAGGGTGGGTGTGGGGCGTGGTTTACGTTTTCTGTTTTTATTAGCGTTATACCTGAAATGAATTGACTATTTATTGGTCTACAGTTAAAAACATAACACCTTTTGTAGTGTAATGAATAAAACACATTTTAAGAACAAATAAATAAAAAACAAAAAAAAAATTCTTGAGTTGTCATATTAGTATGATTTAACAGATAAAAAGGTCATTTCACATGTATTTTAGTAGGATTTAACAGATAAAAAGGTCATTTCATATGTATTTATCTCTGTGCTGTACAAACGATGACTTATTTATGGTATGTGAGACAGTTATTTGAGCCAATAATGACTTTTTACTCTTTGTACACACTCAATGTAATGGCTACTTTGTGGTGTCATTTCTCTGATTGCAAGTTGAAATCGCTGAGAGTCTGATACCGGTATGTGATTCCACCAAACCAGGACCGTGATTGTGTAAACGGTGTATATATATAATGTGCGTTTTCAGTGAATGTACTCCACATTCGTTATTTTGAGGCCTGCATGAGAGTCACCGGTGCTGACCGCTTATCAAGATTTCGCCCAAAAATCACTATAATTGAATATAAAAGGATTGCATGTGACGCACGTACGACCCCTAAATTGTCCTGTTTCGTTAGATGTGTGAAATAACGGTCACAATTAGGGTAATGAACGAACCATTATTATATCATGCATGCTGTTACGTAGACCTATATAAAGATAATTGAAAGTATTCTCTCCAATTAAGAAGACTATTTCATTACCTTTGAAGTAGATGACAGTAAGTTATAGACACATGAAGAAGATGACAGTAAGTTATAGACACATGAAGTAGATGACAGTAAGTTATTGACACATGAAGTAGATGACAGTAAGTTATAGACACATGAAATAGATGACAGTAAGTTATTGACACATGAAATAGATGACAGTAAGTCATTGACACATGAAATAGATGACAGTAAGTTATTGACACATGAAGTATATGACAGTAAGTTATAGACACATGAAATAGATGACAGTAAGTCATTGACACATGAAGTAGATGACAGTAAGTTATAGACACATGAAATAGATGACAGTAAGTTATTGACACATGAAATAGATGACAGTAAGTCATTGACACATGAAATAGATGACAATAAGTTATTGACACATGAAGAAGATGACAGTAAGTTATTGACACATGAAGTAGATGACAGTTAGTTATTGACACATGAAGTATATGACAGTAAGTTATTGACACATGAAGTAGATGACAGTTAGTTATTGACACATGAAGTATATGACAGTAAGTTATTGACACATGAAGTATATGACAGTAAGTTATTGACACATGCTGTAGATGCCAGTAAGTTATTGACACATGAAGTAGATGACAGTAAGTTATTGACACATGCTGTAGATGCCAGTAAGTTATTGACACATGAAGTAGATGACAGTAAGTTATTGACACATGAAGTAGATGACAGTAAGTTATTGACACATGCTGTAGATGCCAGTAAGTTATTGACACATGAAGTAGATGACAGTAAGTTATTGACACATGCTGTAGATGCCAGTAAGTTATTGACACATGCTGTAGATGCCAGTAAGTTATTGACACATGCTGTAGATGCCAGTAAGTTATTGACACATGAAGTAGATGCCAGTAGGTTATTGACACATGAAGTAGATGACAGTAAGTTATTGACACATGCTGTAGATGCCAGTAAGTTATTGACACATGAAGTAGATGACAGTAAGTTATTGACACATGCTGTAGATGCCAGTAAGTTATTGACACATGCTGTAGATGCCAGTAAGTTATTGACACATGCTGTAGATGCCAGTAAGTTATTGACACATGAAGTAGATGACAGTAAGTTATTGACACATGCTGTAGATGACAGTTAGTTATTGACACATGAAGTATATGACAGTAAGTTATTGACACATGAAGTATATGACAGTAAGTTATTGACACATGAAGTAGATGACAGTAAGTTATTGACACATGCTGTAGATGACAGTTAGTTATTGACACATGAAGTATATGACAGTAAGTTATTGACACATGAAGTATATGACAGTAAGTTATTGACACATGAAGTAGATGACAGTAAGTTATTGACACATGCTGTAGATGACAGTTAGTTATTGACACATGAAGTATATGACAGTAAGTTATTGACACATGAAGTAGATGACAGTAAGTTATAGACACATGCTGTAGATGACAGTAAGTTATTGACACATGCTGTAGATGACAGTTAGTTATTGACACATGAAGTATATGACAGTAAGTTATTGACACATGAAGTAGATGACAGTAAGTTATTGACACATGAAGTAGATGCCAGTAAGTTATTGACACATGCTGTAGATGACAGTAAGTTATTGACACATGAAGTATATGACAGTAAGTTATTGACACATGAAGTAGATGACAGTAAGTTATTGACACATGAAGTAGATGACAGTAAGTTATAGACACATGCTGTAGATGACAGTAAGTTATTGACACATGCTATTGACACATGCTGTAGATGACAGTAAGTTATTGACACATGCTGTAGATGACAGTAAGTTATTGACACATGCTGTAGATGACAGTAAGTTATTGACACATGCTGTAGATGACAGTAAGTTATTGACACATGCTGTAGATGACAGTAAGTTATTGACACATGAAGTAGATGACAGTAAGTTATTGAACACATGAATAGATGACAGTAAGTCATTGACACATGAAATAGATGACAGTAAGTTATTGACACATGAAGTAATGACAGTAAGTTATAGACACATGTAGATGACAGTAAGTTATTGACACATGAAGTAGATGACAGTAAGTTATGACACATGAAATAGATGACAGTAAGTTATTGACACATGAATAGATGACAGTAAGTCATTGACACATGAAATAGATGACAGTAAGTTATTGACACATGAAGTAGATGACAGTAAGTTATTGACACATGAAGTAGATGACAGTAAGTTATTGACACATGCTGTAGATGACAGTAAGTTATTGACACATGCTGTAGATGACAGTAAGTTATTGACACATGAAGTAGATGACAGTAAGTTATTGACACATGAAGTATATGACAGTAAGTTATTGACACATGAAGTAGATGACAGTAAGTCATTGACACATGAAGTAGATGACAGTAAGTTATTGACACATGCTGTAGATGACAGTAAGTTATTGACACATGAAGTAGATGACAGTAAGTTATTGACACATGAAGTAGATGCCGGTATAAACTGACACATGCTGTAGATGCCGGTATAAACTGACACATGCTGTAGATGCCGGTATAAACTGACACATGCTGTAGATGCCGGTATAAACTGACACATGCTGTAGATGCCGGTATAAACTGACACATGCTGTAGATGCCGGTATAAACTGACACATGCTGTAGATGCCGGTATAAACTGACACATGCTGTAGATGCCGGTATAAACTGTAGATTTGGAAGATTTACGGATTTATATACAGAGTTTACCCACTACATTTACTGATACTCCATTTCTGGATGTTATATTAATGAATACTCCGAAATGTAAAATTCATTTCCAAATGTAAATAAAAACTTAATACCTGTAATGATTGGTGATTAACTTTCAAACCAAGATACTATCTAAAAACGTTGTGTCTATGTTACAGGTTTGAGGATGAAGGATAGCGAACAATCACATGATATACAGAGGTACAGACATGTTGTTGTCACAGCCTTCTTCGTCCTCTTAGTTACGTTTATAGCTGTGTTTGTGAGGGATGACCTACTACTCTCTCCTTTACAAAAGGGAAGACGATCGACAGACACACCCAAGTATCTGGATACCACAGGAAAGGCGTTCCCTTGGCAGAGCATTAGACTACCAATGAGTGTTCGTCCACTGGAGTACCACGTCTTGATATATCCACAAATACACAGAGGGGAATTCGATGGAATAGTGGAAATAAGAGCTGTTATTGAGGAACAGACAAGTTTTATTGTATTGCACGGTTCAGGCTTAGAAATAGTGGATACTAAGGTGATGGTTTGGGATGGATCAGGCCTCACCTCTACGGTCCGTCAGGTGAAGGCGATATCCGTGAGTCGGAAACTCCAGATGTATGCCCTTGAGATGGAAGAAACTTTGAGGAGGAGTAACAATGTCAATATAACCTTGAAATTCGAGGGTAAACTGGAGAAAAAACTATCAGGGCTTTATCTTAGCAACTATACTACACCTGAAGGAGATGTTAAGTGAGTTCATTCTCTAGAGGAATCGTGCATACTAGCAGATAGGTTCGCAACAACAAAAGGACATTTCATGTATCATTAATGTTTAAACCACTTTTTTACAACTGTCGTCTACAAATACCGAAAAGTCACATAACGAATGTATTTCTTGTAGCCACGTATTAACACCATTACTAGTAAAGTAATACGGACACACATATTCACTGTATACTTGGTTGATTAATTTATTTATTTTAACAATAAGGTTGAAGATTGCAGCAACAGGAACGAATTAAGAAAGTGATTTTACATTCGCATAAGTCTGTAACATGTGCTTCCCATTTTGTTTTAAGATATCTTGCTACGACACAATTTGAGGCAACAGGAGCGAGAGAAGCATTTCCCTGTTTTGATGAACCAGACATGAAAGCCAAGTTTAACCTATCCATTGTGCGGTCTAGAAATTATATCGCTTTATTTAATATGCCGCTACAAACTTCAAAAGAGTTCAAAAAGGATCTCTTTGTGGACACCTTCCAACAGACTGTGGATATGAGCACATATTTAGTGGCTTTTGTCGTGTGTGACTATGATAGTGTGACGGGAATTACCTCACAGGGAACACAGGTAAGTTCGTATTGTCTATGTAAAGGTCTAAAATTATCTTTAACGTATTAGGACGATATAAAAGGTAGATGTTATTTCCATGAAGATAAGAAATACCGATACAACTGCTTTATGTTCAGTTTCCAAAATGTCAGACAGAAATGGGATATTTTCTTTTTAAGCCATCTGTCCAAAATACGGATCGTGCGTAATGCTATTTTATTCAAAAGTTCCGTAACACCACTATCACATTTGGTGTGGAGTATCATTGAGACAGGACACTCATATCTTAGTATATAAATGATCCTGGTCTGACCCACAGGGACAGACAGGTGGCCACCAAAGTGAACATTTGCTGAAATTTTGTTTTAAAATCCTACTTTTCCTGAACTCTCAGGTGGATTATAACCAGATTTGGTTTGAAACATCAGTTGACTAAGGCAATTAATATTATGTGTTCATAAAATTACTTCCCGGGTGTGCAGTATTATGCCCATTATTTTTCATACGTGAAGGTTAGTAGAGGCTCACAGGGTAATGTCAAATATCATGGTGGTTCAATTACAGAATAATGACTCTATTATCGTGATTGCTATGATATCTCGTTATTTATCACATGCATTTAAAATGGACGTGATATTTCGTTATCGAAACTAACTGCTAATGAATAGACATCGTTTTTCCATTCAGTATGAGACTGTTGTGGAGCGCGAACACTAACATAATAAACAAAATGAGAAAAACCCTATTTATTATATTGATGGATGCATTGATCTTGTGTTGTTTTATAAAGGTGAGTGTTTATGCTCCATCACACCAAATTAGCCAGGCAACCTTTGCACTGGAGACCGCCATTAAAGTTCTCAACTTCTACAACAGGTTGTTTGGTATCAACTATCCTCTACCTAAACAAGGTAAGTATATTCCTTTCTGAGACCTGTATAGTTCAGTTCCTTTACCTTACACTGGAACCTATACCACACTATATAAATCTTGGGCCTCACATCCTCTCTACAACAAGTCATATACGTACTGTTCTGGGGTCAACAAAACTGTATTTTATAACTAGGATAAGCAAATCATGACTTCCGTTAGTCATCATTATCCTGTACCTATAATGGAAGTCTTATTCCTATAAAATTGACATTTTCAAGAATATTGAAAGATAGTTTCCCTTCAAAAAAGGTATACTTCCAACAGAAAATTTGAACCTTGATGCACATTTACCGTTTTCACGCAGATCTTGTTGCAATTCCTGACTTTGCGGCTGGTGCAATGGAGAATTGGGGTTTGATAACTTTCCGTCTGACTGCTCTTCTGTACGATCCAGAACGTTCCACTGACACCGACAAAGAGTATGTCATCCATGCCATAGCTCACGAACTCGCTCATCAGGTAATCCGGAAATATCATAACTCATCCTCAAATAAATGAACACAACATCGATCATCACACAACTAACACGGACACAACATTGATCATCACACAACTAACACGAACACAACATGGATCATCACACAACTAACACGAACACAACATGGATCATCACACAACTAACACGAACACAACATGGATCATTACACAACTAACACGAACACAACATGGATCATCACACAACTAACACGAACACGAACACAACATGGATCATCACACAACTAACACGAACACAACATGGATCATCACACAACTAACACGAACACAACATTGATCATCATACCACTAACACGAACACAACATGGATCATTACACAACTAACACGAACACAACATGGATCATTACACAACTAACACGAACACAACATGGATCATCATACCACAACTAACACGAACACAACATGGATCATCACACAACTAACACGAACACAACATGGATCATTACACAACTAACACGAACACAACATGGATCATCATACCACTAACACGAACACAACATGGATCATTACACAACTAACACGAACACAACATTGATCATTACACAACTAACACGAACACAACATGGATCATTACACAACTAACACGAACACAACATGGATCATCACACAACTAACACGAACACAACATGGATCATCACACAACTAACACGAACACAACATGGATCATCACACAACTAACACGAACACAACATGGATCATCACACAACTAACACGAACACAACATGGATCATTACACAACTAACACGAACACAACATGGATCATTACACAACTAACACGAACACAACATGGATCATTACATAACTAACACAAACACAACATGGATACATAACAACACAATCATGGATCATCACACAACTAACACGAACACAACATCGATCATCACACAACTAACACGAACACAACATGGATCATTACACAACTAACACGAACACAACATGGATCATCACACAACTAACACGAACACAACATGGATCATTACACAACTAACACGAACACAACATGGATCATCACACAACTAACACGAACACAACATGGATCATCACACCACTAACACGAACACAACATGGATCATCACACAACTAACACGAACACAACATGGATCATTACACAACTAACACGAACACAACATGGATCATCACACAACTAACACGAACACAACATGGATCATTACACAACTAACACGAACACAACATGGATCATCATACCACTAACACGAACACAACATGGATCATCACACAACTAACACGAACACAACATCGATCATCACACAACTAACACGAACACAACATGGATCATTACACAACTAACACGAACACAACATTGATCATTACACAACTAACACGAACACAACATGGATCATTACACAACTAACACGAACACAACATGGATCATCACACAACTAACACGAACACAACATGGATCATCACACAACTAACACGAACACAACATGATCATCATCACACAACTAACACGAACACAACATGGATCATTACATAACTAACACGAACACAACATGGATCATCATACACTAACACGAACAGATCATCACAACACACAACTAACACGAACACAACATGGATCATCACACAACTAACACGAACACAACATGGATCATCACACAACTAACACGAACACAACATGGATCATCACACAACTAACACGAACACAACATGGATCATTACACAACTAACACGAACACAACATGGATCATCACACAACTAACACGACAACAACACAACATGGATCATCACACAACTAACACGAACACAACATGGATCACACAACTAACACGAAACAACATGGATCATCACACAACTAACACGAACACAACATGGATCATCACACAACTAACACGAACACAACATGGATCATCACACAACTAACACGAACAACATGATCAACAAACGAACACAATGGATCATCACACAACTAACACGAACACAACATGGATCATCACACAACTAACACGAACACAACATGGATCATCACACAACTAACACGAACACAACATGGATCATCACACAACTAACACGAACACAACATGGATCATCACACAACTAACACGAACACAACATGGATCATCACACAACTAACACGAACACAACATGGATCATCATACCACTAACACGAACACAACATGGATCATCACACAACTAACACGAACACAACATGGATCATCACACAACTAACACGAACACAACATGGATCATCACACAACTAACACGAACACAACATCGATCATCGACACAACTAACACGAACACAACATGGATCATCACACAACTAACACGAACACAACATTGATCATCACATAACTAACTCGAACACAACATGGATCATTACACAACTAACACGAACACAACATGGATCATCACACCACTAACACGAACACAACATGGATCATCACACAACTAACACGAACACAACATGGATCATTACACAACTAACACGAACACAACATTGATCATCATACCACTAACACGAACACAACATGGATCATTACACAACTAACACGAACACAACATGGATCATCATACCACTAACACGAACACAACATGGATCATCACATAACTAACACGAACACAACATGGATCATCACATAACTAACACGAACACAACATTGATCATTACACAACTAACACGAACACAACATGGATCATTACACAACTAACACGAACACAACATGGATCATCACACAACTAACACGAACACAACATGGATCATTACACAACTAACACGAACACAACATCGATCATTACACAACTAACACGAACACAACATGGATCATCGTACGACTAAGTTGGACATAACATAAAATATCACACAACTAACTGTGAAGTAAAAACTATTTGAAATAATTTTCCATTTTTTTCTTTAAATATTTTTGTATTTGTTTTGTCTTGAAAATGCATTATAAAGTAAAGTGTTGTGAACCATACCCGTTGTCTTTTGCAGTGGTTTGGAAACCTGGTGACATTGAAATGGTGGAACGACCTCTGGTTAAATGAAGGATTCGCTACCTTTGTAGAATATTTTGGGGCGAATGAAGTTGATCCTACCCTTTTATCGGTAAGCCCTGTTTTGGAGTAAATTAACTTTCCTATCATTCCGCTCAAACGTATTATTGTTTCACTGGTACAACTGAAATCTATGGTAGAACAAAAAAATCCTGTATATAACATTTTTTTCATAATTCATCTTGTTCTTGTTAGATGGATCGACTTGTACAAAATGAAATGTTCCGTGCGATGGCGACTGACTGTATAGATAACTCCCATCCCATCACAGCAGAGGTGTCAGACCCTAACGAGATTGGGACCCTGTTTGATGCAATATCTTACAGCAAGGTGTGTAGAGAAATCTGGATCGATAGGTCATTGATTCCCTTTATTGTCGTAAAAAAATAATATTTTGTTCCAAAAGCTGAGAAATTCAATTCGAACACTTGAATAATGTCCAATAAGTAAGAATGGAGAAATAACAATGAAACGATTGATCTACCAGTTTGTAAAACGTCGATTAAACCAGCATTGTTTGGATTTTTTCGTTAATTGTGTAACGCTGTTTTCTTTGGTAACTAGGGTGCGTCATTAATCCGTATGTTGAGTAACTTTATTGCCGAGGAAAAATTCTGGTCTGGCATTAAAACTTACCTCAACAAGTACATGTATAGCAATGCACGAACACAGGATCTATGGAATATGTTTAAGGTGAGTTACTTTGACAGTTAAACCTGCCTTAGCGACCACCTATAAATAAAGACCTTATCAGTGTCCCAAATGGTCAATTTAACACATTTTGACTTGTGTATAAAGACTGCTTTGCTATGAAGACATTGTTTTTGTTCCATTGGGTGATCTTTACAGACAGGTTTGGCTGCATATACAACACAATTTCAATCAATGATGTCCGAAACAAACGTTACTGACAAGATAAGTGCTTCTTATGATTCTTTTATTACACAATATCATACATACATTTATTATATACTGTAGCGTTTTATAAACAATGGGGCATTTCCTTTAGAGTACTATTTAGACAAAATCATCGTTAAAGAGATTATATCTAATGGATATTTTCCAATATATTCTTTGAAGGATTTCACACAAGTGGATGTACCCACCCTAATGAGCACGTGGACCAAACAGATGGGCTATCCTGTCGTCACGATGACCAGGCAGGGAGACTCTGTACATGTGTCACAGGAACGCTTCCTTCTTGGTCGAGACGGACCAAAAAGTTCGTCCAGGTAAAATATACCGTACTGATTTCATTCCTTTACAACAATTGACTAATTACACATATTGATCTGCTCCTGCCCTAACAATGAATTATCAAAGTAAATTAAATTATATGATATATATCAAACACATAATTGATTTTATTTGGGTAGCAAAAATGCAGTTTGTTGAATCAAGTATATACATTGTAATTCACGCAATGACCACAAATTTGCCTCATTGAACCATTTGGAACGTTTTGTAGGGGTTTCCCGAACTAAAACTGCTACAGTGACTTATTCCGTCTTTGCATAATACAGAGTTGCGGGTAGATAGCGATTGTTATGTCATTATTTTGTGAGTACAATTCACGTTGTTTTCTCCGAAACGTATGACGTTACGATCGAAAACACATGACGTCACAATCATTACCTACCCGCAAGTGCAGATAAATCTGTAATATGCAAATTCGGAATATGTTATTGACAAAACAAAAGAAACCCTTAAAAAATTATGTTTTATATATATTTTCATATTTTAAGTTGTATGTGATATCATAGATCATATAAAAAATAAAACCAATACAAATTGCAAATGTGCGCGTCTACCCTGGTAAGAAAAGAAAATAGTCAAAAGGATAAGTCATGTATTTTGCACAGACTAGATATCTGTGAATATCAAATAATATACATGTATCTCATGCTGTTGAATTTGCCGTTTTATGCTACCAATGCAATAGGCCATGGCATTATAAATTATAATTTGGACCTGCGACATCTTCAATACCATTTCTGTCTACCAAATGATTGTAGTGTTATGTAGCTTTTTTTCTACTCTCTGAAATTTTCACAAATCTTACAGCTATAAGTGGTACATACCGTTCAGATATGCGGTAGGAAAGACAAATGGCATCGCCGACAAGCTGCTCATCATACATCCCGACTCGGAAGGTCAGTCCAACTTAAAGACGTGTATTCAGTGTAATCTCTTGAGGCTATTTCTTCATGATTTGTGTTCATTGTATGCATGTTTATTGTAGTTTGCATCGTGTTCCAACTTTGGTTCAATGTCACCAGATCTAGGAATCATAATGGAAATGGGTGTAACATCAGAAGTGATTGAGAACGATTTGGCACAAACACTACACAAACTTAACTATGCAGTTTCAAAGGTAGAAAATGTTTTCTATGATAACGTTGATCATTCACTGTTGATTTGGTTGTAGTAAACTTTCCTGTTGATCAGAACGAAGTGAAATGGGTGAAAGGAAATTATGGGATGTATGGGTACTATCGTGTTAACTACGAGGAGAGAAACTGGCGAGCTCTTATCAAACAACTCATCGAAGAACATACGGTAGGTTACTGTTAGTAAAGAAGCCCACGGGAGGCCAAATGATACCTTGTATATATAGTTAGTCACTCAAAAACGAATGAAAACTAGTTTTCTTGTATGTATCACTTTTACTATAATGCTGAATCGTAGTATACAACAGCTTACATGTCTTGGTGGGTGGATTTTAAGAAATATTAATGACAATGCATCAAGGATTCTTTAGAACTAAGTTTCGTTGACGTTCTTAAACAAGTGTTATGGAATTTTAGAAGAAATTTTAACGTTCTTAATCAAGTGTTATTGAATTTTAGAGGTAATAACTTCCTTGAATGTCTGGTTGATCATGCTAATGATGATTTTCTGTTTGCTGTAGGTGTTCAGTGCTGCTGATCGAGCAGGTCTTCTCGATGATGTGTTTTATCTAGCCAGGTAATTATATATCAATTACAACTTTTCATCTCATGAGTACTTACAGGACAGTAAACAAATGTCATTTTTTAATATTCATATTATCGTGTCTTTTTGCTCAAGAGACGACAAGGTATCACAGACTACAGCGTTAGACATGACAAAATACCTGTTGAATGAAGAGGATTACCTCCCCTGGAGTGTAGCGTTTAGCTGTCTTGAGTTTATCAGGGATCGTATAAGAAATAAAGATGTCTATGGCAAAATACAGGTTTGTAGAAAATTTCGAGGGTCATGTAAAGTTTCAATAGAAACCATCTTGTATCTGATAACTGTTCACCATGGAAAGATTTCAAAAGTTAAAATCCTATTTAGCACCAGCTACTATCAGAAGTGCTATATGCTTTCCCGCTACAACAGTAACTGATTAGAAATTAACATTCGTCTTTTACAATTTGATATACACGGCCAAGATAATATCCATGAAAGGATTTTCAATAGTTTATTTTTTTTTAAAAGTCTAGAATAATAATTTCTCTGCATTGGAACCTTATTAGTGGGATCGGATCGTGTCAAAAAGAATTATGGCAATTAATGGTTATTAAAGAATTATGAGGGATTCTGAACACAGTGTTATCATTTTTAAAGTTAGTAGCGAAATAGATGGTTATGATTAGACTTTGTCAATTTTAGATGGTATGTATGGATTTTACGGGGGCTGATTGTAACGGTGCGACTGTGGTGTTGTTTTATAAGTGTTTATGATAGACCCAATTATCATCATCACGTTTGTATAACGACCAAGGTGATTATCTTCACAGAAATACACAGAGAAGTTAACAAGTCCTATACTTACCAAACTTGGATGGGATGATACCGGGTCGCATCCGGAGAAGTAACTATATCTCCTTTTATTAATTCATAACGTTAATATAACTTTTCTTTTTCAACGTTGTAAAAACAAGAGCTATAAAACCGGAACTATGATGTTAAACATGAAATCAAACCAGTTAACACTTATTATAATTCCGGTGTAAAAAATTGAGGATGAGTTACTGACAAAATTATATATGCATTAATGTTCCTAATAATGAATTAGATAATCGACGAGATATTACTGTTTACTTTTTAATACCCAGTGTTCCAGGAAAACAACCACTTTTTTTATCATAGTATACATACCGTATTCCGGTTATATGATATTTGTTAATTTTAGATCTCTGCGGGCAGCTGCAATTTCATTTGGACTAGTATTTGGCCATCCAGCGACTATTAAAAAGGGAAAAAAGAATTTCGATATCTGGATGCAGACTGGAAAGATGTAAGTTAGCACATCATGGTTTTACGTTATTCTGGATTTCGTTATACTAAAACACCATGTCGTATCACGTGTTATGATACTTTGTGTCGTTTTTGGTCGTATCTATAATGTCATGAGGTCCCTTATGTTGAGAAGTTTGAGTAATAAAAACATCATTTTATTGTCGTGTCGAAACAAGCGTGTATTTAGCAGATACTCGTTATTAAACAAGCATATGTTATTAGAACAGTGTGCATGATTAATTTGACTTCAGATCATAGTTTGTATGTACGTATATTTGCAACCTTGTCATTCAAATGAATATGTTTATAAATGTATATTTTTGTGAAGAGAACCTAGTTCAATACAATAGAATCGCAAAACTGTTTTGTTTATTTAGATGATCTTTTTTATGTTTTAGTGTGAATATAAATTTGAAGGCTGAGATCTACCAATCGGGTGCACAGTATGGCGGAGAAGTGGAATCGAACTTTTTGCTTAAAAAATACATGGAAGCGCATGTTCCATCAGAGAAGAGCGCGCTTCTGATGGCATTGTGTTATACAAGTCAGACGCAAGTTATCAAACGGTAAGGAATGATTCAGCAAAATAGTTTTACATACTAATATCTATTTTCTTGGTGTTTAATGATTTAAAGGGGTATTTATAATGGTCAAGAGTGATCTTGGGATATTCTAGCGATATCACACACTTTCACAATTATGTATTATACAGCAAAGTCATCGAACTGTGACACATAATAAATGGACACGTAATAAATGTTGTTTCTGTAAAACGACTTTTTTTTAATAATATGCTAATTCTATATTATAATATGATTTTAGTAGGCAGTTAACGCATCAAACCATACGCACGGAATGAAACATTATTTCAACCGAGCTAAACATTCTTTAAGATTGGAGAGAAAATGTGTGTTTTATTGTTATCTTCTGGTCTATAGGGATCTTTTTAACACATTACAATTATTTCAATAGTTATCATATTGTGAGTGATTCGGTCTTCTCACAACAAAAGCTGATAACGATTAAGACGAACTCCAGAACATTCTATATTTCTCTTCGATGAATCTGTATCCATTTGATTCGTACGAAATTTTACACTATTGCTCTGTCAAGCATATGCCAGTTATATGCTTTACATTGTAAGACAGTATTATGCCTTTCTCAATGTTATTAACAAAATGTAAGGTTGTCTCTTTGTCATCAGCTTATTGGAATCTGCTGCCGAAGACAAAGTTATACGACACCAGGATCTTAGCACTGTTATCGGACAATTATCCTCTAATCCCAAAGGACAACAACTTGTCTGGCAATTCGTCAAGAAACACTGGGACAACATAGTCAAATGGTAGGAAAGATGTTGTGTAAATTAAATCTAACTACATAAAAAGGTAGGGATCCAAGACACATACATATGTACATCAAAGTGCTTTTTGAAAACACTTTGGATATTTATTTTTTAATCATTGCTAAAGGTCTAGTTTTTAGATTGTATTACACTTTCGTTGTATTTTACGCAGGTTTTCCAGTTCAATGTTCCTCCTACCCCAGATAATAAGAAGTTCCACGTCATTTTTCTCCACAAAGGAACAATATATAGAGGTATACTAACATTATTTATTTGATTTTATTTTGATATGATTTAAGGATGTGTTCTTCTGAGGTTTCAGTCCTGTTGAAGACTCGTTTCGACAAAGATCAAAGAAGTTATGAGATTTTCAAATACAATTTATCAATATCTGTAGCAAGTTGCCACTTGCAAATTTTGTCCAAAAAATACATATCTATTTTTAGTAGATTTTTTATACGGGGATTTTAAGAAATGGCCCATTTGGCGGCCATTTTTGCATTGAGTAGAAACACAGTTTTACCATTTTTTACTTAAATTGTTTTCACTTAAATCATTACTGCGCCAGTATTTTTAGCTGCATCGAGCTATTTTGTTTGTTAATCTTAACTAGGTTCGTGGTAATCAAAGTATTGAGCATTAATGTGTAAAATGATACGTTTTTGTCATTTTATTTTTACATTCAATGGTAATTTGAGCACTTTTATTTTTTAATCTAAAATGTTGAAAAATAACAAATATTTTAATTGAGTAAAAAAAAACCCCCCCCATTTTTCTGCCTGATTTAGAAAGAACAACCCTTTTCCTATTGATATGCAAAATATTGACATAAGTTTAATACCAGAACTTTTTCTATAAAGGGTTTAATTTGGTAAAAATGGCTGTATGTGGTGCATTTTGTAGCTGAAATTCAAGGGGTAGGGATAGGGGTAGCATATGTTGTTATTCTGAGAAAAGAATGAGTCTTATTAATCATAACTGGTATATTTTTAAAGACTACTGGAAAATGAATTCTACAAATATCCATAATATCAAACACCTCATTAGGAAATTACGGCTTTAATATCTCGTGTATATGGTCAAAACGACAAAATTCCCA
Source organism: Argopecten irradians (assembly GCF_041381155.1). NCBI lineage: Eukaryota > Metazoa > Mollusca > Bivalvia > Pectinida > Pectinidae > Argopecten > Argopecten irradians. The sequence continues at coordinate 56,137,351 of NC_091136.1, forward strand.
TGAAATCCAATATTTTGTCAACTAGGTATCATTGAGTGACAATAGCTCAAAAACGAGCACACGGACATATGTTTTTTTCGTCCATTTTCTTTTATGGTATGATCTTCTATTTCTAAAATTCTATATGAGAAAAAAAACCGTTTAATACAAGAAAATTTTGACTTCTCAGAGGAGTACATCATTAAAATATCTAAAATTCTATATGAGAAAAAAAACGTTTAATACAAGAAAATTTTGACTTCTCAGAGGAGTACATCATTAATAGTAATGGTTTTTCGAAAAATATTTCAACCTAGCCCACCTCTGTTACTTATCTTTTACTATTCTTTGTATGTTTTCCGCTCCAAAGACGTTATTTTTTTCATTGACATCTAAGTTTTGAATACTTTTATCACGGATTTCTTTGTAGCCTTTTAAAGGACGTTATATGTATTTTGTAACTAGATCTAACATCACCAAATAGACATACCATCAAGCAGAATTAGAAACCACAGTACTATTTCATTTTGGGAAACAAACTATCAAATATTCAAATTGAAAATTTACTGAGATAGAATTGCAATAATTAGGGATAACGTAAATATCCTTTCTCATTAGGGAGTTTCAGGGAGTTTCTTACCCTTTCATAAATATTATCATGTATATAGGTTTCCTGTTTTTGTTTGTTTGTTTGTATCACCTGTATGAAGAGAGAATTAAGATAGGCTATATCTGTCATCTAATTCAATTACCAACTTAGTCAAATTAAATACTTGAATATTAATAGGAAATAGTTTTATTTAGTCTTGGACATTTTCTCGAACTATCAAACGATATGAATTTCCCTCGCCTAATCAAGGATAAACTGTAATGCAAGCTCTATTCAATACTGCAAAGGAATTGTTAAAACTGAAATGATAATTAATTTGCTTTTCTAGGTGCAGAACTTCTTCGCTTCGGTCGACACGGTTGGTTGTGAGAGAGATATAAAAGCTAGTCTGGAGCGAATCCAGATGAATATTAACTGGCTGAAGGTTAATGAACATATAGTTAATGGATGGTTTGGCAGTTCTGATAATATATTGCCAAACAGAGTGTAATGACATGTCAGAATGTTTCATCGTTATTAAAGTAATTTTATGCCCGTGCAAAGGTTTTGTGTGTACATGAGTGTTGATTCGGGTTAAGGGTATATGGAATGTGTTTGTTTATCTATGAAGTTTAAATCGTTATGATTTTAATGAGTCGTTGTAATTGTTGCAGTTCGGTGTAGATGCCCTGACATATTACCACAAGCCCTCCACCTCTGTGCTGCGAGTTCGAATCCCTTGTGGGGCAGTTGCCAGGTACTAACCGCTGGTCAAACCTGACACGTCCTCACATGACCCTGACTGTTAATATGACGTAAAACTAATCAAATCAATCTTGGTTAAATACAAATAAAACAACTGATATACATTTGTATGTATATACATATGATAAAACTGTGTTTTAGTAAAATATATCACCATATTTGATATTTGATTATGATAAATAATATTAATCGGATGGATATGAATGATTATTTTGATATACATGTAACTAAAACTTTGAAATCGCATGAAAATACCAAGCAATATACCGGACGTATTATACGATAAGTATAATTACTGCTTATTATATTATAAGCTCTACATTATGAAAGGTGGCAATGCCTAGATTTCATATTACAAAATATTTCATCAGTTTTTTCTTTGTCTATTTTTTAATCTAAATTAAGATTTTCTCAATCAATGTACCAGGTGTTTTTTGTTTTGAACAATACCACGTTCACATAGCAACATAACATGTCGTCGGTTACCATGACAAAGATCAAGAGTTTTAAGATGAATATTGTATTTTAGTATTTGTATTGATTCATGCAATTCCTAATTAATTGTTGTAGAGACAAGACCGAAGAAAATGTCAAATTATCTTCAATTCAATTTCGCAATGGCCTCTTAGTAACTACATGGCCAGTAAGATGGTAAGAGATCGAGGACATTGCATGGCTTTAGATAAATTCAGTTATCTTCTTCGAGATATTGAAACTCATGTTAGTATCAATTAGTTTTGGTCATCCGATATTGATTTCTTGAAATTGGATGTTCATTATAATAGTTTTTGTTTGATCTGTGAAAAGATTATCATCAGATTTAACAAAAATATGTACCAAGGAGTCTAGGCATTTCCATTGCTTATCGAATCTTAAAACGCTACACAACAAATTTTATTCTTCAAAACAAATAAAAGTACATTCATATATGTTATACATTTTATGTTTTCTCCCGATAAAGCTAACCTCAAACTAGAAAATAAATTTTATTGACAATGGCAATTCACATTTAGAAAAAATCAGATGAGAAGAATGTTTCAAACACATATGGGCGGCTAGATGGTGGATGGACTCCGATATTTAGAAATATGAGCTGGAAGAAATGTAAGCAAGCGTGGGATTAAAACGATGGTTTCTAATATCAAGAAATTTTAACTGCAGTGGAAAACCGGTATATCTGGGTATCAGAACCATGTTGGAAGGAGATTGGTGTTATTTATCTTTTTAAACACATAATGTGAAACCATTCATCTCTGGTCTCGGAAAAAATGCGTACACTCTGGTGTAGTGGGAGCTCGTTGGCTACTATCATCTTTTATGTCTGTCGAGTACATAGTTGTTTCGACTATGGCAAACATAAAAGCAATTCATATTATAAATACGGAGATTATTGAAAAAATTAAATACATTGTATAATGTCCCTGAAGAGGAGGCTTTCCCTGATTCATGACATACCAATCTGGGTAAAATTGTGGTCTCAAACAAGAATCGAGTAGCAACAATGGAAACACGAGAAATAATTCAAAACAAACCGTCTGGTTTCTCACATCCTAAAGTTTTTCCTAAAAAGATCATGTTTTCTAATGTAATACTCTACCACAGTCTTTACCAATTTGCTTTACTCAAACGCCAATTTGTGAAATTATTCGTCAGCAGACAGCGTTTGCCATGAAAATCACAAATATCGTGATGACTGGAACAAATCGATCGTTGATGAATGAAATGGAAATCAGTATGCTAATTATACATATATGTTGTAAGACATACTGAAAGGTGTAATGAAGAGTCTTTCGGTGTCGTAGATTTTCACCTTTCTCGGCGCATACTGACATTACCATCTTTGCATATTTATGGGGGATATTATCTTTATACATTAACTTTAGAAATTATCGGTAAAAGAGATCATATTATCTCTCATTTCCCCGTTCTGATATAACTTTTCTTCAACAAAACCAGAGCGGTCAACAGAGTTAGGGAACTCTAGAAGATTTGACCACCAAACTGAACAAAGATGTCGTTTCAATGAAATTTAAAAATGTAGCTGCTATCAATATGTACACCACCAGAGGGATATTTGTTCAGAAATTTACATCGACTACAACCAAACTTTAAAGGCTTCAATACAAAGCAATGCGAAATAGAGCTATATATTGTATCTCTGGACACCATCAGACTTATATAATTTTGGGTTTTGTCTCGTAGACCATTTTGTTTGTCCAACTCTTGTCAATAGTGCCGGGGGGACAGAACCAAAAGTACATTTCAAATTAGTGAATACTCCTCAAAGCTTCGGCAATATAAAATGTCACATTTGATGGGAGAATGATTTTAGAAAAGATGATGAAAAGAAATAAAATCCAAAATTATTTAAGGTTAAAATATCACTTTTATTCCTCTCGTATCCTTCCAATGAAATTTACAACTCGTCGACGTCGAGGCTTTACCATCCTCAATATTCCAGGGGTTACTATTACTGTCGTTACATCCACTTCTGAAAAATGGAGACAATAGAACAGAATATTTAATTTAGTCCTTTGATGTACATCAAAAGAATATAGAACAGTGCACTGTGGTTGACTGTGTGGCCTTGAAGTTGGGCATTGCTCTCTCTGTAGTCCTCAAAGGAATTTACAGTCTTACAGATCTGTGATCAGTCTTTTTTTTCTTGAACTGCCTTCAGTTTTACTATCAGATAGTCCATGGGTGGATATAACATCAGTGATAGTAACCCCTGGGGTATCGCGGATGATGCTTTACCAAACTGTTCATGAATAATATCTGGATATTTTGGTATTCGATATCGAGTATCATAAGACAAAAAATGTATAACTTCTACAGATTCTGTCAATCGCCATCGTGGTGAATACCAGACTGACATCATTAACCGATGGGGATTATAATGTGGTAACCGACGACATGGCCGGCCAAATCCAGACTTGTTAACCTCCAGAGAACGAGGTCGTGGTCAATACCAGGCTTATCAACCCTGGCCGGGGAATGTGTGATGTGTCTGCTAGCAATCTGCGTGGGAACTCCACGTGTACAGGTAAGAGGGTAGAATTATATGTGACACGGAGGTCACTTTATCGAGAAGGTAAATGGGTGTGTGGGTATTTTAATACATGACAATATTCCGTTGTCTATACCAAGGATTTATAAGTCTCATCATTATACGTCCTTGTCTATACTCCAAATGTATGTTCTGTTTGTGGACTGTAGTTCGCCAATTACCACTCCTTCATCCGTCCGTCAGAAAAGTTTCACAATAACATGAGATTTACACCATATTATATTCTTAGCTTCCTTTTGTCATCGAAACAGGTTTTAAAAAAAGCGTTTGAAACATTTAACAAGCGATCCCAGATGGATCTTGGCGCCCACCATTGTATGTTTTATGTTAGTCAAATGAATCAGGATTTTTTTTTGTTCTTTTCTCTTCTTTCTCTCGTTACCATTCATTTGACGTGAGTGGAATATATTTTAAGCATTTGTCAAGAAAGTGCAAAATAAAATTTGATATGTTAATCTTGAAAATTGCAATATAAAACTTCAGGATTCACAAATCATTATTGTAACTATATAAGTTTCAGAGTCAGAAATAATTTGTTACAAAGCATTGTTAACAGAACAAAATCCCTTTAGTAAATCTCAAGAAATAGCGATACCAAAATCCAAGATGGCTGGCTGGCGCCCATTTTTTGTATGGCACAACTAGGGATCAATGGGATCTTGCATGTGAAATTTGAACAAAATCCCTTCAGTAATTCTCAAGAAATATCAATAACAAACTTCAACAGCCAAAATCAAAGATGGCTGCCTAGTGGCCATCATGTTTTTTTAATCAGCTACAAAATCTGTATGGCACACGAGGGACCAAGGGAACCATCCATGTGAAGTTTGAACAAAATCTCTTCAGTAGTTCTCTCAAGAAATAGTGATAATAAACTTCAACTGCCAAAATCAAAGATGGCTGCATGGCGGCCATCTTGTTTTCCCAGTCAGCCTCAAAATCTGTATGGCACAACTAGGGACCAAGGGTACCCTCCATGTGAAGTTTGAACAAAATCCCTTCAGTAGTTCTCTATAAATATCGATAACAAACTTCTTCTGCCAAAATCCAAAATGGTTGCCTGGCGGCCATCTTGTTTTTCCGATCAGCCACAAAATCTGTATGGCACAACTATGGACCAAGGGGACCCTCCATGTGAAGTTTGAACAAAAGTGATAACAAGTATTGTTTACGGACGGACGACGGACGCCGGGCGACGGACCACGGACGCAGGGCGATTTGAATAGTCCACCATCTGATGATGGTGGGCTAAAAAAATACTTAATGGTTCTGAATAAAAACTATCATTTTTGCGTAACTGAAAACACCCAATGTTTGTGCCACTTGCCGAAGGGTAAATTGCGCTCCATTGTGCTCTATAGTTAAATACATGTACATGTGTTTATCATATCTACTTTGTCCCGCATTACTGTTCGTATCCTATTATGTAATCGTGTTCGTTTTGAATGTCTTGATAAAGGGGCAGATCGCCTCGAAAATTACAATTTGTTGTTTTTGTCCACACGGTTGGAACTACTTCCTTGTCCCATATATAAATGTACATGTATATAATAAAACAATTTAAATTTGTATATGATTGCATATAATATAACATTTTGTGTTCACTGTAAATCAGATAATACAACAATATCCACTTTTTCTTGCATCATGTAATGTGTATAATTGCGTAAAAATATATCAAGAGATGAATGGAAAGATTCATACAGATATAGATATATGTGACGAACTGATGCACTGCAAGCACATGTGTATCGGGATGGCCACAGTACTTAGGTCTGATTTATATCAGAAACAAAATTTCTGATTGTACGTACTAATCTTATACCAACGTACACAACTGGTTATTTATCAACCCGATAGAGACCCCATTATCCGCATATCAATAAAGAAGCCGGGGAATGTCGACAAGACACTTCCTGTTAGCTGGTTAGTGCCCAAATTACACAAAGTGCATTTTAAATGCATCGTGTCCGGAACTGATTTTGGTCTGATTTTAATTTAGTCTCGCCCTTCTATTTTCTCCTTCACACTGACCTATACGTCTCCAATCGAGGAGAGAAGAAAAGTTGTGTAATACTCTAGGCCTAAGCTGTAGAGGAAAATGAGTGTAACGTGTCTCCGTGTCCGGGCCGTGTGCCGAGCAGTGAACTACGGCAGATGCTTCAGTAGGACAAGCGCAGTCAACATGTCGGCTAAGGTAAGTCCTTGGGAGAGTCAGTCTGGACAAGTTCTCTGTATGACAAATGTAATTGGTATATGTTGACCTCATGTAATGATTAGACATTAGTTATGTTGATCTATATATCGAGAACGAGACATATGCCGTCTATATACAAATTACTGTGCCGGCACCCAGCGGAAAGAAAGTACAAATGACATGGGGATGTACTGGTGTATGATTCCTATCTAGAGGTTATATAAGTCCTAATGCATGACATGCGTTGTAGATACACTTTATTTCTCGACATTTGTCATTTTACGAAGAAGATTGCTGGGATTTAAAACACTTAGCCTTACATTTGTCATATGACGTGTCAAGTGTATTCCCACTGCATTAATTATACGCCCGCCATCTTATAGTATTACGTAATCGACCACGTGTCTGTACTTTCGGTTTGTTAAAAAATTAACCGACGGGCATGCATGTATATAAAGTGTAGTAGTACATAAATTGGAATGCGTACGAATGCATATACATGTGATTCCTATATCTGATTTATAATGTTTATGTATATGTAATCTACTTAGATACTATACAACAAGGACTTCTAGCATCCATAATACAAAAAGGGTCGGTAGCAAAACATACGTAACGCTCAGTAGATTTATGGCTATTGGGCGACACTATCGCCATTTTGGAGGTTGTGAAATGTAATTTGTCAAACAAGCTATTAACTGCACGGAATGCTCTAATATTTTCCTCACTTCGTTTAAAATACATTGGAATCAATTAGAAGAATATGGATACAAAGAACATTTATAATTACACTAAAAGACGTAAAAGTAGTATTGTATCATTGAATTCATGTAATATTGATATGTATATAGAGGCTAAAAGCCTGCATCCATTATATGTCGTATTAAATCGTATTAAATACATATATAAACGTTGAAACTCGACATTTATGAAAAAAAATACTTTGTAACAACAAAAATCTAACTTTTGTCGATGTTTAGAACTGTTTGAAATTCATCATAATAATGCATATTTGTAAACAAAAACCCTTCTATACATGTGCAGTGTTATTGTGGTTACACGTTTTTACCGAGTTTTGTTTACTAGTTTGACTTTTGGACACATTTGCCTACAATCAAGCAATGTGGGACGGAAAACGTGGCTGGAAGTAAAAACCTTATAGAAATTAAACTATACCAGTCTCGAACAAATCCTTTGCCATATCAAAGGATGACATTTTCCAGATAACAAATAACGTAAATACCTCGCAATCAACACATGCCGGCATCCACAATTACGTGTCTGTCGTCGGCATGCTTTTTACTTTCACTTTCTTCTCGCCATCTTGCCGTTTATGTCATTAAAAATACTAAGCCACGGCGGAGTCTTCGAAGGGAAATATTCAGTGAAACGACTCATCACAGCTACATTTTTATTTACCGTGTTTTATTTATTTATACATAACATTATTTTAGCGTCAAATGTTAACCCGATATGATTTTATCAATAATACTTGATCTTATTTTTGCGATGACATATTGGGCAGCCATTTCCGGTTTACGTACTTTCGGTTTAAAATTTTTACAAATTGTATTTTTTGATCTAACGGATTTTAATGGCGAGGCATTATGTAACATGACAATTGACTTCTAAGTATATGTTTGTCATGCATAGATTAAGCAAACAATCACATGCCATATTTCCCAACATTCAGCAGAAAATGTTAAGCTCGTCGTCAAAATGACAGAAATGTGACAGGTGCGTTGTCGACATTTCCAAGGGTGTACCACAGGTTATGATTGTGTGTTGAAAACGTAGGGAGCGGTATTTTCGTGTTTTGCAATATATTTACCCATTAATGTATCAATACCATCATCGCTAATAGTTTAGAAAGTAGGGTTATTGGTTTTTGTTAAAATTTCTTCACGCAATTTACCCTAAATGGCCTCATACGAACTATTCTTATGGAAACAACATGTCTGTTTCGTGAAGCTGTTTCAGACAGATACTTGGCTCAAGTTTAGGTCTGTTATTTTAGTATATGGTGTTATCATTAAATTCTTAAAGTAAATAGCATAGATTGAAGATATGATAGGAAAATTATTTTCATTTTAGACCATAATTTCGTACATTTCTGGAATTTGAATTTAATTAGTTTAACATTAAATTGGAATATATATTTTTTTTTTTCACAACACCATTATGTTCTTTACTTGATTTTAGACATATGGTGTGCTAATAATTGGAATTCTTAAGTTAAAAGTCTCATTTTAGGTATTCTGCATATACCCGCATACCAACTGACATAGTCAAGTCCAATAGCCCTTAAAACAACAACTTACATTTATCAAGCCAGCTTTCCTCATTCACAGGACTTTTTAACAAAGAGGCTGTATGGTAGATCTTATAAGTCCTTGTATGCTATAATCAGCTAAAAATGCAAGTTTGAGTAATTGTGCACGTTTTGCAATTTTTTTATTATACCAATCATTATTACATGTTTTAACTAAGTACATGTACATTACAACATTTATATATATATTAGTACATTTTGTAGATATCTACATATTATCAATGGCAAATCTGCAAAGCAATTCAGAGTTAATGTTATGTGTAGAAATTGCACATAATTTGATGTTGAATTTTGTGTAGTATAGTTAGACAGACTAAAAGCATGGTTAGTAGGGGCCCGAATAACTACATTGTTATTAGTGTTTCCCACAGCCCCGATTAGCATGGCGCCGCGCCGTGCCCTTTTTACCTGACGCCATGCCCCTATAACCTAACGCCATGCCTTGTTTGTCCCCAGTACACTTTTACTAAACTACCAAAATACCAGGCAGTGACTTGATAATTAAGTAAACAAAAGAGGTGTGACCACTCCCTGACCCCCTGACCAACACCCCAGTGGCCCTAATTAGCAGTTCACGTTTTTAAAAATGAAAACGGTATTATTTTTTTAGAATTTCGTTGTGAATTTATTTTTAGAAAAGATATGATAAAATTATTAATAGCAAAGTAATTAAAATAAATCAAATTAAAAAGAAATCAACTTTTTTTCTCTATCAGACTAATTTGAAATATTTTGAATACTACTCTAACAATTATCTGTATTTTCTTAATTTAGTGCTTGTAAATTTAGAACATTATTTTAATTAATTGCCCATTATTATGAAACATGTTATCTTATTCAAATTAATGCAGTATTTTTAATATTTAAATAAAGATATATATTAGAATAAAGGTTATTGGATAGAAATAAAGGAATATATTTTGCATTTTCCCCATTCTTTTAATTAATATAAATGAAATTTAGATCTTTCTTGTTAATAAATTATAGTCATGATCATATGATCGGCAGATTACAATTTTCAAAATCATTTTTTTTTCACTCAGAATAATTAAATATATGCCCTGATATTACTTAGCAACTCAAGAGAGTTTAAAGCATTTAAATGATATTAAGTTGAACCAGAATTAAATAAACAACAAGACAGTTTTAAAGATTTTTCCTTGGAAGTTGTCGATATAACCTATGTGCCCTTTTGATGGTTATTTATCGCGGTCAAAGTGCCCTTTTCAAAACCCAGCACCATGCCCTTTTTTTTCCTGTGGGAAACACTAGTTATCATAATTTCTATACATAATTTGTACTTTGTTGATTCATTTGTACTTTGTTGATTCATTTGTTATTTGTACTTTGGTGATTCATTGTAATTTGTACTTTGTTGATTCATACATATTTTGCACTTTGTTGATTCATTGTGGTTTGTACTTTGTTGATTCATACATAAATTGTACTTTGTTGATTCATTGTAATTTGTACTTTGTTGATTCATTGTAATTTGTACTTTGTTGATTCATACATAATTTGTACTTTGTTGATTCATTTGTAATTTGTACTTTATTGATTCATACATTTTTTGTACTTTGTTGATTCATACATAATTTGTACTTTGTTGATTCATACATAATTTGTACTTTGTTGATTCATACATTATTTATACTTTGTTGATTCATACATAATTTGTACTTTCTTGATTCAATCGTAATTTTTACCAGGTACTTTGTTGAATCATTTATATCTCTGTTCTGTTGCATTATCCTAGATAGACTCTACCTCAGTTTTGTCTAACATGTTGCTAGATTTGAATATAGACAGCCTTAAAATGAACCTGCCTTTGGGGTAAAAGTTCAATTAATAGAGTTTTTTTCTTTGGACACTGAATCTATTTATAAAGAAAAGAGAAAAGTTGGGCATCATTGGGTTTAATTTTATTACACAAGTGTTAGGATAGACATTCATCTTACCTACGTCACAGTACCACTACTTCCTTGTTGTAAGACACTTGATCTCTCCAGTGATAGAGTGTGGTTTACTTATTAGGCCCACACTTATCTACAGAGCCACATGTATCAAACAGAAAGCATACACTCCTATTTATGTTGGATTCATGTGAATTTGAAATGTGAATCTGTACTTCCCATATCTTATGATACAGCTTCAGGCATAATTTTTAAAGCAATGTATGGCAATCCCTTGCTGTGCATAGAAAATGTTCATTACAATTTACAGATTATCCATGTCAAAATGATAATATTTCATGTCCAAGGTAAACAACTTGTGTTCTGGCAGTGTTAAAACAGAGTGATATCTAAACTTTATTATCTTGAAAATGATTTATTACAGCATTTGATTTCTATTGCTCTCTGAAAAAGTTTCAGGGTCTAGGTCTAAACAGTTATACCTTTAAAGGTAAAGTCCTATAGCCATGATTTGTTAGCTTGAAATCTTTATCAGAGACTTTTTACCCCATATTTGTAATCAAAGTTAATGTTACAATCACCAATACCTAATCAGTTGATATACAAACAAGTGCATGTCAGGAAATACTGACATGGACCTTTATAAATGCCTCAATAGGTACTATGTAAACCAGACTACAGGACCAACAATGCATGCTCAAGGTGTTGAGTGAAGTCAAGTGATCATGTTTGTGGAAGCAGATTTAAATCTGTGGCTTTTATTGGTTTTGCATATCAATCTTGTGTATGGAAAACACGCAGGGGATAATTTTATTTCATTAAGCTAAGCCATTATATCATTACAAAGATACAAACGGCAGGTAATTAAGGACATTACAACATGATGACAAGTTATAGTCTGATGTCAGAAAAGTAATAGTGTATTTGAACCAATAGGCACCCTGTCCATATGTTTAAACTCCTGTCCCCCTCTTTGAGGCCTCAATTTCACTTACAGTAAGTTACCTAGAGCTTAATACAGACTGAAACTTTGAAAACTATGTAGGGTTCTCAATCTGATTTCTTTTGTAAATTGATTAATAATCTTACTCTGTGCAGTGATTTTGTAAAGTGTTAGCAAAATTTGGTCGTATTAAAGGCCTATCTATGTCTTTAAATGCCCTGGATGCATATTAGGTTGAATACATTATTAGATATCTTAGCCAATTAAAGTCAATAATATAGGATTTTGTAAGTAGTCACTATTCTGGTAATATACATACAGGTCACACTTGTTTAAGGATATGCATTATAAGAAATTAGCAGGATAATATGAGGTAATGAAAAACTTACAATGAAGGCTAATACACATCATTATTTAGTCTATATCGGAATGCTTATAGTTAGAATTGATGTGGTAATTATGGGCCTACATACATGTAATAGAAGCTATGGGGTGGAGTAGACTGATATCAATTACACAAACTGAAATGCTTAATTAACAATGGCTTTAGTTTTTGGGTTGTTAGTCAGACCTCTGGCTATGCACAAACGATCTTGTATAGGTTTGCTTCCCAGAATAAATGTTGTGCAGTATAAGCTACTCAAACCCAGTCGTCATGCCAACAGATTGATTTGTCAGAGATCATGAATGAACAATTATATTTAAAAATCTTGCTGACTGGGAAAAAAGGTGGAAAATGGAATTCCACCCCCAGAAGTGTAATGTTCTTTCAATTACCAAGACTAAACATTCAATCAAACATAATTATTATCTTCATGGTCACTGTTTGGAACACACTGATAAGGCAAAATATCTGGGCGTAACAATCCAACACGACTTCAAATGGGACTCCCACATCAGCAACATCACCTGCACAGCCAATAAGACCCTTGGCTTTATTAGACGAAACCTCAAAATTAATTAAAAAAAGATTAAAGAACAAGCATATACAAATCTTTAGTACTTCCCACACTTGAATATGCCTGTACAGTGTGGGACCCATACCAGAAGGGAGACATTAATAAGCTAGAAATGGTCCAACGCAGAGCTGCTCGATATGTCACTAACAGATTCCATAACACCTCAAGCGTTAGTGACATGCTTGAACACCTAGAGTGGCCTAGCTTATCGGCTAGAAGGAAAAACGCACGGCTTACTATGCTTTTCAAAATCACTCACGGCATAGTAGCTATTAATAAAGACCAATACTTGACCTCACAGTTACGCCCTACCAGACACTCCCATACACTTGCATACCAAATACATTACTGTAGAACTGATTCTCGCAAACACTCCTTCTTTCCCCGCACTATCCAAGACTGGAACTCTCTTCCGCAAGATCTTGTAATCTCAAAGTCACTTGACTCCTTCAAAACTTGTCTTTCATCTCTAAATTAATTATTTTCTTCTCTTCCCCTGCTCATAGCTACACCTTCAACAATATCGACATGATCTTCAATATGATGAAGTAGGTCGATTACTTGGTAGATGTAGAAATCTATTGGTTATTTTAATTATACCCCATGCAAGAAAGTTTGGGGGTGGGGGTGGGGGACAATGGACTTTTGAGAATGATTGCCTCTTTGGTACAAAACTGGGGGGGGGGGTATAAAACTTTTTCAAGAAAAGAAAGGATATATTCCGATCTGTAATAATTTATGTGTTATATGTGTACCCAAGTATACATTATGTACCAATATGTCCATGTACAGTTATATATTTTAGTACGGTGACTTACTAGTAATATTGATCCTGGTGACTTACTAGTAATATTGATCCTGGTGACTTACTAGTAATATTGATCCTGGTGACTTACTAGTAATATTGATCCTGGTGACTTACTAGTAATATTGATCCTGGTGACTTACTAGCAATATTGATCCTGGTGACTTACTAGCAATATTGATCCTGGTGACTTACTAGTAATATTGATCCTGGTGACTTACTAGTAATATTGATCCTGGTGACTTACTAGTAATATTGATCCCATATTTATACAAAATCCACTAGTATTAATTAATTGCTATTATGAATTCTCATAATCATTGATATGGCAGATTCACAATGATATAAATGGCTGAGTTTCCTCTTGCCCTCAAATCAGACTTAAAAGTCCTACAGGTATTCAGAGATTGATGTCCATGCACACTTGTTTGTCTGTCAGAGAGTTTGAACTCCAGGAGGCCTCCATCATACATACATCTTATTCTATTATTCTATGGGCCAGTGGTTCACAGTCAGATAACCATGTTAAATTTGTTTGGATAGCCTTTTCATTAGTACAGACAGGTAGGCTTTGCCCCAAGGTTGAATGACTGAAATAGTATAATCTGTCTGACATGGGTAAACATTCAATTTCAGTACATGTATATGACCATATATACTTTGGATATTAAACTAATGTTACCTTGATAACATTAAAGCAATATAGCCCCTACAGTCTTATCTGTTACAGTGTTATCTCCCTTGTGGGTAGGTGAGCGTAATCCATGTTGTTTTCTTATTTTTCTGTGAAATGTATGCTGACATTTCTTCTCTATTCTATACACAATCTTTCTATGGAAATAACATAATCTGTACAACCTAGATGATGGAGCTTGTATCCTTCCTGTATGTAAGTCGAACAGGAAGCTGTTATGTGTTATATGTATACTTTGACATACTGATGATTTATGTTCCTTCTATGAGAGTAAGTTAAACACAACAACAACTATAAGAAAATCCATGACTTAAATAAGAAATTAAACATATCTCCCATACTTTACATAGAATTCCATTGACAGACCCATGTAAGATTCTATTATAATTAATCTCCAACAGACCCCAGTTTCCTACTGGCCGATTACACTGGTTAGTACAGCTGGTTATAGTGTCCTGACATTGTATCATTAGCTCCTTCCAAGAAGCTGGAATTAGAATCTCACATGCCATATGGGCAAGGCACTGAGCTTAGGTCAGTTTTCTGTGGGTACTCTGGCTTCCCTTTACTATACCTGGTACACCTTAATTAAAGCCAATAAATACCAGTTGGTACCAAAATTTGAAAATGTTTAATTTTCACTAGGAAAGTGTTATAATTAAGGCACAGGGCATAGAACAGTTTATTAAAAAGACATCTGGCCTCAATTTCTCGAAACAAACTTCAAAAACTGACTTAAGTCATAAATTTTTATATAAGTTACATAACGAGAAAAACTTAAGTTTTTGACTTAAGTCTGTACTTTTGTTTCGAGAAATTAGGGCCTGATTAACAACAATACTAGGGCATTGACCAGAAGAGGTGACTGCGAGATAAAACCTAACATTTACACATTTCACATGCTGAACCAATTAGCACACAAGGTTTTGGAACACATGATTCAGTGTTTGCTTTAGACTGGTGCCTACATGATTTTTTATTCTCTTTCTAGGTAGGTGACAGTCTCCCAAGTGTGGATCTATTTGAGAACGACCCAGGAACCAAGGTTAATACTGCAGAAGCTTTCGCATCTGGAAAACACATCATCTTCGGCGTACCTGGTGCTTTCACACCTGGCTGTTCCAAAGTAATTATAAATTTACTTATTAAGTCCTTTAATTCATAATTTCATGGAATATTCTACCATTTCTTTATAAATTTTAAAACTGGCAAATTATTTAATTAATTTTTTTCAGATTTAACTTCTAAGATGTATTATTTAAGACATTATTAATTTGTATAATACACGTACACTATTTCAGACAAGATCTCATGATGCACTATTTCAGACTACTAATATGTTAAATTTACTATTTGAGACAATTTTTTAATTTGTATGATATACAATTTCAGACTCACCTTCCTGGCTACATTGAGGACTTTTCAAAACTAGAGGCCAAGGGTGTAAAATCTGTTAACTGTGTTTCTGTTAATGACCCGTTTGTGATGCAAGCCTGGGGTGAAAATCAAGGAGCAGCTGGCAAGGTAACCTATCTTGTTTGACCATGACCTTTGACTTACTGTTAACAACTCTATTACTGTAAAATGACTAACGTGTTCAATACCTACATATTTGCCAACTTGCTGACCCTGGCAAACATTAATTTTCTTTATAAAATCTTAACCTGTCGCCTTAAATTATGGCACATACAAGATATGGTGTTTATGTTGTGATGTTTTGAAGTCCTTAAAAGGAATAAAGTTTAAATCATTTGGTTTTTTTTTCAGGTCAGAATGTTAGCAGACACATGTGGGGCCTTTACAAGTGTAAGTCTAATCAACATTTTAGTTGAATGAGTAAAGGATTAAAGCTTTACTGTCTTAGATTACGATGTTATTTGTACAAAACTACACCATCATTACTCAAAGGGCCTACCATGCTTCCTATGTATGGTACACTGTGTTTTTAGTTGTCTTGGAACCTTTCCATGCCCCCTGTATCTGTTCTCTTGGTACCCTAAAAGATTTACCTCCCTTCCCCTTGTATCTATGTTTAGTACCCTGAGATAGTCATCTTCTATGCCCTATGTATCTGTTGCCATTGTAACCTTCAAGGTCCAAGAAAATGTCATACATATTTTTCAAGATATTATTTCATAGACAATTACATTTTTTGTTAGCCTTTCCTATGTGCTTTACCACATAAATTGGTTCCTAAAACCTATAGTTTTACTATAATCTTCCATTACTCTCTTATATCTGTATTTCCTTTACAGCAACTTGGCCTTGACTTACCTGCTGTAAAAGATGTACTTGGTAATGTAAGATGTAAGAGGTAAGTTTCTGTGTTTGGGCATTATAGTTACCCAAAGTAAGATGTTTTTACACATGTCACCGTGATAATTTAGAAAAGGAGGAGGGCATTTATTTTTGGAATATTTTCACAACAGCACCTAAGTGAGCATGAGAAATAAACTTTACATTTCTTCACATTTCTTACTACTTTATAGGAATTATCCTGATTGGATTACACAGCACTATCAGTTGTCGATGGCTACTGGAGTTATTTCCCTTTGTATATTCAACTGAATGATAATAATAATGTTTTGGGTTTAGAATTTGGTGACATCTTGTATATTCACACTAAAATAATCGTTTTTCAAGGTACCATCATCGATTGCTGTAAACCAGCTTTCTGTCAGGTACAATTTAGTAAATTTGTGAACATAGTTTATATTGATAGATAGTTCCATTTACCTTTTAAATCCATAAAAGTTACTCTTCATGACTTTGTTTTCAGAAATCATAAAGACATTGCAAAATTAAGTATCCATGAAAGAAAGTTGGTTAACAGTACATGCATGTTTGTTTAAATGACAGTTTTTATTGTCTGTATAGTGACATTATTTAGTCTGTATAGTGACAGTATTCAGTCTGTATAGTGACATTATTTAGTCTGTATAGTGACATTATTTAGTCTGTATAGTGACATTGTTTAGTCTGTAAAGTGACATTATTTAGAATGAATAGTGACAGTATTTAGTCTGTATAGTGACAGTATTTAGTCTGTATAGTGACATTATTTAGTCTGTATAGTGACATTATTTAGTCTGTATAGTGACATTGTTTAGTCTGTAAAGTGAAATTATTTAGAATGAAAAGTGACAGTATTTAGTCTGTATAGTGACAGTATTTAGTGACAGTATTTAGTCTGTATAGTGACAGTATTCAGTCTGTATAGTGACATTATTTAGTCTGTATAGTGACAGTATTTAGTCTGTATAGTGACAGCATTTAGTCTGTAAAGTGACAGTATTTAGAATGAAAAGTGACAGTATTTAGTCTGTATAGTGACAGTATTTAGTCTGTATAGTGACATTATTTAGTCTGTATAGTGACATTATTTAGTCTGTATAGTGACATTGTTTAGTCTGTATAGTGACATTATTTAGTCTGTATAGTGAAATTATTTAGAATGAAAAGTGACAGTATTTAGTCTGTATAGTGACAGTATTTAGTCTGTATAGTGACATTATTTAGTCTGTAAAGTGAAATTATTTAGAATGAAAAGTGACATTATTTAGTCTGTAAAGTGACAGTATTTAGTCTGTAAATTGACAGTATTTAGTCTGTAAAGTGACAGTATTTAGTCTGTATAGTGACAGTATTTAGTCTGTATATTGACATTATTTAGTCTGTATAGTTACAGTATTTAGTCTGTATAGTGGCAGTATTTAGTCTGTATAGTGACAGTATTTAGTCTGTATAGTGACAGTATTTAGTCTGTATAGTGACATTATTTAGTCTGTATAGTGACAGTATTTAGTCTGTATAGTGGCATTATTTAGTCTGTAAAGTAACAGTATTCAATCTGTAAAGTGACAGTATTTAGAATGAAAAGTGACATTATTTAGTCTGTAAAGTGACAGTATTTAGTCTGTAAAGTGACATTATTTAGTCTGTATAGTGACAGTATTTAGAATGGAAAGTGACATTATTTAGTCTGTATAGTGCCAGTATTTAGTCTGTAAAGTGACAGTATTTAGAATGAAAAGTGACATTATTTAGTCTGTATAGTGACAGTATTTAGTCTGTAAAGTGAAAGTATTTAGAATGAAAAGTGACAGTATTTAGTCTGTAAAGTGACAGGATTTAGTCTGTATAGTGATAGTATTTAGTCTGTATAGTGACAGTATTTAGTCTGTAAAGTCACATGATTTAGTCTGTATAGTGATAGTATTTAGTCTGTATAGTGACAGTATTTAGTCAGGAAAGTGTAACTCTACAGTATGATACTGTATACATCTGCTCTATCTAAATGCAGGTTTGCAATGGTTGTGAATGACGGGAAGATTGAGAAGTTGAATGTTGAACCTGATGGTACGGGGCTGACCTGTAGCCTGTCTACCAGTCTGTGCGATGAACTGTGACCGCCCTACACTGGACTACATGGTCATGCGACTAGTGTGTGATTGTATTTTCATTTGCCGTAGCTTTACATGTTTGTCAAATTTGTTATTTTCTTGACTGTTAAGGAGAACCATGTAATAATACGACAGAATTTGATAAACCAGAAAAAAAGGACATTTTTACTATTTTATGGTGTTTGATCAAGTATATGAATGGATTATCATACTGGATATGGTGAGAAATCAGATATATGTTTAATGTATGTATACTACCGATGGCTTTAACACATGCTTGAAAAATTTTGTAGAAAAGAATGTAATATGAGAGTGAAAAGTTAACGAGTAGAGTAATAAACCTTAACATGTACACACTTCTCCTTTGTTTTGGAAACAAATATAACTTCCAGAAAAAGCTCACCTATAGGTAAACAGTAATATGTTTAATCAGCCACCTCGAACCTGACAGTTAATGTACAATTGTAAATTAATGATTATACTCTACTAACATCTGCCCATTCTAATACTCCTTTGAGGCAACTGTGAATGTGTCTTGACCGTTCAGTTTTCTAACTGTGCCTGGTAAGTGTAAAACCGATTTCTTCTGAGATTATATATCAATGTTCTTGCCAAGATCATTTCTCATGCAGACAAGCATGTGTAAGGTGAAGGCAGAGTCATGTTGACTCTAGCAAATCAGTCCTACTTATTGTTGAGTTGATGAAATCGTGGGCATCCACCACTATTAGGTACATTGTTGTGTTCAATGTTTTGTTTTGTATTGACTTGTTGAACAATGTACAAATCAAACGTTCAGTAGAGATTTGTTTTAGGCAATTACCTATACGCAAGCATGATATTAAATAAATCTATATTTTGTTTTGAACTAGATGTGAAAAGCGGAAATCGCACACATTGTAGAGTGTACCTGTTCTACACTACAAGTATTATCTGTGTGAAAAAGAATAAACAGTAATAAAAAGTTGTGATTTTCTGTTGTTCATAATATAGATGTAGTTTAGATATTGTACTTGCCAAGTAATGCTGCATACTCTACAGTGATAATGTGTGTTTAGTGGAAGTTTCACAAACAGTCGCTAGAAAGTAAAAACACCACGACTATCTGAAGACAGTCGCTAGAAAGTAAAAACACCACGACTATCTGAAGAAATGGATAGAATGTCATTTGTAGGTTCTCCTAGGGCCCTAGTTGTGCATATTGCGTTTTGGGACTGATTGGTCAACAAGATGGCCACCAGGCAGCCATCCCGGATTTTGATAGTTAAAGTTTGTTATCGCAATTTTTCACAATGTACTGCAGGGATCTTTCTCAAATTTCATATGTAGGTTCCCATAGGGCCCTAGTTGTGCATATTGCGACTTGGGACCGATCGGTCAACAAGATGGCCACCAGGCAGCCATCATGGATTTTGAAAGTTAAAAATTGTTATCGGTATTTCTCAGGAAGTACCGAAGGGATCTGTCTCAAATTTCATAAGTAGGTTTCCCTAGGGCTCTAGTTATGCATATTGCATTTTGGGACTGATTGGTCAATAAGATAGTCGTGCGGTAGCCATCTTGGACTTTGATAGTTAAAGTTTGTTATTGCTATTTCTCACAAATTTATGAAGGCACTTGCCTCAAATTTCATATGTAGGTTCCACTAGGGCCCTTATAGTGGATATTGCGTTTTGGGACTGATTGGTCAACAAGATGGCCGCTAGGCAGCAATCCCGGATTTTGATAGTTAAAGTTTGTTATCGCAATTTTTCACAATGTACTGCAGGGATCTTTCTCAAATTTCATATGTAGGTTCCCATAGGGCCCTAGTTGTGCATACTGTGACTTGGGACCGATCGGTCAACAAGATGGCCGCCAGACAGCCATCTTGGATTTTGATTGTTAAAGTTTTTTATCGCTATATCTCACAAAGTACAGAAGGGATATGTCTCAAATTAAATATGTAGGTTCCCCTAGGGACCTTGGTATGCATATTGCGTGTTGGGACCGATCGGTCAACAAGATGGCCGCCAGGCAGCCATCTTGCATTTTTATAGTTAAAAGTTTTTATCGCTATTTCTCAGGAAGTACCGAAGGGATCTGTCTCAAATTTCATAAGTAGGTTTCCCTAGGGCTCTAGTTATGCATATTGCATTTTGGGACTGATCGGTCAATAAGATGGTCGCCAGGTAGCAATCTTGGACTTTGATAGTTAAAGTTTGTTATCGCTATTTCTCACAAAGTTATGAAGTCATCTGCCTCAAAAGCCATATGTAGGTTCCACTAGGGCCCTAATTGTGCATATTGCGTTTTGGGACTGATTGGTCAACAAGATGGCCGCCAGGCAGCCATCCCGGATTTTGATAGTTAAAGTTTGTTATCGCAATTTTTCACAAAGTACTACAGTGATCTTTCTCAAATTTCATATGTAGGTTCCCCTAGGGCCCTAGTTGTTCATATTGCGACTTGGGACCAATCGATCAACAAGATGGCCGCCAACTAGCCAAAGAGAAAAGATCCATCTTTCCATTGCTAGACATAGATCATTCTTTGGTTGGCGCCAAGATCTCTCTTGGATCTCTTGGTTTTTTTGGATTTGGTCATTCTGAATGTACATTTTCAATTGCATTTAGTATGAACTATGAAAACTCGTTATATCTCTTGGTATATTATTATTTTACACGTGTATTCAACTTATATCTTTAAACTTTTCACACGGTGATGTTTGTTGATTTGCCTTATTCCACTTTCACCTATCTACTACTCCCTTAAAAAGCTTTATTTTAGCCGTAAAGATAAAATGGAATCAAACAAAAGTCGGACACCATTTCAAGACCATGGAAAGTATTTAAAATAATATGGTTAAAACTATAGCACACACTGAATAGATCATTGCCAGATTTATCTTACTCCTAATAATGTTTTGTATATAAAAAATCGTAGGTAGTATTTGTTCTGATCTGTTTTATAACCCACTTTGAAAAAATAACGCACTTAAAGTGAACAGTCGGGAGAGGATGGCTAAAGTCGGTAAAAATGGTGTGAATGTATCCAGTATAATTTCTTATGAAATGGAAAAATAAAATCTCTCGTCAAAATCTGTCTGCGTACGAAGAAATTGATTTAAAGTTTGTGAATTCTAAAACATCCTCCCGGCTCACTATGTCCGTGGTTTCATTTCCACGCAGCCTCGCTTTCAATGCTTTCAACTTTTCTTTACTTTAATGGCCAGAACTGGGAAACTAAGCAGAACTTGACCGTCGTATTAATATGTGAGAACTTTTGGAAGGCCAATGACCGCATTTAGACTGGTTTTCTTTGCCCGACTATTCACTTTAAAGATGCTCCACAGCTGACAAATGGCATTTTTTTCACTATCAAAAACAGGAGCAGGTGATTTAGTATTTTTCTTCAGTTACAAAAGTTACTTACTTTACACTATAACCACCATTGAAAAGTTTGAGCTTCTAATTTTACTTCAAGTTGAAAATATAAAAACTAATTAATTGCATCCCGAAAAAATTCCGTGGCACTATATCCTGTATGGAATGAAGTACTGATTGTGCATGCACTAAAAGCAAAATAAATTATATTATTTTTTTGTGTTGATAAGACATACATATACACGATTAAACGCCAATTATTGTCCAAATGATGAGTATCAGTTATGCTCTGTCGGCGGTGGAGCATCTTTAAGAAATATTTTCAAAGTGCGTTAAATATGGCGCAGTTTCATTGCACTTCGAAAAAGTATTCTCAAACTGCGTTGACTTAAAAACAAGAATCCTTGATTTGCTCAATATGGTGTAATTAAATCGATAAAATAATGAACTACGTCCCTAGGGTGTCCAACATTGACCTCAACAAATACCTAAATTAATTGTCTAGTTGACAAACATACAAAGTGTGCATTATGAGTACAAAGCTTGCATTACCTTCATCAATTGCCCATCATTTAAAATTATCATAGTTGTTTGCATGCATTATGACTAAAAGATGAAGTTATCTAAATTTGTAACATTATTTCAAACAATTTCCTGTGATATTACAAACGTATTGCTTTATAAAGGCAACTGCCTTAGACATTACCACAAAACACTATATTTCATAACAGTTATTAAATACTACATGTATTGCATGAACTCATAAATCTGTAGGATTTGTAAAAAAATATTGTTTATCTTAGTACATTTACGAAGTATTATAGTTGTGAAATTTGATTTGTGCATACATGTAAAACATTTTTTTTCAAAGTGCGTTGGAATGTATCATAATAACCCAAAGTGAAATAAAAATGTTTTTCAAGGTAAGTTAAACCTGCACCATACTTAGCGCACTTGTTTTTCAAAGAACGTCATTTTTTCAAAGTGGGTTCCAACGTGGTCCTATGAGGATAAAACATAGTTTGAAAATATACAGTATACTTACCAAGTATCTAAAATATACTCTATACCTACCAAGTATCCAAAATATACTGTACACTTACCAAGTATCTAAAATATACTCTATACCTACCAAGAATCTAAAATATACTCTATACCTACCAAGTATCTAAAATATACAGTATACTTACTAAGAATCTTAAATACACTCTATACCTACCAAGTATCTAAAATATACTGTATACTTACCAAGTATCTAAAATATACTCTATACCTACCAAGTATCTAAAATATACAGTATACTTACCAAGTATCTAAAATATACTCTATACCTACCAAGTATCTAAAATATACTCTATACCTACCAAGTATCTAAAATATACAGTATACTTACCAAGAATCTAAAATATACTCTATACCTACCAAGTATCTAAAATATACAGTATACTTACCAAGAATTTAAAATATACTCTATACCTACCAAGTATCTAAAATATACTGTATACTTACCAAGTATCTAAAATATACTCTATACCTACCAAGTATCTAAAATATACAGTATACTTACCAAGTATATAAAATATACTCTATACCTTCCAAGTGTCTAAAATATACTCTATACCTACCAAGTATCTAAAATATACTGTACACTTACCAAGTATCTAAAATATACTCTATACCTACCAAGTATCTAAAATATACAGTATACTTACCAAGTATCTAAAATATACTCTATACCTACCAAGTATCTAAAATATACAGTATACTTACCAAGTATCTAAAATATACTCTATACCTACCAAGAATCTAAAATATACTCTATACCTACCAAGTATCTAAAATATACAGTATACTTACCAAGTATCCAAAATATACTCTATACCTACCAAGTATCCAAAATATACTCTATACCTACCAAGTATCTAAAATATACTGTACACTTACCAAGTATCTAAAATATACTCTATACCTACCAAGTATCTAAAATATACAGTATACTTGCCAAGTATCTAAAATATACAGTATACTTACCAAGAATCTAAAATATACTCTATACCTACCAAGTATCTAAAATATACTGTATACTTACCAAGTATCTAAAATATACTGTACACTTACCAAGTATCTAAAATATACTGTACACTTACCAAGTATCTAAAATATACTCTATACCTACCAAGTATCTAAAATATACAGTATACTTACCAAGTATCTAAAATATACTGTACACTTACCAAGTATCTAAAATATACTCCATACCTACCAAGTATCTAAAATATACTGTACACTTACCAAGTATCTAAAATATATTGTACACTTACCAAGTATCTAAAATATACTCTATACCTACCAAGTATCTAAAATATACAGTATACTTACCAAGTATCTAAAATATACTGTACACTTACCAAGTATCTAAAATATACTCTATACCTACCAAGTATCTAAAATATACAGTATACTTACCAAGTATCTAAAATATACTCTATACCTACCAAGTATCTAAAATATACTGTATACTTACCAAGTATCTAAAATATACTCTATACCTACCAAGTATCTAAAATATACAGTATACTTACCAAGAATCTAAATATACTATACCTACCAAGTATCTAAAATATACAGTATACTTACCAAGTATCTAAAATATACTCTATACTCTACCAAGAATTCTAAAATATACACTATACCTACCAAGTATCTAAAATATACAGTATACTTACCAAGTATCTAAAATATACTCTATACCTACCAAGTATCTAAAATATACTGTATACTTACCAAGTATCTAAAATATACTCTATACCTACCAAGTATCTAAAATATACAGTATACTTACCAAGTATCTAAAATATACTCTATACCTACCAAGAATCTAAAATATACTCTATACCTACCAAGTATCTAAAATATACAGTATACTTACCAAGTATCTAAAATATACTCTATACCTACCAAGTATCTAAAATATACAGTATACTTACCAAGTATCTAAAATATACTCTATACCTACCAAGTATCTAAAATATACAGTATACTTACCAAGTATCTAAAATATACTCTATACCTACCAAGTATCTAAAATATACTCTATACCTACCAAGTATCTAAAATATACAGTATACTTACCAAGTATCTAAAATATACTCTTTATAATTACAAAGAATTTAAAATATACTCTATACCTACCAAGAATCTAAAATATACTCTATACCTACCAAGTATCTAAAATATACTGTATACTTACCAAGTATCTAAAATATACACTATACCTACCAAGTATCTAAAATATACAGTATACTTACCAAGTATCTAAAATATACTCTATACCTACCAAGTATCTAAAATATACTGTACACTTACCAAGTATCTAAAATATACTCTATACCTACCAAGTATCTAAAATATACTCTATACCTACCAAGTATCTAAAATATACAGTATACTTACCAAGAATCTAAAATATACTCTATACCTACCAAGTATCTAAAATATACAGTATATTTACAAAGAATATAAAAGATACTTTATACCTACCAAGTATCTAAAATATACTGTATACTTACCAAGTATCTAAAATATACTGTATACTTACCAAGTATCTAAAATATACTCTATACCTACCAAGTATCTAAAATATACAGTATACTTACCAAGTATCTAAAATATACTCTATACCTACCAAGTATCAAAATATATATACTACCAAGTATCTAAAATATACCAAGTATACTTACCAAATCTAAAATATACTCTATACCTACCAAGTATCTAAAATATACGTATACTTACCAAGTATCTAAAATATAACTCTATACTACCAAGTTCTAAAATATACCTACCAAGTATCTAAAATATACTCTATACCTACCAAGTATCTAAAATATACTCTATACTTACCAAGTATCTAAAATATACTCTATACTTACCAAGTATCTAAAATATACTCTATACTTACCAAGTATCTAAAATATACTGTACACTTACCAAGTATCTAAAATATACTCTATACTTACCAAGTATCTAAAATATACTGTATACTTACCAAGTATCTAAAATATACTCTATACTTGCCAAGTATCTAAAATATACAGTATACTTACCAAGAATCTAAAATATACTCTATACCTACCAAGTATCTAAAATATACTCTATACTTACCAAGTATCTAAAATATACTGTACACTTACCAAGTATCTAAAATATACTCTATACCTACCAAGTATCTAAAATATACAGTATACTTACCAAGTATCTAAAATATACTCTATACCTACCAAGTATCTAAAATATACTCTATACTTACCAAGTATCTAAAATATACTGTACACTTACCAAGTATCTAAAATATACTCTATACCTACCAAGTATCTAAAATATACAGTATACTTACCAAGTATCTAAAATATACAGTATACTTACAAAGTATCCAAAATATACTGTATACTTACCAAGTATCTAAAATATACTGTATACTTACCAAGTATCTAAAATATACTGTATACTTACCAAGTATCTAAAATATACTCTATACCTACCAAGTATCTAAAATATACAGTATACTTACCAAGTATCTAAAATATACTCTATACCTACCAAGTATCTAAAATATACTGTACACTTACCAAGTATCTAAAATATACTCTATACTTACCAAGTATCTAAAATATACTCTATACCTACCAAGTATCTAAAATATACAGTATACTTACCAAGTATCTAAAATATACTCTATACCTACCAAGTATCTAAAATATACTGTACACTTACCAAGTATCTAAAATATACTCTATACCTACCAAGTATCTAAAATATACAGTATACTTACCAAGTATCTAAAATATACTCTATACCTACCAAGTATCTAAAATATATACAGTATACTTACCAAGTATCTAAAATATACTCTATACTTACCAAGTATCTAAAATATACAGTATACTTACCAAGTATCTAAAATATACTGTATACTTACCAAGTATCTAAAATATACTCTATACTTACCAAGTATCTAAAATATACTGTATACTTACCAAGTATCTAAAATATACTCTATACTTACCAAGTATCTAAAATATACTGTACACTTACCAAGTATCTAAAATATACTCTATACTTACCAAGTATCTAAAATATACTCTATACTTACCAAGTATCTAAAATATACTGTACACTTACCAGTATCAATATATCTAACTATAATATCTCTATACTACCAAGTATCTAAAATATACAGTATACTTACCAAGTATCTAAAATATACTCTATACTTACCAAGTATCTAAAATATACTGTATACTTACCAAGTATCTAAAATATACTCTATACTTACCAAGTATCTAAAATATACTGTATACTTACCAAGTATCTAAAATATACTCTATACGGTGCCTACCAAGAATTTAAAATATACTCTATACCTACCAAGTATCTAAAATATACAGTATACTTACCAAGTATCTAAAATATACTCTATACTTACCAAGTATCTAAAATATACTGTATACTTACCAAGTATCTAAAATATACTCTATACTTACCAAGTATCTAAAATATACTGTATACTTACCAAGTATCTAAAATATACTCTATACCTACCAAGTATCTAAAATATACTCTATACTTACCAAGTATCTAAAATATACTGTACACTTACCAAGAATCTAAAATATACTCTATACCTACCAAGTATCTAAAATATACAGTATACTTACCAAGTATCTAAAATATACTCTATACCTACCAAGTATCTAAAATATACTCTATACCTACCAAGTATCTAAAATATACTGTACACTTACCAAGAATCTAAAATATACTCTATACCTACCAAGTATCTAAAATATACAGTATACTTACAAGTATCTAAAATATACTCTATACCTACCAAGTATCTAAAATATACTCTATACTTACCAAGTATCTAAAATATACTGTATACTTACCAAGTATCTAAAATATACTCTATACTTACCAAGTATCTAAAATATACGTATACTTACCAAGTATCTAAAATATACTCTATACCTTACCAAGTATCTAAAATATACTGTATACTTACCAAGTATCTAAAAATATACTGTATACTTACCAAGTATCTAAAATATACTGTATACTTACCAAGTATCTAAAATATACTTATAAGTACAAAGAATCCAAAATAAACTGTATACTTACAAAGTATCTAAAATATACTGTATACTTACTAAGTATCTAAAATATACTGTATACTTACCAAGTATCTAAAATATACTGTATACTTACCAAGTATCTAAAATATACTCTATACTTACCAAGTATCTAAAATATACTGTATACTTACCAAGTATCTAAAATATACTGTATACTTACCAAGTATCTAAAATATACTGTATACTTACCAAGTATCTAAAATATACTGTACACTTACCAAGTATCTAAAATATACTCTATACCTACCAAGTATCTAAAATATACTCTATACTTACCAAGTATCTAAAATATACTGTATACTTACCAAGTATCTAAAATATACTCTATACCTACCAAGTATCTAAAATATACAGTATACTTACCAAGTATCTAAAATATACTGTATACTTACCAAGTATCTAAAATATACTGTATACGGTGCCTACCAAGAATCTGAAATATACTCTATACCTACCAAGTATCTAAAATATACAGTATACTTACCAAGTATCTAAAATATACTCTATACTACGGTGCCTACCAAGAATCTGAAATATACTCTATACCTACCGAGTATCTAAAATATACAGTATACTTACCAAGTATCTAAAATATACTCTATACTTACCAAGTATCTAAAATATACTCTATACCTACCAAGAATCTAAAATATACTCTATACCTACCAAGTATCTAAAATATACTGTATACTTACCAAGTATCTAAAATATACTCTATACTTACCAAGTATCTACCAAGTATCTAAAATATACTCTATACCTACCAAGTATCTAAAATATACAGTATACTTACTAAGAATCTTAAATACACTCTATACCTACCAAGTATCTAAAATATACTGTATACTTACCAAGAATTTAAAATATACTCTATACCTACCAAGAATCAAAAATATACTCTATACCTACCAAGTATCTAAAATATACTGTACACTTACCAAGAATCTAAAATATACACTATACCTACAAAGTATCTAAAATATACAGTATACTTACCAAGTATCTAAAATATACTCTATACCTACCAAGTATCGTAAATATACTGTACACTTACCAAGAATCTAAAATATACTCTATACCTACCAAGTATCTAAAATATACAGTATACTTACAAAGAATATAAAAGATACTTTATACCTACCAAGTATCTAAAATATACTCTATACCTACCAAGTATCTAAAATATACTGTATACTTACCAAGTATCTAAAATATACTGTACACTTACCAAGTTTCTAAAATATACTGTACACTTACCAAGTATCTAAAATATACTCTATACCTACCAAGTATCTAAAATATACTGTATACTTACCAAGTATCTAAAATATACTGTACACTTACCAAGTATTTAAAATATACTGTACACTTACCAAGTATCTAAAATATACTCTATACCTACCAAGTATCTAAAATATACTGTACACTTACCAAGTCTGTGATGACAATACGACACAAAGTATATAAGAGTGTCTTCAGTCAGTGGTGGAAGCTGTCCAACGAATATAATGCCCCATAAGGCAGCAAAACGCAACAAATGGTGTATTGCTGTGAGGTAAGTCTGTGCTGTTTGGGGGCTGATTGACATGTCCCACAGTCTATCTACCTCCTCTCTCATAGTGTCATCAGGTGAGAAGGATTCAGGCACGGAGTAGGAAGAGAATCTGTCTTTGGAGCCAGGCCACGGAACTTCACCATCTGAAAACGAGATATAGCATCTGCTATAGAGTTATTTTTCCCAGGAATATGTTCAGCATGTACCGTGAAATTACACAAAGCAGACTGTAAAGTTAGTTTACGCATAAGTTTCATGATAAGATTGACTTTTGATCTACCCCGATTAATAATCTCTACTGTTGACATGTTATCACAATGGAAAAGTATTCTGCGTCTTGACCACTCATGTCCCCATAGCACACATGCCATAACAATCGGGTATAATTCCAAGAACGCCATAGATATTTTCTCTTTATTGTTAGCTAAGTCACTTGGAAATGTATCCTGAAACCACTTGTTCCCATACAATCCACCGAAAGCTTTGTCTGTGGCATCTGTAAAAAGATGCATGTCTGCCGCTAGAGTAATGTTGTCGTGTAGAAAGAAAGACACACTCCGTTCCACCGTTCCACAAACACATGCCACATATCTATATCCAAACGACATTCTTTAGTCATCTTGACGTGGTGATGCAATTCACGAACTTTGGTAGACAAGCTAATAAGATACGAGACAAATGAACGTCCATGTGGAATAACACGACTAGCAAAATTTAGGTGCCCTAGTAAACTCAGCAGTTCTCTCTTAGTACAAGACGGTTTGCTTTTAAATTCACCTAAAGTTCTCTAATACGGATAACTTTCTCCTCAGGTAACCTAGCTTGCATTAATTTGGAATCTAGCACAATTCCCAAATATTCTAAGGAAATAGTTGGACCTTCAGTTTTGTGCATCGCAATTGGTATACCTAAATTTTTAAATACTTTTAAAAGTCTATCCATGGTCTTTTGAGCCGGGAAACTAGGGGCATCAATAGTGAGGAAATCGTCCAGTAAATGCAAGATGTTGGTGATGTTGTAACGATATTGCGCGATCCAACATACTGCTATAGATAACTGGTCAAATATCTTCGGACTTGATCTACTGCCGAACACTAGTCTGGTGTAGAAATAATAGTTTCCATTCCATTTGATTCCATGAAAAGGCCAGAGCGAAGGGTGAATAGGTATGAGCTTAAAAGCGTCGGAAATATCTGTTTTGCACAACAAGCTACCAGCTCCCAAATTTTTAATAATTCTAACGGCATGGTCGATAGTAACATATTGTAGAGAAAATTCTTCTTTGTTGATCAGTTCATTTAAACTAGGATTATCTGGATCATCATGAGGCGCCGAAAGGTCGACAATTAATCGTTTCTTTTGCGAATATTTGCCAGTTGCTACACCAATAGGATTAATCCGATACGAATCGAAAGGAATGTTAGGAAATGGGCCAGCGAGAAATCCTTTGTTGACTTCTTTCGAAACTAATTCTGTAAACACGTCTGGTTGAGATCTGGCGGAAAACAAGTTCTTGCATTCTATAGAATTTGCTGGGAGAGTTGAAATGCCTGTGTGAAAACCTTCGCGAAGGCCTGAAATCAGGTTATGTACGAACGCACGATCTGGGTATTTTTCAAGTTCTAATTCAAGTCTATCAACATTTATAGCAGTAGAAACTGTCAGCTGCCCCCCTACACATTCCCGCGTTTGTTCTGTTGACGGGGGGGCCGAATCGTTTTTTGTCTGTTGTAGATTGACATTACACATATACACTTAGATCTGGGTTGAGGTAGAAAGAGCTCCTCTCCATATACACTTAGATCTGGGTTGAGGTAGAAAGAGCTCCTCTCCAACACACTTAGATCTGGGTTGAGGTAGAAAGAGGCTCCCTCTCCATACACACTTAGATCGGGTTGAGGTAGAAAGAGCTCCTCTCCATACACACTTAGATCTGGGTTGAGGTAGAAAGAGCTCCTCTCCATACACACTTAGATCTGGGTTGAGGTAGAAAGAGCTCCTCTCCATACACACTTAGTGCTGGGTTGAGGTAGAAAGAGCTCCTCTCCATACACACTTAGATCTGGGTTGGGTAGAAAGAGTGCTCCATTCACACACTTAGTGCTGGGTTGAGGTAGAACAGAGCTCCTCTCCATACACACTTAGATCTGGGTTGAGGTAGAAAGAGCTCCTCTCCATACACACTTAGATACTGGGTTGAGGTAGAAAGAGCTCCTCTCCATACACACTTAGATCTGGGTTGAGGTAGAAAGAGCTCCTCTCCATACACACTTAGATCTGGGTTGAGGTAGAAAGAGCTCCTCTCCATACACACTTAGATCTGGGTTGAGGTAGAAAGAGCTCCTCTCCATACACACTTAGATATGGGATGAGGTAGAAAGCGCTCCTCTCCATACACACTTAGATCTGCGATGAGGTAGAAAGAGCTCCTCTCCATATACACACTTAGATCTGGGTTGAGGTAGAAAGAGCTCCTCTCCATACACACTTAGATCTGGGTTGAGGTAGAAAGCGCTCCTCTCCATACACACTTAGATCTGGGTTGAGGTAGAAAGAGCTCCTCTCCATTATACACACTTAGAATCTGGTTGAGGGTAGAAAGAGCTCCTCTCCATATCACACTTAGATCTGGGTTGAGGTAGAAAGAGCTCCTCTCCATATACACATTTAGGTCTGGGTTGAGGTAGAAAGAGCTCCTCTCCATATACACTTAGATCTGGGTTGAGGTAGAAAGCGCTCCTCTCCATATACACTTAGTACTTGGTTGAGGTAGAAAGCGCTCCTCTCCATATACACTTAGTGCTGGGTTGAGGTAGAAAGAGCTCCTCTCCATACACACTTAGATCTGGGTTGAGGTAGAAAGCGCTCCTCTCCATATACACACTTAGATGCTGGGTTGAGGTAGAAAGAGCTCCTCTCCATATACACTTAGATCTGGTTTGAGGTAGAAAGCGCTCCTCTCCATACACACTTAGCTGGGTTTGAGGTAGAAAAGAGCTCCTCATATACACACTTAGATCTGGTTGAGGTAGAAAGAGCTTATCCTCTCCATACACACTTAGATGCTGGGTTGAGGTAGAAAGAGCTCCTCTCCATACACACTTAGTGCTGGGTTGAGGTAGAAAGAGCTCCTCTCCATATACACTTAGACTCTGGGTTGAGGTAGAAAGCTCCTCTTCCATACACACTTATATGCTGGTTGAGGTAGAAAGAGCTCCTCTCCATACACTTAGATCTGGGTTGAGGTAGAAAGAGCTCCTCTCCATACACACTTAGATATGCTGGATGAGGTAGAAAGAGCTCCTCTCCATACACACTTAATGCTGGGTTGAGGTAGAAAGAGCTCCTCTCCATACACACTTAGTGCTGGGTTGAGGTAGAAAGAGCTCCTCTCCATACACACTTAGATCTGGGTTGAGGTAGAAAGCGCTCCTCGCCATACACACTTAGTGCTGGGTTGAGGTAGAAAGAGCTCCTCTCCATACACACTTAGATCTGGGTTGAGGTAGAAAGAGCTCCTCTCCATATACACACTTAGATCTGGGTTGAGGTAGAAAGAGCTCCTCTCCATACACACTTAGTGCTGGGTTGAGGTAGAAAGAGCTCCTCTCCATATACACTTAGTGCTGGGTTGAGGTAGAAAGAGCTCCTCTCCATACACACTTAGATCTGGGTTGAGGTAGAAAGCGCTCCTCTCCATACACACTTAGATCTGGGTTGAGGTAGAAAGAGCTCCTCGCCATACACATTTAGTGCTGGGTTGAGGTAGAAAGAGCTCCTCTCCATACACACTTAGATCCTGGTTTGAGGTAGAAAGAGCTCCTCTCCATTCACACTTAGTGCTGGGTTGAGGTAGAAAGAGCTCCTCTCCATACACACTTAGTGCTGGGTTGAGGTAGAAAGAGCTCCTCTCCATACACACTTAGATGCTGGGTTGAGGTAGAAAGCGCTCCTCTCCATACACACTTAGATCTGGGTTGAGGTAGAAAGAGCTCCTCTCCATACACACTTAATGCTGGGTTGAGGTAGAAAGAGCTCCTCTCCATATACACTTAGATCTGGGTTGAGGTAGAAAGAGCTCCTCTCCATATACACACTTAGATCTGGGTTGAGGTAGAAAGAGCTCCTCTCCATACACACTTAGTGCTGGGTTGAGGTAGAAAGAGCTCCTCTCCATACACACTTAGTGCTGGGTTGAGGTAGAAAGAGCTCCTCTCCATATACACACTTAGATCTGGGTTGAGGTAGAAAGAGCTCCTCTCCATACACACTTAGTGCTGGGTTGAGGTAGAAAGAGCTCCTCTCCATACACACTTAGATCTGGGTTGAGGTAGAAAGAGCTCCTCTCCATATACACACTTAGATCTGGGGTTGAGGTAGAAAGAGCTCCTCTCCATACACACTTCCAAACAAACTTAGATCTGGGTTGAGGTAGAAAGCGCTCCTCTCCATATACACACTTAGATCTGGGTTGAGGTAGAAAGAGCTCCTCTCCATACACACTTAGTGCTGGGTTGAGGTAGAAAGAGCTCCTCTCCATACACACTTAGATCTGGGTTGAGGTAGAAAGAGCTCCTCTCCATACACACTTAGATCTGGGTTGAGGTAGAAAGAGCTCCTCTCCATACACACTTAGATCTGGGTTGAGGTAGAAAGAGCTCCTCTCCATACACACTTAGATCCGGTTGATGGTAGAAAAGCTCCTCGCAATATACACTTAGTACTGGGTTGAGGTAGAAAGCGCTTCTCTCCATACACATTTAGATCTGGGTTGAGGTAGAAAGCGCTCCTCTCCATACACACTTAGATCTGGTTTGAGGTAGAAAGAGCTCCTCTCCATACACACTTAAATCTGCGATGAGGTAGAAAGAGCTCCTCTCCATATACACACTTAGATCTGGGTTGAGGTAGAAAGAGCTCCTCTCCATACACACTTAGTGCTGGGTTGAGGTAGAAAAGAGCTCCTCTCCATATACACACTTAGATCTAGGTTTAGGTAGAAAGAGCTCCTCTCCATACACACTTAGATCTGGGTTGAGGTAGAAAGAGCTCCTCTCCATACACACTTAGATCTGGGTTGAGGTAGAAAGAGCTCCTCTCCATATACACTTAGATCTGGGTTGAGGTAGAAAGAGCTCCTCTCCATACACACTTAGATCTGGGTTGAGGTAGAAAGAGCTCCTCTCCATACACACTTAGATCTGGGTTGAGGTAGAAAGAGCTCCTCTCCATATACACTTAGATCTGGGTTGAGGTAGAAAGAGCTCCTCTCCATACACACTTAGTGCTGGGTTGAGGTAGAAAAGGCTCCTCTCCATATACACTTAGATCTGGTTTGAAGGTAGAAAGAGCTCCTCTCCATACACACTTATGATCTAGGTTGAGGTAGAAAGAGCACTCCTCTCCATACACACTTAGTTGCTGGGTTGAGGTAGAAAGAGCTCCTCTCCATATACACTTAGATCTGGGTTGAGGTAGAAAGAGCTCCTCTCCATCCTATACACTTAATGCTGGGTTGAGGTAGAAAGAGCTCCTCTCCATACACACTTAGATCTGGGTTGAGGTAGAAAGAGCTCCTCTCCATACACACTTAGATCTGGGTTGAGGTAGAAAGAGCTCCTCTCCATACACACTTAGTGCTGGGTTGAGGTAGAAAGCGCTCCTCTCCATATACACACTTAGATCTGGGTTGAGGTAGAAAGAGCTCCTCTCCATACACACTTAGATCTGGGTTGAGGTAGAAAGAGCTCCTCTCCCATACACACTTAGATCTGGGTTGAGGTAAGAAAGCTTTCCTCGCAATATACACACTTAGTGCTGGGATGAGGTAGAAAGCGCTCCTCTCCATACACACTTAGATCTGGGATGAGGTAGAAAGAGCTCCTCTCCATATTCACACTTAGATCTGGGTTGAGGTAGAAAGAGCTCCTCTCCATACACACTTAGATCTGGGTTGAGGTAGAAAGAGCTCCTCTCCATACACACTTAGTGCTGGGTTGAGGTAGAAAGAGCTCCTCTCCATATACACTTAGTTGCTGGGTTGAGGTAGAAAGAGCTCCTCTCCATACACACTTAGATCTGGGTTGAGGTAGAAAGAGCATAACCACTTAGATCTGGTTGATACACACTTATAGCAAGGTTGAGGTAGAAAGAGCTCCTCTCCATATACACTTAGTTGCTGGGTTGGGGTAGAAAGAGCTCCTCTCCATACACACTTAGATCTGGGTTGAGGTAGAAAGAGCTCCTCTCCATATACACTTAGATCTGGGTTGAGGTAGAAAGAGCTCCTCTCCATACACACTTAGTGCTGGGTTGAGGTAGAAAGAGCTCCTCTCCATATACACTTAGATCTGGGTTGAGGTAGAAAGAGCTCCTCTCCATACACACTTAGATCTGGGATGAGGTAGAAAGAGCTCCTCTCCATACACACTTAGATCTGGGTTGAGGTAGAAAGAGCTCCTCTCCATACACACTTAGTGCTGGGTTGAGGTAGAAAGAGCTCCTCTCCATACACACTTAGATCTGGGTTGAGGTAGAAAGAGCTCCTCTCCATACACACTTAATGCTGGGTTGAGGTAGAAAGAGCTCCTC
Organism: Argopecten irradians; assembly: GCF_041381155.1. Classification (NCBI taxonomy): domain Eukaryota; kingdom Metazoa; phylum Mollusca; class Bivalvia; order Pectinida; family Pectinidae; genus Argopecten; species Argopecten irradians. The sequence goes on from NC_091136.1 coordinate 56,173,705, forward strand.
TCCATACACACTTAGATCTGGGTTGAGGTAGAAAGAGCTCCTCTCCATATACACTTAGATCTGGGTTGAGGTAGAAAGAGCTCCTCTATATACACACTTAGATCTGGGTTGAGGTAGAAAGAGCTCCTCTCCATACACACTTAGTGCTGGGTTGAGGTTAGAAAAGCTCCTCTCCATATACACTTAGATCTGGGTTTGAGTAGAAAAGCGCTCCTCTCCATACACACTTAGATCTGGGTTGAGGTAGAAAGAGCTCCTCTCCATACACACTTAGTGCTGGGTTGAGGTAGAAAGAGCTCCTCTCCATACACACTTAGATCTGGGTTGAGGTAGAAAGCGCTCCTCTCCATATTCACTTTGATCTGGGTTGAGGTAGAAAGAGCTCCTCTCCATACACACTTAGTGCTGGGTTGAGGTAGAAAGAGCTCATTAACAATTTAAACATTGAGCTGTGTGAGAGTACCGTTACAAAAATATTGGTTTTCGTTCGTGGGTATAAGACAATATGTAACTGGTGATTTCCTAACTACGTGATCTAGATTTCAATTTGAGCATTTTGCGCTGTGATATTTGTCAGAGTTTGTGGAAAAATAACCAATCTGTTGATAGATGAGTTCCAAATGCTCCTACATAAACGCAGCGTCAACAGTATTGATGGTATCTTAACAGCTTTTAAACGTTGCCAGAAAATTCTTCAAATCAAATGACAAATGGTTGTAAAAGTACAAGACTTTTGATGTGACAATTGGAAAAAGGTTCCTGTTTTGTGTGATAAGTCTGTCAATATCCTCTTAACTGATACACATTGATGACATACTTCTGCTTGTTGATATTGTCAATATAAGAGTTTATCCTCGGAGTCGGATATAGTCTGTTTTACATAGAGAATTATCTTTTCTGAAGTTCTTTTGTAATCAATATGGCTTTGATATCAACACAAAGAAACTTCACGTCCTAGTAATTCAGTTCAGTGGTAAATCTGTACTGATCTCGTTCATTCTGAAAAATCAAGGCAATTTCAAAATTGTTTGACAGTTGCTACATTACTCACAGCAACTTCTTAATACATAACTACATATTTAGAAGTGTTGTCATCTTGATAATACTTTTAAAACATTTAAAAAAAACTTTTCCTGATCTACATGTATATGAAATGCCATGAATATAGGTGAGGTGAAGGCACAAATTCAGTAGTAGCGTTCCATTCTTTCATTTTTCCTCATTTCGGGACACGATACATTTATCACACTATTTTAAATGAAAATAATTTAAAATATAAAAAGAATCTCGTTTTGCATTTGATTGACTTAATTTTATCTTGTGCATTTCCTTTTTTATTTCAAATTTTCACATTTAATTTTTGCATCTGTAAAAAATATCTTTGTTAGGGGAAAGTAGTCAAATTTCGGACGGATTCAAATTTCGGACAGTAATTAGAAAATACTTAAAAACTCATGAAATAGTCCAGATATTTAATAAAAAGTCATTGTAACTGACCTATGCTTTACTTTCAAATTGGAAATTAACAAGATTGAAGAACAGATATGTGAGCATTATATTTTGTATGGTAAGTTTGAATGTGAATATGTGACTGCGACCTTTCCTGCGGTTGAATATACAAAAATGAACTGGTCAAGTGACACAATATGGAACTCCATGTCAAACATGTCTTATTCATTGTGTTCATTAAACTTTTGTTTTTGTTTTGTTTAAACACATCCTTTTATTGTATTTTGAGTAAAAAATAAACAATACAGTGGAAATTGTATCACTATACCTATATAAAGTTTGGTGTCCGAAATTTGAACACCCATTACTAATATGAAAATTTCCTTATTTGGAACAGTCCAAATTAATCGATAAATACTTAAATATTGTTCAATTTTCGTAACATTTGTAAAGTTCTGAATGGATTTTAGTAATTCAGAGCTTTCCTTAGTTATAAAATTAAAAGTAAAAATTAAAGTAGAAGTAGTAACTAGGGTAACCAGTTATATCCTAGAAATAAAAGTGCAAGTAGACAAGGGAACATGTTTATCAGCTAAAACCTTTAAGGGTTCTTACACATTGAGCCCAAAATCTGGGTATATATGATGAAAGTTACAAAAGATATATATTATATTAACTAAACAAACTCAACAAACTTTTTATTTCAATGCATATACATTTGCTCACATGAAATTCATGATTATGTAACAATATATATGTTTTATATGAAAATCATACTTATTTTAATTGGTTTTTAATTGCTGTCCGAAATTTGAACACCCTATGTCCGAATTAAGAACACCCCTGTCTGAAATTCGAACAGCTATACATTGCTGATTACTTTTGCCTGGTATAACACAAATTTAGTATCTGTGTCGAGTTTCACGTGATAAATGCAAGAAAAGAAAATTCTCTTTCTGCTCATACCTCAGTTATGGGGGTATGTGGCTAGGTTTCAAGCTACTCCCATAACATGAGAGTCGACTGGTCAGCCGTTTTTTCATCGGACGTTACTTTGCTGACTGTCGACTCTCATTTCCGAAGGCCCATTTCTTTGATGCAGCTTCCGACGTCAGATGAAGGCGGAAGGAAAAGTGCAATAATATCAATATTTCTTGCTCTAACAGTGATAACATTGATGTGTACTTATAGTTTAGGTATTAATTATCCCATTTATCAAGGAAACCCATAATTTGTGGCCTCATAAAATAGTATTTTAGCGGATTAGATATGATGAATCTCTTCCGTAACATTTTGACCTAGTTTTAAATATGGCGGCTGGTTACTACAAAAAACGGAACGTGAATTCAAGCGGGCAGAACGCAAGTAAAAGTAAAGGCAAATCAAGCGTTTTGGGGACTTTGCAATTCGTTTTTTCTATTTACCGGGCGGATCGCTTTCATCATGAAGTTTTGTCTGGGTCATGAAAGTTTACGTTAGGAGATGTAAATATTTGTTTTAGATGGATTTTACAGCTGATTTTGTCAAAAAAAAAATGTTGATTTATGAAAAAGAGGTAGGTATTTGACATTGATGACGATTTAAATATGATTTAAACGTTTTATATTGTCACAATCCAAACTTTGAAAATGTTACCCTCAGCATCGGGTAAATGGCCTATCGGAAGTTAGAGGTTAGACACGACGTAATGTTCCAAAAGTGTCTCGTCGTGCTATACCTCTAACATTGTTGGAGTAGGTTTCAAGCATACAAAGGTTTTCCTATTAAGGTGTCCGAAATTTGACTACTTTCCTCTACGATATTTTTTACATTCCTGTTCATTTTCATCTAATGAGTCTGTATTTTTCGTGATTACGATACCAGCAATTTTTTTTAAGCTAAAGACTTGGGTGAAATGGTGAAATATGTTAATATAGATCTAAATGTTGTGCTATTTAACATAAATATCTGACATTCCATCAGAAACATTAAACGCTAAATTAATACCGTGAGAATGCTGAACACATTTGTTATAAATCCCAAAACTACAGCATTCTCGTCTTATTTCTGATAATCCGAATGAACAATTATCGTCCATTTTCCACGTGTTTACTTTGACAAGCGCCGGTAACGTGTAATTTGTTTACTGCCATACCGCCATCTGGCGTGCACAGTAACCGGATGTGTTATGATGTGTATAATAAATGGTGCGGATTGCCGCCTCTGGTATTGATAGAGTATGAGAGGTGATGACTGATGAAAAAAATGAAAAGTTATTTGTATCTTTTCAAGCTTCTTTATTCAGTTAAATAATTGGTCTTAATTTATTAATCAGCAGTAATTTGTAACGTTTCATTCTTATTTTAATGTTCATTATACCATCCGCAAATACCACAAATCAACATCATGTCTCACTAATTTGTAGCACTGATCCAGGAGAGAACATTTAAAGGCTAAAGATAATTTATTTGGCTCCAAAAGAAGAACAAGTGATGAAAAAATGGAAGTCGTTGTTAGAGAAAAAGATATATTTGGAGATCAAGTCGATCGGATGGCATTAACTAATATACGAAGCTAATTACGTTGGTAATGCATACTTCTTTTGGTAGGATAACAATGCTATTTGTATATTGTTATATGAAAGAAATTTGGTTTGATAACATATAAGCCTTGTTAATACTATGTAATAGATAAGTGTAATTTAGATTTAACGATACGCGATAACATTCATATATATTACAATAAACCAAAATATACGTGACGTTGCGGACAAGTGATATATATATTACAATGAAGGTATGATATCAAATGGCAATAACATCCTGTACTTTTAATGACCAGTACAGGACTTGCAATGCTTCACCAATAAAACGTTCGATACAATGACATAGTTTTGGTACAAAACATTAATTACCAGGTATTGCTATAAAACGATGATTTATCAGGGGTGATAACTCATATCTCCTATTGTTATATCATTTCCTTGTGATCTAATCGGTGCTGCAGATAAAATATGCTAATGATACCATTCTGACAACCTGACATGACATTTCTTATTCTTGCTTTTTATATTACTTGACAACAGAACCTGAGTTATCAGTTTAGTCTGAAGATTTCTGTGTCATCAGATGGATTGTAGGCAAGTTCCTTTGAAATCATCTGCCATATCAGACGACCATTTCATATACTAGGATACATTCATATAACTTTGGGATAATCATCACTTGTCTTGTCACAAATACGAGTACCTTGTTATCATAATGAACCTGATAAACAGCATAGTATCTCGATGGTTGGAATCTTTCTGACAGCAGCTAAGAAAGACACTGATGTTTCTACTTTCTTAGATATAAGTTACCTGTATATATATTGTAAAGTCTTTCATTCCTAGCTATGCAATATCATACTGTGAATAGAATTCGATAAAATCATTAAACAGAAATTGCGTTCTATTTAAATGCTCTATGGTGTCAAATATTTAAATCGTGAAAAAGATTCATATTACTACTCGTTATACTTCTGCTGTTGAATGAATCTGTATAATCATTGTGATTATGGCATAGCCCAATTTCTCTCTCAAGAGACATGTCAGACAGTGGCCTGATCAAACATAGGGTATCTCGGAGTGTTTACAATATGTGCTATCGATAACGTGTTATATAACAATAACATAGACATTAAATATCTCGATTTTTTGTTGTAAGCAGAAAACGCGAAATATATGCTTTACTGGGTTAATCGTGGACACAGGGTCATTCTGTTTTATTGGGTTAACCGAAATCTCAGAGTCATTCTGTATTACTGGGTTAACCGTTGAACGAATATACGTACCCGGCCTTCTATACCTTTCGGCCGAGGACGAATTGGTCCCTATGTGTCGTAGTGGAGCACTGCCTCCGAAAATCACTCGGGCATAGTTTTCTATACTTTTTTGTAGGTTTCCAATTATTTTATGCGTATACATGCATTTACATATTTTTTGTTTTTCTAAAACAAACATAACTACCATTCTGAATATCTACCCTACCGCTCACATGACGTCAAATTCACAATTTGTGGACTTGCCGTATAAATTCCCTTCAGAAAGACCTTCATATGTATTATGTAAAAATAATAATCCCTCGATGAAAATTTGATATCTTATGTGGTCCCGTTTTATTGCCTAGTAGGTAAGCGATATCAGACAAGTACGATAAAAATGCAAACAAACGTTTTATAATGGTTTGCATAATCATAACTTTGCTCCATTAGCAGTAATAGGCACCAATTGTAGCTCTAAAGACGACACCATTTTCTGTCAAAAAGTCTTTTGAGCTACAATATTGCAGCTAGGTTAACCGTAGTTACAGAGTCATTATGTTTTACTGGGTTAACCATGGTCACAGGGTCATTCTGTTTTACTGGGTTAACCGTGGTCACAGGGTACCGGTCATTTTGTTTTACTGGGTTAACCGTGGTCACAGGGTCATTCTGTTTTACTGGGTTAACCGTGGTTACAGAGTCATTATGTTTTACTGGGTTAACCGTGGTCACAGGGTCATTCTGTTTTACTGGGTTAACCGTGGTTACAGAGTCATTCTGTTTTACTGGGTTAACCGTGGTCACAGGGTCATTCTGTTTTACTGGGTTAACCGTGGTTACAGAGTCATTATGTTTTACTGGGTTAACCGTGGTCACAGGATCATTATGTTTTACTAGGTTAACCGTGGTCACAGGGTCATTCTGTTTTACTGGGTTAACCGTGGTTACAGGGTCATTCTGTTTTACTGGGTTAACTGTGGTAACAGGGTCATTCTGTTTTACTGGGTTAACCGTGGTAACAGAGTCATTATGTTTTACTTGGTTAACCGTGGTTACAGAGTCATTCTGTTTTAATGGGTTAACCGTAGTCACAGAATGGCCTGTTTTACAGAGGATTACACTGCTTTGTAATAATTCCGCGGTCGATTGTATCACGGGTTGATATTCTGCTTTGTCAATAAAACACGAACTTTTGTCTGAGAGAACGTACGCGTTAACCTCCTATTAACAGCCAGGGCCATTTATAGACAGCCTCTCTTGTGTGTAACCAGACAGACTCTCTTGTATGCAACCAGACAGCCTCTCTTGTGTGTAACCAGACAACCTCTCTTGTGTGTAACCAGACAGCCTCTCTTGTATGTAACTTCTTCCTAACAGCTAGGGCCATTTATAGACAGCCTCTCTTGTATGTAACTTCTTCCTAACAGCCAGGGCCATTTATAGACAGCCTCTCTTGTATGTAACTTCTTCCTAACAGCCAGGGCCATTTATAGACAGCCTCTCTTGTATGTAACCAGAGCAGCTCTTTTTGTATGTAACCAGACAGCCTATCTTGTATTTAACATCTTCCTAACAGCCAGGGCCATTTGTAGACAGCCTCTCTTGTATGTAACCAGACAGCTTTTCTTGTATGTAACTTCTTCCTAACAGCCAGGGCCATTTATAGACAGCCTCTCTTGTATGTAACTTCTTTCTAACAGCCAGGGCCATTTATAGACAGCCTCTCTTGTATGTAACTTCTTCCTAACAGCCAGGGCCATCCTCACCAGACAGCCTTCATGTAACCAGACAGCCTCTCTTGTATGTAACTTCTTCCTAACAGCCAGGGCCATTTATAGACAGCCTCTCTTGTATGTAACTTCTTCCTAACAGCCAGGGCCATTTATAGACAGCCTCTCTTGTATGTAACTTCTTCCTAACAGCCAGGGCCATTTATAGACAGCCTCTCTTGTATGTAACCAGACAGCCTCTCTTGTATGTAACTTCTTCCTAACAGCCAGGGCCATTTATAGACAGCCTCTCTTGTATGTAACTTCTTCCTAACAGCCAGGGCCATTTATAGACAGCCTCTCTTGTATGTAACTTCTTCCTAACAGCCAGGGCCATTTATAGACAGCCTCTCTTGTATGTAACTTCTTCCTAACAGCCAGGGCCATTTATAGACAGCCTCTCTTGTATGTAACCAGACAGCCTCTCTTGTATGTAACTTCTTCCTAACAGCCAGGGCCATTTATAGACAGCCTCTCTTGTATGTAACTTCTTCCTAACAGCCAGGGCCATTTATAGACAGCCTCTCTTGTATGTAACTTCTTCCTAACAGCCAGGGCCATTTATAGACAGCCTCTCTTGTATGTAACCAGACTTCTCTCTTGTATAGACTTGTTTCCTAACAGCCAGGGCCATTTATAGACAGCCTCTCTTGTATGTAACTTGTTCCTAACAGCCAGGGCCATTTATAGACAGCCTCTCTTGTATGTAACCAGACAGCCTCTCTTGTATGTAACTTCTTCCTAACAGCCAGGGCCATTTATAGACAGCCTCTCTTGTATGTAACTTCTTCCTAACAGCCAGGGCCATTTATAGACAGCCTCTCTTGTATGTAACTTCTTCCTAACAGCCAGGGCCATTTATAGACAGCCTCTCTTGTATGTAACCAGACAGCCTCTCTTGTATGTAACTTCTTCCTAACAGCCAGGGCCATTTATAGACAGCCTCTCTTGTATGTAACTTCTTCCTAACAGCCAGGGCCATTGATAGACAGCCTCTCTTGTATGTAACTTCTTCCTAACAGCCAGGGCCATTTATAGACAGCCTCTCTTGTATGTAACTTCTTCCTAACAGCCAGGGCCATTTATAGACAGCCTCTCTTGAATGTAGCCAGACAGCCTCTCTTGTATGTAACTTCTTCCTAACAGCCAGGGCCATTTATAGACAGCCTCTCTTGTATGTAACTTCTTCCTAACAGCCAGGGCCATTTATAGACAGCCTCTCTTGTATGTAACTTCTTCCTAACAGCCAGGGCCATTTATAGACAGCCTCTCTTGTATGTAACTTCTTCCTAAAAGCCAGGACCATTTATAGACAGTCTCTCTTGTGTGTAACCAGACAGCCTCTCTTGTATGTAACTTCTTCCTAACAGTCAGGGCCATTTATAGACAGCCTCTCTTGTATGTAACTTTTCTAACATCCAGGACCATTTATAGACAGACCTCTCTTGTATGTAACCAGACAGCTTTTCTTGTAACAGCCAGGGCCATTTATAGACAGCCTCTCTTGTATGTAACCAGACAGCCTCTCTTGTATGTAACTTCTTCCTAACAGCCAGGGCCATTTATAGACAGCCTCTCTTGTATGTAACTTCTTCCTAACAGCCAGGGCCATTTATAGACAGCCTCTCTTGTATGTAACCAGACAGCCTCTCTTGTATGTAACTTCTTCCTAACAGCCAGGGCCATTTATAGACAGCCTCTCTTCTCTTGTATGTAAGTAACAGCCAGGGACAGACTCTCTCTCTTGTATGTAACTTCTTCCTAACAGCCAGGGCCATTTATAGACAGCCTCTCTTGTATGTAACTTCTTCCTAACAGCCAGGGCCATTTATAGACAGCTCTCTTATATGTAACAGACAGCCTCTCTTGTATGTAATTCTTCTAACAGCCAGGGCCATTTATAGACAGCCTCTCTTGTATGTAACTTCTTCCTAAACAGCAAGGGCCATTTATAGACAGCCTCTCTTGTATGTAACTTCTTCCTAACAGCCCAGGGCCATTTATAGACAGCCTCTCTTGTATGTAACTTCTTCCTCTTAACAGCCAGGGCCATTTATAGACAGCCTCTTTTGTATATGTAGCCAGACAGCCTCTCTTGTATGTAACTTCTTCCTAACAGCCAGGGCCATTTATAGACAGCCTCTCTTGTATGTAACTTCTTCCTAACAGCCAGGGCCATTTATAGACAGCCTCTCTTGTATGTAACTTCTTCCTAACAGCCAGGACCATTTATAGACAGCCTCTCTTGTATGTAACCAGACAGCCTCTCTTGTATGTAACTTCTTCCTAACAGCCAGGGCCATTTATAGACAGCCTCTCTTGTATGTAACCAGACAGCCTCTCTTGTATGTAACTTCTATGTAACTTCTTCCTAACAGCCAGGGCCATTTATAGACAGCCTCTCTTGTATGTAACTTCTTCCTAACAGCCAGGGCCATTTATAGACAGCCTCTCTTGTATGTAACTTCTTCCTAACAGCCAGGGCCATTTATAGACAGCCTCTCTTGTATGTAACCAGACAGCCTCTCTTGTATGTAACATCTCTTGCTAACAGGGCCAGGGCCATCTTATAGGACAGCCTCTCTTGTATGTAAGACTTCTTCCTAACACCAGGGCCATTTATAGACAGCCTCTCTCGTAGTAACCAGGACAGCCTCTATTGTATGTAACTTCTTCCTAAAACAGCCAGGGCCATTTATAGGACAGCCTCTCTTGTATGTATACTTCTTCCTAACAGTCAGGTCATTTATGACAGCTCTCACTTCTTCCTAACAGTCAGGGCCATTTATAGACAGCCTCTCTTGTATGTAACTTCTTCCTAACAGCCAGGGCCATTTATAGACAGCCTCTCTTGTATGTAACTTCTTCCTAACAGCCAGGGCCATTTATAGACAGCCTCTCTTGTATGTATACCACTTCTTCCTAACAGCCTCTCACATTTTTATAGACAGCCTCTCTTGTATGTAACTTCTTCCTAACAGCCAGGGCCATTTATAGACAGCCTCTCTTGTATGTAACCAGACAGCCTCTCTTGTATGTAACTTCTTCCTAACAGCCAGGGCCATTTATAGACAGCCTCTCTTGTATGTAACTTCTTCCTAACAGCCAGGGCCATTTATAGACAGCCTCTCTTGTATGTAACTTCTTCCTAACAGCCAGGGCCATTTATAGACAGCCTCTCTTGTATGTAACTTCTTCCTAACAGCCAGGGCCATTTATAGACAGCCTCTCTTGTATGTAACCAGACTTCCTTCTTGCCAGGGCCATTTATAGACAGTCTTTCTTGTGTGTAACTTCTTCCTAACAGCCCTCTCATTTATAGACAGACAGCCTCTCTTGTATGTAACTTCTTCCTAACAGCCAAACAGGCCTCTCTTTGTGTTAGCCGAGACAGCCTCTACTCTTTGTATGTAACTTCTTCCTAACAGCCAGGGCTCATTTATAGACAGCCTCTTCTTGTATGTAAACTTCTTCCTAACAGCCAGGGCCATTTATAGACAGCCGTGGCCTCTCTTGGTCATCTTTATGGACAGTCACAGTCTCTCTTGTGTGTAACCAGACAGTCTCTCTTTTGTGTAACCAGACAGCCTCTCTTGTGTGTAACCAGACAGCCTCTCTTGTGTGTAACCTCTTGCTAACAATCAGGGTCATTTGTAGACAGCCTCTCTTGTGTGTAACCAGAAAGCCTCTCTTGTGTGTAACCAGACAGCCTCTCTTGTGTGTAACCTCTTTCTAACAGTCAGGGTCATTTATGGACAGTCTCTCTTGTGTGTAACCTCTTATTAACAGCCAGGGTCATTTATGACAGCCTCTCTTGTTGTTAACCAGACAGTCTCTCAGTCCTAAACCAGGGTCTTTTATAGACAGCCTCTCTTGTATGTAACCAGTACAGTCTCTTTTGTGTGTAACCAGACAGCCTCTCATTGTGTGTCTTAATTAAACAGCCAGGGTCTTGTGTGTAACCAACAGTCTCTCTTGTGTGTAACTTCTTCATTAACAGCCAGCCTCATTTATGTAAACAGTCTTAACTTACAGTCAGGGTCTAGACAGCCTCTCTTGTGTGTACAGCCTCTCTTTCTGTAACAGCACAGCCCTTTACTTAGACAGCCTCTATGTTGTACAGTCAGGGTGATACCATTACCAGACAGTCTCTCTTGTGTGTAACTTCTTCTTTAACAGTCAGGGTCATTTTATAGACAGTCTCTCTTGTATGTAACTTCTTATTAAACAGTCTCTCATTGTGTACCAGACAGTCTCTCTTGTGTGTAACCTCTTTATTTACAGTCAGGGTTCTTTTATCCAGACAGTCTCTCTTGTGTGTAACCTCTTATTAACAGTTCAGGGTCATTTATAGACAGTCTCTCTTGTGTGTAACCAGACAGCCTCTCTCTTGTGTAACCAGACAGCCTCTCTTGTGTGTAACCAGACAGGCCTCTCATGTGTGTAACCAGACAGCCTCTCTTTGTGTGTAACTTCTTACTAACAGTGTAACCAGGTCATTTGTGTAACAGAGCCTCTCTTGTGTGTAACCAGACAGTCTCTCTTGTGTGTAACCAGACAGCCTCTCTTGTGTGTAACCAGACAGCCTCTCTTGTGTGTAACCAGACAGCCTCTCTGTGTGTGTAACCTCTCTTGTGGGTAACATTTATAGACAGTCCCTCTCTTGTGTGTAACCAGACAGCCTCTCTTGTGTGTAACCAGACAGCCTCTCTTGTGTGTAACCTTCTTCCTAACAGTCCTCTGTTGTTTGTAACCAGACAGCCTCTCTTTTTGTGTGTACAACCATCCTCTTACCTCTTTGTGAGGGTCATTTGCAGACAGTCTCTCTTGTGTGTAACCAGACAGCCTCTCTTGTGTGTAACCAGACAGTCTCTCTTGTGTGTAACCAGACAGCCTCTCTTGTGTGTAACCAGACAGCCTCTCTTGTGTGTAACCTCTTATTAACAGCCAGGGTCATTTATAGACAACCCCTCTTGTGTGTAACCAGACAGTCTCTCTTGTGTGTAACCTCTTTTTAACAGTCAGTCTCTCTTGTATGACAGACAGCTTCTCTTGTGTGTAACCAGACAGTCTCTTTTTGTGTGTAACCAGACAGCCTCTCTTGTGTGTAACCAGACAGTCTCTCTTGTGTGTAACCCAGACAGCCCTCTCTTGTGTGTAACCTCTTTCTTAATAGTCGTGGTTCATTCATAGACCAGTCCTCTCTTGTGTGTAACCAGACAGTCTCTCTTGTGTGTAAACCAACCAGACAGCCTCTCTTGTGTGTAACCAGACAGCCTCTCTTTTCTGTAACCTCTTATTAACAGTCATGGTCACTTATAGACAGTCTTCCTTGTGTGTAACCAGACAGTCTCTCTTGTGTGTAACCAGACATTCTCTCTTGGGTGTAACCAGACAGTCTCTCTTGTGTGTAACCAGACAGCCTCTCTTGTGTGTAACCAGACAGCCTCTCTTGTGTGTAACCAGACAGCCTCTCTTGTGTGTGTAGACTCCCAGACAGCCTTTGCAGACAGCCTCTCTTGTGTGTAACCTCTTATTAACAGTCAGCGGTCATTTATAACAGTCTCTCTCTTGTGTGTAACCAGACAGCCTCTCTTGTGTGTATACCCTCTTACTTACAATCAGGGTCATTTGTAGACAGAAAAGCTCTCTTGTGTGTAACCAGACAGCCTCTCTTTTGTGTAACCTCTTATTAACAGCCATGGTCATTTATAGACAGTCTCTCCTGTTTGTGTGTGTGTGTAACACCAGACAGATCTCTCTTGTGTGTAACCAGACATTCTCTTTGGGTGTAACCAGACAAGTCTCTCTTGTGTGTAACCAGACAGCCTCTCTTGTGTGTAACCTCATGTCAGCCCTTAACAGTCATGGTAACCATTTATAGTCAGTCTCTCTTGTGTGTAACCAGACAGCCTCTCTTGTGTGTAAACCTCAGACAGCCTCTCTTGTGTGTAACCAGACAGCCTCTCTTGTGTGTAACCCAGCCTCTCTTATGTGTCTCTATGGGTCATTTATAGGACAGTCTCTCTTGTGTGTAACATAGACAGCCTCTCTTGTGTGTAACCAGACAGCCTCTCTTGTGTGTAACTTTCCAGTTAACCTCAGGGTTGTTTATGGGACAGCCTCTCTTGTGTGTTGTAACCAGACAGTCTCTCTTGTGTGTAACCAGATAGCCTCTCTTGTGTGTAACCAGACAGTCTCTCTTGTGTGTAACCAGATAGCCTCTCTTGTGTGTAACCAGACAGCCTCTCTTGTGTGTAACCAGACAGCCTCTCTTGTGTGTAACCAGACAGTCTCTCTTGTGTGTAACCAGACAGTCTCTCTTGTGTGTAACCTATATTAACAGCCTCTCTTAATAGTCGTGTGTAATTATAGACAGACCTCTCTCTTGTGTGTGTAACCAGACAGCCTCTCTTCTTGTGTGTAACCAGACAGGACCTCTCTTGTGTGTAACCCAGTCTCTCTTGTGTGTAACCAGACAGCCTCTCTTGTGTGTAACCAGATAGTCTCTCTTGTGTGTAACCAGACAGTCTCTCTTGTGTGTAACCAGACAGCCTCTGTTGTGTGTAACCAGACAGCCTCTCTTGTGTGTAACCTCTTATTAACAGTCAGGGTCATTTATAGACAGTCTCTCTTGTGTGTAACCAGACAGCCTCTCTTGTGTGTAACCAGACAGTCTCTCTTGTGTGTAACCAGACAGCCTCTCTTGTGTGTAACCAGACAGCCTCTCTTGTGTGTAACCAGACAGCCTCTCTTGTGTGTAACCAGAAAGCCTCTCTTGTGTGTAACCAGAAAGCCTCTCTTGTGTGTAACCTCTTCTTAATCTGTCGTGGTCCGCTCATAGAGGGTCTTGTTTGTAATAGACAGTCTCTCTTCTGTGTAACCAGTAAGCCTCTCTTGTGTGTACCAGATAGCCTCTCTTGGGTGTTTATAGACAGCCTCTCTTGTGTGTAACCTCTTACTAACAGTCAGGGTCATTTATAGACAGTCTCTCTTGTGTGTAACCAGACAGCCTCTCTTGTGTGTAACCAGTCAGCCTCTCTTGTGTGTAACCAGACAGCCTCTCTTGTGTGTAACCAGAAAGCCTCTCTTGTGTGTAACCTCTTCTTAATAGTCGTGGTCATTCATAGACCAGTCTCTCTTGTATGGTAACCTCTTTGCCCTCTCTTGTGTGTAACCAGACAGCCTCTCTTGTATGTAACCTCAGTATTAACTTGTGTGTCCTCTCTTGTGTGTAACCAGACAGCCTCTCTGTGTGTAACCCAGTAGCCTTTCTCTGTGTGTAACCAGAAAGCCTCTCTTGTGTGTAACCAGAAAGCCTCTCTTGTGTGTAACCTCTTCTTAATAGTCGTGGTCATTCATAGACAGTCTCTCTTGTGTGTAACCAGACAGCCTCTCTTGTGTGTAACCAGACAGCCTCTCTTGTGTGTTACCTCTATATTAACAGTCAGGGTCATTTATAGACAATCTTTCTTGTGTGTAACCAGACAGCCTCTCCTGTGTGTAACCAGTCAGCCTCTCTGGTGTGTAACCAGACAGCCTCTCTTTTGTGTAACCAGACAGCCTATCTTTTGTGTAACCAGACAGTCTCTCTTGTGTGTAACCGGACAGCCTCTCTTTTGTGTAACCAGACAGCCTATCTTTTGTGTAACCAGACAGTCTCTCTTGTGTGTAACCAGACAGCCTCTCTTGTGTGTAACCAGACAGCCTCTCTTGTGTGTAGCCAGACAGCCTCTCTTGTGTGTAACCCTCTTATTAACAGTCAGGGTCATTTATAGACAGTCTATCTTGTGTGTAACCTCTTACTAACAGTCAGGGTCATTTATGGACAGTCTCCCTTGTCTGTAACCAGACAATCTTTCTTGTGTGTAACCAGACAACCTCTCTTGTGTGTATCCAGACAGCCTCTCTTTTGTGTAACCAGACAGTCTCTCTTTTGTGTAACCTCTTATTAACAGTCATGGTCATTTATAGACAGTCTCTCTTGTGTGTAACCAGACAGCCTCTCTTTTGTGTAACCTCTTATTAACAGTCATGGTCATTTATAGACAGTCTCTCTTGTGTGTAACCAGACAACCTCTCTTGTGTGTAACCAGACAGCCTCTCTTGTGTGTAACCAGACAGCCTCTCTTGTGTGTAGCCAGACAGCCTCTCTTGTGTGTAACCAGAAAGCCTCTCTTGTGTGTAACCAGAAAGCCTCTCTTGTGTGTAACCTCTTCTTAATAGTCGTGGTCATTCATAGACAGTCTCTCTTGTGTGTAACCAGACAGCCTCTCTTGTGTGTAACCAGACAGCCTCTCTTGTGTGTTACCAGACAGCCTCTCTTGTGTGTTACCTCTATATTAACAGTCAGGGTCATTTATAGACAATCTTTCTTGTGTGTAACCAGACAGCCTCTCCTGTGTGTAACCAGTCAGTCTGAACCATTTATGCATCTCTCTTTGTGTAACCTCCAGACAGCCTCATCTTGTGTGTAACCAGACAGCCTCTCTTTTGTGTAACCAGATAACCTAATCTTAGTGTGTGTAACCTCTTCTGTGGTTAACCAGTCAGGGTCTTGTGGTGTGTAACAGACAGTCTCTCTTGTGTGTGTAACCAGACAGCCTCTCTTTGTGTTAACCAGAAACCTCTCTTGTGTGTAACAGCCTCTTCCTTTGGGGTAACCTCTCTTTCAGTCGTAGGGTCATTTATAGACAGTCTCTCTTGTGATTGGTAACCAGGACAGCCTCTCTCTTGTGTGTAACCAGACACCTCTCTTGTGTGTAACCAGGGACAGCTCCTCTCTTGTGTGTAACCTGACAGTCTCTCTTGTGTGTAACCAGACAGCCTATCCTTGGTGTAATGTAGCCTCATCTCTCTTGAGTGTGTAACCAGACAGCCTCTCTTGTGTGTAACCACGACATATCTTCTTGTGTGTAACCAGACATTCTCCTCATGTGTGTGTACCCGGCAGCCTCTCTTGTGTGTAACCAGACAGCCTCTCTTGTGTGTAACCTCTTATTAACAGTCATGGTCATTTATAGACAGTCTCTCTTGTGTGTAACCAGACAGCCTCTCTTGTGTGTAACCTCTTATTAACAGTCAGGGTCATTTATAGACAGTCTCTCTTGTGTGTAACCAGTCGACAGTCTCTCTTTGTGTGTAACCAGACAGCATCTCTTGTGTGTTAACCAGACAGTCTCTCTTGTGTGTAACCAGATAGCCTCTCTTTTGTGTAACCCTCTTATTAACAGGTCAGGGTCATTTACCAGACAGTCTCTCTTGTGTGTGTAACTCAGACAGCCTCTCTTGTGTGTAACCTCTTATAGACAGTCACTGTGTCTGTAACCAGACATCTCTCTTGTGTGTAAATAGACAACCTCTCTTGTGTGTAACCAGACAGCCTCTCTTGTGTGTAACGTTCTCTTATTAGACAGTCAGGGTCTTTTTATTGACAGTCTATCTCTTGTGTGTAACCAACAGCTTCTCTTGTGTGTAACCTGAAAACCTCTATGGAACAGGTCTTGTGGTCATTAACAGACAGTCCTCTCTTGTGTGTAACCAGAACAGCCTCTCTTGTGTGTAACTTCTTTGTGTTTCCAGACAGCCTCTCTTGTGTGTAACCAGACAGCCTCTCCTTGTGTGTAACCTCTTCTTAATAGTCGTGGTCATTCATAGACAGTCTCTCTTGTGTGTAACCAGACAGCCTCTCTTGTGTGTAACCAGTCAGCCTCTCTTGTGTGTAATACCAGGACAGCCTCTCTTGTGTGTAACAGAACTTCCTCTCTTGTGGTGTAACCAGTTAATCAGGCCTTCTCTTGTGTGTAACCTGACAGCCTCTCTTGTGTGTAACCAAGACAGCCTCTCTTGTGTGTAACCAGACATCCTCTCTTGTGTGTAGCCAGACAGCCTCTCTTGTGTGTAACCAGAAAGCCTCTCTTGTGTGTAACCAGACAGCCTCTCTTGTGTGTAACCTCTTATTAACAGTCAGGGTCATTTATAGACAGTCTCTCTTGTGTGTAACCAGACAGCCTCTCTTGTGTGTAACCAGACAGCCTCTCTTGTGTGTAACCAGACAGCCTCTCTTGTGTGTAACCAGACAGCCTCTCTTGTGTGTAACCAGACAGCCTCTCTTGTGTGTAACCTCTTATTAACAGTCAGGGTCATTTATAGACAGTCTCTCTTGTGTGTAACCTCTTACTAACCAGTCAGGGTCATTTATGGACAGCCTCTCTTGTGTGTAACAAGACAGCCTCTCTTGTGTGTAACCAGACGATAAGCCTCTCTTGTGTGTATCCAGACAGCTCTCTTGTGTGTAACCAGATAGCCTCTCTTGTGTGTATAGACAGCCTCTCTTGTGTGTAACCAGACAGCCTCTCTTGTGTGTAACCAGAAAGCCTCTCTTGTGTGTAACCAGAAAGCCTCTCTTGTGTGTAACCAGACAGTCTCTCTTGTGTGTAACCAGACAGCCTCTCTTGTGTGTAACCAGACAGCCTCTCTTGTGTGTAACCTCTTATTAACAGTCAGGGTCATTTATAGACAGTCTCTCTTGTGTGTAACCAGACAGCCTCTCTTGTGTGTAACCAGACAGCCTCTCTTGTGTGTAACCAGACAGCCTCTCTTGTGTGTAACCAGACAGCCTCTCTTGTGTGTAACCAGACAGCCTCTCTTGTGTGTAACCAGACAGCCTCTCTTGTGTGTAACCAGACAGCCTCTCTTGTGTGTAACCAGACAGCCTCTCTTGTGTGTAACCAGATAGCCTCTCTTGTGTGTAACCAGACAGCCTCTCTTGTGTGTAACCAGACAGCCTCTCTTGTGTGTAACCAGACAGCCTCTCTTGTGTGTAACCAGACAGCCTCTCTTGTGTGTTACCAGACAGCCTCTCTTGTGTGTTACCTCTTATTAACAGTCAGGGTCATTTATAGACAATCTTTCTTGTGTGTAACCAGACAGCCTCTCCTGTGTGTAACCAGTCAGCCTCTCTGGTGTGTAACCAGACAGCCTCTCTTTTGTGTAACCAGACAGCCTCTCTTTTGTGTAACCAGACAGCCTCTCTTGTGTGTAACCAGACAGCCTCTCTTTTGTGTGTAACCAGACAGCCTCTCTTTTGTGTAACCAGACAGTCTCTCTTGTGTGTAACCAGACAGTCTCTCTTGTGTGTAACCTCTTTTAATAGTCTGTCTTTATAGACAGTCTCTCTTGTGTGTAACCAGAAGTCTCTCTTGTGTGTAACTCTCTTCTTAATAGTCGTGGTCATTTATAGACAGTCTCTCTTGTGTGTAACCAGACAGCCTCTCTTGTGTGTAACCTCTTATTAACAGTCATGGTCATTTATAGACAGTCTCTCTTGTGTGTGTAACCTCTTATTAACAGTCATGGTCATTTATAGACAGTCTCTCTTGTGTGTAACCAGACAGCCTCTCTTTTGTGTAACCTCTTATTAACAGTCATGGTCATTTATAGACAGTCTCTCTTGTGTGTAACCAGACAGCCTCTCTTGTGTGTAACCAGACAGCCTCTCTTGTGTGTAACTTCTTATTAACAGTCATGGTCATTTATAGACAGCCTCTCTTGTGTGTAACCAGAAAGCCTCTCTTGTGTGTAACCAGACAGCCTCTCTTGTGTGTAACCAGACAGCCTCTCTTGTGTCATGTAACCAGACAGTCTCTCTTGTGTGTAACCAGACAGCCTCTCTTGTGTGTAACCAGACAAGCCTCTCTTGTGTGTAACCTCTTATTAACAGTCAGGGTCATTTATAGACAGTCTCTCTTGTGTGTAACCAGACAGCCTCTCTTGTGTGTAACCAGACAGCCTCTCTTGTGTGTAACCAGACAGTCTCTCTTGTGTGTAACCAGACAGCCTCTCTTGTGTGTAACCAGACAGTCTCTCTTGTGTGTAACCAGACAGCCTCTCTTTGTGTGAAACCAGACAGCTCTTTGTGTGTAACCAGACAGTCTCTCTTGTGTGTAACCAGAAGTCTCTCTTGTGTGTAACCTCAGCCTCTCGTCGTGTAACCAGACAGCCTCTCTTGTGTGTACCAGACAGCCTCTCTTGTGTGTAACCAGACAGCCTCTCTTTGTGTGTAACCAGACAGCCTCTCTTGTGTGTAACCTCTTATTAACAGTCAGGGTCATTTATAGACAGTCTCTCTTGTGTGTAACCAGACAGTCTCTCTTGTGTGTAACCAGACAGCCTCTCTTGTGTGTACCAAAAGTCTCTCTTTGTGTAATAGTAGTCGTGGTCATTTATAGACATCTCTCTTGTGTGTAACCAGACAGCCCTCTTGTGTGTAACCAGACAGCCTCTCTTGTGTGTAACCAGACAGCCTCTCTTGTGTGTAACCTCTTATTAACAGTGAGGGTCATTTGCAGACAGCCTCTTTTGTGTGTAACCAGACAGTCTCTCTTGTGTGTAACCAGACAGTCTCTCTTGTGTGTAACCAGACAGCCTCTCTTGTGTGTAACCTCTTATTAACAGTCAGGGTCATTTATAGACAGCCTCTCTTGTGTGTAACCAGACAGTCTCTCTTGTGTGTAACCAGACAGTCTCTCTTGTGTGTAACCAGACAGCCTCTCTTGTGTGTAACCAGACAGCCTCTCTTGTGTGTAACCAGACAGCCTCTCTTGTGTGTAACCTCTTATTAACAGTCAGGGTCATTTATAGACAGTCTCTCTTGTGTGTAACCAGACAAACTCTCTTTGTGTCCTAACCTCATTATTAACAGACAGTCTCTCTTGTGTGTAACCAGACAGCCTCTCTTGTGTGTAAACCTCTTATTAACAGTCAGGGTCATTTATAGACAGTCTCTCTTGTGTGTAACCAGACAGTCTCTCTTGTGTGTAACCAGACAGCCTCTCTTGTGTGTAACCAGACAGTCTCTCTTGTGTGTAACCTCTTATTAACAGTCAGGGTCATTTATAGACAGTCTCTCTAACCAGACAGTGTTTTAACAGACATTGTGTGTATCCAGACAGCCTCTCTTTTGTGTAACCTCATATTAACAGTCAGGGTCATTTATAGACAGCCTCTCTTGTGTGTATCCACGACAGCCTCTCTTGTGTGTAACCTCTTATTAACAGTGAGGGTCATTTATAGACAGTCTCTCTTGTGTGTAACCAGACATCAGGGTCATTCTTGTGTGTAACCAGACAGTCTCTCTTGTGTGTAACCAGACAGTCCTCTCTTGTGTGTAACCAGACAGCCTCTCTTGTGTGTAACCTCTTATTAACAGTCAGGGTCATTTATAGACAGTCTCTCTTGTGTGTAACCAGACAGCCTCTCTTGTGTGTAACCTCTTCCTAACAGTCAGGGTCATTTATAGACAGTCTCTCTTGTGTGTAACCAGACAGCCTCTCTTGTGTGTAACCAGACAGCCTCTCTTGTGTGTAACTCTTATTAACAGTCAGGGTCATTTATGACAGTCTCTCTTGTTGTAACCAGACAGCCTCTCTTGTGTGTGTAACCAGACAGCCTCTCTTGTGTGTAACCTCTTATTAACAGTCATGGTCATTTATAGACAGCTCTTTTGTGTGTAACCAGACAGTCTCTCTTGTGTGTAACCAGACAGTCTCTCTTGTGTGTAACTTAGACAGTCAGTTCTCTTGTGTGTAACACTCTTATGTAACAGTCAGGGTCATTTATAGACAGTCTCTCTTGTGTGTAACCAGACAGCCCTCTCTTGTATGTAACTAACAGTCATGGTCATTTATAGACAGTCTCTCTTGTGTGTAACCAGACAACTCTCTTGTGTGTAACCAGACAGCCTATCTTGTGTGTAACTTCTTCCTAACAGTCAGGGTCATTAATGGACAGTCTCTCTTGTGTGTAACCAGACAAACTCTCTTGTGTGTAACCTCTTATTAACAGTGAGGGTCATTTGCAGACAGCCTCTTTTGTGTGTAACCTCTTATTAACAGTCAGGGTCATTTATAGACAGTCTCTCTTGTGTGTAACCAGACAGTCTCTCTTGTGTGTAACCAGACAGCCTCTCTTGTGTGTAACCAGACAGTCTCTCTTGTGTGTAACCAGACAGTCTCTCTTGTGTGTAACCAGACAGCCTCTCTTGTGTGTAACCCGTCTACACACAGCCTCTCTTTGTGTGTAACCAGACAGTCTCTCTTGTGTGTAACCAGACAGTCTCTCTTGTGTGTAACCAGACAGCCTCTCTTGTGTGTAACCTCTTATTAACAGTCAGGGTCATTTATAGACAGTCTCTCTTGTGTGTAACCAGACAGCCTCTCTTGTGTGTAACCAGACAGCCTCTCTTGTGTGTAACCTCTTATTAACAGTCAGGGTCATTTATAGACAGTCTCTCTTGTGTGTAACCAGACAGCCTCTTTTGTGTGTAACCAGACAGTCTCTCTTGTGTGTAACCAGACAGTCTCTCTTGTGTGTAACCAGACAGCCTCTCTTGTGTGTAACCTCTTATTAACAGTCAGGGTCATTTATAGACAGTCTCTCTTGTGTGTAACCAGACAGCCTCTCTTGTGTGTAACCTCTTATTAAGTCTCTGTGGGTCATTTATAGACAGTCTCTCTTGTGTGTAACCAGACAGTCTCTCTTGTGTGTAACCAGACAGCCTCTCTTGTATGTAACTTCTTCCTAACAGTCAGGGTCATTTATGGACAGTCTCTCTTGTTTGTAACCAGACAGCCTCTCTTGTTGTGTAACCAGACAGCCTCTCTTGTGTGTAACCTCTTATTAACAGTCAGGGTCATTTATAGACAGTCTCTCTTGTGTGTAACCAGACAGTCTCTCTTGTGTGTAACCAGACAGCCTCTCTTGTGTGTAACCTCTTATTAACAGTCAGGGTCATTTATGGACAGTCTCTCTTGTGTGTAACCAGACAACCTCTCTTGTGTGTAACCAGACAGCCTATCTTGTGTGTAACCAGACTGTCTCTCTTGTGTGTAACCAGACAACCTCTCTTGTGTGTAACCAGACAACCTCTCTTGTGTGTAACCAGACAGCCTCTCTTGTGTGTAACCTCTTATTAACAGTCAGGGTCATTTATAGACAGTCTCTCTTGTGTGTAACCAGACAGCCTATCTTGTGTGTAATCTCTTATTAACAGTCAGGGTCATTTATGGACAGTCTCTCTTGTGTGTAACCAGACAAACTCTCTTGTGTGTAACCTCTTATTAACAGTGAGGGTCATTTGCAGACAGCCTCTTTTGTGTGTAACCTCTTATTAACAGTCATGGTCATTTATAGACAGTCTCTCTTGTGTGTAACCAGACAACCTCTCTTGTGTGTAACCAGACAGCCTCTCTTGTGTGTAACCTCTTATTAACAGTCAGGGTCATTTATAGACAGTCTCTCTTGTGTGTAACCAGACAGCCTCTCTTGTGTGTAACCAGACAGCCTCTCTTGTGTGTAACCAGACAGCCTCTCTTGTGTGTAACCTCTTATTAACAGTCATGGTCATTTATAGACAGTCTCTCTTGTGTGTAACCAGACAGTCTCTCTTGTGTGTAACCAGACAGCCTCTCTTGTGTGTAACCTCTTATTAACAGTCAGGGTCATTTATAGACAGTCTCTCTTGTGTGTAACCAGACAGCCTCTCTTGTGTGTAACCAGACAGCCTCTCTTGTGTGTAACCAGACAGTCTCTCTTGTGTGTAACCAGACAGCCTCTCTTGTGTGTAACCAGACAGCCTCTCTTGTGTGTAACCTCTTATTAACAGCCAGGGTCATTTATAGACAGTCTCTCTTGTGTGTAACCAGACAGCCTCTCTTGTGTGTAACCAGACAGCCTCTCTTGTGTGTAACCTCTTACTAACAGTCAGGGTCATTTATGGACAGCCTCCTATGAGTCTGTATGTTTTTGAAGGATATGGTATATCAGTGTTGTGTCTCCTTGTAATAGGATTCGAATATAAATTGTAAAGATGAGTACGAAAATATTACTGAAGGCTAGGATGTTTTCACCATTCCTTAGTCGTGGATGATCATCAAACATGGACAAACTGTAATGCTTTCATTTATCCAGTGAGTGAGGTTTCACCGCCGAATGGTTTCTCGTATTGTGAACCAAGCTGTTGAAATCTGCGGATTTTGTACAGTTTTTTTTAAGTGACACGTTGTATTCTACATGTGTAGACACTATCAGTATGAAAAAAGATAATAGCTAGGTGTTTCCTATAGATAAATACAGCGATTATCTGTCCGCTAGACTATCACACAGCTAAGAAATGCTCAATCATGGATTATAAAAGATACTTGTCTGGGGTCTACAGTTAATAACACAAATGAAAAACAGACTTCGTTTGCACTTTCGGTTTATCTATTATATGTCAGTAAAGATACCTTTGTTCTGTTTGGGTCCTTTAAAACTCAAGCACTCGGTTCTTAAAAAGAACGAATACCAAAATTTTAGCAACTGGGTTATATTAGTTTTTAACATGAATATATGAAAATAATGTATATGACTACCGTAAGCGGCTGAGTGGAGAAAATGCACAATCTTACAAAACCAGTAAACAATTGGTTTACGTCAGGGAAGCTAAAGATATTTACTAGTTTCAGATTGGTGTCTATAAATCAGTGTCACTAACTTAAAATTGGTGTCTATAGGCCAGTGTCACTAATTTCAGATTGGTGTCTATAAGTCAGTGTGACTAACTTCAGATTGGTGTTAATAAGTCAGTGTGACTAACTTCAGATTGGTGTCTATAAGTCAGTGTGACTAACTTCATATTGGTGTTTATAAGTCAGTGTGACTAACTTCAGATTGGTGTCTATAAGTCAGTGTGACTAACTTCATATTGGCGTCTATAAGTCAGTGTCACTAACTTCAGATTGGTGTTTATAAGTCAGTGTCACTAACTTCAGATTGGTGTTTATAAGTCAGTGTGACTAACTTCAGATTGGTGTTTATAAGTCAGTGTCACTAACTTCAGATTGGTGTTTATAAGTCAGTGTGACTAACTTCAGATTGGTGTCTATAAGTCAGTGTGACTAACTTCAGATTGGTGTCTATAAGTCAGTGTCACTAACTTCAGATTGGTGTTTATAAGTCAGTGTGACTAACTTCAGATTGGTGTCTATAAGTCAGTGTCACTAACTTCAGATTGGTGTCTATAAGTCAGTGTGACTAACTTCAGATTGGTGTTTATAAGTCAGTGTCACTAACTTCAGATTGGTGTTTATAAGTCAGTGTGACTAACTTCAGATTGGTGTCTATAAGTCAGTGTGACTAACTTCAGATTGGTGTCTATAAGTCAGTGTGACTAACTTCAGATTGGTGTTTATAAGTCAGTGTGACTAACTTCAGATTGGTGTCTATAAGTCAGTGTGACTAACTTCAGATTGGTGTTTATAAGTCAGTGTGACTAACTTCAGATTGGTGTTTATAAGTCAGTGTGACTAACTTCAGATTGGTGTCTATAAGTCAGTGTGACTAACTTCATATTGGCGTCTATAAGTCAGTGTCACTAACTTCAGATTGGTGTTTATAAGTCAGTGTCACTAACTTCAGATTGGTGTTTATAAGTCAGTGTGACTAACTTCAGATTGGTGTTTATAAGTCAGTGTGACTAACTTCAGATTGGTGTTTATAAGTCAGTGTGACTAACTTCAGATTGGTGTTTATAAGTCAGTGTGACTAACTTCAGATTGGTGTCTATAAGTCAGTGTGACTAACTTCAGATTGGTGTCTATAAGTCAGTGTGACTAAATTCATATTGGTGTCTATAAGTCAGTGCGACTAACTTCAGATTGGTGTCTATAAGTCAGTGTGACTAACTTCATATTGGTGTTTATAAGTCAGTGTCACTAACTTCAGATTGGTGTTTATAAGTCAGTGTGACTAACTTCAGATTGGTGTCTATAAGTCAGTGTGACTAACTTCAGATTGGTGTTTATAAGTCAGTGTCACTAACTTCAGATTGGTGTTTATAAGTCAGTGTGACTAACTTCTGATTGGTGTTTATAAGTCAGTGTGACTAACTTCAGATTGGTGTTTATAAGTCAGTGTGACTAACTTCAGATTGGTGTTTATAAGTCAGTGTGACTAACTTCATATTGGCGTCTATAAGTTAGTGTCACTAACTTCAGATTGGTGTTTATAAGTCAGTGTGACTAACTTCATATTGGTGTTTATAAGTCAGTGTCACTAACTTCAGATTGGTGTTTATAAGTCAGTGTGACTAACTTCAGATTGGTGTTTATAAGTCAGTGTGACTAACTTCAGATTGGTGTTTATAAGTCAGTGTGACTAACTTCAGATTGGTGTCTATAAGTCAGTGTGACTAACTTCAGATTGGTGTTTATAAGTCAGTGTGACTAACTTCAGATTGGTGTCTATAAGTCAGTGTGACTAACTTCAGATTGGTGTTTATAAGTCAGTGTGACTAACTTCAGATTGGTGTTTATAAGTCAGTGTGACTAACTTCATATTGGTGTCTATAAGTCAGTGTGACTAACTTCAGATTGGTGTTTATAAGTCAGTGTGACTAACTTC
Source organism: Argopecten irradians (assembly GCF_041381155.1). Taxonomy (NCBI): domain Eukaryota; kingdom Metazoa; phylum Mollusca; class Bivalvia; order Pectinida; family Pectinidae; genus Argopecten; species Argopecten irradians. The sequence continues at coordinate 56,199,144 of NC_091136.1, forward strand.
AGATTGGGTGTTTATAAGTCAGTGTGACTAACTTCAGATTGGTGTTTATAAGTCAGTGTGACTAACTTCAGATTGGTGTTTATAAGTCAGTGTGACTAACTTCAGATTGGTGTTTATAAGTCAGTGTGACTAACTTCAGATTGGTGTCTATAAGTCAGTGTGACTAACTTCAGATTGGTGTTTATAAGTCAGTGTGACTAACTTCATATTGGTGTTTATAAGTCAGTGTGACTAACTTCAGATTGGTGTTTATAAGTCAGTGTGACTAACTTCAGATTGGTGTCTATAAGTCAGTGTGACTAACTTCAGATTGGTGTCTATAAGTCAGTGTGACAAACTTCATATTGGTGTTTATAAGTCAGTGTGACTAACTTCATATTGGCGTTTATAAGTCAGTGTGACTAACTTCAGATAGGTGTCTATAAGTCAGTGTGACTAACTTCAGATTGGTGTTTATAAGTCAGTGTGACTAACTTCAGATTGGTGTTTATAAGACAGTGTGACTAACTTCAGATTGGTGTTTATAAGTCAGTGTGACTATCTTCAGATTGGTGTTTATAAGTCAGTGTGACTAACTTCAGATTGGTGTCTATAAGTCAGTGTGACTAACTTCATATTGGCGTCTATAAGTCAGTGTCACTAACTTCAGATTGGTGTTTATAAGTCAGTGTCACTAACTTCAGATTGGTGTCTATAAGTCAGTGTGACTAACTTCAGATTGGTGTTTATAAGTCAGTGTGACTAACTTCAGATTGGTGTTTATAAGTCAGTGTGACTAACTTCAGATTGGTGTTTATAAGTCAGTGTGACTAACTTCATATTGGTGTCTATAAGTCAGTGTGACTAACTTCAGATTGGTGTCTATAAGTCAGTGTGACTAACTTCATATTGGTGTTTATAAGTCAGTGTGACTAACTTCAGATTGGTGTTTATAAGTCAGTGTGACTAACTTCATATTGGTGTCTATAAGTCAGTGTGACTAACTTCAGATTGGTGTCTATAAGTCAGTGTGACTAACTTCAGATTGGTGTTTATAAGTCAGTGTGACTAACTTCAGATTGGTGTTTATAAGTCATTGTGACTTACTTCAGATTGGTGTCTATAAGTATTATAAGTGTGTGTCACTAACAGTAAGGTTACACTGTAGAAAGATACCAGTATGATCGTAATTGGGAGCTGGTTCCTAACATAATGATTGACTCGTTAAGTCAAACAAAAACAAACTTTGATTCTGCTTATCATTAGTATTAGCGATCTATATCAATGGACATTAATTTTATATGATTAGTATTTTCATAAACCAGTTATATATTTCACATGTAATGACGAAGCAAACGATACAAAAATGGTTTATCAGTCAAAACCATTATGACTTTACCCAACAATGCCTCTCGGCGTCATATTATAAAATAATGTTTTGATCAATGGCCGCTGATGTCGATCTACGTTACATCACCACGCACAACCAAGGGAATCTGAAAGCTTTCCTAATATACAAATGTTAAAACAAAACGCAAGTCCCCTAGCTTGTGATAGGGTCCTATTACAAACCTCATTTAGATACCATGATACGTAAATCAATCCCCGCATGTTAACTGACTTTTCCAACTTTGGCTTTGAAATACGAAATCTACGAAGCGCGTGTTATGATTTTGTACAGGACTCGTCCAAAGGCCCATAAACTATCAAATGATTAAACCTGTTTACCACACAAGTGTATACATTTTACATATCATTTCATCTGTTTTGTTCTGTTCAGTGGGACGAGGAATTCAATTTGCCTTTAGATTAAATCACCATCTACATCATATAGGCGAATGCTCTATTCAATCAGGGAATAATACCGCTCCATGCATTGGTCATAACTTCGAATATACTCCCGCCGACCTTTGATACTATTTAATGGAGAGGTTTTTTAACACCCAATAGGGTCACCATGATGTACCGTATACATGTATGTACAAAATCAACATTACAGGAATCAACGAACGATTACCAAGCGTCAAATATAGACACCTTTTAACGCAACCGGAAGTTTTAAACAAATAGTACGCGCATGTATCAATGGGGACAACCTACGTCATCGGAAGGGATATCGGGCACACAAAAACAATAAAAAAACGCCCGCTTCAAGATGAAAAGCGGCTGAAATTATCACATAAAAGCAATGCATCTTCTAAATCTATCGTGCGTCAAAGACAGTGTGTTGTTAGAGACTCTGTGAAACTATTAGAAATCGTCAAACTAGCTCAAATAATGCAAACACCTCGACACAATATTTTTCGACAGCAGGGATATCGGTCACATTTTTTCACAAACACGTTATAAGTTGTAAATAAACAAATTTTGCCGTCACAAAACTGTCCCGTTTACTAAAGTGTGATATATGAATGTTGAAAGAAAATATTTCAATCGTTATATCTGCTAGTGGAGAAACATAGACGGTGCTTTATTAGAAATTATAAAAGGGATATTGGTCACACTTAGAACTTTAGGGGTATCGGTCACATCCAAAATTACTAAAACTGAATATAACAGCATTGTACATGTAGTCGTTATTTAAGCAGCATGCGACTCCAGTGGATACGCCGCAAAAAATACCTTTATTGAATTTATCTGATCTTGAAAGACGACTTTTAACCCACTATCAGCAAATGGTTGGCGAGCTATTGAAATCGCCTTTCGTCCATTGCTCGTCATCCGTCCGTTTTTTGTTTTGACAGCGTGGCTATCGGTCACAATTTATTCACTGAAAATATGTCAAGTGTAAATTTCGTAACTTTATTGTTATTTACTGATATAAATTACCTTATATTTCAAGTAGTAACTATAGTTCATTTTTATCCGCTTCAAAAGTGACGTACCTGTATAATTGGCGTTTTGTTTTTGAAAGAATGTCGTTCACATGGTAACGGTCAAATCCAAAGTTTTTGAAATGGTTTGTCGCTTCGTAAAGATTGCTGAAATATTGCAGCTTGGTTTTCCTTATCTAATCATTCAAGAGGAAATACTACCGAGATACATGAAACATCATTAACTATTATCGTAACTATTTTTTGCTGAATACTTTGGTTATTCGTACACTGTATATTGTTTTGTTTTTGTCTATACATGTATTTGTACATACCCATTTGTTCTTGCATTGCCTTTGCGTGGAATGCTTGCTGAAGCAAAGTGGAACTGGGGCAACCCTTACCAAGACAAATTACATCTCCATGTAGTACCATTGTACTATTTTGAAGTACGTTTCTGTGTTAAAGTAATTATAATTTAAAAACTTCGCAGTGACAATATATAAGAAACTACATAAAACTTAAAGATGTAAAGGCATCCGATGTAAACAAAAATACGTGAATACAAGATAGACAGGATCACTGAGGGTTTTTAGCTGATAGCGTTTGTACAGTTCTTCATGACAGTTCACTGATAGTTTCTCCAAAGATTTTCAACTCAATAATTTGCTTTATACAAATTAACACACTATAACGGTTGAAAAGGTAAATAGAATATATCTTAACAACAATATCACAAATGATCATACGCAAACAAATTATAAAAGCAAATCAATCGATAACAAGAGGCCCAGGAAACATCGTGACGTCTACCATTGGTTTGCAAATTAGTCATTTTGATATGTGGGTCCAATATCTTTAGCGCTTCATGTTGAATTAGCCGATGTCCAGTTGGCATTCATGCTCCCCTAATTGTCAACTGGACGCATTTTCATTTGATAACAATTGTAAAGGAAAAAAGCAATATCGTCAAGGACGAAACAACTATAGTTTATGTGATCGATGGCACAAAAATTATGACGTTACATGAAAATAGGCGGATAGCAGATCATGCACCCCTGAATGTCAAATGCACTTGGTAAGTATAAATAGTGGGGTTGCAGTGAAAAAGTAAATATATCTACATGTATATGAATGCTATTAAGCACCGTGGTAGTCAAAAATTTCCAAGATAGCCAAATATTCATTATTTTGTAATATTATCTGTCCCAAAAATGAGCATTAATAAATACAACCCTATGACATAAATGAATATCAAAATATCTATATCAGACAAGATATTTGATAATTGTATGTCTACATGGTAACGAACTTCAAGTTGTCGACTACCGTGCTTTAATTTGTGCATTATGCACAACAATGGTAAAGAGAGAGATAGTACTTATAAAATTCCAGAAAGGTCCATTAAGTACATAAATATGGGTAATAACTCCTATATGAAAACCAAAGATGACTACCAGTTGGCCATTGTGTCAATGGATCGGTCCCAATATGAAATATGCATAACTATGCTCACATGTGGAATTTGAACCATAGCAGCAAGTTCAACTATTAGAATCAAGAAAGATGATTTTCTAAACATGGAATTTAAAATAGATCCTTAATACTCTCTGGCAAATACATGTATTTGTATCGAAACAAATGATGTTTTCTTGTTTCCCATCTCGATTTCTGATTGATCCCGAAATATTTTATACATAACTGGATCTACATATGAAACCCCTCCAGTACTTTCAGAGAAATAACAGAAACAAAAGACGGATGGATGACAATGGGGGGAAAGGTTTTTTATAGCTCGCCAACCATTTGCTGATAATCGGTTAAAAAGTCATCTTTCAAGATCAGATAAATTCAATAAAAGTGTATTGGCGCTTTTCCACTGGAGTTGCATGAATGCGTAAATAACGACTACATGTACAATGCTGTAATATTCAGTTTTCGTAATTTTGGATGTGACCGTTACCCCTAAAGTTCTAAGTGTGACCGATATCACTTTCATAATTTCTAATTAAGCACCGTCTATGTTTCTCCACTAGAAGATATAATGAATGAAATATTTTCTTTCAATAGTCATATATTACATATTAGTAAATGGGACGGTTTTGTGGCAGCAAAATTTATTTTTTTACAACTTGTTACGTTTTATTGAATAAAATGTGACCGATATCCCTGCTGTCGAAAAATATTGTGTCGAGGTGTTTGCACTATCTGAGCTAGTTTGACGATATTTAATAGCTTCATAGAATCTCTAACAATACACTGTCTTTGACGCACGATAGATTTAGAAGATGCATTGCTTTTATGTCATAATTTCAGCCGATTTTCATCTTGAAGCGGGCGTTTTTTCATTGTTTTTGTGTGCCCGATATCCCTTCCGATGACGTAGGTTGTCCCCATTGATGTATAGTACTATACCAGTTGAAGAAAGTATCAACGTACATCAAACAAGCCCAGAAGCTTACCAAAATATCAGGCTTGACTCTGGCAAGTGTTGTTACGTTTTCCCTTTGGATGGTCTCCCGACAGTGGACTCAGTATGTTATTGAACGTCTTGATTATATATATATATATATATATATATTGCTTTCTTCCTTTAGTAATTGGGAACCATTTTAGTTTTGGTAGTGGTATAAGAGATATGCTTAAAATGTTAGTAAAAATCTAAACAAAATCCATTGACATTGTACCAGGCAATATAATCACCTTGATGTTTTTTAAATCGACGAACAGCAGACAGTCCGATATTCTTCCATTACATTTGTGATGTACATTGTATATGGTATACTGAGTGTATTGGCATGGACCAGCCAGTATTACACGTGTAGGTATGAGAGAAAGTTATGGTTCATGCGTTGGTAAATATCCCTACAGCCATATGCCAGTTTATTTAGTGATTTTCCTCAATTTTAATAGCTATGAGTGTTGTATCGATACCAAACTTATAAAGTAACTTATAGTATAAGTAATGGAAATAATTTGAGATAGTTCTGTTAGTTATAATAAACATCAAAATATGTTTGCGGAGAATGGAAATTAGTGTAAATATGCGGGAGTCCAAATTTTCAATAAACATCCTTTTATCCACACCAAAAGATCAACTGTACAAATATACGTCAAAATACAGTTTTAATGAAGTTATTTCGATTAAATGATAATAAGTAACAATATATCTGGTTTAAATCCTCACACAACTTCAGACATCATCAATTGTTTGGGTTACCTCATATAGCAACCCACTTTCTCACTGACATTTATAAAGGACTGACATCCTATATTGTCACTTGTAAAGAATGATAGCGGTAACGACTAGAAATCCACACACTACAACACTAAAATAACGAATGGTACATAATCAGCTGAGCAAATGTTGTCCATAATATTTACAATAATCAATTTTGAAGTATTTTGCTCCAAAAGAATTTTCAATACCTTATACTGAATTACATTTTGAGATGTTTGTTTTAGTCTAAAATCAGTTGTGATAGGTACTTATATGAAGTGTTAACTCTCCACCACCACTATCAACAACTGGGACACAAGCGGTTATAATTAGGTAATAGTACATGTTGGTAAAATCGGTACATGTTGATAACATAATCTTATAACCTTGATAATGATAACTTAAAGCCTTTGGATTATAAGGCTTATGTAGTTGCTAAAGCGGAAAACCTTTCCGTCGACTTTGTTATGCTATTTTATAATACTAAATAGGTCTTTATCTTGCCCGCAAAATAACATAGTATCAGTTTGTGGAATGAAAAAAACTTATGATTGAAATTAAAAAAAAAACAAAAAAACAACAACACAATAGACATCTTACAGCACTAAGACAAAATAAAACGAATCAGCGGAATATTACATGTAGATGCACAGTTTATGTTACGGCAAGATTGAGACGGTCTTTCACAGGGCGATCACCTTATTATGGCTAAAACGGTTTCTCCGGATTGGTGAACATACCACCTGGCAGGAATGTTTATAATTTATTTATAAAAGGAACTCATCTTTGATCCGACATGTCGATAACGTCGTCATCATCCGCCATCTTGAAATGAACGAATCTGTTAGTGAGACTGTGGCGTTGCTGCCTGGGCACGCCTTCGTCAGATTCTCCAAGTAAAGACTGGCGAACCTTTTTCTCGTCGTCATTATCATCTTCACTCTCCGAAACTTCGTCGTTATTCACGTGTGGACTATGATTTAGCAGACATGAATCAGCGTGTTCCTCCGATATAGGATAGAACATATCTGCTGTAGTCGATCCAGGGCCATCATCCCGAAGTTCCCACGAGTTGGAGGCATCCGTGTAAATATCGCTCAAGCACGATGTTTCTGTATAATTACCGCTTTGACTCGACGAGTAGGTATCGGAACTAAACTGGTGGCCATAAGATGGCCGCCCTTGGTGACCACTGCTCTTTCTTCGCCCAGGTAAAAATATGACATAATCGCTTGGAGTCCTAGCGAAAGGTGGTGGGGTATTTGCCTCTCGGGATTCAGAGTAGTTTATCGTGCCGTCGGACGACGTGTTCGTTTCACGGACAATACTGAGTTTTCGCTCGCATTGACTGTCAATTAGATCGTTGCGCACTTGAGCAACTATCGGAGAGTCTATTTCTTTAGGCGTTCCCTTAGGTGTAATGGTCGGTGACGGGCCACCAGCACTAATTTTCAATGAATTCTTTGAACCTTTGAAACTCATTGAGACTTGAGCAATGGAACTGTTTGTAGGATGAATGACATTATGCAACGCCAAGCTATCTTTTCTAGACTGAGTTAAAGACTTACTACTCACAGTCATTTTATATCTGTTCGCCTTGTCCTTACATATTCCGTATTTATCAAGGATTGCAAACATGTCTTTTCGGAATTGCTTTGTGATTATTACATACAAGAATGGATTTGCACAGGAATTCAATGGATAAAAGAAAACCAGAAGGATTTTCGAATTCGAGATATCGATGAGAGGAAGCCCACTGGAAGCTGTAAGTCCAAAGAAAGCGATTGGAGCCCAACAGACAAAGTTAGTAAAGACTAGCATGGCCATCCGCTTGGCGATAGTAGCGTCGTTACTCCGAGCTGTAGAATCACTGTTTCGTACTTGGCAATACATATTAGTGTAACAACAACAGATGCAGAGAAAAGCAACGCCGTTAATCATAAGTAATGATATGACGTATGCCTGATCAGTAGCGTTTTCAATCTGCATTGGCAGACATACGCTGACGTTACCATAATTACTTATACCTACCAACGGCAGCATGGACATAACGATAGCGTACAGCCAGCCGACCGCCATTACACAGACGGCCTGGCGTATCTTGAGTCTCTTTGTTAGGTGAATGGCATGGCTAATGGCATACCAACGCTCCAATGTAATAACGGTTAGTGTGAAAATTGATAGCTCGGACGCAAAGACGGTCAAGAAACCGGCTGTCTGACATCCACCTTCATTTTGCCACAATATCGCATAGTTAAAATATTCTCCAAGCGTATGAACGTCAATAGATGCCAATAGTAACAAATATATTCCCATAAGAAAATCGGCAAACGCTAGATTACACATTAGGAATTTAGGCACCGTCATTTTCCTTTTACTTGAAGCAAGTACCAACAATACCACGATATTGCCTAGGATTGCTGCCATGACAACAAACCAAACAAAAATCCGTAGCCACTCGTACCCCATCACATCCTCACAAGGATTAAATGCATCCGGTTTCGGAGTACAATCCACTTCTTTATAGTTCTCTTCCCGATAAATGACGCCACATTTCACAACCATTTCACGCTTGTTTTCTGGAACAGGTGGCTGATACCATGGAAATGTATCAATAAGAGATGGAACGTCTGTTGGCAGACCTGCCCAACTATCCTCAAAAATAAAATCTTCCGGGTTATCTGTTACGTCCTCAGGTAAAAAGTCATCATACTTCCGTTTCCGGCGCTGAGATCCACGCGATGTAGTTATTTCTGCCTGATGATTTGTAATTGTAGTCGTAGACGTAGCACAGTCCTGGTGGATCCGGCGCTGTGCCTCCTCATACGCACGTTGTTTTTGATCCCGGCGTTTTTCTGGACTCTCCTTCTCCGGGATCAGAAAGGCACAGCAGTGGTGAGGGTAGTACAGTCGTGCCTTTTTGATTTTTTTGAATGTCCATACAGACGGGAAGTGACGTAGGGATTTGGTTTCTTTTAAGATAAGCTCTTCTACCTCCGATATACCGGATGTTGGCAAACTGGTAATGGCGGTTCTCGACAAGTCTCTGAAAATATTAAAAAGACCATTGTCATTTTAACATAAGGCTGCCATTATTTAAAACGTATTGGAATGCAGTTCGAGTCTAACATCTAAATTTTGGCAACATCCAGGTTAACTAATATTTCGAAGAAATAATATGAATTTAAGGCAAAGCCTCAGAAGAGCGCAGCTACATGTAAAAGATTATAACATCATAACTCTATATTGTCTATATTTTTCTACGAGATTAACAATAAAATATTTCACCGACATGTAAATACTATCGATAGTTAGAAAGAATTCAAAACAATCCAAATGGAATAGTTCAATATACTTCAATCTTGTTTTTATCGGATGCAGAGAAAATTTGGCAACATGCCATGCTATCAAAAATACGCGCGAATCTGTGCCGTCATCTTTGGCGTCAGGTTTTGTGACGTCACTGCTGACGGTGCCGTACGCTTGAGAACATACACAGTACATATTGGACAACTACATTTATTGCGTTGTTCTTGTACATGTGTAAATTAAAACTACTTACAATAATTTTAAAGCGTATACTGATAACACATTTAGTCTAGTACAGAAATTTCAAATCTCGTCGTGCTGATAACGAGAATTAAAACATGGCTGCCTACATGGAGGCGCGAGACTTTTTCCGCGGGACACAATTTCAAAGTCCAAGGGGTACTGGAGTGTATTGGAATCTATATGCTCACACACGTGTTATGGTTAGTAGAGCTTCGCTCTACGCGGCCTTCGGCCGCGCAGAGAGCTGCGCTCTTACTATATTCACCCTGTAAATGTCCAACTCTTTCTAAATGAATATTTATACGGATAACGTGATAACGACCGGACGATGCCCCTGACGAAGTTAGATAAATTACAGTAAAACCATATCCATAAAAATACTAGTTGTCATTTGTTAGCAGAATTCATCGGTAGTGTCTAGATATACTCACAGTTTCTTCAAATCGTGAATTTCTGAGAAAGCGCCATCTTCTAGAACTGTCAGGTACGGGTTGTCGCTGATTTGTCTGTGGGCAGAGAACGCTAGTAAATTAAGTGTAGAAACATAGCTTTTATTTCAACATTTATCAATAGAGACGTAGCGACTCTCGGCAGGTATTTCGTATTGCTGATATTTCAACATTTCACGTTCAAATTGGAGCATTCTTTCAGATAATGTGGTATGCAACGAAAACTAAGCAACAACTGTCTTAAAATTGTTTGAAAGTGTTGTACTCACAGGTTGACAATCTGAGCCTCGTAAAATGCACTTTTCTCAATCTTTCCAATTCTGTTATTATCCAGTTTACTGTATAAAAGAGAGAATAAAAAACCTAAACGCTGCAGTATGTTATCAATTTCCTTATCAACGATTTCCCGATAATGTCTCTGTGTCACATTTTGATGCATACATGACATTCGGTCTTCAGGAACAACTTCAGACAGACTACAGAGATTATTAAACCATCAACAATCTAGAAAGAGAATACTTGATTTTATATGAAACATGTATTAGGGATATTGACAAGCTTTCATTCCCCTTATGTATGCATGCATTTAATGTAATTACACAATTATAGACTTTGATTATTGCATATTTTACGTAGAAATGATTATGACATATTTTATGTAGAGAAATATTACACTTACAGAAGATTGGTTTTGATGGACATGAATGCGTGTTCTTCGATCGACTCTATCTTGTTATTAGAAAAATCTCTGGAAAAAAACCCAGAAGTTTTAGTAGCATTACAGAATAATGAATACAAGACACAAAAATATTAAAAATAGAAAATTCCACGTGTAACACAAAACAGTTTCGGAATAAGAAGCGATACAAAGTAAGAAGCAATCATAAACCCGCACATCTCCTGCATGATCTCATTGGTGTCCCTGTTCCTGGTCCTGAAGTTCTCCATGCTCGGTATCCGGGTAAGTCCACTCCGGTACACCTGTCTGTAACAGAGGTTATATGTATATTGTTATGATCACAGTCAGTAGTGTAGAATTTTATTAATTATAACAGTTGTATAGCCTCGCCACCTAGCATGAAGCCTGTTTATATAAATAAACTTTTTGTTAGGGCGGTAAGCTTTAAAAAGTGGTTCTGATAACTATTATGAACTAGTGATGAGCGATGTATATACTAGAATTCTACAAAACATACATGGTATCGAGACGTTGGAATTCCCCGAACACACCCGGCCCGATGTGACGTAATCTCTCACAGCCAATGATTCCTCTGTAAGTAAGCAGAACGATATATATAGAACATTAGAACTGTCCAGGAGATTACTTTACACCCATTCTAATATAACTAGAAATAATAATAATCGATGACACTCACAGCGCAAAAATACTTCTGAAAACTTACACATTAAACAACAAATGGTTTTTGGTAAAATGTTTCAATTATCTACATAATCAGTGTTTAAAAGTTCTGATTTGCCCAAATAAACATATGTTTTCTAGCTTAAGTAGTTTAAAATTCGCTTACGGTTAAATTCACCACATTTTTCAATAACAGCAATCAGGGCTGCCATTAAAACTTTAGTATAAGAGCCATTTTAAATAGGCCTAGCTAAAGGTAACTTCAACAAGTGTTCACTCACATCACGCGGAGATTGTCTAGTCCACTAAAACTCCCTTCTTCCAGTGTGTCAAGGTAACACGGACGCTTCCTTAGATCTCTGAAAAATCTGTCAAAATAGACACAAAAGTTCACACAAATATATCAAACGAAAGACTCAGACAAAAGTCAAATAGAAACAAAAGATCGGACAAATATGTCAAATAGAGGCAAAAGTTCCAAACATCTTTTAAAATAGAAACAGAAGCCTGGGAAAATATATCTACATTCACAAGGCTGGTGAAACATTAGAATCTAAGTAAAAGTTGTTAAATGTATCGAATTAAAAAGGTTTAGAAAATGACTAATATATGACGAATGAAAATAACAAAGACAGAATAAATACTAATGAGTAGACACACTTTCTGACACGATCTTTTATTAGGTTTGATTTGCTCCATAGACAAAATAAATGTGCCTGGTATGGCTATAAATCCCACCTCCTGTACTGATGATCATATTGCGTCTCCACAAATTGACAGAAGAAAGGATATAATTGTTTCAGTCAAACTCCTCGGAATAATAACCATTAACACAATGGTGATAACCATAGAATAATGAATAAAGGTTATATAACGTACAGTCGTTGTATACTATGTTGTGCATTCTTAGTTTTCTTCTTCTTCTCCTTTTTTTAATCACAGAAAAGTTTTGCTGATGATGATAATTTGTAACTTTTGAAAAATATTGTGTATACTCGTTATGAGCAATATATGATTTTAATAGACATTATTGTAACATAAAATAAAACATATTACTTACAACTGTGTCAGGTTAGGGTACATACTAAAAGCTCCCGTATGTACTGTGGAAATGGCGGTCCCACTCAGGTACCTGAGGATGGAGATATTAAACATAACTTTGATGAAACAATGATATAGTCGTAATAAATCAGCATTAAAATGGTTTTGAAATAAAACATTACAGTAAATAATGATACGGTCTCTGAGTTGACTTACTATAAACTGTGAAAAAATATTGTCAATGTTAAATTGATAATAAATAAGTCAATGCTTCATTCCAAAGCATGGACACACATTTAGTAAGACATTTCTTAGATGCAGTTTGAAAATAATATTTCCCTAAAGGTGTTTGTCAATTATTATGGCGATAAATGAAAATGAGATAAATTGATAAATAAACGGGGGAATAAAGGGGAAAACATTCATGACATAATAACATCCCCAACAATGAAAATACACTACAATAAATGAATGATCGTAGGTTAAGAGGACATGTGATTTTACTTTAATGATTTAGTATGTCTGTGTTTTGTCAGTGCTCTGAGCTAGAGAAAAATTATTTATAACAAGTAAAAGAGCAGTAGGACGAGACAAAAGACTCGATAAAAGCCCCGGGAAAATATCTTTATTTTGTGTCGTATGTGACGTTGTTTCTGCGTTTAGCTCTGTTAGGACAAACAACAGAAAAATGAGTGATCATAATTTACAAAATTCGTCATACTACATGATCATACCTCGTGAAATGCATCAAATACCAAATTTATTAATGAAGCGTAAAATGTGATTTATATAATGTTCTTGTTGTAAATTAATGTTGGATTTCCTGTACCGACTAAATGTCTGTAAAATAATGTCATCTTGGCATTCTCCACGAGCGCTGAGATCAGGGTCAACATATGAGATTTTTATTACTTAACTCTGTATAAATCAATCCTTCTTTCAGAAATGACGTTCAGACCAGAATTCTGTTGACATTGAGGACCGAGACCTCCAGCATTGTGGTCCTATGGGGATGTGGATGGCACTGATTTGCACAAGGATAAGTATTTCACCATTAGATATAACTCCCTAGGGGGTTGAGAGTTAGACAGCATGGTATACTTTGTGTCTTAACTTTGTCACTTGTCTGTAATAACGGCCGGATGAAAGTGAAATCCCTATATAAACCAAGGCTGTGATCGACACACAAGGGGCACCGATCATCAGCCATATTTCTTGAAGTACCTAGAAACAGTGATGCGTAAAATGATAACTTAAGATTTATCGCTGGCATATTGTTTTTGTTACAGTGATGTGTAAAATGATAACTTAAGATTTATCGCTGGCATATTGTTTTTGTTACAGTGATGTGTAAAATGATAACTGACGATTTATCGCTGGCACATTTTTTTCTTTACAGTGATGTGTAAAATGATAACTAATGATTAATCGCTGGCACATTCTTTTTGTAACAGTGATGCGTAAAATGATAACTTTCTATTGATTGCCGGGACCTTGTTTTTGTTACAGTGATACGTAAAATGATAACTGACGATTTATCGGGGGCTTATTGTTTTCGTTACCGTGATACGTAAAATGATAACTGACGATTTATCGCGGGCTTATTGTTTTCGTTACCGTGATGCGTAAAATGATAACTGACGATTTATCGCTGGGACATTGTTTTCGTAACAGTCATGCGTAAAATGATAACTGACGATATATCGCTGGCACATTTTTTTCGTTACAGTGATGTGTAAAATGATAACTAATGATTAATCGCTGGCACATTCTTTTTGTAACAGTGATGCGTAAAATGATAACTTTCTATTGATTGCCGGGACCTTGTTTTTGTTACAGTGATACGTAAAATGATAACTGACGATTTATCGCGGGCTTATTGTTTTCGTTACCGTGATACGTAAAATGACAACTGACGATTTATCGCGGGCTTATTGTTTTCGTTACCGTGATGCGTAAAATGATAACTGACGATTTATCGCTGGGACATTGTTTTCGTAACAGTCATGCGTAAAATGATAACTGACGATATATCGCTGGCACATTTTTTTCGTTACGGTGATGTGTAAAATGATAACTAATGATTAATCGCTGGCACATTCTTTTTGTAACAGTGATGCGTAAAATGATAACTTTCTATTGATTGCCGGGACCTTGTTTTTGTTACAGTGATACGTAAAATGATAACTGACGATTTATCGCGGGCTTATTGTTTTCGTTACCGTGATACGTAAAATGATAACTGACGATTTATCGCGGGCTTATTGTTTTCGTTACCGTGATGCGTAAAATGATAACTGACGATTTATCGCTGAGACATTGTTTTCGTAACAGTCATGCGTAAAATGATAACTGACGATATATCGCTGGCACATTTTTTTCGTTACAATGATGTGTAAAATGATAACTAATGATTAATCGCTGGCACATTGTTTTTGTTACTGTGATGCGTAAAATGATAACTAATGATTAATCGCTGGCACATGGTTTTTGTTACAGTGATGCGTAAAATGATAACTAATGATTAATCGCTGGCACATGGTTTTTGTTACAGTGATGCGTAAAATGATAACTTACTATTGATTGCCGGGACCTTGTTTTTGTTACAGTGATGCGTAAAATGATAACTGACGATTTATCGCGGGCTTATTGTTTTCGTTACCGTGATGCGTAAAATGATAACTGACGATTTATCGCTGGCACATTATTTTCGTAACAGTCATGCGTAAAATGATAACTGACGATATATCGCTGGCACATTTTTTCGTTACAGTGATGTGTAAAATGATAACTAATGATTAATCGCTGGCGCATTGTTTTTGTTACAGTGATGCGTAAAATGATAACTGACGATTTATCGCGGGCTTATTGTTTTCGTTAGTGATGCGTAAAATGATAACTGACGATTTATCGCTGGCACATTGTTTTCGTAACAGTGATACGTAAAATGATAACTTACTATTGATCGCCGGGACCTTGTTTTTGTTACAGTGATGCGTAAAATGATAACTAATGATTAATCGCTGGCACAATTGTTTTTGTTACCGTGATGCGTAAAATGATAACTTACGATTTATCGCTGGTACATTGTTTTCGTAAGAGTGATGCGTAATATGATAACTGACGATTGATCGCTGGGACCTTGTTTTTGTTACAGTGATGCGTAAAATGATAACTTACGATTGATCGCTGGGACCTTGTTTTCGTTACAGTGATGCGTAAAATGATAACTTACAATTGATCGCTTGGACCTTGTTTTTGTTACAGTGATGCGTAAAATGATAACTAATGATTAATCGCTGGCACAATTGTTTTTGTTACAGTGATGCGTAAAATGATAACTAATGATTAATCGCTGGCACAATTGTTTTTGTTACCGTGATGCGTAAAATGATAACTTACGATTTATCGCTGGTACATTGTTTTCGTAAGAGTGATGCGTAATATGATAACTGACGATTGATCGCTGGGACCTTGTTTTTGTTACAGTGATGCGTAAAATGATAACTTACGATTGATCGCTGGGACCTTGTTTTCGTTACAGTGATGCGTAAAATGATAACTTACAATTGATCGCTTGGACCTTGTTTTTGTTACAGTGATGCGTAAAATGATAACTAATGATTAATCGCTGGCACAATTGTTTTTGTTACAGTGATGCGTAAAATGATAACTGACGATTTATCGCTGGTACATTGTTTTCGTAACAGTGATGCGTAATATGATAACTGACGATTGATCGCTGGGACCTTGTTTTTGTTACAGTGATGCGTAAAATGATAACTTACGATTGATCGCTGGGACCTTGTTTTCGTTACAGTGATGCGTAAAATGATAACTTACAATTGATCGCTTGGACCTTGTTTTTGTTACAGTGATGCGTAAAATGATAACTTGCGATTTATTTAAGACGACATTTATATTGACTATTTACGTGATTCGATTCTGGAGTAATGATCTTTCTTATGGGAGTTTGATACTTAACGAGACTTGTGAAGTCGCCACCATAAACTCTATGTCCAGGGATACAGGCATGTTACAGCATTGATAAGAGTCGATTACCATTGAGTAAATTTATCATGGGAAAAGCACCACAACAAATTAAAGTTAAAGACACAGAAAAAGCAATCGATTACAAACGAACACAACATGGGATAAACGAGTAACTTTATTACAGGACTGAACATAAGATAGAAGAGCGTTCCTTTATTGGTGAACACTGTTTCTTTTAAAACATTATTTGTATACTTTGAAATTGTGTTTAAATTTTACACCTATATTTTAATCCTTGTTATTTCGCTTATCGCTATGCCTCTCGTGAAAGTTCTCACGTTCCCAGCTTGTTACGTACATTATGTACTTTGAAATTGTGTTTAAATTTTACACCTATATTTTAATCCTTGTTATTTCGCTTATCGCTATGCCTCTCGTGAAAGTTCTCATGTTCCTAGCTTGTTACGTACATTATGTACTTTGAAATTGTGTTTAAATTTTACACCTATATTTTAATCCTTGTTATTTCGCTTATCGCTATGCCTCTCGTGAACGTTCTCGCGTTCCCAGCTTGTTACGTACATTATGTACTTTGAAATTGTGTTTAAATTTTACACCTATATTTTAATCCTTGTTATTTCGCTTATCGCTATGCCTCTCGTGAACGTTCTCACGTTCCCAGCTTGTTACGTACATTATGTACTTTGAAATTGTGTTTAAATTTTACACCTATATTTTAATCGTTGTTATTTCGCTTATTGCAGTGACTCACGTTCCCAGCTTGTTACGTACATTATGCTCTAGATATAAACTAAAGTAAAATATTATTTACAAAGACTAGGCCACATATTCTGACATCATCCATTTCTCATCTCTCCAAGAACAATCATGCCGAGTACGGAATATACTGTAACGAAGTGAATTGTATATCATCATACTTGACGAAGTTTATTGTAATCTTGTTATTTGTTTACGTTCAATTTTATAGCTGTACTTTCAGTAAAGATCAGCTGATTGCTTTGAACATTCAAGCGTAAGTTTTAGTACTATAACGATGTGTTATAAGATTCACACTACATATCATGTATGCTTTTTATGTTATAAGTATAAGCGCAACAGTAATCGATGTACTTACAGTTTATTTCGATAGGTACGAAGCTTATTTCGTCCTAAGCTTAGTTGAATGTGTTGTCATCGTCAACTATGACGAGAGGTGAAGGTCGACCTGCGTTTGAGCCAAACTAGTTAATTTAGAGTCGTATCCGGCTCTTCTAGATTTTGTATGGTTTCCGGAACATTATTGACTAGGAAGTATGTTATAGTTATTGTATAAACTATCTAAGTTAATGATTTTA
Organism: Argopecten irradians; assembly: GCF_041381155.1. NCBI lineage: Eukaryota > Metazoa > Mollusca > Bivalvia > Pectinida > Pectinidae > Argopecten > Argopecten irradians. The sequence continues at coordinate 56,216,906 of NC_091136.1, forward strand.
GTATTTCATTTAGAACTATATTAATAGTCGTAAGGATTGTTAGTGTCGTGGCGTAACTTGGTTACGATGACAGCTTCCGGTTGCCAGCGGCTGCTAAATGACAGCTTCAGGCTGTCAGTGGGTTGTCACTGACAGCCGCGTGGCTGTCACTGACAGCTTTGGGTATTTATTGTGAATTTATCTGTGGATGGATTGTGGCTCGTACTCTTGTATTAGTTGCAAGTAAAGTTGTTCTTTGAACTTCACTTATTCTAGTTGGAGATTTCATGAGGTTGCTATTCTATTGCATATTGCATATTGTAAGTTAACTCTGATGATTTCTTAATAATAACATTTATACTTAAAACTGGCCTTTGTTATTCATTGATATTACAATAATGACTACTACTCAGACTATAATCTAACTGAGAAACCCATCGTCCAGAAGACAGCTGTACTCCGGAGACGCCAGGATAAGATATTTGTATGTGACATTCCAGGTAGTCTGCGACTACCACATTCGTTAGACTGACGAAAGGACCCTACGAGAGGACCGAAGACGGAAATCGTTACAATACTCTTGCGGAGGGCATATCCATATCATATCAATAAGACCATCGTCTCTCCAATCACATCTTATTGATCTTCCTCTCATTACACTCATATATATAAATGGGGAACATTTCAATCAGCTCATTACCTCAAGTTGTTTTATCTATAAACAATAAATAATGATAATGGTTCTACTTAAATCGTGCTGATAAGATAGTATGGGTCTTGCCGAGTCAGGTGTCAAAAGCATTTCAAATGTTACTGACGATAACGTTTTACAATCTAAGTTGGTCTTTTCGATTATCAACAGATATAGATACAGTATATGATTAGGTTTATACCTGTATGTATCTATAAGAACATTTGTCCCTTTCTAAATCTCATTTACCAGTATTGACCTTAATACCACAAAACTGTTCAGCAGCAACATAGAGAATGGGAAGCACCAAACGGATAATAATCATAACAGATTTTTTGATAATATGATTGCTAAAAGTATTCACTTCATGTTGTGGAATTTCCAAGATAGAGTCTCTATTTTTGTTTCATGCAGCATGTATCTTTCTATCCCGACAAACATTAAATATTGGTTTCTTATTCCTAATATTCTGTGAAGTTTTAATAAATCCAAACATTATGTTGTATAAGGAAGCCCGCAAATGATGGAATGGACATGTGAGTAAAGACAATGGACTGGTGCGTTAAATATTGGTTTCTTATTCTTAATATTATGTGCAGTTTTAATAAATCCAAACATTATGTTGTATAAGGAAGTCCGCAAATGATGGAATGGACATGTGAGTAAAGACAATGGACTGGTGGATACATTGTGTGGGCTGTTGCGGTAGTAGATATCAGGTATTATATATCATGGCCAAATACTGATGTGTAAACCTACCTGCTCTCTAGATCTTGTTACATATACTAACTATTATAAATAGAGCTGACCAGTGATATACAGGGAGACAGCTAGACAGGGCTAGAGAGAGAGGGAGCTATCCTGGAGCACACACCTTGTGTGTGGTCCCATTTTGGGCTACATATCAACCATGACTCTGTAACATATGAAGTACTAAAGAATAAAATGTCCACAAAAACATCAGAGTCAATCATTCTTTCAACGACGATTCTCTATGCACAAAAGGTTATACGGACCGAACAAACGAAGACTACATATACCTGATGGCCAACTATACAACAACTTAAATAAACAACAACTTCATAAAACAGCCTCAAAATCATTTTACTATATACAATGCAAATAAAACCTGAGATAATGTTTCGAAATGCTTCCGATACTGCTTCCGGTTTAGTAACTCTAAAAGACATTCGATTTCCGGTTTACGACTTGGCCTTTCTACTCTATCACGTGTAAGTGTAACATATTATGTAGTCGACAAAGTTTGACGTCATACAGAAATATTGATCTCAAAACCAAAAACGTTTAGGCGATGGTTCTGAGTTAGGCATAGACGAACTGTTGTGGAGGTACTAAATAACTCTAAAATGACAGATTGCAGTCGTGATAATGAAAATGGGTAAATTCAACATATAATATGAAACATAATATAATTGTTTTTAAGTCTTATTTACGTGTACCCAAAAGAGAAGAAAAATCTCAAAAACAAATAACAAAATGACAAAATGGATGGCTACGTCTCAGTGCTATCTAAAAACCATTCCGACCGTTTCTAACTAATTCTCTTGCCTAAACTGACCCTTTTACAATGTCTTTTAAAATACATCTAAATGACTTTGGGTTTCAAGATCCAATGTTTTTTCGTAGCAAAACAAAATTATTCATTGAACTTTGACAGAATAAAACCTGATCTAAAGGCTATTTGACACTTCCACACCCTCCCTGAATACATCTGTATTTTTCGATTACTTTACGAACGTATATATACATACGCCGGAGCCGGCGGAATAAGGAATGCTACGAATTTGATTTTCTATCAGGAAAGTAAGGCGACATCAGCGGAAATAGTGTGATTTCTGCAAGTTGTTTATGTATTCCGGCCTGGAGTGCTGTTTAGTGAGTTGCTTTAATTAACCCTCGATTTCCGCAGCGACTTGAGTTTTAGTGGCAAGCTCTCCAGGTCTATCATCGGTCTTATTGTTCTCGGCGGATCAGACAATGATATTCATGGAAAATGTGCACTCTGTCGTCCGTTCTATCATTGCTTGTCCCACGTGACCTCGGTGGAGGAATAGGGAAGAGGGTTGGAATAGGTCTTAAACCTAAGACAGAATAATAGTCAATCTAAGCTCATCGTCAAACACATTGACACCGACAGTAGCCTAGGGATAAAGATACTACATGAAGATGTAGCAGCTGCTTTTCATGTCGCATCCTATCCTTGGTGGAACTATCATTGCATGGAAAACAACTAACGTTCGATATCGACTTCGTTACGTCTTATTGTCTATTTTATACAGTCTGAATGACCGTAACGTAATATTAGTGTACGTCTACATGCGTCTGTCATATAGTTGTCTATGGTCCATACCAGAAGTCATACAGTTTCTATGGTCCATACCAGAGGTCATACAGTTGTTTATGGTCCATACCAGAAGTCATACAGTTGTCTATGGTCCATACCAGAAGTCATACAGTTGTCTATGGTCCATACCAGAAGTCATACAGTTGTCCATGGTCCATACCAGAAGTCATTCAGTTGTCCATGGTCCATACAAAAAGTCATACAGTTGTCTATGGTCCATACCAGAAGTCATACAGCTGTCTATGGTCCATACCAAAAGTCATTCAGTTGTCCATGGTCCATACCAAAAGTCATACAGTTGTCTATGGTCAATACCAGAAGTCATACAGTTGTCTATTGTCATGGTCAATACCAGAAGTCATACAGTTGTCTATGGTCCATACCAGAAGTCATACAGTTGCCTATGGTCCATACCAAAAGTCATTCAGTTTTCCATGGTCCATACCAGAAGTCATACATTTGTATATATACCATACCAGAAGTCATACAGCTGTTTATGGTCCATACCAGAAGTCATACAGTTGTCTATGGTCCATACCAAAGGTCATTCAGTTGTCCATGGTCCATACCAGAAGTCATACATTTGTATATATACCATACCAGAAGTCATACAGTTGTCTATGGTCCATACCAAAGGTCATTCAGTTGTCCATGGTCCATACCAGAATTCATACATTTGTATATATACCATACCAGAAGTCATACAGTTGCCTATGGTCCATACCAGAAGTCATACAGTTGTCTATGGTCCATACCAAAAGTCATTCAATTGTCCATGGTCCATACCAGAAATCATACAGTTGTATATATACCATACCAGAAGTCATACAGCTGTTTATGGTCCATACCAGAAGTCATACAGTTGTCTATGGTCCATACCAATGGTCATTCAGTTGTCCATGGTCCATACCAGAAGTCATACATTTGTATATATACCATACCAGAAGTCATACAGTTGTCTATGGTCCATACCAGAAATCATACAGTTGTCTATGGTCCATACCAGAAGTCATACAGTTGTCTATGGTCCATACCAGAAGTCATAGTGTTGCCTATGGTCCATACCAAAAGTCATACAGTTGTCTATGGTCATGGTCAATACCAGAAGTCATACAGTTGTCTATGGTCCATACCAGAAGTCATACAGTTGTCTATGGTCCATACCAGAAGTCATACAGTTGTCCATGGTCCATACCAGAAGTCATTCAGTTGTCCATGGTCCATACAAAAAGTCATTCAGTTGTCTATGGTCCATACCAGAAGTCATACAGCTGTCTATGGTCCATACCAAAAGTAATTCAGTTGTCCATGGTCCATACCAAAAGTCATTCAGTTGTCCATGGTCCATACCAGAAGTCATACATTTGTATATATACCATACCAGAAGTCATACAATTGTCTATGGTCCATACCAGAAGTCATACAGTTGTCTATGGTCCATACCAGAAGTCATACAGTTGTCTATGGTCATGGTCAATACCAGAAGTCATACAGTTGTCTATGGTCCATACCAGAAGTCATACAGTTGCCTATGGTCCATACCAAAAGTCATTCAGTTTTCCATGGTCCATACCAGAAGTCATACATTTGTATATATACCATACCAGAAGTCATACAGCTGTCTATGGTCCATACCAGAAGTCATACAGTTGTCTATGGTCCATACCAAAGGTCATTCAGTTGTCCATGGTCCATACCAGAAGTCATACATTTGTATATATACCATACCAGAAGTCATACAGTTGTCTATGGTACATACCAGAAGTCATGCAGTTGCCTATGGTCCATACCAGAAGTCATACATTTGTCTATGGTCCATACCAAAAGTCATTCAGTTGTCCATGGTCCATACCAGAAGTCATACATTTGTATATATACCATACCAGAAGTCATACAGTTGTCTATGGTCCATACTAGAAGTCATACAGTTGTCTATGGTCCATACCAGAAGTCATAGTGTTGCCTATGGTCCATACCAGAAGTCATACAGTTGTCTATGGTCCATACCAGAAGTCATACAGTTGTCTATGGTCCATACCAGAAGTCATACCGTTGTCTATGGTCCATGCCAAAAGTCATTCAGTTGTCCATGGTCCATACCAGAAGTCATACATTTGTATATATACCATACCAGAAGTCATACAGTTGTCTATGGTCCATACCAGAAGTCATGCAGTTGCCTATGGTCCATACCAGAAGTCATACAGTTGTCTATGGTCCATACCAAAAGTCATTCAGTTGTCCATGGTCCATACCAGAAGTCATACATTTGTATATATACCATACCAGAAGTCATACAGTTGTCTATGGTCCATTACAGAATTCATACAGTTGTCTTTGGTCCATACCAGAAGTTATAGTATTGCCTATGGTCCATACCAGAAGTCATACAGTTGTCTATGGTCCATACCAGAAGTCATACAGTTGTCTATGGTCATGGTCCATACCAGAAGTCCTACAGTTGTCTATGGTCCATACCAGAAGTCATACAGTTGCCTATGGTCCATACCAAAAGTCATTCAGTTGTCCATGGTCCATACTAGAAGTCATACATTTGTATATATACCATACCAGAAGTCATACAGTTGTCTACGGTCCATACCAGAAGTCATACAGTAGTGTATTGTCAATACCAGAAGTCATACAGTTGTCTATGGTCCATACCAGAAGTCATACAGTTGCCCATGGTCCATACCAGAAGTCATACATTTGTATATATACCATACCAGAAGTCATACAGTTGTCTATGGTCCATACCAGAAGTCATACAGTTGTCTATGGTCCATACCAGAAGTCATACCGTTGTCTATGGTCCATAACAGAATTTAAGTCATGCAGTTGTCTATGGTCCATACCAGAATTTAAGTCATACAGTTGTCTGTGGTCCATACCAGAATTTAAGTCATACAGTTGTCTGTGGTCCATACCAGAATTTAAGTCATACAGTTGTCTGTGGTCCATACCAGAAGTCATACAGTTGTCTATGGTCCATACCAGAAGTCATACAGTTGTCTATGGTCCATACCAGAAGTCATACAGTTGTCTATGGTCCATACCAGAAGTCATACCGTTGTCTGTGGTCCATACCAGAAGTAAAACAGTTAACAAATACATGTGACGAGTACATACATACGTTTCTATAGCTTCACGGAAATCTCAAATGACTCCTTTAATTGTTTTAATGGCATGCGCTGATCATGATAGAGATTTAAGAATTGCTTTAGTAATGCCATCAGAATCGCTACAAATAAGATCCGTGATCAGATAGACACGCAAGGTTGTAGACCGTTTAGTTTGTCTTTATTTCGAAACAATTACCTTAATTATGTCTACAAAGTATTGTTGTTGATACCTAAAAAACTTACACTTCCAACGTTAAGTTCTGTATTCAATGTCAATTGAATAGCCTTAAGTTAAGATGTACAATCATTTTATAGTACCTAAATGTTATATTGTTATTCGATAAATATTTCTTAATATATCGTAAGATAATTTTCTTTGTAAATAAACGACCTTGATTTTATAGAGATGATGTAGAAATGCGGGTATAATAATAAAAACAAGTTTATTAAAGTGTACCGTGCTTCTGATCCATACATATGTCACTACATATGGCGCTGCATTTTGTTTCAGCGAGCACTACACACACCTCTCAATCTGTACGAACACGAAACATCAAGGAAATTAATTGCAAGCAAATCAAGATAGACTTACGATGTCAGCGGTCAAGTTTTAAAGAAAACGACCACAGAAAGACATCTTATTGTAGTTTTGTTATATCCTGTATATAGTTACGGCTTATTTTTTTACTGCAAAGGCTTCGCCACTCTATCGTATGTCCTGTTTACACCACAGGGTATTGGAAGTAGCCAATCATTATCCTGCTTATATCACAGGGTATTGGAAATAGCGAATCTTTATCCTGTTTAAATCACAGGGTACTAGAAGTAGCTAATCATTTTCCTGCTTGTATCACAGGGTATTGGAGGTAGCCAAACATTATCCTGCTTATATCACAGGGTGTTAGAAGTAGCCAATCATTATTCTGATTATATCACAGGGTACTGGAGGTAGCCAAACATTATCCTGCTTATATCACAGGGTGTTAGAAGTAGCCAATCATTATTCTGATTATATCACAGGGTACTGGAGATAGCCAATCATTATACTGCTTATATCATAGGGTGTTAGAAGTATCCAATCATTATCCTGCTTATATTATTGGGTAGTGAAAGTAGCCAACCCTCATTACTATAAAAAGATTTTTTTTTTATTTTTTTTTTTATTTTTTTTTTATTTTATTTTTTTTGCAAAACTTTGCTCAACGAAACACATACGCGTTGCCAGTCGGGTTTCCTTGAAGTTAAATGCATGTTATCCGCTGACATTTGAGAACATTTATAAACGTCACTATGACGTCATAGCTTACGTAACACGTGTCAGATAAGCAGCCTTTGTTCCGATGTAAACAGGCTATATACTGATAAGTTTTACGTTTTACAGATGTCAGTCATTAATCGAGTCTGTGTAAATACGCAGATTCTTTAATTAAAGTACGGTGTAATTGGAATTCTACTTTAAACACTAATGAAAAAGATAAATATCAAAGCTACCAAATGGTATAACTTTCATTTTATCAGAACAAAAAGACAATAAATCTAAATTTGTTGTTAGTTAATCATGCTACTCTATGGTGCATAAATCAATGTCAATTACAACAAGAAAAAAGAAGCAAATACAACGTATTGATAATGTGTGTGTAATAACAGAAGGCGGTATATGGGACCATTGGAACAATATTTATGTTGAATATACCCTTAAATAGTCATTTCTTGGTTTTAAACGATATAGGGACAACGTATTTTATCGAATAAGAAAATCTTTACTTAAAAACTTCATTGGTACACTCTGGTAAACCTAAAATCATCAACCGACAATATTTCCATCCTTTCTTGAACCTATCTTTTATCATCAACTTTCTTGCATATTTTGTGTTTCTAATGAATATACATTTTGAAGTGATGTTAATGTGCTGCAAATATAATCTTATCGAAATCAGAATATTGTATTCCTTGTGCCAGACCTCTTTGTCATTTTTGGTGATACGTAATATCAGTATTATATCGTTGGTCTTCTGGTGCTGTTGTCATGTGTAAACCGACTTACCCTACACTCCAAGAGCAATCACTCGTGCCCTAACTAATGTTTAGTACCGATTACACAAGGACATTATGATTACCATTGGGAATTACCATAGTGACGTAGGGATTTCTGTGTAACACGCAATACACATTACACTAAAGACAACACAGTTATGTAGAGTATGCCTTAACCAATTTGTCTGTGTTGATTATTGGGAGGTAGTTAATGACCAAAAGCAGACATCGATGAACTTACAGTGCATTCTTATAAACGCACACACGAATGTTACCATGTGTTCCTTTATATTTATCTGTTGTCCCGAAGGACATTTCTAATTTGACGTTTTCGTCTTATTTTCTGACAGTTCTTTCTCATTGATTTGATTCTCTATTCCGCCATCTCATTCAGAGAGACCTATTGATTTCCATGACGCACTGCAGGCTTTAGTTGTGTATTTCAGTGGGATCGCACTGTAACAGACAACTGTCGACAAAACCATACAGGAAACACCAGAAACATACCCAAACACGTATGCACTACCACCCAGTACAGTTAATGTAAAACGGTTTAATATAGTTGACATACACTCCAGAAGGTGGTTACACAAATAGTGTAAGCTAATCATAACCAACAGTGATAGCTTTAATTAATAGATCAAAAATAATATCATGATCAACTGTAGTAAGATCATTACCAAGCAACTATCTATGAACATGGTTGACTATACATGGATTGAAATAGGTCATCGAATAGGTGTATCATATTCAGTAGTGTTTGTCATTTCACAAATTAACACAGTAAGAATTTTGTTATTTTATATGACCAATCTGTCATCAAACCAATGTAGCGATGACTCAGAGGGGATTACTCAGACATGATCATGCTGATTGTAACCATATCTGATGGTCCAGTTGTATAATGTTACAACATTTAGTCATTATTATCCCTAAATCCTAAAGGTCATAAGACTGCGATGTCAAAAGGTAATAGCAAAAACCATTCCCCACAACGTTTCTTAGATATAAATAGTTCTGATTAATTTATTTGAGTTTTTTTTTTACAATTAGTTCCTAGATAGTTTGATCAATGAAATGGCAATGATTCCTGCCACCGATAACTAATTGTTTAGCTTCCTATGTCAATTCTCAACCTTTATCTCACAGCCAATTTCTATTCATTTGTATTTAAAGGTTGGTCTTTTAGAGTTTTATTTCAGTGGAAATGTGTTTCCTAGTATGATATCCATTCAAAACATTCATAACTGTCAGCATTACTGAAATAATTGAAATCATTGTTTCCTTAGTGTAGATTGTTCCTCAATTTTAACTTACAATACTAGTGTTATGCTGCTTTGTAAACAAATGTGTGGTGGGCAAACTTATAAAATCTACTAATGCAAGCATTCTATCAATTTGTTTCAATTTGATCATATTTTATTTTATTCTCAAATCATTAAGAATTCGCTTAATTATAGCTGAATTTAACTAATTATATAATGTCCACTGCCTATTTTCATTAACAATTTGATAAAACTCGATAAAAAGGAAAAACAACGTAAGAGTTCTGGCCAATACACTAATACTAATAATACTAATGTTGAGCGAATGAACAATTAATATAACAAAAGAAACGTAAGTTGGCTTCGCGCGTTCGGGAAGCCTCTGAGACGATAAGATTATTCTGAGCTTCCTATTCGGAAGTTGTAAGGTTACAAACCACGACTTGGAGCCGCCGAGTTCATATGTGTATATCTATAGCCGACTACAAATCTTATATGTTTAGCTATTGGATGCTATTTGCTATACTTTAAGTATTGATATTTCATCCTTTTCAGTAATACGTTGCTGGAAACCTTCTTTCAGAATGAAATTTCCGGGTGTTAGTCAGTACTTGAAACCACAAACAAGATTATAACATCTCAAATGAAAAGACTGTTCTATTATTTTCGTATTCCAGAGAGTTTGCCGTGATAAACGCAACCTTCATCGCGGAATAGCTTAACGACTATCAGACTTCATACAAATCAACGTTAACCGTATTTGATTATATTGTGGTACTTCTGGTTCTTAAAAGTTGGTCGAGGCGTGGTTAAGAAAACACGTTATTTCTCTTTTTTTTTCTTTGTTTTTTTTTATCTCCCACCTTTTACCTCAAATGTTTTAATAGAAAAGAAGACAATTAAGTCTTTAAGGTGCTAACGGATACTTAAGAACAAATTTGACATATTGTACCATGGCTTTAATTAATCACGTAACATATACAACTGCACTGATAAGATAATTACAGAAAAAAAGAGAGAAAACATGAGAAAAAAATAAATATATATTTCATTTAAAATAACAAACAAATATTTTTTACAATGATAATAAACTACTCTACTAGCAATACAAGAAAATATAATATGGTAGTAAGTAATGGTGAGCCTACTAGAAATATCTAAAGCATTGGTTTATATATCACTTATCAACTGAGCGCAAAACTTTTGCTTGAACAGCTCCCAAAAACTTTATTACAAAACTGAAAGTGGTAATCCAAATTTTCCTTTTATAAGATTTAAAATTTGGAGTTAAAGTAAGATTCCATTAAACAAAATGTAATTAACATTTTTCCATATTGCGGATACGTCTTGAGTTTCAAATTAGATTACAAACATACAGTGTTTTGTTATGTTTAAATCCAATAGTGTTCCAATCAAGTGCAATCCCTCGTTTGTTAGCGCCAGAAAGAGTAATTGATTCTCAGAATAACGACGGCACGTGTGCGACACAATTACAAAACTATCTCGTTTCTAATTATCGTGCATCTTTTTGAGGTACTTGTACTTACTTAAAGATACCGTTAATAAGAGCTGTTGAGGGTCCACGTGAGAAAGCCGTTAAATGTTAAATGTTCGGCAGTAAATCAGTGACAATGTACATTAGCACGCTGTTATGTTTCATTTGCTGTCGTATCATTCCCAGAGGACACAGTGGTGATTTGTTTAACAATGTTATTGAATGTTTGTTTTACAGTGCATCACCAAGTCGCTCTGAAACTACACCTAGTTAATGCAATAGGTTCTTCTTACTGTTTACATACATTGCCAATAGTCGTAACCATGATTGTGTCGAGTTACTTGTTGATGTCGAGACAAATTGGGATGTAACAGGTTATTTTTACTGTTACCCTGACTGTGTCGAGTTACTTGTTGATATCTCGAGACACATAGGATGTAATAGGTTATTTTTACTGTTACACTGACTGTGTCAAGTTACTTGTTGATGTCAACACATTGGGATGTAACAGGTTCTTTTAACTGTTACCCTGACTGTGTCGAGTTACTTGTTGATGTCAACACATTGGGATGTAACAGGTTCTTTTAACTGTTACCCTGACTGTGTCGAGTTACTTGTTGATATCTCAAGACACATATGATTTAAAAGGTTATTTTAACTGTTACCCTGACTGTGTCAAATTACTTGTTGATGTCGAGACACATTGGGATGTAACAGGTTCTTTTAACTGTTACCCTGACTGTGTCGAGTTACTTGTTGATGTCCTTTTAACTGTTACCCTGACTGTGTCGAGTTACTTGTTGATGTCAACACATTGGGATGTAACAGGTTCTTTTAACTGTTACCCTGACTGTGTCAAATTACTTGTTGATGTCGAGACACATTGGGGTGTAACAGGTCCTTTTCACTGTTACCCTGACTGTGTCGAGTTATTTGTTGATGTCGAGACACATTGGATGTAACAGGTTCTTGTTTACTGTTACCCCGACTGTGTCGAGTTACTTGTTGATGTCGAGACACATTGGGATGTAACAGGTTCTTTTAACTGTTACCCTGACTGTGTCGAGTTACTTGTTGATGTCGAGACACATTGGGATGTAACAGGTTCTTTTAACTGTTACCCTGACTGTGTCGAGTTACTTGTTGATGTCGAGACACATTGGGATGTAACAGGCTCTTTTAACTGTTATCCTGACTGTGTCGAGTTACTTGTTGATGTCGAGCTACATTGGGATGTAACAGGTTCTTTTCACTGTTATCCTGACTGTGTCGAGTTACTTGTTGATGTCGAGACACATTGGGATGTAACTGGTTATTTTTATTGTTACCCTGAATGTGTCGAGTTATTTGTTGATGTTAAGACACATTGGGATGTAACAGGTTCTTTTTATTGTTACCCTGACTGTGTCGAGTTACTTGTTGATGTCGAGACACATTGGATGTGACAGGTTCTTTAAACTGTTACCCTGACTGTGTCGAGTTACTTGTTGATGTCGAGACACATTGGGATGTAACAGGTTCTTTTTATTGTTACCCTGACTGTGTCGAGTTACTTGTTGATGTCGAGACACATTGGATGTAACAGGTTCTTTAAACTGTTACCCTGACTGTGTCGAGTTACTTGTTGATGTCGAGACACATTGGATGTGACAGGTTCTTTAAACTGTTACCCTGACTGTGTCGAGTTACTTGTTGATGTCGAGATACATTGGGATGTAACAGGTTCTTTTCACTGTTACCCTGACTGTGTCGAGTTACTTGTTGATGTCGAGACACATTGGGATGTAACAGGTTCTTTTAACTGTTACCCTGACTGTGTCGAGTTACTTGTTGATGTCGAGACACATTGGGATGTAACTGGTTTTTTTTATGGTTACCCTGAATGTGTCGAGTTATTTGTTGATGTTAAGACACATTGGGATGTAACAGGTTCTTTTTATTGTTACCCTGACTGTGTCGAGTTACTTGTTGATGTCGAGACACATTGGTGTGACAGGTTCTTTAAACTGTTACCCTGACTGTGTCGAGTTACTTGTTGATGTCGAGACACATTGGATGTAACAGGTTCTTTTAACTGTTACCCTGACTGTGTCGAGTTACTTGTTGATGTCGAGACACATTGGATGTAACAGGTTCTTTTAACTGTTACCCTGACTGTGTCGAGTTACTTGTTGATGTCGAGACACATTGGGATGTAACAGGTTCTTTTAACTGTTACCCTGACTGTGTCGAGTTACTTGTCGATGTCGAGACACATTGGGATGTAACAGGTTCTTTTAACTGTTACCCTGACTGTGTCGAGTTACTTGTTGATGTCGAGACACATTGGGATGTAACAGGTTCTTTTAACTGTTACCCTGACTGTGTCGAGTTACTTGTTGATGTCGAGACACATTGGATGTAACAGGTTCTTTTTATGTTACCCTGACTGTGTCGAGTTACTTGTTGATGTCGAGACAATTGGATGTACAGGTTCTTTTAACTGTTACCCTGACTGTGTCGAGTTACTTGTTGATGTCGAGACACATTGGGATGTAACAGGTTCTTTTAACTGTTACCCTGACTGTGTCGAGTTACTTGTTGATGTCGAGACACATTGGGATTTAACAGGTTCTTTTAACTGTTACCCTGACTGTGTCGAGTTACTTGTTGATGTCGAGATACATTGGGATGTAACAGGTTCTTTTAACTGTTACCCTGACTGTGTCGAGTTACTTGTTGATGTCGAGACACATTGGGATGTAACAGGTTCTTTTAACTGTTACCCTGACTGTGTCGAGTTACTTGTTGATGTCGAGACACATTGGGATGTAACAGGTTCTTTTTATTGTTACCCTGATTGTGTCGAGTAACTTGTTGATGTCGAGACACATTGGATGTAACAGGTTCTTTTAACTGTTACCCTGACTGTGTCGAGTTACTTGTTGATGTCGAGACACATTGGGATGTAACAGGTTCTTTAACTGTTACCCTGACTGTGTCGAGTTACTTGTTGATGTCGAGACACATTGGGATGTAACAGGTTCTTTTAACTGTTACCCTGACTGTGTCGAGTTACTTGTTGATGTCGAGACACATTGGATGTAACAGGTTCTTTTAAACTGTTACCCTGACTGTGTCGAGTTACTTGTTGATGTCGAGACACATTGGGATGTAACAGGTTCTTTTAACTGTTACCCTGACTGTGTCGAGTTACTTGTTGATGTCGAGACACATTGGTATTTAACAGGTTCTTTTAACTGTTACCCTGACTGTGTCGAGTTACTTGTTGATGTCGAGACACATTGGGATGTAACAGGTTCTTTTAACTGTTACCCTGACTGTGTCGAGTTACTTGTTGATGTCGAGACACATTGGGATGTAACAGGTTCTTTTAACTGTTACCCTGACTGTGTCGAGTTATTTGTTGATGTCGAGACACATTGGATGTAACAGGTTCTTGTTTACTGTTACCCCGACTGTGTCGAGTTACTTGTTGATGTCGAGACACATTGGATGTAACAGGTTCTTTTAACTGTTACCCTGACTGTGTCGAGTTACTTGTTGATGTCGAGACACATTGGGATGTAACAGGTTCTTTTAACTGTTACCCTGACTGTGTCGAGTTACTTGTTGATGTCGAGACACATTGGATGTAACAGGTTCTTTTAACTGTTACCCTGACTGTGTCGAGTTACTTGTTGATGTCGAGACACATTGGATGTAACAGGTTCTTTTAACTGTTACCCTGACTGTGTCGAGTTACTTGTTGATGTCGAGACACATTGGATGTAACAGGTTCTTTTAACTGTTACCCTGACTGTGTCGAGTTACTTGTTGATGTCGAGATACATTGGGATGTAACAGGTTCTTTTAACTGTTACCCTGACTGTGTCGAGTTACTTGTTGATGTTGAGACACATTGGGATGTAACAGGTTCTTTTAACTGTTACCCTGACTGTGTCGAGTTACTTGTTGATGTCGAGACACATTGGGATGTAACAGGTTCTTTTAACTGTTACCCTGACTGTGTCGAGTTACTTGTGATGTCGAGACACATTGGGATGTAACAGGTTCTTTTAACTGTTACCCTGACTGTGTCGAGTTACTTGTTGATGTCGAGACACATTGGGATGTAACAGGTTCTTTTAACTGTTACCCTGACTGTGTCGAGTTACTTGTTGATGTCGAGACACATTGGGATGTAACAGGTTCTTTTTACTGTTACCCTGACTGTGTCGAGTTACTTGTTGATGTCGAGACACATTGGGATGTAACAGGTTCTTTTAACTGTTACCCTGACTGTGTCGAGTAACTTGTTGATGTCGAGACATATTGGATGTAACAGGTTCTTTTAACTGTTACCCTGACTGTGTCGAGTTACTTGTCGAAGTCGAGACACATTGGATGTAACAGGTTCTTTTAACTGTTACCCTGACTGTGTCGAGTTACTTGTTGATGTCGAGACACATTGGATGTAACAGGTTCTTTTAACTGTTACCCTGACTGTGTCGAGTTACTTGTCGATGTCGAGACACATTGGGATGTAACAGGTTCTTTTAACTGTTACCCTGACTGTGTCGAGTTACTTGTTGATGTCGAGACACATTGGGATGTAACAGGTTCTTTTAACTGTTACCCTGACTGTGTCGAGTTACTTGTTGATGTCGAGCTACATTGGGATGTAACAGGTTCTTTTCACTGTTATCCTGACTGTGTCGAGTTACTTGTTGATGTCGAGACACATTGGGATGTAACTGGTTATTTTTATTGTTACCCTGAATGTGTCGAGTTATTTGTTGATGTTAAGACACATTGGGATGTAACAGGTTCTTTTTATTGTTACCCTGACTGTGTCGAGTTACTTGTTGATGTCGAGACACATTGGATGTAACAGGTTCTTTTAACTGTTACCCTGACTGTGTCGAGTTACTTGTTGATGTCGAGACACATTGGATGTGACAGGTTCTTTAAACTGTTACCCTGACTGTGTCGAGTTACTTGTTGATGTCGAGATACATTGGGATGTAACAGGTTCTTTTCACTGTTACCCTGACTGTGTCGAGTTATTTGTTGATGTTGAGACACATTGGGATGTAACAGGTTCTTTTTATTGTTACCCTGATTGTGTCGAGTAACTTGTTGATGTCGAGACATATTGGATGTAACAGGTTCTTTTAACTGTTACCCTGACTGTGTCGAGTTACTTGTTGATGTCGAGACACATTGGATGTAACAGGTTCTTGTTTACTGTTACCCCGACTGTGTCGAGTTACTTGTTGATGTCGAGATACATTGGGATGTAACAGGTTCTTTTAACTGTTACCCTGACTGTGTCGAGTTACTTGTTGATGTCGAGACACATTGGGATGTAACAGGTTCTTTTAACTGTTACCCTGACTGTGTCGAGTTACTTGTTGATGTCGAGACACATTGGGATGTAACAGGTTCTTTTAACTGTTACCCTGACTGTGTCGAGTTACTTGTTGATGTCGAGACACATTGGGATGTAACAGGTTCTTTTAACTGTTATCCTGACTGTGTCGAGTTACTTGTTGATGTCGAGACACATTGGGATGTAACAGGTTCTTTTACTGTTACCCTGACTGTGTCGAGTTATTTGTTGATGTCGAGACACATTGGGATGTAACAGGTTATTTTTACTGTTACCCTGACTGTGTCGAGTTATTTGTTGATGTTGAGACACATTGGGATGTAACAGGTTCTTTTTATTGTTACCCTGACTGTGTCGAGTTACTTGTTGATGTCGAGACACATTGGATGTGACAGGTTCTTTAAACTGTTACCCTGACTGTGTCGAGTTACTTGTTGATGTCGAGACACATTGGATGTAACAGGTTCTTTAAACTGTTACCCTGACTGTGTCGAGTTACTTGTTGATGTCGAGACACATTGGATGTAACAGGTTCTTTTAACTGTTACCCTGACTGTGTCGAGTTACTTGTCGATGTCGAGACACATTGGGATGTAACAGGTTCTTTTAACTGTTACCCTGACTGTGTCGAGTTACTTGTTGATGTCGAGACACATTGGGATGTAACAGGTTCTTTTAACTGTTACCCTGACTGTGTCGAGTTACTTGTTGATGTCGAGACACATTGGGATGTAACAGGTTCTTTTAACTGTTACCCTGACTGTGTCGAGTTACTTGTTGATGTCGAGACACATTGGGATGTAACAGGTTCTTTTAACTGTTACCCTGACTGTGTCGAGTTACTTGTTGATGTCGAGACACATTGGGATGTAACAGGTTCTTTTAACTGTTACCCTGACTGTGTCGAGTTACTTGTTGATGTCGAGACATATTGGATGTAACAGGTTCTTTTAACTGTTACCCTGACTGTGTCGAGTTACTTGTCGATGTCGAGACACATTGGATGTAACAGGTTCTTTTAACTGTTACCCTGACTGTGTCGAGTTACTTGTCGATGTCGAGACACATTGGGATGTAACAGGTTCTTTTAACTGTTACCCTGACTGTGTCGAGTTACTTGTTGATGTCGAGATACATTGGGATGTAACAGGTTCTTTTCACTGTTACCCTGACTGTGTCGAGTTACTTGTTGATGTCGAGACACATTGGGATGTAACAGGTTCTTTTTATTGTTACCCTGATTGTGTCGAGTTACTTGTTGATGTCGAGACATATTGGATGTAACGGTTCTTTTAACTGTTACCCTGACTGTGTCGAGTTACTTGTTGATGTCGAGACACATTGGGATGTAACAGGTTCTTTTAACTGTTACCCTGACTGTGTCGAGTTACTTGTTGATGTCGAGCTACATTGGGATGTAACAGGTTCTTTTCACTGTTATCCTGACTGTGTCGAGTTACTTGTTGATGTCGAGACACATTGGGATGTAACTGGTTATTTTTATTGTTACCCTGAATGTGTCGAGTTATTTGTTGATGTTGAGACACATTGGGATGTAACAGGTTCTTTTTATTGTTACCCTGACTGTGTCGAGTTACTTGTTGATGTCGAGACACATTGGATGTAACAGGTTCTTTAAACTGTTACCCTGACTGTGTCGAGTTACTTGTTGATGTCGAGACAATTGGATGTAACAGGTTCTTTTAACTGTTACCCTGACTGTGTCGAGTTACTTGTTGATGTCGAGACACATTGGGATGTAACAGGTTCTTTTAACTGTTACCCTGACTGTGTCGAGTTACTTGTTGATGTCGAGACACATTGGGATTTAACAGGTTCTTTTAACTGTTACCCTGACTGTGTCGAGTTACTTGTTGATGTCGAGATACATTGGGATGTAACAGGTTCTTTTCACTGTTACCCTGACTGTGTCGAGTTATTTGTTGATGTTGAGACACATTGGGATGTAACAGGTTCTTTTTATTGTTACCCTGATTGTGTCGAGTAACTTGTTGATGTCGAGACATATTGGATGTAACTGGTTCTTTTAACTGTTACCCTGACTGTGTCGAGTTACTTGTCGATGTCGAGACACATTGGGATGTAACAGGTTCTTTTAACTGTTACCCTGACTGTGTCGAGTTACTTGTTGATGTCGAGACACATTGGATGTAACAGGTTCTTTTAACTGTTACCCTGACTGTGTCGAGTTACTTGTTGATGTCGAGACATATTGGATGTAACAGGTTCTTTTAACTGTTACCCTGACTGTGTCGAGTTACTTGTCGATGTCGAGACACATTGGTATGTAACAGGTTCTTTTAACTGTTACCCTGACTGTGTCGAGTTACTTGTTGATGTCGAGACACATTGGATGTAACAGGTTCTTTTAACTGTTACCCTGACTGTGTCGAGTTACTTGTTGATGTCGAGACACATTGGGATGTAACAGGTTCTTTTAACTGTTACCCTGACTGTGTCGAGTTACTTGTTGATGTCGAGACACATTGGATGTAACAGGTTCTTTTAACTGTTACCCTGACTGTGTCGAGTTACTTGTCGATGTCGAGACACATTGGGATGTAACAGGTTCTTTTAACTGTTACCCTGACTGTGTCGAGTTACTTGTTGATGTCGAGCACATTGGGATGTAACAGGTTCTTTTACTGTTACCTGACTGTGTCGAGTTCTTGTTGATGTCGAGACACATTGGGATTAACAGGTTCTTTTATGTTACCCTGACTGTGTCGAGTTACTTGTTGATGTCGAGACACATTGGGATGTAACAGGTTTTTATGTTACCCTGACTGTGTCGAGTTATTGTTGATGTCGAGACACATTGGGATGTAACAGGTTCTTTTATGTTACCCTGACTGTGTCGAGTTACTTGTTGATGTCGAGACACATTGGATGTAACAGGTTCTTTTACTGTTACCCTGACTGTGTCGAGTTACTTGTTGATGTCGAGACACATTGGATGTAACAGGTTCTTTTAACTGTTACCCTGACTGTGTCGAGTTACTTGTTGATGTCGAGACACATTGGATGTAACAGGTTCTTTTAACTGTTACCCTGACTGTGTCGAGTTACTTGTTGATGTCGAGACACATTGGGATGTAACAGGTTCTTTTAACTGTTACCCTGACTGTGTCGAGTTACTTGTTGATGTCGAGACACATTGGGATGTAACAGGTTCTTTTAACTGTTACCCTGACTGTGTCGAGTTACTTGTTGATGTCGAGACACATTGGGATGTAACAGGTTCTTTTAACTGTTACCCTGACTGTGTCGAGTTACTTGTTGATGTCGAGACACATTGGGATGTAACAGGTTCTTTTAACTGTTACCCTGACTGTGTCGAGTTACTTGTTGATGTCGAGACACATTGGGATGTAACAGGTTCTTTTAACTGTTACCCTGACTGTGTCGAGTTACTTGTTGATGTCGAGACACATTGGATGTAACAGGTTCTTTTAACTGTTACCCTGACTGTGTCGAGTTACTTGTTGATGTCGAGACACATTGGATGTAACAGGTTCTTTTAACTGTTACCCTGACTGTGTCGAGTTACTTGTTGATGTGTCGAGACACATTGGGATGTAACAGGTTCTTTTAACTGTTACCCTGACTGTGTCGAGTTACTTGTTGATGTCGAGACACATTGGGATGTAACAGGTTCTTTTAACTGTTACCCTGACTGTGTCGAGTTACTTGTTTATGTCGAGACACATTGGATGTAACAGGTTCTTTTAACTGTTACCCTGACTGTGTCGAGTTACTTGTTGATGTCGAGACACATTGGATGTAACAGGTTCTTTTAACTGTTACCCTGACTGTGTCGAGTTACTTGTTGATGTCGAGACACATTGGGATGTAACAGGTTCTTTTAACTGTTACCCTGACTGTGTCGAGTTACTTGTTGATGTCGAGACACATTGGGATGTAACAGGTTCTTTTAACTGTTACCCTGACTGTGTCGAGTTACTTGTCGAAGTCGAGACACATTGGGATGTAAACAGGTTCTTTTTATTGTTACCCTGACTGTGTCGAGTTACTTGTTGATGTCGAGACACATTGGGATGTAACAGGTTCTTTTAACTGTTACCCTGACTGTGTCGAGTTACTTGTTGATGTCGAGACACATTGGGATGTAACAGGTTCTTTTAACTGTTACCCTGACTGTGTCGAGTTACTTGTTGATGTCGAGACACATTGGATGTAACAGGTTCTTTTAACTGTTACCCTGACTGTGTCGAGTTACTTGTTGATGTCGAGACATATTGGATGTAACAGGTTCTTTTAACTGTTACCCTGACTGTGTCGAGTTACTTGTTGATGTCGAGACACATTGGATGTAACAGGTTCTTTTAACTGTTACCCTGACTGTGTCGAGTTACTTGTCGATGTCGAGACACATTGGGATGTAACAGGTTCTTTTAACTGTTACCCTGACTGTGTCGAGTTACTTGTTGATGTCGAGACACATTGGGATGTAACAGGTTCTTTTAACTGTTACCCTGACTGTGTCGAGTTACTTGTTGATGTCGAGACACATTGGGATGTAACAGGTTCTTTTAACTGTTACCCTGACTGTGTCGAGTTACTTGTTGATGTCGAGACACATTGGGATGTAACAGGTTCTTTTAACTGTTACCCTGACTGTGTCGAGTTACTTGTTGATGTCGAGACACATTGGGATGTAACAGGTTCTTTTAACTGTTACCCTGACTGTGTCGAGTTACTTGTTGATGTCGAGACACATTGGATGTAACAGGTTCTTTTAACTGTTACCCTGACTGTGTCGAGTTACTTGTTGATGTCGAGACACATTGGATGTAACAGGTTCTTTAAACTGTTACCCTGACTGTGTCGAGTTACTTGTTGATGTCGAGACACATTGGGATGTAACAGGTTCTTTTAACTGTTACCCTGACTGTGTCGAGTTACTTGTCGATGTCGAGACACATTGGGATGTAACAGGTTCTTTTAACTGTTACCCTGACTGTGTCGAGTTACTTGTCGATGTCGAGACACATTGGGATGTAACAGGTTCTTTTAACTGTTACCCTGACTGTGTCGAGTTACTTGTTGATGTCGAGACACATTGGGATGTAACAGGTTCTTTTAACTGTTACCCTGACTGTGTCGAGTTACTTGTTGATGTCGAGACACATTGGGATGTAACAGGTTCTTTTAAACTGTTACCCTGACTGTGTCGAGTTACTTGTTGATGTCGAGATACATTGGGATGTAACAGGTTCTTTTCACTGTTACCCTGACTGTGTCGAGTTACTTGTTGATGTCGAGACACATTGGGATGTAACAGGTTCTTTTAACTGTTACCCTGACTGTGTCGAGTTACTTGTTGATGTCGAGACACATTGGGATGTAACAGGTTCTTTTAACTGTTACCCTGACTGTGTCGAGTTACTTGTTGATGTCGAGACACATTGGGATGTAACAGGTTCTTTTAACTGTTACCCTGACTGTGTCGAGTTACTTGTTCGATGTCGAGACACATTGGGATGTAACAGGTTCTTTTAACTGTTACCCTGACTGTGTCGAGTTACTTGTTGATGTCGAGACACATTGGGATGTAACAGGTTCTTTTAACTGTTACCCTGACTGTGTCGAGTTACTTGTTGATGTCGAGACACATTGGGATGTAACAGGTTCTTTTAACTGTTACCCTGACTGTGTCGAGTTACTTGTTGATGTCGAGACACATTTGGATGTAACAGGTTCTTTTAACTGTTACCCTGACTGTGTCGAGTTACTTGTTGATGTCGAGACACATTGGGATGTAACAGGTTCTTTTAACTGTTACCCTGACTGTGTCGAGTTACTTGTTGATGTCGAGACACATTGGATGTAACAGGTTCTTTTAACTGTTACCCTGACTGTGTCGAGTTACTTGTCGATGTCGAGACACATTGGGATGTAACAGGTTCTTTTAACTGTTACCCTGACTGTGTCGAGTTACTTGTTGATGTCGAGACACATTGGTATGTAACAGGTTCTTTTAACTGTTACCCTGACTGTGTCGAGTTACTTGTTGATGTCGAGACACATTGGGATGTAACAGGTTCTTTTAACTGTTACCCTGACTGTGTCGAGTTACTTGTTGATGTCGAGACACATTGGGATGTAACAGGTTCTTTTAACTGTTACCCTGACTGTGTCGAGTTACTTGTTGATGTCGAGACACATTGGGATGTAACAGGTTCTTTTAACTGTTACCCTGACTGTGTCGAGTTACTTGTTGATGTCGAGACACATTGGATGTAACAGGTTCTTTTAACTGTTACCCTGACTGTGTCGAGTTACTTGTTGATGTCGAGACATATTGGAGTAACAGGTTCTTTTAACTGTTACCCTGACTGTGTCGAGTTACGAGTCGAGACACATTGGATGTAACGGTTCTTTTACTGTTACCCTGACTGTGTCGAGTTACTTGTTGATGTCGAGACACATTGGGATGTAACAGGTTCTTTTAACTGTTACCCTGACTGTGTCGAGTTACTTGTTGATGTCGAGACACATTGGGATGTAACAGGTTCTTTTAACTGTTACCCTGACTGTGTCGAGTTACTTGTTGATGTCGAGACACATTGGGATGTAACAGGTTCTTTTAACTGTTACCCTGACTGTGTCGAGTTACTTGTTGATGTCGAGACACATTGGGATGTAACAGGTTCTTTTAACTGTTACCCTGACTGTGTCGAGTTACTTGTTGATGTCGAGACACATTGGGATGTAACAGGTTCTTTTAAACTGTTACCCTGACTGTGTCGAGTTACTTGTTGATGTCGAGACACATTGGGATGTAACAGGTTCTTTTAACTGTTACCCTGACTGTGTCGAGTTACTTGTTGATGTCGAGACACATTGGGATGTAACAGGTTCTTTTAACTGTTACCCTGACTGTGTCGAGTTACTTGTTGATGTCGAGACACATTGGGATGTAACAGGTTCTTTTAACTGTTACCCTGACTGTGTCGAGTTACTTGTTGATGTCGAGACACATTGGGATGTAACAGGTTCTTTTAACTGTTACCCTGACTGTGTCGAGTTACTTGTTGATGTCGAGACACATTGGGATGTAACAGGTTCTTTTAACTGTTACCCTGACTGTGTCGAGTTACTTGTTGATGTCGAGACACATTGGATGTGTAACAGGTTCTTTTAACTGTTACCCTGACTGTGTCGAGTTACTTGTTGATGTCGAGACACATTGGGATGTAACAGGTTCTTTTAACTGTTACCCTGACTGTGTCGAGTTACTTGTTGATGTCGAGACACATTGGGATGTAACAGGTTCTTTTAACTGTTACCCTGACTGTGTCGAGTTACTTGTTGATGTCGAGACACATTGGGATGTAACAGGTTCTTTTAACTGTTACCCTGACTGTGTCGAGTTACTTGTTGATGTCGAGACACATTGGGATGTAACAGGTTCTTTTAACTGTTACCCTGACTGTGTCGAGTTACTTGTTGATGTCCAGACACATTGGTATGTAACAGGTTCTTTTAACTGTTACCCTGACTGTGTCGAGTTACTTGTTGATGTCGAGACACATTGGATGTAACAGGTTCTTTTAACTGTTACCCTGACTGTGTCGAGTTACTTGTTGATGTCGAGACACATTGGGATGTAACAGGTTCTTTTAACTGTTACCCTGACTGTGTCGAGTTACTTGTTGATGTCGAGACACATTGGGATGTAACAGGTTCTTTTAACTGTTACCCTGACTGTGTCGAGTTACTTGTTGATGTCGAGACACATTGGGATGTAACAGGTTCTTTTAACTGTTACCCTGACTGTGTCGAGTTACTTGTTGATGTCGAGACACATTGGGATGTAACAGGTTCTTTTAACTGTTACCCTGACTGTGTCGAGTTACTTGTTGATGTCGAGACACATTGGGATGTAACAGGTTCTTTTAACTGTTACCCTGACTGTGTCGAGTTACTTGTTGATGTCCAGACACATTGGTATGTAACAGGTTCTTTTAACTGTTACCCTGACTGTGTCGAGTTACTCGTTGATGTCGAGACACATTTTGGATGTAACAGGTTCTTTTAACTGTTACCCTGACTGTGTCGAGTTACTTGTTGATGTCGAGACACATTGGTATGTAACAGGTTCTTTTAACTGTTACCCTGACTGTGTCGAGTTACTTGTTGATGTCGAGACATATTGGATGTAACAGGTTCTTTTAACTGTTACCCTGACTGTGTCGAGTTACTTGTTGATGTCGAGACACATTGGGATGTAACAGGTTCTTTTAACTGTTACCCTGACTGTGTCGAGTTACTTGTTGATGTCGAGACACATTGGGATGTAACAGGTTCTTTTAACTGTTACCCTGACTGTGTCGAGTTACTTGTTGATGTCGAGACACATTGGGATGTAACAGGTTCTTTTAACTGTTACCCTGACTGTGTCGAGTTACTTGTTGATGTCGAGACACATTGGGATGTAACAGGTTCTTTTAACTGTTACCCTGACTGTGTCGAGTTACTTGTTGATGTCGAGACACATTGGATGTAACAGGTTCTTTTAACTGTTACCCTGACTGTGTCGAGTTACTTGTCGATGTCGAGACACATTGGGATGTAACAGGTTCTTTTAACTGTTACCCTGACTGTGTCGAGTTACTTGTTGATGTCGAGACACATTGGGATGTAACAGGTTCTTTTAACTGTTACCCTGACTGTGTCGAGTTACTTGTTGATGTCGAGACACATTGGATGTAACAGGTTCTTTTAACTGTTACCCTGACTGTGTCGAGTTACTTGTTGATGTCGAGACACATTGGGATGTAACAGGTTCTTTTAACTGTTACCCTGACTGTGTCGAGTTACTTGTTGATGTCGAGACACATTGGGATGTAACAGGTTCTTTTAACTGTTACCCTGACTGTGTCGAGTTACTTGTTGATGTCGAGACACATTGGGATGTAACAGGTTCTTTTAACTGTTACCCTGACTGTGTCGAGTTACTTGTTGATGTCGAGACACATTGGATGTAACAGGTTCTTTTAACTGTTACCCTGACTGTGTCGAGTTACTTGTTGATGTCGAGACACATTGGGATGTAACAGGTTCTTTTAACTGTTACCCTGACTGTGTCGAGTTACTTGTTGATGTCGAGCTACATTGGGATGTAACAGGTTCTTTTCACTGTTATCCTGACTGTGTCGAGTTACTTGTTGATGTCGAGACACATTGGGATGTAACAGGTTCTTTTTATTGTTACCCTGAATGTGTCGAGTTACTTGTTGATGTCGAAGACACATTGGGATGTAACAGGTTCTTTTAACTATTACTCTGACTGTGTCGAGTTAATTGTCGATGTCGAGACACATTGGGATGTAACAGGTTCTTTTTACTGTTACTCTGACTGTGTCGAGTTACTTGTTGATGTCGAGACACACATTGGGATTTAACAGGTTCTTTTCGAAACTGTTACCCTGACTGGTCTATGTCGAGTTACTATTGTTGATGTCGAGTTCACACTGTAAATGTCGATCATAACAGGTTGAACGGCCGTAAAGATCATCGTAAACAACCATGTGACTGGTGTATAACCCAGTTAAATCTGCCAATAATCTAAACCAAATGAAAAAAGGGCAATTCTAATTGGTGTGCTCCTCAATTTGTATCCATTAACACTCTCGATTTATTTCGCAAATGGAAAGCAGTCTGTCTAAATTAACGTTCAACGAAGGAATCTGTACCATCATAAAATTGCTAATTAAAGAAAGATAAATATTTTCGCCTGTGAAATAAGAAAGCTGGAAAGAGAGCAATTTGTTGTGGTGGAAACGAGATAATATTGTGGTCATAGTGAAAACGAGATACGTTTGTAGTCATAGTGAAAACGAGATAATATTGTGGTCATTGTGAAAACGAGATTATATTGTAGTAATAGTGAAAACGAAATGATATTGTAGTCATAGTGAAAACGAGATAATATTGTAGTCAAAGTGAAAACGAGATAATATTGTAGTAATAGTGAAAACGAAATGATATTGTAGTCATAGTGAAAACGAGATAATATTGTAGTCAAAGTGAAAACGAGATAATATTGTAGTCAAAGTGAAAACGAGATAATATTGTAGTCAAAGTGAAAACGAGATAATATTGTAGTCATAGTAAAAACCGAGATGATATTGTAGTCATAGTGAAAACGAGATAATATGGTAGTCATAGTGAAAACGAGATAATATTGTAGTCATTACTTTTTCGCGACGATTGGTTATCACAAATTTTAATCGCCCTCAAAATACACGATAAGATAACAATGGCTACAAGAACAATAGCAAAGTAAAGTTGGACAGTTATTTATTATCAAAACGTTACCTGTTTAAACGGATGTAGCAAAATTAAAATCCTCAAATTGATGCACATTTCTTTGAGTTACTATAATTTTTCTCGAATAAGTATATATTAATGGCACTGATGTCAATAAATTGTCTGAAAATTTTATTTGGATCGAAGCTATGATTTTCTAATATCAATTCAATAGTTGCGCTCATCTTCAACTATATTTTACTCCGATATATAATAAGTACAATATAACCATTTTAACGTCTAATCGCAGAAAGTTTCCAGTATAACAGTGACTGTGTGTCTTGGTGAAAACAGGATATTACATAAGTTATATTTTCAGCAATGGATAAGAATATCTAGATACGATCTAAAACCATTACATTTTGTACTCTGTTCTGTCGATATGGGACTAGATGTTGTGATTTTGTACTCAGTTCTGTCGACATGAGACTAGATGTTGTGATTTTGTACTCAGTTCTTTCGACATGGGACTAGATGTTGTGATTTTGTACTCAGTTCTGTCGACATGGGACTAGATGTTGAGATTTTGGTACTCAGTTCTGTCGACATGGGACTAGATGTTGTGATTTTGTACTCAGTTCTGTCGACATGGGACTAGATGTTGTGATTTTGAACTCAGTTCTGTCGACATGGGACTAGATGTTGTGATTTAGTACTCATTTTTTTCGACATGGGACTAGATGTTGTGATTTCGTAGTACTCAGTTCTGTCGACATGGGACTAGATGTTGTGATTTAGTACTCAGTTCTGTCGACATGGGACTAGATGTTGTCATTTAGTACTCAGTTCTGTCGACATGGGACTAGATGTTGTGATTTCGTAGTACTCAGTTCTGTCGATATGGGACTAGAGGTTGTGATTGTGTACTCAGTTCTGTCGACATGGGACTAGAGGTGGTGATTTTGTACTCAGTTCTGTCGACAGGGGACTAGAGGTTGTGATTTTGTACTCAGTTCTGTCGACATGGGGCTAGATGTTGTGATTTAGTACTCAGTTCTGTCGACATGGGACTAGAGGTTTTGATTTCGTAGTACTCAGTTCTGTCGACATGGGACTAGATGTTGTGATATAGTACTCAGTTCTGTCGACATGGGACTAGATGTTGAGATTTAGTACTCAGTTCTGTCGACATGGGACTAGATGTTGTGATTTTGTACTCAGTTCTGTCGATATGGGACTAGATGTTGAGATTTAGTACTCAGTTCTGTCGACATGGGACTAGATGTTGAGATTTTGTACTCAGTTCTGTCGATATGGGACTAGATGTTGAGATTTTGTACTCAGTTCTGTCGATATGGGACTAGATGTTGAGATTTAGTACTCAGTTCTGTCGACATGGGACTAGATGTTGTGATTTAGTACTCAGTTCTGTCGACATGGGACTAGATGTTGAGATTTAGTACTCAGTTCTGTCGACATGGGACTAGAGGTTGTGATTTTGTACTCAGTTCTGTCGATATGGGACTAGATGTTGAGATTTAGTACTCAGTTCTGTCGACATGGGACTAGATGTTGAGATTTTGTACTCAGTTCTGTCGATATGGGACTAGATGTTGAGATTTAGTACTCAGTTCTGTCGACATGGGACTAGATGTTGTGATATAGTACTCAGTTCTGTCGACATGGGACTAGATGTTGAGATTTAGTACTCAGTTCTGTCGACATGGGACTAGATGTTGAGATTTTGTACTCAGTTCTGTCGATATGGGACTAGATGTTGAGATTTAGTACTCAGTTCTGTCGACATGGGACTAGATGTTGTGATATAGTACTCAGTTCTGTCGACATGGGACTAGATGTTGAGATTTAGTACTCAGTTCTGTCGACATGGGACTAGATGTTGAGATTTTGTACTCAGTTCTGTCGATATGGGACTAGATGTTGAGATTTTGTACTCAGTTCTGTCGATATGGGACTAGATGTTGAGATTTAGTACTCAGTTCTGTCGACATGGGACTAGATGTTGTGATTTAGTACTCAGTTCTGTCGACATGGGACTAGATGTTGTGATTTAGTACTCAGTTCTGTCGACATGGGACTAGATGTTGTGATTTAGTACTCAGTTCTGTCGACATGGGACAAGATGTTGTGATTTAGTACTCAGTTCTGTCGACATGGGACTAGATGTTGTGATTTCGTAGTACTCAGTTCTGTCGACATGGGACTAGATGTTGCGATTTTGTACTCAGTTCTGTCGATATGGGACTAGAGGTTGTGATTTTGTTCTCAGTTCTGTCGACATGGGACTAGAGGTTGTGGTTTTGTACTCAGTTCTGTCGACATGGGACTAGATGTTGTGATTTTGTACTCAGTTCTGTCGACATGGGACTAGATGTTGTGATTTTGTACTCAGTCTTTTGTGGGACTAGATGTTGTGATTTTATACTCAGTTCTGTCGACAAGGGACTAGATGTTTTGATTTTATTTTACATGTCGATTTTAATTGTATCTTTTACTGATCTGTTTGTTTTGGTTTATAGGTTTTGAGTCAGACCTACGATTTGGATGTCATCGCTGCTTGTTTCTTAATATTTTGAACCATTGCATTTTATGAACAAACCGTGAAAGAAAGGAAAGCAGCATGAGTAGGTATATCTGCGCACTTCTTCATGTACATAATGAATTGAATTCCTGAAACGTTTTTGTTGGTATGTTGTACATTCTTTAAAGACAAATATGTGTACTAATCAAGACTACAAAAACAAATACATCTACCATTTATACCTTTCATGTTTATCTTTATTGCACGTAAAAAACTCCATTCAAATTCCTATCAAAAATAAGGAAATCCCACATTTGCCATAACATTGCCAAATGGAACGAATTAAACAGTTAGTTACGGTGTATATGTCGACATGTTTACCCTTTGTATCTAAAACACAGACTTCGATTGAGTTCTGGAACTAAAGCGATCATGTCGTGTGGTACAGTAAGTGTAGGAGTTTCTGTATCGAGGAATGAAGCTTTTAATTAATTGTAGAAATCCCTGTGAATTGTTTTTACGGGTCACGATGTGATCGACTTGGCAGATAGACTACCAGGCTCCGAACGCTGCAGTGTTAATTAATTAAATACAGGACAAACAAATCCATTAGTTTATTTTACCAGTAGATATATAAACTGTGTCATGACTACATTCCATCTCGGATTATAACTTGTTTTTAGTGAAGTAATGACCAGTCTTAGTCTAAATAGCTGTAGAATGGAGTCTGATCCGGTGTGTTTTATTATTCTATGATTATTAGAAAAAAATCTCTTAATATTTTCCCCAATATAATTCTATTTTTTTAAAATTTATATTCACATTTCCGGATCCTCAACTATCTGAATTTTAATTTTGTTTCTTTTATTTTCTGAGAAATAAGAGAACGAAACATGCGTTACAGATAATGTCTTGTTACTGAGATTTTATTGTTTTTGTCACTTAACAACAAAGAACGGATTTACTTTATCGTGTGTTTGTACTATCACTCAGGCATCACTAACAGAAGACGCTTCCTCTCTCAGAACGCATTATCCCAGTATACTGTTAAAGGAGATTATGAGCAATATGCTTACATTTATTCAACATACTTCTAACCTGACTCGCGAATTGAAATTTGAAAAAAGAAGATACTTTTTTAATTCTTGCAGTCTGAATAAAATTATCGAATTTACGTCCGCTTCCTATATTTTATTCTTATATTTCAAAGCATTTATGTGATTTCTAGTTTTGAACGCTTGACACTGGTTATCTTACAAAATGTTGCTAGATAATTCAATAAAAGATGGCGGTGTATATGGTTATTGTATGGGTTCTATTTGTTCCCGATCCCGCGCTATTGAAATGCTTCTTACCGAGTTCTACAATCTAATAAACCATATACACTTCTTTCGCACTACAAAATCTGTTCAACTCTCAAGATTTTTGTCTCATACTTCATATCCGGCGATTTCTGTAGTCTTTTGGCTTCTTAATTCACTGCCGGAACGGCAACATAACATTAAATTAGGGTTAAATGACAACGGAGGCACGGGCGCCAACTGAACGCGAGGCCATACAACTCCTCCGACTACTTAATAAGGATATGCGATCACACAATAATTCTTTGTCACAAAATAATAGACCAAGCAAAATATGTCGAGATTCCATTTTTATATTTTATGGTATACAACAGAAGACACCAATAGGTATAGCTCTTTATTATGAGATAGTAATACAGTGTAGGCGATAGCGTAGCAAATTACCCAATATAATTAGGATTTTACCGAAAATTTCATATCAGATTTCAACACCATAGTACATACCAATATCATATGTTCGATAGTAGTATTCAGTGAGTAATGAGCGTTAGTTAGCTCTATTCTCAGAAACAAAATGAACAAATAACGTGATATTGTCGTATCACGTGGCCAACATCGACAATACCCGTACAGATCGGCACAGATCGGAACAGTTAGGAGTCTTCCGAGCTATTTTAAACTTGTTAACGTTAAAAATCAATTTTTAAATTTAATTGTCTAATAACTTTGTGAAGACGAACTTTACAAAAGTCGGTAAAAATCGAAAATTTAAAACTTAGAGAGGCGGAGAAAAATATGTAGAACACTTTAAATCCTTTTTCAATGCCAAAAATACACCAAGTCACAGACCATACAACATTTAGTCCAAACTTCTCTTAAGTTTAAACTAAGTCAATCAAAGATAACGTTACAAAATGTTAAGAGCCTGCTGGTATTAACACTAAAAATTTAGCGCAGAAGATTGTTTTTTTTTTTCAATTAAATAATTGTTTCTTTTAGTTTGGATAACATGTTTTAGGTTGGTTTCACAATAATGATTAATAAATGAAATATATTATATATAGAACTTTATTTATTGCTTTCTTGCATCTATACAAAAGAATCGATAGCAAAACATACATAACACACAGTAAATTAAAACAACAACTTCGACATTTATCAAGCCAGCTTTCCTCAGTTCAAGGGACTTTTTAATAAAGAAGCCTAAATCCTGTAGAAGTTGTGAATCATTAGAAGACAAGCGTCGTATCTAACTTTCAAAATGTGTTAGATTATGATTAGCATCTTTATGTCTATCAAAGAAAATTGTTCTCACTGAAGAGTTAATGTACCCGCCTCGATTTCTAAACTGTAGATGTTAACTCGCAATTTACCGAGAAATCGTTTGTAGAAAGATAGGTTTCTTCCTTTGTCGTTTTGTTTACAGTATTGCTATCTGACTGGTTTATCTTGGTTGTAAAAATGTCATAAGTATAGCAAATTAATCTTATTAAGAGTATTATTGAATGAAGATTACTACCAAATTACATTTCTAACATTTCCAGAACGCTTTGTTTGTAATAGTTTAGATATTTACTTTGCATCATATCATTTAAAGTGGGGAGGGAGATGTGTGGAGTTAATTAAGATTTAGAGTAAATATGAATAATATAAATGGTTAATGCTAGACTATCATATACTTGAGCTCACACTGACGGCAGAGGATGCCTGTTTCATTAGTATATGAATCTATATAGATATTTGTACCTAGGACTGGGATTATAGGACATGTGAGGTCATGTGACAGCCTGGGGGTGGACACAGGGGACTGGTCAGACGTGGAAGCCATGAAGGAAATGATAGTGTTTATATCATGTAAACGACTGGTAAAGAGGGAGCCGTCGGGTCGCCTTTGGAGTTAGAATTGTAAAGGAAGCGAACACTACAACCACCAGGATTTAATATGCATCATAAGGGCAGAAGGAGGGCTTCATTATATTCTTTCTTCATCAGGATAGGTCTTCACAGACGCTATGTGGGTGGATTTGAGGTGAACGTTTGCCAAACCAACCCGTTGCACTACACCTAATTCAGCCATTCTGAGATCATACAATGTCGTTGTTATATCACGGTTATGCCCAACTTCTAGCTTGATACAGTCTAACTACAATATGACGTCACAGTTACCTTTCACTATCTTAAAATCAACACATTAAGCGTAATTTTCAAAGTGTATCCTCTTCACACGAGTACCATTTTCTAACCAACGCTACTGTTACTTTACTCTCTTGACCATGTGTTATCATTCTCAAAGAATCAACACCTAGCTTATCCTGCATCATGGCATGCATACAAAGAAATTGTTTCAACAAAAACAATGGGAATTACATTGTTATTTAAATTACAAAATATATCAGTTTTATTTTCAGGACTTTGGTGAAATTATCATTGAGGGTAAACATCTGTACAGGTTTGGTTTCAGCAAATTAGCTTGATATGATTATTTGTTTTTCCAGTATCGCTTGATATATTAGTGCTGCAAATTCCAGATAAATGGTGAATACCGACCTTTCTGAAGATATCACTCAGTGAAACATTTACGCATACATAATTTGATGGACGGACAGTAATTAAGTAAGAGGAATAACTGTATTCCCATTTATTGCGACTACGACAATACATAGACCCCTGTCTAGATGCGATGACGACGACGAGTTCGAATAAAGGACGTCACGACACGATAATCGTCACTAGCTTAACATGTAGTATCTCTTATCGATATGCTGATGGTACCCAGCTCCTCTCCGGATCATCGAATGTAAATGATTTTCATTACGACTAATTTGAACATGGATCATACACATCGAAAGGAGATTTCCGACAAAGCATAATGTCAATAAGACAAGCTAATCCGACAACATGTAAAAGTGCAGATTGTTTTGAAGTCACAATACAAAATAATGATAAGCTATCAACTACCAATAAGTAAATGATATTTTTTTGAATCATGATATATGGGCCATATTATGTGTTTTACATAATAAAACAGGTGCTTATATGACATGAGGTGTATGTGATTGAGTTAAGTATATACAATAGACATTTCTAATTCACGTGTATATCAGTTACCTTTCTTAACAATCTTAACAGAATGACCCGAAGGACCTCGTCAATACTGGTGACGTTTTCCAAAGTAATGAATGACATGACCTTGTGACGTCATGTCAGGTGCGCCTTAAATCAGCTGATCAATACTTCCAACCGAGATCTCATTGATTATATTATATCTAACATTTATCCCTAGTGACAATTTTGATAGGCTAAATCCCCAGTGATAACAAACTGAATTTTAAATGCCCTAAGAGATCAGAGTTTTTGCCAATAACATAGACTATAGTGGGACACATCGATACTTCCTAAATTTTCTACATATAGATATTTCGTCAAAAGCTAGTTTTTGCTCCCATTTCTTGCTTTTTAGGTAGTGAATTGCCTATATAGCGTTGCTTTATTACTATCACATTTTCCGCAGTATGTTTCGTTGTGGTAGCAAACATTAAAATGGCAATGAATTCTACTACCACAAGACGACACATCAAAATACCACCAGCGTGACAGACATACACCAAATCACACACATATTCAGATGAAGAGGAAGATACTATTTAACTAATTTAGTCTATTTTAGATGTTTATAAGACTTTAGGGGAGTTAAACCCAACCATTAATTTGCTGTTTAATGATGTGTAGCATATTGTCATTATGTATGGTTGTCAAGATGTTGGTGGGGAACAACTCGGTTATTAAATAAACCTAGACTCTAGCATGTTTTATATTGACCCACCCAGAGGTGGATACCTAGTTAATCCACAATCTGTCTGTGGTGGTAAAGTAAACAATTCGTGGAGAGTATGGTCAGGGCATTTCTAACTAGTGTGTGTTTTAAGGTAATGAATCATTTACCGGTAATACACCCTGATAAAGATAAGTCTGCCGTCCAATACCATGGTTTTGTCGTTTATTCCGACACCACCTACAGTCGTTTTCACATTTGATATAGTATTTGACATTAATATCAAGGATCAAAGTTTACCGAGTTACAATCAAAGATAACCTCAAATCTGTAAAACCCTATTTCTTTCCATCAAATATAGGAGAGCTTGAGCCTGATATTTCTGTGATCGTTTTAAGAGCCAATAGGTAGTCAATCAAATACTAAAGTGTGCAGCTATTAAACCGCGTCTGTCAGTCTTTGTAGGTGTCGTCTGCCTACAGCGTGTACTTCGGGGGTTGTTGTTACCGGCGAAGATCTAGAGTCGAGTAGGTCTGAGGCATATTCGAGTGACGTCAATGTATCTATATATCCGCTCAATCTGCCGACTGGCTCATTTAAATGAAAGTATATAATCCAGAATAAAGGACTTACTTGACCCACACGATCAGCAGTTGCTTCAGAATTCAGTTGAAAAATAATGGTAGAAACTTTAAGGTAACATTTTATAATTATTAGGATTTAGCCAGTACGTAGTTATTACATTTCCGGACTTTCACTTTGCTTTCGGTAAAATATGTGTCATTATACACAGATTTTACCGAAGGGAAAGTGAGAGTTATACCAGCTATTTAGGAATCAAAAGCGTCTTTTTTTCTTTATCTACCAAATCCATGAATACATTTCTCACTGACAATGGATATCAACCATTTATATCATTCCTTTCTTTTACTGAATGGACATCTAAATCAGTAGTGTATTTCTTTCAGAAAATTATTCTAGTGATAAATTTGTTATTGTGTCTATTCATTTATGTACCATTTTCTTCTTTCTGAGGATTTTAACCATTGATTAATATAACACATGGCATCATTTGATTTATCAAATCGAATGCCCAAGTTGCAAAAAAGTTTCCAATTTACACACCATTACAACACAATACCAACAGTCCGCGCACTGTCAGTTTGTTGTTTTGCTCCTATTTCACTGTTGTTAATCACGAAGTCACGACGTACAAATCAAGTGCATGTAATAATCCTTCTAATTGCAAAATAAAACCAATTCTTATTGCAGCTTTTCATTAAGGTCCAAAATAATTTCCTGGATTATCCATATCTGAAAGTGTCCAAAGAGAATGATGATATTTTAATGACAATTGGTAATTATTACATGGTGACCCTTGCAAAACAATACATCATTTACATTCTTAATTACAGGAACGATTTCAAACTTTCCTGCAGTTCTTAAGTGTGCTGATGTACATTTTGGCATGAATTGCAACTTTTTATACTTTAATAAGCGTTTATGTACTAGTACTTTTAATGAATTTGAATGCAAAAATATATAATGAATTGTAAAAAGACTCCGTAAATTAAATTCAGAAACAAAATTGGGATCCAAATAAGGCAATGGATTCTTCACATAAGTCAATTGTTCTCAGATACTTGTTTTTTATGCCTTATGTCTGTTTATATGGAAATAAACCTCTAGAAATCACTTTACAATTACTAATAACACTGTAAAAATGTTAAATGAAATTGTAGACAACGATTTGGTTTTATGGTGTGACCGTATGTATTCATTTCATTGCACTATAGATGTAAATGTAATAGTTTTGGAAGTACTGGGAAAATCATTTGCAGCTCATATTTGTAAATATGCATTGAAAGTGTTGTGATTATCAATGTGTTGGTAACTTTCGGTGGTGAATAACATATTAAAAGCTCTTCTTGATTCGGCAATAAAAACATGGCACATATTAACACGAAGGATGGCTTTGTATTGTGTGATCGATGTCAGTTATCAACAATCCGTGCTGTCACTCTCTAAATGATTCATGACTCAAATACCAATATTTTTATTGTGAACCACATTTAGAATTCCCATTTTCAAAATGAGAAAACTAATTGGACAGTTATGTTTGTGATTTGTTCTCGTAATGTTTCCTTCACATTACATTTGACTGTAGTAAGGAAATACCGACTTTGATGGCGATTTTCTTAATGCCGGCTCATTATTCAGCGGTATTGGTTCTCGTTCTTAAAATCCTATAAATGTTTTTATTAGTAAGAACATGTACATTTCACATTATAGCCTATTTATGACAGGTTTTTCCTAGAAATTCTTGACCTGAAATGCAATATCCTTGTCTAAGCACTTTGCAGTCAAATGTGGCGTCTACTTTGTAAAGGAGTGTAAAGGTCAGTTGGATATCATATCCGACAAAAACAACACGCTAGCCCTTCGCATGACAGATTACATACAATTGGCTTTTTATGACATTGTTGTAATGAAGCATTTCTCAATAACTGACTGGGCTAAATCCAATTCCGCGCGCTGATCAGGTGATTTGTTTGTGATGTTGATGAATACGTTTACATATAATATTGGCCTAACAAACACTCTTGTCACCCAGAATGACAATACTCCATTAACACACAGAGATGTCTGGAACATACGTCATGTCACACTCGGGACTAGAACAACCTGACAACCGCGAGATGGCGCTACAACGGCGGAAATTTATCTTGGTAACTTATCAAAAAAGGTGCATATTAAAACCTTTTTGGTACTATAGGCATGAAATACATATATTCATTTCAGGTTTATAGATATATGATATAACCCTTTCGTACTATCACGGATAAGAAACAAAATGACGAGTTGATCTTTCTCCTATTTATTACTAACTAATTATTATACCAAGCTCTGACAATGATAGCCGCTTGCCTCTCTGATCATCTTAATTACGATGGTTATTTAACATGGCGCTCCCTATAGCTATAGATAACATCGACTATGTTTTAAAGATACGTCATTTCCGTTGTAATCGATTCACACACCTAGTAGAAATGTGTGCCTACTTCCGATAGTGTTGATGATGCCATATATCATTACCCTAGACGCGAGGACAAACGGAAGTAGGTTTTACACATCTCGTGATACTTTAGTGTAATTGACACATTTCATGCGTATAGGTAAATAAACGACCCTATCTCCTATAAAATGGCTTTAAGTAGTCTTTGTATGCTTTTAACCAATTCCATAGCCCTCATTTCATAGCTCCCTATCGACACATAAAACTGTTGTGTACCAAGGACAATGTTGAAGTAGATATTCTAGAAAGCCACAGTTGTACTGCTTCTAGGAGTTGTTTTCTAATATATACACGTCAATGGTCACGAAACTTGTTGAGTGTAACCCGAAGGATATTTCCCTCATGTCAAATAACATATATAACGTTTGGATATATTCGAGTTCAAACAAGGTCACCTAACAGTAGATTGGTTTTGTTATCTTATCTTTTACTTTATGCCGACTACACACTGCCAATATATCTCCAATAACCTGTGGTCTCTTCGATAGCATGTCTAGGCGACACGAATACTAAACCAAAATCTAAATCTTTCATTACCTTATCCCTGTAATTTATTACAAATCACAAATCACACCGATGTGATGTCTGACGAATTCTGCAGTAATAAATAGCAGTTCTATAAAGACAATTATTCGCATTGTGTTCTAGTTTGGCTTCAATCTAGTGCTAATGGTTTAATTGTATTTAATCGGTAATATTGTGAAGTAGCCTACAGATCAGAGTTGCACATGCTGCGTGCCGCTCCTATTGCATGATAGTAGAGAACGACTAAATTA
This sequence comes from Argopecten irradians, assembly GCF_041381155.1. Classification (NCBI taxonomy): domain Eukaryota; kingdom Metazoa; phylum Mollusca; class Bivalvia; order Pectinida; family Pectinidae; genus Argopecten; species Argopecten irradians. The sequence goes on from NC_091136.1 coordinate 56,254,997, forward strand.
CCTCACTTCCTTTGGCGCCGCTTCACTTTCTGCATGAGTTGGGCCGAGTTTTATACCCTGATCGGATCACTCTTTAGTTTACTCTTACATTAAAGCTCAGAATAAAGGGAATTAGAGGATTTTTAACACATGGCGGATTCGGACGTTGTCTTTGTCATTATGATTCGGTGAGATATAAGGGTTGCGTCATTACAAGTAAACCCACTCTTCCAGAACAAAAACGTACATACCCCACACAACGACTTACATTCAAGGGGACAGTGTTTTTCATTTTAAGTTGTAACTAGATTCTTGGTATTCAGAAACCAAACTAAACAAATATCATGAACATACTTTGTTTGCATATGTAAGGGAAAAGCAATAATGGTCGTCAGATTGCGGTTTATTGTTACTCTTGGATACTGGTGGTCAGTGCGACACCGCAACTTTCTTCCGTAGATATAAATTTTTGCGATTTTCAGTTTCAAAAAAGTTCGCGATGATTAAAATGCGCGGATTGAAAACTTGAATGGATATTCCTATCAATAAGTATGATGTAGATGTTAGTTCGTGATTAACTTTCGCAAATTTACTTGAATCACGAAATTCGCGAAAGTGAGTCGTGTGCGAGAGATAGTTGGTTTACAATATCGCATTGTGTGGTAAGGCCAACGTCCTGGTGGAGTTGGTATTATATTAACATGTGAGGATCTCAAGTCGATTTTATGTTCATCCACTTGTTACACATCTTACCAAACATGTGCCGTGAGCAGGTTACCGCGATGATCCTGAGAATATTTAAAAAAAAACCACCATTAATTCCCCAGTATATTGGGTACCGTCTCAGGGGTCAAAGCCTGGTCACCATTAAGGTGAATTTATATGTTTAATCGTAACCGCCTCCTGTCGACAAGATAATCTCGGCCATCTTTAGGTGATATTCACAAATTTAATTCGTATAGAATATTGGCGTGGACTTTGAGTAGTTTATTTACGTTTTGTTTGCTCCAGGTCAGGGATGGGAGAGATTTATTTGATTTTTTTTTGGTCATTAAAATGTAAGCTTGCGAATATGGATTTAATATCTTTTACCTTGTCACAGGGGTTTGAGACGATAGAATATGTCATAAGATGATTGTATTTTTGTGTGTACACTATGCTCTTATCTTGGTTCTGATCCGGCTGTTTTTACATGCTGGCTGTGAGACTGTCTGATGACTCGCTAACAGAGTGGACGTAACGAATTAGAAATCCAATCCTGTCTATTGTCCATATGTAAGAGTCTGAGATCACGCTATTCGATATCGTAATGTAGCAAATGCATGTTTTCATCTCAACAAATTGAATGATAGATAATTAAAGAATTAAAGACACATATTTTGATGATATTTTGCGCACCTGATTCCATTTAACTTTTTCTGAAATTTCCGTACTAAATGTACTTTTTTGTCTATTTTCAATTCCTGTTCTGTTTCCTGTCCTGTAAAGTGGTTCTTATTAACCACCGCCCCATCCCCTTCCCCATTTTTTTTACATATTAGGTCAACTAATTCCTGGTATATGAAAAAAGCACTTGTCACTCTTGATTCACAATAGATCTCATTGTTGCCAAAAATACAGTACAAAAATCGAACCGAAAATCTTTTCTGTCAGTACAAACTACATTCTTCGTGTGTTGAAGGGGTGCCCAACTAAATCATCGTTGACCCGACTGTATCTTTTCTCATTAACATCACCAGATGTACATGTGGTGTGGCTTTTGTGTAACCTTTTCGGCGGTAAAGACCAGTAACACTTGTCACTGATGTATGCGGCAGACACCTTGTTATATATATATATATATACATGTATGTCTCAGAAGGATGTCTTAGCGGCAAAGGAACGTTCGACAAGAGGTATTACACTTAAATCACGACCTGATCCTCCTCGATCTGCCAAGGGTTACTAATAATAACGTTATATCCACCCATGGAGCATGTCACAACGGAACTGACGACAGTCCAGGAGAGAAAAGGACCAATCAAAGGCCAGCAGAAACTTCCTTTCAGGATTACTGAGAACGACGCCCACCTTCAAAGCTCACAGTGTACCGCTTTTCCATGAAATGACTAATCAACTGTTCATCCATTGTCGTACACAGTCCAGGGGTACATTTAACACAGTAATGGTAACTCCTGGGATATCGAGGGTGCGACCTGTTATACCATTAGCAATATTTAGCATATACGAATTATCTATATTAAGTTACGTAAGGCACAGACACTGTTCTCCTTTTTATTAGTCACCGAGACAATTTATATAAAAACTTAAACTAGTATGCTTAGACACAGAAGCAAGCTTTAACAGTCAAACTGGTGTTTTTTTGTTAACAAAGTAGCATGCTTAAAAAGAATTTTACAACAAACAACAGACTTGAATTGACCAACTTGCATGAAAACAACAGAGCCATCAACGTCCCCTAGCTGTCAGCATTCTTTTAAACAGAACAATCACTATAACGGCGGACACAGTAGCACGCTGACACAGCCATAGTACAATATAATTACTCACTAGGTGTGTTTCCTTCAATTAAACAGCGGTCCTATTGGACTTTCAATAACATTTAAACCTTATAACGATCACCAGTATCGTCTACAACACATAAACCGGAATGGACAATGTTATAACCATCACCAGTATCGTCTACAACACATAAACCGGAATCGACAATGTTATAACGATCAACAGTATCGTCTACAACACATAAACAGGAATGGACAATGTTATATAACGATCACCAGTATCGTCTACAACACATAAACCGGAATGGACAATGTTATATAACGATCACCAGTATCGTCTACAACACATAAACCGGAATGGACAATGTTATATAACGATCACCAGTATCGTCTACAACACATAAACAGGAATCGACAACGTTGGAACGATCACCAGTATCGTCTATAACACATAAACAGGTATTAACAATGTTATATAACGATCACCAGTATCATCTACAACACATAAACCGGAATCGACAATGTTATATAACGATCACCAGTATCGTCTACAACACATAAACCGGAATGGACAATGTTATAACGATCACCAGTATCGTCTACAACACATAAACAGGAATGGACAATGTTATAACGATCACCAGTATCGTCTACAACACATAAACAGGAATCGACAACGTTGGAACGATCACCAGTATCGTCTATAACACATAAACAGGTATTAACAATGTTATATAACGATCACCAGTATCGTCTACAACACATAAACCGGAATCATCAATGTTATATAACGATCACCAGTATCGTCTACAACACATAAACCGGAATGGACAATGTTATAACGATCACCAGTGTCGTCTTCAACACATAAACCGGAACGGACAATGTTATATAACGATCACCAGTATCGTCTACAACACATAAACCGGAATCGACAATGTTATAACGATCACCAGTATCGTCTACAACACATAAACCGGAATCGACAATGTTGTAACGATCAACAGTATCGTCTACAACACATAAACCGGAATCGACAATATTATAACGATCACCAGTATCGTCTACAACACATAAACAGGAATGGACAATGTTATATAACGATCACCTGTATCGTCTATAACACATACACCGGAATCGACAATGTTGTAACGATCACCAGTATCGTCTACAACACATAAACCGGAATGGACAATGTTGTAACAATCACCAGTATCGTTTACAACACATAAACCGGAATCGACAATGTTATATAACGATCACCAGTATCGTCTACAACACATAAACCGGAATCGACAATGTTGTAACGATCACCAGTATCGTCTACAACACATAAACCGGAATCGACAATGTTATATAACAATCACCAGTATCGTCTACAACACATAAACCGGAATCTACAATGTTATAACGATCACCAGTATCGTCTACAACACATAAACAGGAATGGACAATGTTATATAACGATCACCTGTATCGTCTATAACACATAAACCGGAATCGACAATGTTGTAACGATCACCAGTATCGTCTACAACACATAAACCGGAATGGACAATGTTATAACAATCACCAGTATCGTCTACAACACATAAACCGGAATCGACAATGTTATATAACGATCACCAGTATCGTCTACAACACATAAACCGGAATCGACAATGTTATAACGATCACCAGTATCGTCTACAACACATAAACAGGAATCGACAATGTTATATAACGATCACCAGTATCGTCTACAACACATAAACCGGAATGGACAATGTTATATAACGATCACCTGTATCGTCTATAACACATAGACCGGAATGGACAATGTTGTAACGATCATCAGTATCGTCTACAACACATAAACCGGAATGGACAATGATGTATGCGCCAGACACCTTGTTATATATATATACATGTATGTCTCAGAAGGATGTGTTAGCGGCAAAGGAACGTTCGACAAGAGGTATTACACTTAAATCACGACCTGATCCTCCTCGATCTGCCAAGGGTTACTAATAATAACGTTATATCCACCCATGGAGCATATCACAACGGAACTGACGACAGTCCAGGAGAGAAAAGGACCAATCAAAGGCCAGCAGAAACTTCCTTTCAGGATTACTGAGAACGACGCCCACCTTCAAAGCTCACAGTGTACCGCTTTTCCATGAAATGACTAATCAACTGTTCATCCATTGTCGTACACAGTCCAGGGGTACATTTAACGCAGTAATGGTAACTCCTGGGATATCGAGGGTGCGACCTGTTATACCATTAGCAATATTTAGCATATACGAATTATCTATATTTAGTTACGAAAGGCACAGACACTGTTCTCCTTTTTATTAGTCACCGAGACAATTTATATAAAAACTTAAACTAGTATGCTTAGACACAGAAGCAAGCTTTAACAGTCAAACTGGTGTTTTTTTGTTAACAAAGTAGCATGCTTAAAAAGAATTTTACAACAAACAACAGACTTGAATCGACCAACTTGCATGAAAACAACAGAGCCATCAACGTCCTCTGTCAGCATTCTTTTAAACAGAACAATCACCAGTATCGTCTACAACACATAAACCGGAATGGACACTGTTATATAACAATCACCAGTATCGTTTACAACACATAAACCGGAATCGACAATGTTATATAACGATCACCAGTATCGTCTACAACACATAAACCGGAATCGACAATGTTGTAACGATCACCAGCATCGTCTATAACACATAAACAGGTATTAACAATGTTATATAACGATCACCAGTATCGTCTACAACACATAACCTGGAATCGACAATGTTATATAACGATCACCTGTATCGTCTACAACACATAAACCGGAATGGACAATGTTATATAACAATCACAGTATCGTTTACAACACATAAACCGGAATCGAAAATGCTATAACGGTCACCAGTATCGTCTACAACACATAAACTGGAATGGACAATGTTATAACAATCACCAGTATCGTCTACAACACATAAACCGGAATCGACAATGTTATATAACGATCACCAGTATCGTCTACAACACATAAACCGGAATCGACAATGTTATATAACGATCACCAGTATCGTCTACAACACATAAACCGGAATGGACAATGTTATATAACAATCACCAGTATCGTCTACAACACATAAACCGGAATGGACAATGTTATAACGATCACCAGTGTCGTCTACAACACATAAACCGGAATCGACAATGTTATATAACGATCACCAGTATCGTCTACAACACATAAACAGGAATCGACAATGTTGTAACGATCACCAGTATCGTCTACAACACATAAACCGGAATGGACAATGTTATATAACAATCACCAGCATCGTCTATAACACATAAACCGGTATTAACAATGTTATATAACCATCACCAGTATCGTCTACAACACATAAACCGGAATAGACAATGTTATAACGATCAACAGTATCGTCTGCAACACATAAACCGGAATCGACAATGTTGTAACGATCACCAGTATCGTCTACAACACATAAACCGGAATCGACAATGTTGTAACGATCACCAGTATCGTCTACAACACATAAACCGGAATGGACAATGTTATATAACAATCACCAGTATCGTCTAAAACACATAAACAGGAATCGACAATGTTATATAACGATCACCAGTATCGTCTACAACACATAAACCGGATTGGACAATGTTATATAACGATCACCAGTATCGTCTACAACACATAAACCGGAATGGACAATGTTATATAACAATCACCAGTATCGTCTACAACACATAAACCGGAATCGACAATGTTATAACGATCACCAGTGTCGTCTACAACACATAAACCGGAATCGACAATGTTATATAACGATCAACAGCATCGTCTACAACACATAAACAGGAATCGACAATGTTGTAACGATCACCAGTATCGTCTCTACAACACATAAACCGAAATGGACAATGTTATATAACAATCACCAGCATCGTCTATAACACATAAACCGGTATTAACAATGTTATATAACGATCACCAGTATCGTCTACAACACATAAACCGGAATGACGACAATGTTGTAACGATCACCAGTATCGTCTACAACACATAAACGGAATCCATGGAAGTCAGTACAATAACAGGTTGTAACGATCACCAGTATCGTCTACACGAACGATCACTAGTCAACACTAACAGGAATCGACAATGTTATATAACGATCACCAGTATCGTCTACAACACATAAACCGGATTGGACAATGTTATATAACGATCACCAGTATCGTCTACAACACATACAACATAATCACCGATCATGGACAATGTTATATAACGATCACCAGTATCGTCTACAACACATAAACCGGAATCGACAATGTTATAACGATCACCAGATCGATCGTCTACAACACATAAAACCGGAATCGACAATGTTATATAACGATCACCAGTATCGTTAAGACAATAACCGAATGGACAATGTTATATATAACAATCACCAGCATAAACTAACTGGAATCGACAATGTTTTATAACGATCACCAGTATCGTCTACAACACATAAACCGGAATCGACAATGTTATATAACGATCACCAGCATCGTCTACAACACATAAACGGAATCGACAATGTTTTAAACGATCACCAGTATCGTCTACAACACATAAACCGGAATGGACAATGTTATATAACAATCACCAGTATCGTCTAAACACATAAACAACGACATAAATCACCAGTTCGTCTACAACACATAAACGGAATCGACAATGTTATATAACGATCACCAGTATCGTCTACAACACATAAACCGGAATGGACAATGTTATATAACGATCACCAGTATCGTCTACAACACATAAACGGAATCGACAATGTTATATAACAATCACCAGTATCGTCTACAACACATAAACCGGAATCGACAATGTTATATAACGATCACCAGCATCGTCTACAACACATAAACCGGAATGACAATGTTATATAACGATCACCAGTATCGTCTACAACACATAAACCGGAATGACAATGTTATAACATCACCAGACATGTATAACACATAAACGGTATACAATGTTATATAACCATCACCAGTATCGTCTACAACACATAAACCGGAATGGACAATGCTATATAACAATCACCAGTATCATTTACAACACATAAACCGGAATCGACAATGTTATATAGAACGATCACCAGTATCGTCTACAACACATAAACAGGAATCGACAATGTTATAACGTTCACCAGTATCGTCTACAACACATAAACCGGAACGGACAATGTTATATAACGATCAACAGTATCGTCTACAACACATAAACCGGAATGGACAATGTTATATAACGATCACATGTATCGTCTACAACACATAAACCGGAATCGATAATGTTATAATGGTCACCAGTATCGTCTACAACACATAAATCGGAAAGGGGCCGCGGTGGCCGAGTGGTTAAGATGTCCCGACATATTACCACAAGCCCTCCACCTCTGGGATGCGGGTTCGAATCCCATGTGGGGCAGTTGCCAGGTACTGACCGCTGGCCGGTGGTTTTTCTCCGGGTACTCCGGCTTTCCTCCACCAACAAACCTGGCACGTCCTTACATGACCCTGGCTGTTAATAGGACGTAAAACTAAACAAACCAAACCAAACCAAAAGTATCGTCTACAACACATAAACCGGAATGGACAATGTTATATAACGATCACCAGTATCGTCTACAACACATAAACTGGAATCGACAATGTTATTAACGATCACCAGTATCGTCTACAACACATAAACCGGAATGGACAATGTTATATAACGATCACAAGTATCGTTTTCAACAAATAAACAGGAATCGACAATGTTATATAACAATCACCAGTATCGTCTACAACACATAAACCGGAATGGACAATGTTTATAACGATCACCAGTATCGTCTACAACACTTAAACCGGAATCGACAATGTTATAAAACGATCACCAGTATCGTCTACAACACATAAACCGGAATGGACAATGTTATATAACGATCACCAGTATCGTCTACAACACATAAACCGGAATCGACAATGTTATATAACGATCACCAGTATCGTCTACAACACATAAACCGGAATCGACAATGTTATATAACGATCACCAGTATCGTCTACAACACATAAACAGGAATCGACAATGTTATATAACGATCACCAGTATCGTCTACAACACATAAACCGGAATGGACAATGTTATAACGATCACCAGTATCGTCTCCAACACATAAACTGGAATTGACAATGTTATATAACGATCACCAGTATCGTCTACAACACATAAACTGGAATCGACAATGTTATAACGATCACCAGTGTCGTCTACAACACATAAACCGGAATCGACAATGTTGTAACGATCACCAGAACTGTCTACAACACATAAAGCGGAATCGACAATGTTATTATGATCACCAGTATCGTCTATAACACATAAACCGGAATCGACAATGTTATAACGATCACCAGTATCGTCTATAACACATAAACCGGAATCGACAATGTTATAACGATCAACAGTATCGTCTACAACACATAAACCGGAATCGACAATGTTATAACGATCACCAGTGTCGTCTACAACACATAAACCGGAATCGACAATGTTGTAACGATCACCAGAACTGTCTACAACACATAAACCAGAATCGACAATGTTATAATGATCACCAGTATCGTCTATAACACATAAACCGGAATCGACAATGTTATAACGATCACCAGTATCGTCTACAACACATACACCGGAATCGATAATGTTATTTAATATACCTCTACTTTATTTACGCTATATAAAAGTTACTTGGTTAAATTGACTAGCTCCCTACTTTTTTCCAAAACCCTCGCTCAGCTGTGTGTTAGTCTTCGAACTAGCACACCCCTGGAAGCTAGCACACACCCGGACTCGGCTATTTCCGTTTAACCAATCAGATTCGAGGTGGGCGGGACTTGTTTCCGATCACGCCATCAGTTGCTAGGTGACGTAACAATTGGGCGGAGCTAGTTTCCGATCACGCCATCTCCGTTGACGTACTCAGACGACGTTAGTATCGATCGGAATCTGTTACCGAACACGTCGTCATGTTTATCTTGTAAGTGAGAGGATTGTGAAAAAATGTAATGGGGTCAGAGGACAATACCTTTTACATGTACGTACAGTTGTTATGTATATATTTAGGCTACCTGTAAGTGGTTAACGTCTCGGAATTTCAACAATATTTATATACAAATTTAGTATTATGCCTAGTGGTATAAATGTTGAAATATCGAGAAATCATAGCGGAAATTTTAACCTGCGGTTTGAATAGAAGCAAAACAAAACGGACATAGAATCACAGCTATCATCTCAGAATAACTTGTATGTTTGAAGATAAGATTACGTAGATCGATTACAATGTAAAATTATCTCAATCTCCAATGGCCATTGCCGTACGCGACAGGAATAGAGAGAACGTTAGCGTATGAAAGAAATATATTTTTAGTCTTATCATAGCTTTTGTATGTATCGGTATATTAAAACAGTTAAAGTATGGGATTGAGTGATATATCAAGTTTCCGATTTCCCTCGAACTTGCCTATTTCCCTAGGCTCGCATCGGAAAATAGACAAGTCTCGGGAAACCGGAAACTTGATATATCACTCAATCTCATACTTTAACTGTTTTAATATACCGATACATATCGTATAATAACGATCACCAGTGTCCTTATTAACACATATAAAAACACCGAAGGACTGAAGATAACTCAAACGTGATAATGTTATCAAACGTGAAAATGCATGAGCCTTGCAGACAATCATTTCACAATGCGCTAGTGCGCATTATGTAGATTGTCTGCAAAGCTCTGGCATCTATGTAGACCATATGTCATAGGAAGACAGTTAAATGCTTAAATAAGGCTAATTAAATAGTTATCGGTTAAATTCAATGAAAGCAATGGAATTATTCATTAACGAATTGCTTTATAAATCTGATTTGCCTTCACATTTTATGCTGTAAGGTTGAGTTTTCTAGAGTATATTTTTGTATCCAATTTTGAATGGCATTAGCAAAATACGAGAAACAGACAAAACATCTTCGTTTGATGAAAATTTTTATCTGGTTTGTCTTAAACCAAAAACAAAGGATTTTAGCTCTCGGCTATACCGTAACTCTTATAGGGAAAGTTGACTGACGGCTCGGCATAAAATGTAAGATTATGATATTGACTTTTTATACAAATCGTGAAACTTTTCTTTCTGGTCTTTAAGAATAAATTGAAATTGACATCCCCATTATCGATAAAAGATACTTTTAGATATAGTTTAAACCAAATAATATTGTGCCCTCTCTGAAAACGATAATTTCCGCCAGTATAAAACTAATATGCCTGTTCCAATACATTTAACGTGATCTGATAGGATCGGTTGTGGTCGTCTATTGCAGCAGATCTACAATATGTCAGATACACTTACGGAATCACTTGTCTTCAGTAACGTAAACTTTATCGGTATTGTCACATTATGTTTGGCCAAAGTGTCCTCTGTTAAACTGGTCGGTCACCGGGAAACATCTCAGACGATACTAGTCTGGGGATTTTCCGACACAACACAAACTACTTGATGAAGAAGAACAATAGGCCAGCGAATGGAAATATGGTATGTAGGTTATTTTCAACGCAGCAATTAAAAGAACGTATGCTTTAATAGGATAAGTATCAACCAAGAACTGTCATTTGTTTTATCATAAAATCGATACCCAGTGTCTGAGGATGACATAGTTCACACAAATCTGCTCACTCGAAAAAAAAGGAATGAACATATCTAACGTTGTCATGTTTTGCATAAGTATATTTTCTGAGAAAATCTTCACTTTTCGTTACAAAATAAACTTCTGACCTGACACTAAGCAAACATTAAGATGAAAAATGTATAAAACACATCATGACAAATCATAACATGTAAATAAAGCTAGAACTATATATCGTCAAAATCATTACAATCTAGCCAATTTACAATGAATGAAATCATTTCTTTTTGCATTTGATTGTATAATTATATGTTGTGTCTGAATCTCGGGAACACCAAGTTGTAATCCATGTGGGGGAAGGTACTGGCAGTAGGTTGGTAGATTTTCACTGGATTCTCCTAATTTTTTCTACCCAAACCCCTGATTCGTCCTCAGATTAGTCTTGTTGGTTATACATATTACCAGGGACGTAAAGACAAAAGTTAACAAGTATATCTCGGAGTTACATCAAACAAGGGACAAATAACCAGCTTTCTATGTACCAGTTTGTCGTGTACTTACCCAGATACCTTCGCTCAATATAGATCCTAGCTAGGACACCGTATCCTCTGGTGGTGACCTCTAAAACATTATAACATTATATGATCTTTATGGTGTCAGTATATCGTTGAAATCAACTCTGTATTTTTGCGGACGAGACCTCGATGTCATTAATTTGTCTCTAGAGTAGCCGCCTTATAGATGGACATACAATGCCGTGCATAAGAATGCCATTTAGTTTTGAGATGAAACAGACTAGGGGTATGACAGCTCTATATAAAAACTGATGGATGCTTTAGTTAGCGGCTATCCTCTGGAGACTCTATCCGAGTCCAATAAAACTATTATCCGCTCTAGTTTTGGATATGTTGTGGAAAATGAATACTGTCACCTTATGCATTTTCGAGTCGCTCCGAAATAGAACGAGTTATACGTGATCAAAATTATCTGTAGAATTGATAAATGGAAATCGTCCTAGTTGTATGGAAAATGGATTTACAACCGTCCTGTAACGTGTGTGGTATTGTTTTAGTAAACCAGATCTACACTATATAGGCCTTAGAAATGAGTTCTGTAAAATATGCTACACAGGGGTCCAAACAAGTACAAATCTACAAATTATAATCATCTAAATTATCAATTAAAGCTAAAACAATTCGCCTTTTTAGCTTAATAATTATTGTATACTTTTGGAGTACTTCAGAAACAACATTTTTAATATGTTGATCCTATCACGATTAAATACATCGCCTCCTATACTAAAGGAAGTAAGACAATCCTAGGTGGGTTTTTTTCAGGAAATGTCCTTTTCGTCACAGCACATGCAGATGATATCCCCCACGCGTAGCACTGAGTCCCGCTAACTGCACTTCCTTAATCGATTAAAAATATATGCTGGGTAAGTTTTGTCCTCAAGAGAGAAGTCGCGCCTTATGGAGTTGTCTATTATGTTGAACTAACAGACGTACACCTAATTTGTTTTCCGGAACCTTTGTCTCTATATCAAATTTTCATCTGTAGCTACTTATTGGCAATTTACAAAGCAGTCTGAGGGATCCGTTTTCTGTGATTGACGTTATATTTGGTTGGATAAGAAATCCGGCGTCCATTAGGAGATGTTTATTCGGACTGGCGTTTGTCCAGTAGCCCAATAAATGTTATATGGACCCAACCTATCAGACGCTTGATAGACAGGTCTGGTGAGAGACAGATAATGACAACGACAGGCCAATGACGGGACAGACTGGACAGGCAAAGACAGGGCAGTGACGGGACAGATTGGACAGGCAATGACAAAGACAGGCCGGTGACGGAACAGACTGGACAGGTAATGATAAAGACAGGCTAGTGACGGGACAGACTGGACAGGTAATGACAAAGACAGGCTAGTGACGGGACAGACTGGACAGGTAATGACAAAGACAGGCTAGTGACGGGACAGACTGGACAGGTAATGACAAAGACAGGCTAGTGACGGGACAGACTGGACAGGTAATGACAAAGACAGGCCAGTGACGGGACAGACTGGACAGGCAAAGACAGGGCAGTGACGGGACAGATTGGACAGGCAATGACAAAGACAGGCCGGTGACGGAACAGACTGGACAGGTAATGATAAAGACAGGCTAGTGACGGGACAGACTGGACAGGTAATGACAAAGACAGGCTAGTGACGGGACAGACTGGACAGGTGATGACAAAGACAGGCTAGTGACGGGACAGACTGGACAGGTAATGACAAAGACAGGCTAGTGACGGGACAGACTGGACAGGTAATGACAAAGACAGGCTAGTGACGGGACAGACTGGACAGGTGATGACAAAGACAGGCTAGTGACGGGACAGACTGGACAGGTGATGACAAAGACAGGCTAGTGACGGGACAGACTGGACAGGTAATGACAAAGACAGGCTAGTGACGGGACAGACTGGACAGGTAATGACAAAGACAGGCTAGTGACGGGACAGACTGGACAGGTAATGACAAAAACAGGCTAGTGACGGGACAGACTGGACAGGTAATGACAAAGACAGGCCAGTGACGGGACAGACTGGACAGGTAATGACAAAGACAGGCTAGTGATACACCAGTGGAGGTATCCGGACGAAAAAGTCATAATTTCCAAACATAAATATTTTCATGTTTCATTTAACAAACAGAATTTTATGTTTCAAAGACATCAATAACATTTATGGGTTATGATAATGGATTAAGTTTTCAATCCCCAAGGAGAAAAGTACGCTTGTATCTCAATTCAGCGGATTTTGATGGCTCATTCGCAAGTTATTTCAAGTCAGCTTGATGCACAATTACCATACACACATGTCATAAAAATATGTCCCGGTAGAATCGTTATCAGTTAAAGAAAAACATCAATGGCAATTTCAAGAAATCAGAATGGTGACATCTGAGTCTAACTGAAAACCAAATATATCGCGGTGTCCAAAATAGCTGTAATTGTTGTTTGTTTTAGTGCTCACCGAGAAAGTGTACAGAGAGAAAGACTTACCGCTTGACCGGATGCTCTCCTCTTCCGCATGACAAAAGTTCATGTTTGGGGTTCTCCACTTATATTATCTGCATGACCTTGACTACATGTGTGATAGTATTATCTTAAAAGACATTTAAAACAACATCTGCCGCTAAGATGATGTTAAAATAGTATACAATATAGTATTCTCTACGGAAAGCAAAGTCACAAGGGTTATTGGTACATCGTTATTCTGTTTTTGCATATTACTTCCCTTGCGGGTAGGTATCGATTGTTATGTCATTATTTTGTAAGCGCAATTCGCGGCGTTTTCTCAAAAAAGTATGACGTTAAGCTCACAAACACATGACGTCACAATCAATATCTACCCGCAAGGGCAGATAACTCTGAAATATGCAAATACATAATATAAATCATCAGATGGTATGAAATACCCGGTTATATGATGAACAAGTATACGTTTGATAAAGGGAGACGTCCAAGAAATACAAACATCGTTAAACAGTATACTTACCGGTTAATGTTCGTCTACAGGGCCGAAAGAAGTCATGTCTTTTCTCTATTTAACTACCCAATAGGATAAACAATTATCTGTTCGATATTTTGGAAAACCATATTTCATGAAAATATAGAAATATTGTGTTAAATGTAAAAGTATGTAAAACATGAGGGGCCAGATGGCGTTTAACAGGGACATGCCCGTGATCAGTCGTTTGGTCAACTCAACTATGTATGTATATTGTTCTTACGGACAGTACTATCAGACATGGAGGAGGCATATCGTCACAGTAGAATGGTTTTATTTTTATTAAGGACATATGATGTAACCATTATATATTTATTGATTAACCAAGAAAGCAAAATAAAAGAAAAAAGTAAAGATTTTTCCTTTAAGGTTGACGTTATATTTATTGGTTTGTAAACGTTGTATAATCTTTTTTATGATAATAACTTTTTATTTAAGTTAGAATCAGGAAAATCCTTATCCTTTTGAAGGAAAAATATGGTCTTTAATACGATTTCTGCGTATCTATTTTATAGTGAATCTAAATCCGGGACTGCATTTGGGAGACCGTACATCACATAGCCTTGGTATTTCCCATTGCAATGCCGCCCGGAAGGATCCGACATAGCAACAGATCGGCGTCGCGAGGTGCCAGTAATCTGACTGAAATCAAAAGAATCGCCGATGTCTGTGAAAGCGGAATGAAGAGAGAGGTCCATTATCAAATGTCAGCAAGGAAATTACTAGTTGTGTGACTGTGTGACAGTAGTACAGACTTGTTATTGAGGGATTCAGCTCTGACAAAGGCTATTAGCTGGACATATGTTACAGGGTGTCGTCAGAAAAAGGAATTGTCAACTTTACAAAGCGGTTCTCGACATGGACGTTTAATATGTCAACACTGATCATGTTAAGTGATGATAATACGGCTTCCAATGTAAAAACAATAAGTCACTAACCAATGGCTAAAATCAAACGCTGTGACGGTGTCATTGGGCGTGATTTTAGCTTTAACATGAGCTTAAGTAATTTTATCGATATGTATCAACTCCGGTGACTACAAAAAATCATATTAATGGTGCTACACGGACAAATGGTAATTTCTGTCTATTAAAACAAGAGCAGACGAATCAGTAGCTTTCTTCAGCAACAAAACTCACTTACTTTACACCATCATTGAAAAGGTTGGGCTTCTTATTTTACATCAGAGTAAAAGTATTTGAAATAATTAATTGCATCCCGAAAAAAATCCATGACACTATGTCATAGATATGGAATGAGTTACTGATTGTGTAGACAACATAGCAAAACAAATGACTTTATATGTATGTTTGTGTTAATGAGACATATACGATGTAACATCACTTGTCGTCCAAATGATAATATCGTTTATGCTTTGTCGGCGATGTAGCATCTTTAAATGATATAGTTTAAGAATGGAATGAGACTTCGTTGATAAGGTCCATCGAACCGTGGATTTGTCAGGTATAGGGTGCTCAGACGCCTGGGACAGGAAGTAATCTTGAGAGTTAGAAGGATTAATTATTTTCCAGTCTGAATCGTACAGGTTATATGTATTTTATAGGTATAATGTATAATGTCTAAAAGGCAAGGATGTGTTTATGGCATGTTGCCTGGTAAACAGAAGCATGTCTCTGCATAGCTAAGAGCTCATTTATATAGGTAAATATATTCATAAGGATATCAGAGAATGCTGGCACTGCAATCCACATGGGTATATTGAATACGACAAGTGCAAGATACCTGTACCTTGAACGGTTGTACTAAAGCAAGGATATACAACTGTATTTGTCATCCACCCCCCACCCCCCATTTTTTCTCTCTCCAAAATTAATAATAAGCATAATATACACATTGTATATCAAAATTATTTTTGGTATTGATATAGAGAATAAGCATAAAAATCCTGTACGTCATCATACGCCTAAAGAAGAAAAGAACACGACTTTAACCTACATCTGCTTATTGTTATAGAACAATGTTGTATAGTCTCAAAATCCTTCATATTGTAAACGTTTGAATTTTAATTTATTCCGAGGAATATACTCCAGCGAGACTTGAAATCGACGATAAGGAAAGTTCATATGACATTAATCTATTTCGTAATTACATGACTTTAACGACGGTCTGTTCAAATACCAATACGAATATAATAGGATATTATCAACAAATATTGTTTAATAAAGATTACA
Source organism: Argopecten irradians (assembly GCF_041381155.1). NCBI lineage: Eukaryota > Metazoa > Mollusca > Bivalvia > Pectinida > Pectinidae > Argopecten > Argopecten irradians. The sequence continues at coordinate 56,271,973 of NC_091136.1, forward strand.
TAGAACTGTTGTATTAAAACAATTCCATTTTGAAAGGTAATCGCGCATGCCGAATCAAAGTACACATGGTTTTAGATAAAAATGTCCCAGTGCACCACAGATACACCAGGGTCCTTTTAGAGTTATTTCCATGTGACAGGTAGTGAGGAGCTAGATTTATAGAGATTACAGGGCTTAGTTCTAAATCCAGTACCTTTACTAGCCCTACTGATTGATTAGCAGCTTTTAATGGGACTAGAATAACACTTGTTTTAAAGCGAAACTCTCAATTCAGCTAACAAGTCAAACGTAATATGGCATATGTACTTTGAAGTACTTTAATGAAAGAAGACAACATATCACAGATCCACACATTCGTATGTTATCGAGTCATATCACAAACGAAAACCTTGGTAATCTTCGAATGAGCTAGATGGACCATGCTCAGTTCGAACAAAACACGATGTAATTGGAATTGGTCAATAAGAAATAATGCTCTTTCATGAAACAGATCAGAACACATGTATGAAATCCATCGCAAGAAATAATAATTACGATGTTAAAAGTAAAGACTGAAATAAACGTACAATCTGATGATGCCTCACTACACTAGTATCACTAACAGGAATTCTTATATTTAATCTACTGTATTTAATCACATAAATGATTCAATAATATTGACTGTAATCAGTGCCTCCCAAATTCAAGGATATTTAAATCGTTTTTATACTAACTGTGAACGAAATTTATAGATCAGGATAAAAGTCTACACAAACGCAGGAGAATTTTCAGGATTACTTAAGGATTAACTTGAATAGATTTTTTATGTTATGGAGATATAACACAAAAATCTGAGTGTACTCTAAATAAACCGCGAAGCGGTTTATGATGAGAGTACACTCAGATTTTTGTGTTATATCTCCATAACATAAAAAATCTATTCAAATTAATCCTTATAATTCAATTTACTAAAGATAATCTCTTCAACATTTAAAATTCATTTTGGGACTCTGTTGTCTATGAAATCATTACGCCGTCATCTCAGCCAATCAAAAGCAACGTTATAAACGGCGACGCCATTTTTTCCTTTATGGGCTGATAAAGTAAATTTTTAAGCCAATGAAAATGCTCGTAACAAGCAAAATTGAATTATTAGGATTATATATTATAGATGGAATTGTTGTTGGAGTATTACCTTTATTGTATACGAACTAACCAATCCTATTGTCATGTATTAACCCTGATGCGCTGAAGTCTGAATCGCCATGGATCGTCCTATAAATGGTACCAGTAATAAAGACGACCAACAGATTGGTATACCATACAAAATAATATATATATTCACTGTTTTGCATCACACCTTACAACATAGTATTTGTTTTCTAAAATACGTTTTTTTCTTTAATGTGTTTAAAAGTACTATAATATTGAAGATATTTTAACATTGTAGTAAATCTGGTGAGGCTTTACAGTGTTTTTACCATAAAAATTCGCTGTTTTAGTTTTTCATCTTGGAATAGACACCCCTATACACACACACACACACACACACACACTTGTGTTGTAGAAGTTATTTTCTTATTTTGATCTGAACCCTAGAAAACCTTCACATCCAATACAACTAATGACAATTGTCAGAACTGTCAGTCAAGTATTCACCAATACTATTGTAAAATAAATCTTGATTGTAACAAACACCAACCGATTCAGTGGTCTAATTAAATCTAATAAACTCCATATAAAGCAGTCAGCCAAACTATCAAATATCTGTTTAGCTATAAAACCTCTCACAAATTGTTGTTTTTGCTCAATCGACAGTAACATACATTCTTATTACCATAAAGAGAAAAGTTTGTAGTCGCATGCATGCGAGTATATTGTTTAGATTGGGTAATCGATCATACGAAGGAATCATGTTAGAGTGCCCTTCAAATCTATACATACACTCCCATCACCATCACGAAATACAGAAATGCTGATCGCTCTAAAATACTAGTTATTTTATGTTGATGTCGTAATCTTCACTGAAAGACTGATGGATTTGAACAAGTAGTTGAGAGTTTAAAGATAAAAAGTTGACATTTAAAAATTATTTTCTGTGATTCTCCATTATTGTGACATCCAGACAATATGTGGATGGTAGTGATGGCGTTTATGCCTTCTGCTGTTTCACATTGCATATGTCTTTCCAAATATAATTTCCAGTTGCATTTTCTCGTTGAGAATTGTTTAAAGTACCACAGCCAAATGGCCCCAGAACACGCACAGAGAATGTATTTATAGTCGAAAAAATAACCCAAATCGGTAACGTAATGAGTATTTTACATGTGTTAATTGTCAGTGATCAGAAGTCACAGAAATCAGGACAATTTTGGCAGTGCTTGTTTTTAAAACCAATTGTATAACAATGTATTATCTTTTTTTCCCCTATAGCTGATGTACTACATATAGGGATTGGATTTCGTTTCTATGTTAACCATGCTTGTATGGAGCAATTCCTCTAAGAATATATTTTATGGGGTGCGTTAGCGCCCCATATTGAATATATTCTTAGAGGAATTGCTCCATACAACCATGGTTAACATAAAAACGAAATCCAATCCCTATATTTACACTCACACGACTTTTTATTTATATTTTATGCAATAAAATCGTCATTTGAAAGTGACGTAATTATTCAATAAAAGTCGGTCAAAAGTGGGAGGAGCTTACTCATTTAAACAGCGAATGGTGACGCTTCACGTAAGGTAGAATTATTCATCCGCGACGACAAAAAAGTTCAATATTTTAGTGTAAAATAAACATGACAAACAAAGTCAATTTCAGAGATAATTTTATTTACTCAGATCAGAACTTTAAATATATATTCAATTTTGCTAAAAGTTAATATATAGCGTAATAACATAAAGAATTTGTACACGGCCACATGTGTGAACTCGGTGACCGTTATTGTGCAGCGAGGCGAAGCTGACGCACGCTTACACACTTTAGTTTGCCGAAGTTGGCAAAACACCGATTTTCAAGTAGCTCAATGTGTTTTAGATGTCGTCTGACTTGACGGTATTACATCCTTTGGACCCATGTGATTATATAATCTACGCTTAGATCCATATCGCCATCGATAGATGAAACAAATTCACTTGTGTTTGATGGATACAATGTATTTGTGGTGACGCGGAACTGTCAACACGTGGATTATATTAGCGGTGCATGTTTTATAATACACATGATTAAATACTCAAAGAACAAAGACAAGAGGATGTGTTTATAACTGACCTCTATCAGAGGGTCTCACACCCGTCCACCCCAAAGGCTCGATCGTAGGACGAACATAGGCACAGAGGTAATGTTTACATTTGACACCCATCATTTTTAACAAAAATGAAAGCACGTCGCCCCGGTCGGGATATTTTTCCGTTTCTTTATACAATTGTAAATTTAAAAATTGTTTGAATCATATATAAATATAAAACATGTATATATTGTTTACATTATTCCAAAATTCTATGAAAAACAACAATATACACGTAATGTTGCGTCAAAATGTAAACAAAGCCATGCGTTTCTTTTAAAAAAAAGTAGTCCTTTTACGTTGCACAGAACATTTCCTTACGCAAGTTCAAAGTTCAATGTTACCATGCAGTTATGGTAAACAAAATCGGCTAGTATTAGCGTATAGTGACCAAGCCTAGCAAGTGTAAATATAATCAAATGGTCGTTACGAAATGCATGTCATTTTGTCGATAGAAAGTATCTCATTGAACAACTATATCACATCGTGTCGGTAGATTGATATCCCATATGGTATTTATATATTATTACGTTCAACACCAGTCAAAAATTAAAATTGATTTAAAGATACTCCACCGCTGGCAAATGGGCGTTTTTTCACTATCAAAAACAGGATCAGACGATTTGATATTTTTATTCAATATCAAAAGTTACTTACTTTACACCAAGTTCTAATTATAATTCAAGTTAAAAATATATAAAATAATTATTTGCATCCCGAAAAAATACCGTGGCACTGTATCTTATATGGAATGAAGTATTGATTGCGCATGCACAAAGGCAAAAGAAATTATTTTATATCATTTTTGTGTTAATTAGACATATATATACATGATGAAACACCAAGTTCAAATGAGGAATAAAATTTATGCTCTGTCGACGGTGGAGCATCTTTAACAAACGACGATAAAAAAAGCCTTTGATAAGCATACACATTACAACAATAGCTATATTACGTAAATCAGTGGAAACACTACTTCTCTTCTGATTTCATTGATCATTGAAGTTTATCTGCTTTAAATCATCTCGATCCCCATTGCGTTCTTGGTTTGACAAAGCAGCCGATTATCCTAAGCTAAAGAAGCGTTCCAAACCCAGTGATAAGCATTTTACCAGCCACTGGTCTGATTGCCATACATTTTACCAGCCACTGGTCTGATTGTCATACATTTTACCAGCCACTGGTCTGATTGCCATACATTTTACCAGCCACTGGTCTGATTGTCATACATTTTACCAGCCACTGGTCTGATTGCCATACATTTTACCAGCCACTGGTCTGATTGTCATACATTTTACCAGCCACTGGTCCGATTGTCATACAATTTAACAGCCACTGGTCCGATTGTCATACATTTTACCAGCCACTGGACCGATTGTTATACATTTTACCAGCCACTGGTCTGATTGTCATACATTTTACCAGCCACTGGTCCGATTGTCATACATTTTACCAGCCAATGGTCTGGTTGTCTTACATTTTACCAGCCACCGGTCTGATTGTCATACATTTTACCAGCCACTGAGCTAATTGTCGTACATTTCCTTATCAGCTGTCGTCTGATCTTTGACACGATCTGTATATCAAGTGTATAACACAGCAGGAAACATATTCAGAAGTCAATACTAAGTCTTTGTCAAGAAATGTTTAATGTTTATCGCGTCTAAAAAGTAAATAATTACATAGCGTGACTTTTTCGCGCGTTTTTATTGGCTCAGCCCCCAGGCACGATTTAGCCATAGTCCCGGCACTATGGTTTCCCGCGGGACTATGGTTTGGCGCGCTTTTTGTTACAAACGTCATATTGACGAAAATGACGTCAATGTCGCTATCTGCGCTGTTCACTGGCAAATAAGCTGGGTTCGGACGTCGTTTTGCAAACATAAATGTCACGGTTTGGAAACTTGAATGCTAACAAATTTACAAAAGAACCAAATAACAAATTGAACTGAGCAGGCAACGAAATATGCAGTGAGTATTTTCAAATATTTCTGCCTAGAAAATGTATTTAGACGCCTCCGACCATGACATTTCTAAACGTTAGACGTGGCCGGCTCGGGTACTATGCCATCCCTCGACAACACTATGAGACCAAAGTGCCCTCAAAAGAAGGCAATAACATATAAATACTGTATATTGGAAGGCTCATATGCCCATCAATCTTAATTGATTACAACTAAATTTGTATCAATGACATTCCCACTTCTAATATTAATGTACTTTACACGTAAAATTTATTTAAATGTTTACTCATAAAGACATCTTTGATTGTGTTTCTTTCTCAGCGACGGAAACGCACTCACTCAATTAATGGATTAATAATTTGAAATATAGGCCGTAGATTTTTATTAAACTTTAAAAAAAATCATTATATCATAATTCAATTGTCTATATATCCAGACAAAACAATTTAGAAAACAGTGTCATCATTATAAACGATTTTGATTATTTTAGAGTCAAAATGCGGAGACATGTCTGCTCACTAAAAGCAATGAGCATTGTGGATGCCATTAAGAAATTATCGTTAAGGTTTCGGGATTATGTTACACTGTATTGCATAAGAGGCTAAATGTACAGTTGGTATTGATGGTCGACTTCGTTATTGAAAGCAGTAATACAAGTGACAGAAACGTGTCCGTGGAATCCGTGTCTACATTATGTTGGGCGGTATGCCTAATGGAACATTGTCTTACATCTAATGTGCATGGAGAACACTTAGCGTGCAGGTCAGTGGGCCTATTAGTAAGTGAATATTAAAATTCATTTATTGCCGAAAGCGTTACGCGCTTTCAAATGCCCTTTATCATGCCCCAACAAATACATATAAATAGTAATGTAAATGGGATGATATGATAAAAATGGGTTGTAACCTTAATCCGATCGATAATTCGATGTGATATCTATCTTTTCTGTTCATCACCATCGCGCATTTGTATCAATATAAAATTATGTCTGTGATCCATATTCAAACAAACCACGTCAAAACTTGCTTTAGAGTAGTTTATTTACTGACACTGAAGACCAAATGGATTAACAGAGATGATAATATCGTCAAGTAGTCATGTACTATGGTTATAACTTATATAGACATCGTCATAAGGCATCGTGATAAGTTATTACTATAAGAATATATTTTAGATTGATAAGGAAATAGTATAACGCTACCTATATTATATAATTATATAGTTGTATTGATTAATATATATTTATATATATATCCGGTTTTTTTTTAATTTTAACACGGCAATATTCACAGCGTATACGTCACACTTAATGTTTAAATAATATCACGTAAACAATATGATACTGCTTGTTTAGTGTATATATAATGTATTTTAGTATTATTTTATTGCTTTGTATTCGTAGCATTATTGCGTAATTCTCTCAGAATAGTTACTTCGGGAGAAAAACATTGAATATATAACCTTTATACTGAGCGACAACATGTTTTGTAAACTGGCGATGACCACAGGTTTACGAGTTTTTTTTGTTGTTTTTGTTTTTTGCGCGCGCGTCGTAAACCTTTGGCGATGACCAAACGTTTTCTACATGTTTTTTACACGTTTATTGGGACACTATCCTTATATGATACACCGTCAGACTCTGTTTCAGTAAAATCTATAAATGTATCGTTACGGTACTTGATTACTGATGGGAATTAAGGAAATAACGACACGGATTTCCGCGATACAATTTCTGAAGATATCCTTTTGAAACTAGAGACATGTCTCTGTAGCATTGTTTTACACCCAACTAACCCAGGTCTTTTGTCTGACATCTCGCTGTTATATATAGGTTTGTAACTTGTCTTAGTTTCCATACAAGTTGAATAACCTGTTCCCATTCATTTTTTGAAATTATTCTTTTGTTTCAAAATAAGACATGTTAAGAAGTCAATTGTTTTTCGCAATATAAAACAACTATTACAAGAAATCAGTTATACGGATTGTTAACAACACAACTACTGGTATATTAGTACTATGTTTACTGTAAACTGTTTAACCAATTAGTACAAAAGTATAACACGCCCACTAGACCATCAATGATAACAAATGCCTACTGGGTTTCACGAACTAAATCTACAGAACAATTGCCTAATACCATCCCAACACATTATTTACATTAAAAAAATTAAATCATAGGTTTTGCTAAGAAATTCCGAAACGGTTATTGTAACAACTCTATGCAGTAAATATATGCCAAATGAGGTCAATTAAAAAGTTCCATTTTGATAAATCTTATTTTCTATTTCAAATTAATTCAATACATTATAGTGATTACATTATGCTCTTGTTTCCATGTCAAACAATAGTTCACAACTTTATGGGTATAGATGATCTACCCACCGCCCTTCCAGTCAAAACGTAATTGTGATAATTACATAATCATTGGTTTTCCAGTGTCTACCTATCCATTAACTATAACATACTATGGCTTATTTTTGTAATAGCTGTCTCTGCTAATTCATCCAAAAATATCCTGATCACTATATAGCTTACTGTATATGTTACATAGCACTTTTTAATACCGTGTCACCAGTGTATAAGACCTCTATACTACACGTGATGTTTTAACTCCAATGGTTATTATTACAATACTAGGTTAATCCACTTGGGAAATAGTTGGGTAACACCATGGTCAGTCTGAATGATCATAACAATCTAGAAATGTCGTCAATGCAATATCATCAGCCCGGCGAACAAAGCTTTAGAGCATTCCGTCAAAAGTGTGATGTAAAGTCGATACTTTTTATTTACAAACAGCTTGACCGGTTTGCTGTATAAACAAACGCTGATGTGAGGTCAAATACCAATTAGGACAGTGAACGTCACTACAATACAATTTATATACCAGGTTTGGGTGTAAAATACACTAAAATGGCAGGCATATGTGTCTAGTCTCAGGGACGGAACGGGAACTGTGGATGATTCTCTGTATTAATATGGTCATAAAAGAAGAAGAATAGAGTAAGAAGAAATAAGTAGAACACATTTATGGTTAATAATTGTGATTCTGATGATTATGATGATATGATAATGATGATGATGACGACGATGATGATGATAATGATGATGCTGCTGATGATATGATGATGATGATGATGAAGAAGATGATGATTATACTTTTATAGTTAATGATGATGATGATGACGATGATGATGATGATGCTGATGATGATAATGATGATGATGAGTATACTTACAGTTCTGTGACATTCTGGGGTAGATCCGTCGGTATGTGTTCTACAGTACCACCTTTACATTTGATTATTACGTCCTCAATTTCAAAGTCACAAATACACAAATCCGAACAACTGTCAGCTGAAATAGTTCTAAAAGCCAAAATCAGACCCACCAAAACATTCATTTTCACCATTTTACAGTCGCCAGAGACTAATGTTTGACCTTTCACATGCGTGTCCTTATAGATGTGGGTGTCGATTACGTGCTCACTCCTCGGCCGTGTATTGAGAGAATCATTGAATGCTATCGAACGGCATAACAGAAATTATCGGCAGTACTGTTTGGTCCTGTGATAGGGGAATAATACCATCAAACGGAGAGTGGGGCGGTATACTACACCCAGAGGCGAGCTGACCAATAAACAAAGTCCATACTCATTCATATTGGCTGTCGGGGACTTTTGATGGTTATGTTCATTGAAAATCAAGGAGTCGGTTAATTTACCTGTAAAACGGTAAAATACTAATAGAACACTGAGTGTTAAAAGGTGTGCCGAGAATTCTAAATATCACACAGAAACACAGGCTAATGCTTACATTTGATTGGTTAGCCAATGCTCTTCATTATAAATATTCGCTATTTACAAATTTCAATGCGTCTTAAACTCTAAATTGATTTAGCATGTTTACCTTTATACATTAGTAAACTATTTAGAAGTCCTAAACTGAATGCCCTGAACACCTGTTATATAGATAACACTAAGATTTGTGATTAAAATTAATCTGAATATTATTACGTTAATTCGACAAAAGTTATTTAATGAAAGCATTAATCACTTAATTCGCATGCATTTGCTTCATTACTGTCTTCATTATTTATATTTGTAGCCTTAAATCTTTGTTTTGAGAAGGCGTACACACAAGATTTAAGATTCTCAAGTCTTTATGTTGCTGCCATTCTAAGATTGTAATGATCAAGTTGTTCTACATTAACTACTTCTAAATAGTCTAAATAGACAGACAGACGACAGACAGACAGACAGACAGACAGACAGAGAGACCAGCTGTATAAGTGCCCCATAATTCATGTTACACTTTCAAAATGCTATAGCTTTTTGAACAACACAAAAGATATATATGGTATATATTTACATATGCCCCTATGTAGACAACGGGAGGGGAGTTGCGTTCAAATTAGCGTAAACGCAATGACGTATGAATACAAACGCAGTGCAGGTTCGGACTACTTCTAGTTCACGCTTCGATAAGATTTTGCGTCATAAGTTGACGGATTTTAAAATAACAATAAAGAGTTTTTATTAGATCCAATTAAATATGTATTTGACATCAAAACAAAACATGTGTTCAAGCATTGTAACGGTAATAAACTACAAAATGAATCGCTGGTCGGGGCTACAACCGGGAGGCTTTCCTCAGGAATGTTCGGGGAATCCCATAGTTACGTCAGATGTACATGTGTGTACGGTCACTCATCTCACCTAAATATACAGAACATCTGATTGTCGGTGAATAATTCTGGGAGCGTCTTAGCGAACAATAGGTTAACAGATCATATACAGGTTTCCAGAAAAAAAACATTACAGGTAGCCTATCCGAAACAGTATCATCAGCTTAAATGGCCCCGTCTTTGCATTCAAAATAGGCCTACACACACGCAAACACTTGTCTATCCTCCATACAATAAAATAAAAGTCATGACTGCGAAGAATTTAGTGTATATCGGGTTCATTCAGCAGCTCATATCATCAATAGGCTTTATCACAGTCACTTTCCTCGGTTGAAAATCAAATATGGCGGCTCGCTTCACTTCGGACCGTATCACTACCCTGACAACGATAAATACAGGTAGTCGTTCCGCCTTGATTATCTCAATTTTTATTCGAAATGGACATTATTAATATATATTATCAAATTGAAAAAAAATATATGTTAACAATAATTGAAAAGTGTCATTGTTGTATTTCAAACCAAACTGCAGCTATAACATTCAACAAGCGGAACTATATCTTCGGTCATCCTGACTACCGTAGTTACCCAACTAAGCAACCATCACCGTTTTAAATTGTACGTAAAGGTAGATTTATTTATGTAAATGTTAGCGCTACATGTAGAATATGTCTGTATCCCATTGCGTTCATACCACCTTTAACGCAAGCAAAACACTGTTCAATCTCTATATGAAGGATACAATCAAATATTTAATTGTATGAATAATTTAAAGGAATAATTTGCTTCTCCTGAATAGCATATACGTTATAATGATGTCACCACTTTTAAGACATTGATACGCCGAAATGAAATTATACTGGAACTGTGAAATGTTCCATACTGTTTAAAGTTTTTTGTCATCAATATTGTCCAATTAATCAATTAGACATTAGAAATAAGACTAAATCATCAATACCAGTGTTCTTAAGTTGCACAAATGTCAAATATAACGAATGTATTCTATACATTCAACTATCCACAAATGTCAAATATAACGATTGTATTCTATACATTCAACTATCCACAAATGTCAAATATAACGAATGTATTCTATACATGCATCTATCCACAAATGTTAAATATAACGAATGTATTCAATACATTCAACTATCCACAAATGCCAAATATAACGGATGTATTCTATACATTCAACTATCCACAAATGTCAAATATAACGAATGTGTTCTATACATTCAACTATCCACAAATGTTAAATATAACGAATGTATTCAATACATTCAACTATCCACAAATGTCAAATATAACGAATGTATTCTATACATTCAACTATCCACAAATGTCAAATATAACGAATGTATTCTACACATTCAAGTATCCACAAATGTCAAATATAACGAATGTATTCTATAAATTCAACTATCCACAAATGTCAAATATAACGAATGTATTCTATACATTCAACTACCCACAAATGTCAAATATAACGCATGTGTGTTCTATACATTCAATTATCCACAAAATGTCAAATATAACGAATGTATTCAATACATTCAACTATCCACAAATGTCAAATATAACGAATGTAGTCTATACATTCAAGTATCCACAAATGTCAAATATAACGAATGTATTCTATAAATTCAACTATCCACAAATGTCAAATATAACGAATGTATTCTATACATTCAACTACCCACAAATGTCAAATATAACGCATGTGTTCTATACATTCAACTATCCACAAATGTCAAATATAACGAATGTATTCTATACATTCAACTATCCACAAATGTCAAATATAACGAATGTATTCTATACATTCAACTATCCACAAATGTCAAATATAACGAATGTATTCTATACATTCAACTATCCACAAATGTCAAATATAACGAATGTATTCTATACATTCAACTATCCACAAATGTCAAATATAACTAATGTATTCCACAAATGCCAAATATAACGAATGTATTCTATACATTCAACTATCCACAAATGTCAAATATAACTAATGTATTCTATACATTCAACTATTCACAACCTACAGTGGTGGTTTTTTCTCTAAGTAGATGATACATTTCTTAACTTTTGACTGGCTGGTGCATGTTGGGATTATGTACGCAAATAACATAACTTCCAGAAGAACAAAAACACGTGTACTTTAACTTTCGTCGTTAGGAAACCATCTGGTCGTTACAGAGTATATTCTTATATTTTTCCTCTCATTTTTTATAAACAAAATAGCCATACAAACATATGGATTTGATCTCTATCAATATCGCAGCTAGGTTTTGGTCAACCACCAAACGCTGACATCTAACTTTCAACTTTCGTGATGAAAACCACACAGTATAACAGCGAGTGCTAAAATGTCAGACTGTTAGGCTGTATAACGGATGTACATATTGTTATGACAAGTTACAATATCGAGGTTTTCTTTGGCTTTTGCAACCCTGATGCAACCCTGATGACAATAATCCTTCTAACAAAGGTCAATGGAAAAAGTTCTTGAAACTCATAGTGAAACTAATGATAACATAAGTAGAGGACAAAGTAAAGAATGTACGGCAGTCAAAAACTTACACTAGTATAATACTAAGCTGAATATGAATCGTCCATGGTAGTTGAGTGACCTTATAAACCTTTCATTTGTCTTTGAAGCTGTTCTTGTCATTTGTAAATCATATGGTAAAACGGTAACTGCTATAGTGTTACCGACATTTTTTGATATAATGCCATATTCTGTTTGCTTGGATGGATTAATCCTGGACACCATTGTCGATTTTTCTCAGGTCACTGACTACGAGTATGTTAGATTTACGGAGATGAACGAAATTGAGCAAACATAATTTGTTCTCGGCAGACGACCAGAAGTTGTGTCTTTATAAAAAAAAATAGAAATAATGAGAAGTGCCGCAAAATTGATACCAAAAATGTATCCAAAATTAATGAATCAGTATATATGTAGTAACAACAAGAACTAATTGAAATATACTCATCAGCAAATTGGACTTAACTTTATATTGCTTAAATCTGCAAATACCTAACCCTAAAATATTTCACCTATGTAAGATTCTGCACTGCACAATTTCTTTTTTATTGTAATGTCATGAAAAGGGGAAACTAAAGATTGTATATCCATATATTTGAGAACATTTGATCATTATCATTTGTTTAGCTGAACACCCATCCGGATCCAGGCAACTATACCGAACGCTGACAACTAACACTAGACCTTGAGAAAACTAATGATACAATGTCGGCCACTAGCCACTCGATAGCTACGAAGTTTTCAATACCCACACTGCTCCTGTGTCTCTGTGGATTGTCAGACACCTTCACGACTAAGCCACCACCAGACGACTTGCTGTAGTTCGTTTGACCCTGATGTCAGAATGTCAGAACCTCTTTACATTTAGCGGTTCGATAAATAAATTGTGATTCAATAAAGATGAGCGATAAAACCTACTAGTTTATAATTTAAAAGCTCCCTTTTGTTTTATACAAAAGGCTATTGTCATTGTTTCTTTTGTCTTTTACTTTTGTGAAATAAAAAAATGTAAAATATGAAATGCCGATATTTACTACCTCTTTAAGCCACAATACAATGCCGTTAATCAATGATAATCTTTTATCGTAAAGTAGTGAACAGATATAAAGACAAATAAAACAGTTCATTTCATGCATTCGACAAATGTGTTGCAAGTGTTCCTCATCATAGCAACGATCGTAACTCACAGCTTCGAGTGGTGAACCAACTCTTAACGGAAATCTAGTTTGTGATGTGCCATCTTTTATGTGATCCCTAGGTTCTCTGTGTGTAAATGTTTTTACATGGTTGGTTCATACGTATTAAATGACAGGCGGATGGAGGACATCTGTTTTGTCGTGCCAATAATCCAGGGAACATCCATTTGTGATGAAGTTTCTTTTGATCACCATCTTGGTATACATGCACTTTCTCTCTCATCCCATATTGGTAACCAGTTCGGTGTGAAATCCACACGAGGAAAATTACCCATTCATCATTTCAATTGATTGATATGTAGTTGAAATTAATTTGTACGAAAGACCAAGGAAGAAATGTAGAGTTTTTCCCCTGCTTCGTTTGAATTACAATGCATTAAGTTGTGCATGTCAGTTGTCAGTTGGTTATAAATATCCAATCTTTTTTGTTATTAGAAGCTTTGTCGATTTCCTACTAGTGACATAGGTTTTGTGAAGATTAGCTAATAACAGCTCTGGTGTTTATTCTGTAAGGTATATGACCTTTGTACAGTACTACCTAAAAGAACCAATATTTGGTTTATAGGATGTTATTGTCTAGATGTTATTTTCTTTTGAGATTGTGTACTGCTCAAAGAAGACCCTATTTGGTTTGGAAGATGTTATTTTCCTTTGCAATTTGTGTACTACATTAGGACGATATGTGTTTTATTTTGTGCAGCGTAATTAACTGGTGATGTATTTAGGACATGTAAAATATTACATTTTCCATCTGAATTATCTCTAGCACTCGACACAATATTTTGACATATGACTTGCTTAACTTATTTGCCAAGCTCTTGACATATCACTTTGAACGTTTAGTTTAACATATCCGGTAGCCCGAGATCACACAGATCGAGATGATATGCTGAGCGATCGAGACCATTCGGATACAACCATACTGTGCCTCTATTTGTTCCAGCCAATGTTTTGATCTAATTTCGAATTTTAATACTCCAATAGAGTCACTTCTCATTTCAGGTAGTTTACACAATGCAATAACATTGTTTAGGTATAAAGAAACTGGATACGACGATAGTTTGATTAGACAAAAAAGAGTTGATGTATAACATACATGTATCCCTTTTCCATGATACAAGACGGAAACGTGCTGTTGTAATTTAATTGTGTTTGTTGTCAGTTAATATCATCAGAATTATATTGGTATATGTCTCATGTTCGAACCCCATTCTAATCCCACACAAATTGCTTATCTTCGTACAAATTACATTATTGATTATAAGACAATGCTTTTAATATATAATGGAATTCCAATGCACATCATTTCAAATATTATTGCTATTTTATCTGACTAAATATAAAGCTTATAACTCATTTTAAATAAGTTTGTATACTTCCGCTGAGTGAATTAATTATCATTGTTTATACCGTATCATTGTCATGTTTCCCGCTTTTACTCTTGAGAAATACAGAGTTATCGAGAAAATAAATAAACAGAACAGCGCTATCTCCCTATTGTTAAAAGAAACGAAAGTCAGAAAGATGTCTCATAAGTACAAGGACCAGCTTGCCGATCAAGGTATCTCTGAGCCAGTATTTGTCCATTGATTACACAAGATACTTGTGTTTAGACTTTAAAGTTATGTAATAGTCTAAGTATCACATAACCCGTCCGATATCAATCACCCATCATCTTCTCCTCTTCTTATTACTATTTTATGTTGAATTTATATGAGATTTGATGAAACTCGAGGTTTACAAAAATAAAAACATTATATCTGTATTGGTGAAACTTTGAATTTCTTCACATTACCACAACAACTACCTTTCAAAGATTTTCGATGCTAAATGTGTAGCTAATACTCCGGTGGAAGCAGCCATTTTGTCACGCCGCTCTCGATCTTTGTGTCCTGACGTGTTGTTTCATCATAGCGGTACAGCGGATTTCCTGCGCTTATCTCGATGTCATTATCATTGTGACGTCACAAGTGTCGTTTCGAAATTGCTGTTTATCCTTGTCGATAATGAATTGGTTATTGCGATTATTGAATTATGAATTCCGTCTGGACAACGACAAATTCAACATGAATTGCTAGCACATTTAATTAATTTTGCCGTGTCCAGTTGGCATTCAAACTGCCATAATTGCCAAGTGAATGACATTCATTGCTCAAAATGACACTGTATCTAAATAAAAATATCATAAGAAAACCTCATAATATTTAGATTTGGACTTGTTGATAATCCCTTTTGTTTTCAATTCGCACACTATGGGAATGCGCGAAAATCCAGACATTTTTACAGAATGTTGAATCAATTCTTGATAGCTTACCCATTACCAAGGATACGTCCTTGCCCATTACATTATGTAACATGTGC
Source organism: Argopecten irradians (assembly GCF_041381155.1). Lineage (NCBI taxonomy): Eukaryota > Metazoa > Mollusca > Bivalvia > Pectinida > Pectinidae > Argopecten > Argopecten irradians. The sequence goes on from NC_091136.1 coordinate 56,288,006, forward strand.
CACAACAGGGCAAACATATTGACATGCTATTGTTTCTTCAGTTATCTATTGAAAAACATCAACTTTGCGATAATCATTCAAATGGACAGACAAACATGTATTATGCCTTATAAATATTAGCTGAACACAAAATTATGCGCTGTCAAATTCTTGGTTTTATGTCTTATCTATGTTCAGATGAAAATAATCACTTTACAATTACTAATAACACTGTAAACATGCAAAATATACTTGTAGAACACAATACGACCTCATTTATATTGATTGTTTTGGCAGCCTTGTCAAAATTCAATTTGAGATGTTATTTGTACTTGTAAACTCAAAACCTGTGCATTGAAAAGTATTGTTATTCTCAAAATATTTATTTTTCAGAAGTTTTCAAAATATAGAAGTTACATTAGATATCAGTACACAATCATTTGTTATTCTCAAAATGTTGGAAATCACATACAACTTTAAAAGCCCATTGCATTTCCAAAACAAAAAATAAAAGTTTCTTAAAATCAATATTAACATCAGAAGATGTATATCGATGACTTTAGATGAAGTTGTAACACCAAACAAATGCAAGTTTCCCTGCGTAATTTATGTTAACATTGAAGATTCATTTCGTCTGGCGCAGTGATAGTCAATTGACGCGCAGTAATATTAGGACGACGGAAAACATAAGACGACCCGCGTTATGAAAATTAACATTTGATTTATTTCAATTAAATTGTTCAGAAGGTGATGATAGGTGTAGTATTAATAGTAAGCTAATAACTTTTAGGACTCTACAAAATTAGCAATCCCATATTAAAAATCAACAGCCGTTTCACAGAGGTAGTGGGTCTTTAAGATGGGTTCTTAAAACTCATATTGACTAGATGATTTTGAGACAAGCCGCAGTGCAAATACAAATGCATATAGAATTATATTAAGCAAGGATAATGTTTTAAAGATAAAGAAACAAGTTTATTAATGACACACTCAATATGAATTTCAGAATTGCAATATCAAAAATTTAGCTAAGTTGTCGGAACGAGAATAGCTAAATCCTGTGAACGTACCTGAAGAGTTACTTCCCCTTCATAAATTTAAATTACTACGTAATTATGCCTAAAACTCATTAATATTACATCTATTACAATATCAATTTATTTTTAATATAAAGTTATATAATAGTGTAACCATGATAGCAATCATTTAAAAATATTTGTGGTGCAATAGAAACTAATTTATTATTTATATCTGTAACCTTAAAAATAGATATTACATATTGTAGAAATTTATAATGCATATGCATTGCTGTTAGAAGAAGTTATGTTTGGAAACTGTAGTAGGCTTGTCCTGCTATTTCAACAATTTAACAAAAGAACGTTAGGGGTATATTATAAGACTCTTTCATATGTGGATATGAAGGATAGGGATATTCTACCCGAGGGTCACAAAATGTAGTAAAACCCGAGGCTTGCCGAGGGTTTTGCAACATTTTGTGATCCCGAGGGTAGAATATCCCTATCCTTCATATCCACTTATGAAAGAGTATTTTTCTTTCATACCACGACGTTTCACTGCAATTTTACAACTATAATATCCCGCCATTTTGAAATAAATTCGAAGAAATCCACGACTGGAAGTCAATTTCCATACATGAAAAATTACGTGATATTTTCAACACAAATTCCGTTGCTTGCATCTTTTATAGTAAAACCAGTCAATTTTGTGAAAAAATGTTAAAATTTTACCGAGGAAATAGAGATTTTGTTGACGCCGTGACGTCACGAGGCTTTATTGCATGGGTAGCCATGCAATACAGCCTCAGGCGACATGAGTGTATTGCCCTAGACCAGCCAGTATTACACGTGTAGGTATGAAAGAAATAAAGTTTATTATTCTGATTATGTATTAATTACTAATGACTGATGTGACTGTAATAATTGCTTATGCAGACGATTAGTTGGTCTTCTCTTAGCTGTTGTGCAGAAATGTCTGGGTTTAAACTTTTATACTGTGCAACATATAGTCGAAGATAGTAAATTTTCTTCGAAATTCTTGATATTTAAATTAACGTAAGATTTAGTACCTGTAAAAGCACAGGTTATGTAGAATTTTACTGATGATCTATCACAGTTACTCCCCTTTGATCAGTTCATCTATAATATCTTGAAGTTTTAGTTCCTTATAGATGCTCCACCGCCGACAGAGCATAAATAATATTCATCATTTGAACGCTAATTGGTGTTTAATCGTGTATATATATGTCTAATTAACACAAAAAATATTATAAAATAGTTTATTTAGCCTTTGATGCATGCGCAATCAGTACATTATTTCATATAGGATATAGTGCCTCGGAATTTCTTCGGAATGCAATTAATTATTTTTGATATTTTAACTTGAAATAAAATTAGAAACTCAAACATTTCAACGGTGGTAATGGACCGATGTAAAGTAAGTAATTTTTGTAACTGAAGAAAAAATACTAAATCGTCTGCTCCTGTGTTTGGTAATAAACCATATTCAAAATAATTGTGTCAAAGAGTAATTAATTTGTTAGATTACATAAGAGAATAAGCTAGAAATTTTGATACTTTAATGAATGTATTCATGTTTATAATTTACATAAACTGACAAAGGAAAAAAATTTATATAAACAGACACATATAATGTACATATGCACGACACAGTTAATTTTTAAAGAAGCGCCATCCCCCAAAAAGAAGAAGAAGAAGAAAGAGAAAAAATAGAAGAAAGCCATTCCTTAACTTATTAGTGACCTATTGCTGGAAAGTTAAGGAAGAGACAGCCAGATGTATAATGACTATATTTTGGTCCTATAAACTAAAGACTGGACATAATGAACTATGACGTACAAAACTAGATATTGTTTCAAATCACATTGTCTGTCTACTAACAAGTCCTACCCAAACCACAAACTCCATAACATATTTAAAATGAAAATTTACTTCATATGACATTTAAATATGCTCCACCGCCGACAGAGCATAAATGATATTTATCACTTGAACAATAATTGGTGTTTAATCGTGTATATATATGTCTAATTAAGACAAAAATATTATAAAATAATTTATTTTGCCTTTGGTGCATGCGCAATCAGTACTTAATTCCATATAGGATATAGTGCCACGGAATTTTTTCGGGATGCAATTAATTATTTTTTGTAACTTTAACTTGAAGTGAAATTAGAAGCTCAAACTTTTCAATGGTGGTAATGGTGTAAAGTAGGTAACTTTTGTAACTGAAGAGAAATACTAAATCGTCTGCTCGTGTTTTTGATAGTGAAAAAAATGTCATTTGTCAGCGGTGGAGCATCTTTAATATTGGAAACATACAGCGGATATAGATGGAAACGAAGGCCTTTTGTTATCGTGCATATATGTAAAACGAGTACACTTCAATGCTATTTCGTAATATTTCAATAATTAAAAGTTGTATACTATATATACACTTATCATCAATCCAAAAGCAAGGAAAGAAACTGAATTATTTGTTAATTTCCATTATTCGCTTACAATGTATAATTACTGCATACTTCTAACATCTCACAAAGGAAAAATGTGACCAATAAATGTCTTGCTATCCACAGTTCAGTCCACAATAAACCTGGCCAATCAGGATTAATTGACCATAAAATGAGCTGTATCCTCCATTCATTGCCAATCAGGATTATTACATGACCATGAAAGGGACTGGACATGAGTGCAGTTGACCATGGTAACAAATGTTGTAAGTGAGGGGAGATAATCATTACTCACCTTGTTCTGATGATTAGATTAATCAATAGACCAACTAACCAATGCTGACAAAATTAAAAAAAAAAGAATGCAATGAGAAATTCACATTTATTTTAATGTACACCAAAAAGCTTAATTAATTATTATTTCATTTAAGTATTATTTGATAGCGACTCCTTATTGAAAGGAAGTTTCAACTCTTCAGGAACTTTATATCAACAAATGATGTCTTGGTATTAATATGCATTTTATCAATAAAAAGCACAGATGGAATTAATTTTATATAAAATCTACTTACATTTAAAGCTTGATAATAATCCAATTGTTTCATACTGTACATATCCCGTAAAAACATTTTGATGCAGCATTTCGCAGAATCAAAGTTTTTATCTCTATACATGGTAAATACCCTTGTGCTCCTTACGATGGATAATAACAAACTGATGTATCAGCACTGAGCAAAAAACTAATACTGAAAAGTGCTCACAAACATAATAGGTACAGGTATATCAAAAATTACGATGGCCGACAAGAGCCGGGCAAAAAGATATATGAAAAATTTGTATCACTTTTTATCATGGTACAGTTTTTCACATCTTTTAGTGTCATGATATGGTACAAAAGCATGTGAAAGTGCGTTACAGAAAGATTATAAACATCTCTGGAAAATTTAGATTGCATTCACATTTTTATGTACCAATAGCCGAAAAGAGTCGGCAGAAAGATGTGAAAGTTAATTCCTTTTCTCGTGTTTTGTACCACTGATGGTACAAAAAAAGTGAAAGCATGGTATTTTAACATGTGAAACGACTTAACTTTCACACCTTTCTGTACCATCAGTGGTATAAAAACATTTGAAAGCGTGGTACAAAAACATATGAAAGGGTCTGAGCTTTCACATCTTTTTGTCCCATCAGTGGTACAAAAACACGTGAAACCGTGGTACACAAAGATGTGAAAGGAGCGTTGGAATGTTATTGTCAAACACCATGACCAAAGCTGACCCCGAACAGCAGCAGTTTGATAAGGATGTCACAACAAGCATAAAATGTCGTTAAGCGCTTCTGAGGAAAAACAGAAACGAAACTATTGTGCTAGTTTTCGGGTGTAACTTGGGGCCTAGATTTGTTAAATAAAACCTGTATGATGTGGTCATTCTTATAATGTAGACACATAATTGAAACATGGTTTCCACAATAATCGTATTTGTCTAACTATTTTATGGTGTTTTTCCATGAAGGTGTATTCAATCTAACTATTTTATCAGCTGCATCAAGAAGTAATTTCTCAAACTCAGTAACCTTTGAGTCTCTTGCCTTTTACATGTTTCTGTGCCATGGCTGTTTTCTGACGTTCTTTTGGTACAGTAAGATATAAAAGTGACTGCTCACATAAATACTGCTTTCACATCTTTGTGTACCATGCTTTCATATGTTTGTGTACCATTTATGGTACACAAACATGTGAAAAAACTGTACCACGATAAAAAGCGTTAATCTTTTTTTTATATCTTTTTGCTAGGCTCTTGTCGGCCATCGTAAAAAATACAGAACAATGGGAGAGTGGGGGTACATATAGGGATGGAAAGGTGTGAATTTTTCAATCAATCTGTCTTTTTGTTCGAGGTTAAGAAGCATGCAGTAAGTCAGTTATTGCATGATTTCTCGTCACTCGGGACTTATAACCCCCTCGCTTTGCTCGAGTGTAATAAATCCCTTATTACTTGAAAACCATGCAGTAACCTTTACTTATTAACTAAACAGTCAAACAAACATGGTATTTAAATCAATATATTAACATAGGTCAAAGTGTTCTCAACGGAAGGTGAGTTGTGTTCAAATTAGCGTAATCGCAATGTCGTATGAATACAAACCCAGTGCCGTACAGGACTACTTCTACTATTAATTTATTATCAGATTAGATGTTGCGTCTTTGATAATCTAAATAAACTTACTTAGTTTACATTTTACCTTTACACAGTTTTTCTATGATGTAATGCTTAAAAGACGTTTTCAGTCTTATAGGAGTCAAAAGACTGATACTTATATAGCACAAACAAGATTATGCTCGTCAGTGTACAAAGAAAGGAACAGGGAATTTTACAATGAATTGTAAACAAAATTATCTCGTCATTTCCTCGGATTTCAAAATACCAGAGTTGTTATTAGATCCAATTAAATATGTATTTGACATCAAAACAGAATATGTGTTCAAGCATTGTTACGGTAATAAACAACACATTGAATTGCAGGTCATGACTACAACTAAGGGCTTTCCCCAAGAATGTTGGGGGAGTTCCATAATGTCATGACTACAACTAAGGGCTTTCCCCAAGAATGTTGGGGGAGTTCCATAATGTACGCCATTACTGTCACCCGACTCACTCCAATAGGACTATATATAAGGGACGTCTGATTGGTGAACAATTCTGGGAGCTTCCTAAGGCAATGCTTTTCAGCGAACTATAAGATAATTTGCGTAAATACAAATAGACCACCAATAGATTCCCAGGGAAAGCATTTTTTACCCCATTGGACAATGATATCTGTAATTCTGGTGAGGGTAGGCATTCTCTGTCTTACCAAGGGCAAGGCAGTCTGCACGCGTAGAACATATCGGGGTGATAACTCAGAAGTTGTAATACGTCACATGCAAATAAACCTTAACCTGTGCAGTCCAATTTAACATTCATTATATCTCTATCTCGAACTTGTGTTTCACGCGCGTGCTGAACATTCACCTAATGATCTACACATATCCACGTATCCCGATGTAAAGACTACGTTTAAATGGTTTTGACTTCAAATATTTCAAAATGATGTAGATTCTTGTTTGTCAAAGTACAATGAATTTAACAAATTTTTTGAAAAGTGAAAAAAAATCTTCAATCTGATAGAGTTTAATTATTTGTCTTCGCTTTTTTTAATCGCGTATTTATAGTTTCAAATTTGATTTGGAAATTACAAGGGCAGAAAACGGATCAACCCCTACATAAAGAGTAGGACAGATATATATCTACCCTAGGAGGAGCCTCGGGTAGTTTATATTTCTCTGTCCTACCTCGAGGTAGGGAAATATCCTATTAATCCGAAACCTTATCATTATCCTTCGTTTTTGCATTCAAAATACATGGCATGCATTATCACTTGTCTATCATCCGTACAAAGGGAAGAATCTACTTTTCGGATCTATAACGCGTTCGTAGACCGATGATATACATTCAGCAGCTCGGGTGTGATGTCAAGGCCACACTAACTTCCCCCAGTTGATATTCAAATATGGCGGCTCGCTCCACTTGGACAGCGATACTTAGTAGTTTCGCCTTGATTATCTCCAATTTAGAAATGGATATTTTTTTTATATATATGATCAAATATTGAAATTGACAAAACTGATTTTAAAACATCTGAACGTTGTCAATGTTATATTTCTAATCAAACGGCAGTTATACCGCTCAACAAGCGGAACTATATCTTTGTTAATCCTGAGTTACCGTAGTTACCCAACTTAGAAATCAACATCGTTTTAAAATAATGATTTAGACTTTGTATTCAACGAAGGTGGAAGGACGTTGTTTTGATCGATCCCATTTGATTTCGGATTATCAATCAGGTTTTAGGCATCCAATCATGCTCTTGTGCCATATGTATTTTTCTGATTTGTAATTCGTTCACAAAAAAAATCTCCCGTAAATCATCATCCTTGAAGGTTGAGAACAGACGGCCGTCAACCCTTTCTTTCCGACATACTTCAGCTACGTCGTTTAATCCACACGTGACTAGCCGATCTGCTAACTGGACCACGGATAGAGAAGTAAAGTGGGTCTGAACAGTCCCACCAGCCACATCTAGGGGTGTGTAAGCATTGTCAGGACTTTTGTCATGCTGTAATCGTGACTCCAGTGTCTCATATCGGGTACTTTCACCCCGATTAAGCTTGATATTAGGTTTTTTAGCACCTTCTGGGATTTCGTAATCATCTTCCTCCTCGCCGTCCTCAACATCCGTCTCTGGTTTCTGCTTTCTCATTCTGCTGGTTATCTTGGACTTAAGTTTCATTATCATGTCCTTTATGTTACTTTTGGTGGTAGAAAGATCGAAAGTCTTTGTTTTAAGAGGACTAGAGGCTTTTGCAACATCTATGTTGTCAGGCTCATCATAGATATTATCTGGCTGTTCATCTGGTATTTCGTACACTTCATTCGGCCCTATTTCCTCAATTTCCCGTTCTTCTTTCGGTATTGGATTTTTGATATTTTTCTGTAATGTTTAAATGACAACATATCTATAGAAGAATAAGATTTACTAAACTAAATACAGAAACATGGTAAGATATTTGATAGTTTTAAATCGTGAAGAATAGTTGGCACTGTTGGATGAAAGAGTATGGCAAACAAAGTTGCTAATGTGGATAGCGCATTCTTATCTGATTTATGATGAGTATATCATTGTCTTGTCATAGCACAAATTATTGAACTTGAGATCTGATTTTACAAATGTAACACTGAAAAAGAATGGGGTCTGAACGAAATGAGATATCATGTGTCAGATGATCCCAGTTCTTCTTCGGCGCAGTATACGTCCATACGAGATCTTGGTCGGGATTTAACCTAGATTGGTATGGTAGGAATGGAGAGACGCTTACTCTCCAGGAGAACCTGAGACTACTCTCACTAGTTTTAAATACATAGGCCCTTTACACCTGTCTGGCTTTTAATTCGTTTAGTTTCCATTCGGTAGCCTAAGTTTGGATCATATTGATGGCCGCTGTTTAAGTTTGGATCATATTGATGGTCGCTGTTTAAGTTTGAGTAATATTGATGGTCGCTGTTTAAGTTTGGATCATATTGATGGTCGCTGTTTAAGTTTGGATCATATTGATGGTCGCTGTTTAAGTTTGGATCATATTGATGGTCGCTGTTTAAGTTTGGATCATATTGATGGTCGCTGTTTAAGTTTGGATCATATTGATGGTCGCTGTTTAAGTTTGGATCATATTGATGGTCGCTGTTTAAGTTTGGATCATATTGATGGTCGCTGTTTAAGTTTGGATCATATTGATGGTCGCTGTTTAAGTTTGGATCATATTGATGGTCGCTGTTTAAGTTTGGATCATATTGATGGCCGCTGTTTAAGTTTGGATCATATTGATGGTCGCTGTTTAAGTTTGAGTAATATTGATGGTCGCTGTTTAAGTTTGGATCATATTGATGGTCGCTGTTTAAGTTTGGATCATATTGATGGTCGCTGTTTAAGTTTGGATCATATTGATGGTCGCTGTTTAAGTTTGGATCATATTGATGGCCGCTGTTTAAGTTTGGATCATATTGATAGTCGCTGTTTAAGTTTGGATCATATTGATGGTCGCTGTTTAAGTTTGGGTAATATTGATGGTCGCTGTTTAAGTTTGGATCATATTGATGGTCGCTGCTTAAGTTTGGATCATATTAATGGTCGCTGTTTAAGTTTGGATCATATTGATGGTCGCTGCTTAAGTTTGGATCATATTGATGGTCGCTGTTTATGTTTGGATCATATTGATGGTCGTTGTTTAAGTTTGGATCATATTGATGGTCGCTGTTTAAGTTTGGATCATATTGATAGCCGCTGTTGATCTACTTCCTAGTACAGAAGAAATGTTAACTTATTTGGTGGACTGGTTATAAACAAGGGACGATAAAAGACTACCTTTATCAAACGTGTCTATACACCAGTAATAATAAAATGTCGGGATTTATATTATAGCAAAGGTAACGAGGAAAGTACGTGTTTGTGTGTCAGTCACGACCATGAGTCAGTGTTTCTGCTTTGACATTCCTATGTGTTGAACACCTGATAACATGATATTAAGGGAAGGTGTTATCGATTATACTTACAGGTACACTCAGTGGCAGCCTCGGCATATCCAGATCCATGGCTTCGAGGTCTGGACAGAAAGCAAAATATCATGGAATCAAACAATTATTTCGATTTAAAATATTCATGAGTTGAGACTTTTTTTTCAATTTTTTCCTGTTTTAAAATGAGTAGTCAGACGAGAGGGATCATGCTATCATTATTACTACTATTGTTATAGTCTCACTGTTGTAAACTAGAGGGACCATAGTCTAACTGTTGTAAACTTCATTCATTCATTTTATTCCGTAGGCCTTTCGACCTATAGGTGAAAATAACAACATGTATTTATCAATTGCAACGTACCAATCCATATAAGGAGAGTGATCAACAAATATTGGAATATTACATAGGTTCATAATAATAATAATAATATTCATGTAGTAAAATAATATATTATGAATTCAATGCGAGACAGTTGACAGATTTCAAACTCAAATCTAATAAATGAAAGATAATTAACAAGGACACTTATATATTACATTTGTTATCTAAATATATATTAATAAGGCTTTCAATTCCTCCTTTTGCATGCTAAATATAGATATTTACCTAGATTGGATAATTCTCTTACATTATTAATACTTAGGAGCTGTATTAATTTGAAAACAGATGGTCTTTTATAATAGTATTTTTTGATGTATTTCAACCTTAAATCATTATAAAAAGGACACATCAGAATAAAATGAAATTCGTCTTCTACATCTCTTAGGTTACACTTAATACATATTCTATTTCTACGTAAAATGTTATGGTGTCTACCAACCTCAATATTTAAGTTGTGACATGATAATCTAAATTTGGTTATTACATGTTTGTATTTGACCTCAATAGATTTACGTAGATAAAATTGGACACAATGATTGTTTATCAAGTGTTGGTATAATGAACCTTTTGGTGAGGCAGATATTTTTGCTAAGATGTTTTGCTTAGTGCTATCAACTAGTCTCTGTTTTATTATTTGAAAAGCAACGTTGTCAGGAATGTAAGTGTCAACCATATAACCGAGTCCTAATAATGCTAATTCATTCTTAATATTACTTATCCACTCGTCATTTTCGTTCACGCGATCATCGAAACAAGTTTTCACAATCAAGTTATCCGTATTTCTGAGCTTTAACCAATATTTAAACACTCTTAGTTTTCTAACTACATACATAGGTAAGCGACCTAGTTCACAATATACTAAATCATTACTTGTAGATTTTCTAACTTTTAGAATTCTCTTACAAAAATTCAAGTGTACCCTTTCTATATCTGGTGCTTTGTGTAGTCCCCAAATTTCGGCTGCATAACATAGAATACTACTTACATGTGAATCAAAAACTGAACAATATGTTTCAACATTCAAACAAGAGGGACTATAGTGTAACTGTTGTAAACTAGAGGGACTATAGTGTAACTGTTGTAAACTAGAGGGACCATAGTCTAACTGTTGTAAACTAGAGGGACCATAGTCTAACTGTTGTAAACTAGAGGGACCATAGTCTAACTGTTGTAAACTAGAGGGACCATAGTCTAACTGTTGTAAACTAGAGGGACCATAGTCTAACTGTTGTAAACTAGAGGGACCATAGTCTAACTGTTGTAAACTAGAGGGACCATAGTCTAACTGTTGTAAACTAGAGGGACCATAGTCTAACTGTTGTAAACTAGAGGGACCATAGTGTAACTGTTGTAAACTAGAGGGACCATAAGTCTAACTGTTGTAAACTAGAGGGACCATAGTCTAACTGTTGTAAACTAGAGGGACCATAGTCTAACTGTTGTAAACTAGAGGGACCATAGTCTAACTGTTGTAAACTAGAGGGACCATAGTCTAACTGTTGTAAACTAGAGGGACCATAGTCTAACTGTTGTAAACTAGAGGGACCATAGTCTAACTGTTGTAAACTAGAGGGACCATAGTCTAACTGTTGTAAACTAGAGGGACCATAGTCTAACTGTTGTAAACTAGAGGGACCATAGTCTAACTGTTGTAAACTAGAGGGACCATAGTTAACTGTTGTAAACTAGAGGGACCATACTAGAATGTTAACTGTTTAAACTAGAGGGACCATAGTCTAACTGTTGTAAACTAGAGGGACCATAGTCTAACTGTTGTAAACTAGAGGACCATAGTCTAACTGTTGTAAACTAGAGGGACCATAGTCTAACTGTTGTAAACTAGAGGGACCATAGTCTAACTGTTGTAAACTAGAGGGACCATAGTCTAACTGTTGTAAACTAGAGGGACCATAGTCTAACTGTTGTAAACTAGAGGGACCATAGTCTAACTGTTGTAAACTAGAGGGACCATAGTCTCTAACTGTTGTAAACTAGAGGGACCATAGTCTAACTGTTGTAAACTAGAGGGACCATAGTCTAACTGTTGTAAACTAGAGGGACCATAGTCTAACTGTTGTAAACTAGAGGGACCATAGTCTAACTGTTGTAAACTAGAGGGACCATAGTGTAACTGTTGTAAACTAGAGGGACCATAGTCTAACTGTTGTAAACTAGAGGGACCATGTTATCGGTATTACTACTATTTTATCGGTATTACTACTATTATTATAGTCTAACTGTAATAGTAAACTACGTATTTCAATACGTGTATCTGCCGTAATCATTCGAATCGTTGTATCAAATATATGTTATACGCATTTCTGATAAGTTTTATCTTAAATCACCAAAATACACAGATTATTTATACGTATACGACGACCTTGAAGTTACATTTGACCTTTAATTATACTTTTAGGAATAACATATGTGTGTATGATGACAAATTAAACTTAAACATCGTTGTTAATGCACATGCGATTATCACATGCGATTATCACCCCCCCCACCCCCCACCCCCCCCACACACACATACACACACACACCCTCCCTAGCAAAGTTTTACACATATACCACAATTATATCAATCATAAATCAAGTGAAGTTAAGTGAATTGTCATGAAAATATGCCAATAACATAGTGACGAGACAAATACGAGAAATTCTGAATTAAACATTTCTTTACTATGCCATCCGTACTAGTCTGTATAGGTATCCCTGAATATCTGTGTTAGTAACGCCCCAATACCTTGTTCAATCGACTGGGAGGGTTTACGGGGAGGTGGCATCGGCTTTCTGTCTTCATCTAAAACAAAGTTTGAGTATTAGTTATCCTCAGGGCATGCATACAGTATGTATTTGTCGTATTTTACTAAAAAAATCGTTTCGCTAGCCCCCCCCCCCCCCCCCATCTGAACAAAACGGTTCAATAAAGATCGTATTCCGTATGAAAAATGGCGTTAGTAACCAAAGCAACACCTTTACAGAATATATAAAGGTCTACTTAATTTCATAAACCATTATCTCGTCAAATGAGAGCATTTATGATTAAGACAGGATAACACGTATATAAATATTACCAATATCTACGCATGGTACGTTTGTACCACATCATTATCTCGGCCTTTTATTGTTTTGACTATGCAACTCGCATCGATAACCAAAGGCATTCAAATCTAAACTGAACCTCCATATATCATCAACCAACAGTTGATGGAAATCATTGTTTTGTCTTTTACCTGATCAAAATATTTAATGTAATGTTATGATAGAAACTTTTTTGCGTATACTAACCGCTTCTATTGCAATACTGAATGTATATAAATAACGACAAAAGGAAGTACAAAATACTACACTTGATATTTTACCTTGGAGCTCGGTTTTGGTTTTCACTCTTGGTGGTACCGGTGGTGGGGACCCTGGTACAGAGAGAGAAATTCGGGGAGCTGGAATCGGTAACGAAAATTCAACGTAAGCGTGTGTTTTTGTCTCCTGCGAACTTCCTTTTTGCAAAGACGGAATCATATTATCAGGTTTGTTCAGACATATAACAACATCGATGTGGTCAGCTATGTCTTTGTTGAAGGAAAACTGCTTATTTGGAACGCTGCCATCTTGGCTTACATCATAACAGCTCCCAGATATTACATTTTCGCTGGCGGTGTCCAGTTTAACTACGTCTCCTTGAGACCAGCTCTCAGATTCAAGTGCATTGTAACTACCTCCAACCACCTTCACTATAATGGGAACCGTGCGGGACGAAACGGCTTCTCTCAGAGTATAAACGTCCTTGGACCAAACCACATCGCTATTGCTTGCCATGTTCCTGTTAAATCAGTCCAATCTTACAGTTGTGATCAGGAACGCGGAAGTCATTGAGGTTTAGAGATAACACTCGCTATATTTATCAATCACCGTTTCACTGTTATATATATTTTAAAGTTACATCACAGGGTTGTCATGAGATTTTAACTTTATCTATTTTACAACAGTTGCGAAACAAGCTAAATGAAATAGTTTCATTGTTGTTGTTTGTATGTGTGTGAGTATTTGTTTCTATTTCTATTATGACTAGATATTCGGTGTCTGCTTTTTTATTCGTCTGTTGAGTTTTGGAGTAAATTCTGAATAAATGTATTGTACATTCATATCAGGCTTGTGTTTAGATGTAGACATACAATTCGGTAGTTTTTGTGTATTTTAACTCGACCAATACGTTTAAGAAGCACCTGTTCCTCACATTATTGCATTTAAAGTACGTCTAATAACACCTGAAAACTTGTATTTCACTGGTATTTAGAATTTGTAAGTTAGTAGGCCCAATAACACCTAAAAACTTGTATTTCACTGATATTTAGAATTTGTAAGTAGTTATTTCCAATAACACCTGAAAACTTGTATTTCACTGATATTTTGAATTTGTAAGTAGTTATTTCCAATAAAACCTGAAAACTTGTATTTCACTGATATTTTGAATTTGTAAGTAGTTATTCCCAATAACACCTGAAAACTTGTATTTCACTGATATTTTGAATTTGTAAGTAGTTATTTCCAATAACACCTGAAAACTTGTATTTCACTGATATTTTGAATTTGTAAGTAGTTATTTCCAATAACACCTGAAAACTTGTATTTCACTGATATTTTGAATTTGTAAGTAGTTATATTTCCAATAACACCTGAAAACTTGTATTTCACTGATATTTTGAATTTGTAAGTAGTTATTTCCAATAACACCTGAAAACTTGTATTTCACTGATATTTTGAATTTGTAAGTAGTTATTTCCAATAACACCTGAAAACTTGTATTTCACTGATATTTTGAATTTGTAAGTAGTTATTTCCAATAACACCTGAAAACTTGTATTTCACTGATATTTTGAATTTGTAAGTAGTTATTTCCAATAACACCTGAAAACTTGTATTTCACTGATATTTTGAATTTGTAAGTAGTTATTTCCAATAACACCTGAAAACTTGTATTTCACTGATATTTTGAATTTGTAAGTAGTTATTTCCAATAACACCTGAAAACTTGTATTTCACTGATATTTTGAATTTGTAAGTAGTTATTTCCAATAACACCTGAAAACTTGTATTTCACTGATATTTTGAATTTGTAAGTAGTTATATTTCCAATAACACCTGAAAACTTGTATTTCACTGATATTTTGAATTTGTAAGTAGTTATTTCCAATAACACCTGAAAACTTGTATTTCACTGATATTTTGAATTTGTAAGTAGTTATTTCCAATAACACCTGAAAACTTGTATTTCACTGATATTTTGAATTTGTATGTAGTTATTTCCAATAACACCTGAAAACTTGTATTTCACTGATATTTTGAATTTGTAAGTAGTTATTTCCAATAACACCTGAAAACTTGTATTTCACTGATATTTAGAATTTGTAAGTAGTTATTTCCAATAACACCTAAAAACTTGTATTTCACTGATATTTAGAATTTGTAAGTAGTTATTTCCAATAACACCTGAAAACTTGTATTTCACTGATATTTAGAATTTGTAAGTAGTTATTTCCAATAACACCTGAAAACTTGTATTTCATTGATATTTAGAATTTGTAAGTAGTTATTTCCAATAACACCTGAAAACTTGTATTTCACTGATATTTAGAATTTGTATGTAGTTATTTCCAATAACACCTGAAAACTTGTATTTCACTGATATTTTGAATTTGTAAGTAGTTATTTCCAATAACACCTGAACACCGGTATTTCGCTGATGTTTAGAATGTGTAAGTAAGTAGGTCCAAAAACACTTGAACAACGGTATTTCGCTGATATTTAGAATTTGTGGATGTAAGTGAAATAACAAGTATAGCGAAACTACCCCATTCATAAAAATGAACCGCTGTACAGTGATATACTTGAGTAATAATTCTGTCTTGTCCTCAGCTTTGTTTTGTTTCCTTATTATAGAACGATTCGGTAAAATGTATATCTAACACGTTTAGACTTCCGCAACATTTATCAAATATGCTATAAGTAGTGTTTCAGAATATGACTACCTCTGATGTCTTAAACTGAATTGGACAAGCTTTGTTGTTTGAAACAGAAAAGGACAAGTTTTGTTGTCTGAAACAGAATTGGACAAGTTTTGTTGTCTTAAATTATAAACAGGATAGGACAAGCTCTGTTGTCTTAAACATAATAGGACAAATTATGTTGTCTTAAACATAATAGGACTTGCTCTGATGTCTTAAACAGAATAGGACAAGCTTTATTGTCTTAAACAGAATAGGACAAGTTTTATTGTCTGAAACAGAATAGGACAAGTTTTGTTGTCTGAAACAGAATATGACTAGCTCTGATGTTTAAAACGGAATAGGACAAGTTTTGTTGTCTTAAACAGAATAGGACAAGCTTTATTGTCTCAAACAGAATTGGACAAGTTTTGTTGTCTTAAACAGAATAGGACAAGTTTTGTTGTCTTAAACAGAATAGGACAAGTTTTGTTGTCTTAAACAGAATAAGACAAATTATGTTGTCTCCTGATAAAGATGTTGGTCCTATCTTCCACGGTTTCAAAAGTGTCATTTTTACAATTACAGTAGCAAAACAAATGTCCACCAAAAAAATGTGGGAATGATATGTGTTTTAATCATCAAATCCGAGGATACACCATGGACCATACCGACAACTAACAAATGAAATAATGCAGCAACGGTATAACACTGACAATGCACTGCCGACCTTATAAATATCTATATAAACCACACATAAATACATGGTGTAGGCATATGATATGAACAGCCAATATGAACTTCCTGGTCAGTTCTCTTAAACACAAGGACTCTCTACCAACTCACCCAAAGAATCCGTTGGGGATCTGTCGATAATGGTACAATGCTGAAATCGTTGGATTCCGTTTTATATATGCATGAAGTTGGTGAAATATATGCAAAGAGCTTGTGTAAGTGCACTTAGAGGGACATTAATGAAGAATTTAATTGCCTTCTTGGAGGATTTATGGCCCTATAATTCTCCAAGGATTGGAGACAAACTAGATACAATTTATATAATTTAAACGTGAAGTCTTCCTACCACTCCAACATGAAATAAAATGTTAGTACGTATAAATAGGGTCTTACATGAGGGTCATTTCATATGAGATGTTATAAAACGAGTCTAAGAAGTTTTTATTTTTGCGAGCCTTCGCGAGCAAAAATTAAAACTTCGAGACGAGTTTCATATGAGATGTTATGAAACTCGTCTCGAAGTTTTAATTAAATCCTCGTAATCCTGAAGTCATTTTATTTGTCTGTCTGACGCCACAATGACTTTCCAGCAAATGAAAATCGCTTCAGGTCAATTTACACTAGTGACATATGCAAAAATATCAAAGGGGCGAAATCACCGGATATCAGGCGGTGATGAATACGTATTCTACAGGAAAAACATCCACTAGCAATGCTTATTGAAGACTACAGATTTACTTGTAAATATTAGTTACCATCCTTCAGCATCAGAGGTCCGCGCGTTAGGATTAATTTGTTTGCAATCCTTGGAGAATTATAGGACCATAAATCCCCCCAAGAAGGAAATTTAATGCTTATATTTCCGTTTTCTGTTATTTTTAAGCCAACCTGTAATGTACACTGTTATCGCTATTATCAAATCAAATTTCTCGCTGACCCCGTCAGTGGAGCCACTTCATGTGACGTCATAGTACCTCCGACGTCATTCGCGGTTAAAGATTTTCCGTCTTTGCATATTACAGAGTTAGCTCCCCTGCGGGTAGGAATCGATAGTTATGTCATTATTTTGTGAACAAATTTTATTTCAGAAAAATATGACATTATGCTCGCAAACAGTACATATCCGAAAGGGCAAATTACTCTGTAATATGCAAATACGGAATAAGTCCATGGAAATAAACATAAAATCATCAGTACACTTCAAACAGTTTAATGAATATGACCCATCTCTAGGATATTCAACATTTAAAACCATAACTACAAATACTTTTGCAAATGATATAGAACAATAGGGCTTCTTCATTCAGGTAGCATGCAAGTACGCACAAAAATGCGCATTGCGTCATTACGTCATGACTTCGTTCAGAACGACGTCACAATACATGTTAAACATACACTACACCAACGGGAGGTATAGGAGAATTATGATCTCATAAATTCCGTTTTGTTTGGTAGGTTTATATAATACCATTGAGTCAGTCCCGTGCAAATGGAATTATGAAGTGATAACTTCCTCTATATGCGCTACATCTCCTTATGACTATCATCATACAGGAACGGAATTTACTGCCTGGACAATGGGTACAATGGATTACAGATATGATAGCTAGTTAGGTAAATAACTGCAATCGAAATAGGAGGTTTTAGTACTTAATTATCCGGTTGATTTGCGTAATAAAATTTAGGCCAGAAGGTAAATTCTTGCACGCACGCGCATTCCAAAGAGTCGAAAGCAGACCCCGTCGCCTTATCGTAAGAAATATGTTAACATTCCCAACCGTTGATATTAATCAGTCTATTCTATTAAGAAAAGAAACTTTAAAATATATGTAGAAACTTAAACTTACATGTAGGAGTGTTCATTTCGTATGAGGTTCTATGAAACGAGTCTAAGAAGTTTTTATTTTTGCGAGCCTTGGAGAGCAAAAATTAAAACTTCGAGACGAGTTTCATATGAGATGTTATGAAACTCGTCTCGAAGTTTTAATTAAATCCTCGTAATCCTGAAGTCATTTTATTTGTCTGTCTGACGCCACAATGACTTTCCAGCAAATGAAAATCGCTCCAGGTCAATTTACACTAGTGACATATGCAAAAATATCAAAGGGGCGAAATCACCGGATATCAGGCGGTGATGAATACGTATTCTACAGGAAAAACATCCACTAGCAATGCTTATTGAAGACTACAGATTTACTTGTAAATATTAGTTACCATCCTTCAGCATCAGAGGTCCGTCAAATTTAAGATACTTTTTATACCATAACTACAAATACCTACTTAACAAAGAATTTCACGTCAAAATGTATTCCGAAAATCTAGCAGAGGCCGCCATTTTGTTCCGCCGTCATAGTAATCCTGACGTCACATCATTTTTTCTGACATCATTTTATTGTTTCTGTCTGACGTCACAATGACTTTCCAGCCAATGAAAATCGCTCCAGGTCATATTACACTAGTGTCATACGCAAACATATTACACGGGCAAAATCACTGGATATCAGGCGGATTATGTGATAAATTACCATTTCATTTGGTTTACAATACATTTTTTTACCTAATTCATTTTGTAGAATGGTATCATTTTGGTGCCTTTGGTAGCATCGAATGATTCGTTTTTCTTAGGTTAAACAAATCTAAAAAAAATGTTAGAATCCATTTCAAATAATGTCCGCAAAAACCTTGTCTAAAAGATTTTCAAGTAAATATATATAACGGACCAATATGCCACGATCACTTTTGTCCGTAAATTAACATTTTTCCTCTTTATTATAATGACACCAAGAATAGAATAAAGAAATGAGTCTATATCTTATTTTCTTTGTTCGCATAAAAACAAACACTTTCGCTGCATATATGTGTTCCGTTGACGAAAATTTGTAATAACTAACAAGGAGAAGTAACAATTTCTCTTTTCGTGCTGTTTTAGAAAGGAATTGTGAGAAGTTCTACAAGCCGATTTTACAATTTCAGATCGAATAAGTCCCTGGATGTACAGAACTTTATCGGGTACACCAAAAGTGTATGATTTGCGAAAAAAAACAACAAAAAACCGATGCAAAATAAAATGATTTTCCTTCAGCATTGATGAATATGGTGTACTCTTTGAACAAAATAATTTAATAGTTCGTGTTCTTGTCCACAAAGTTCTATTGAATAGATATTGTACATATGTAAACATGGATCACTCGTCCGGGATGCTGGACGCCACATTGATCCACTCACCAAGGATAAGGTAAAAGAGAAGAGCAGTCGCGAAAATAATGACAGACATAAAGAGTAAGAAAAACAGTCTGTCTAAAGTGATAGAGAGCTCTCTCCAGGTTATGTTAGAGTTGTCGTTCGTTTCCACGAGTGTTAGCAAGGAACTAGTCGATGATGCAGAAGTAGACTCCAGTGGTATTTCCTCCTGTTTCTTATTTCTTTTTCTTGTATTGTTTTTGGCTAAGTCAGGTTGTTCAACTTCTGGTAATGTGACACTTTGCGGTTCTGGACTTGGTGATTCATTAGCAGGATGTATTCGTACATCATTGAACGGTACGCAGCAGCATTTGTCTTTATAACAAACAACACGCATTAACACTTTCAACGTAAGGTTCTTCAGCCATCTAGGCATAGGTTCGTCCTCGTCCGAGCGGAAGTAGATATTTAATACCAGTATGGTACACAGGACGCTCAGGGACCCCAGACTTAGGGTCAAGGCGAGGTACAGTGCTGCAAGGATAGCAAAGCGGAATGTCAAAGTTTGTCTTTAAATAGGAAACGTAGTTAAAGATTTACATTTTACAGCATTTTATTATTAGGTTCGTTTATTAAATAAACAGTTGTTTGCATTTAGATATGAAAAATTATATTTATAAACGACATTACAGACAAAATTTTACAGAGAATGTTCTAGACGACAATGTTGTATACTTTGTATCGGTATTTGCTGTGATTTAGTTATTAATGTTATACCTTAAGATACTTACACAGATAACAGATTGTGATAGACGTGCTGGGGATGTTTTCTGATATCAGTGTCAGGTAAACAGTGTAGGCCAGTAATATTGTCAGAGAGAATCCGACCTTCTCTCCAGAGTCAGCAGGCAGTTTGAACACCATAACGCTAAGGATCGCCATCAGAGCGACTGGGAACAGAGTGTTGAGGATGTGAAACATCGGACGTCTTCGGAGTTTTATCTGAAAATCCAGACCGGAGAAACTTTGGCCGCCACGAGCGATAGCTTCTGGAAGAATAGTTTCGGTAGAGACAAGTTGCCATTCTCCGTTTGTGGAATAAAAGGTCAAATCAAATGGATCATCCTTGAATATCAGCCTTATTTCCTTTTCGGTGTAGGCCCAGGCAGTGACAGTGACATTACACGACTGGATGTCCATGGGGTAATACCGAGTGTCTGCCTCACACGCTACCTTATAGATCCCGGCCGGGTTCCACGTGACAAGACCCTTGTTGTTAAACCGCATGGGGATGTTCTTGTCACTGATGATGGATACATCCTCTACTCTGGAAGACACGTCAGTATTGTATGTTTTTTTTTATCTTTCACGGTTTACTTACAAAGTAACTAGAGGATGCCCTCTACGACAGTAACATTGAATACAGATAAACATAAAAATTGGCTTGTTAAATTTCGCGGGTGCAATTTTTCGTTTTACTGTTTGGAACTTATTTTCGCTAATTTTCTTTATAACCTTTGAAAACGTCATTCATACGACATGCTGTGATATATAAAATCCTGATTTTGATCATTTGAGGTATCACATTTCGCGAATACTTCTTTAACCTTATGCTCGAGAATGAAATAAGATTAATACAACTCACGAGTTTTCGATAAGCAGTGGAGGTCTCCAGACGTAAGCTTCCGTGCTGAACAGGAAGCGGATGTTGTCATAGGTCGAGTCCGAACTCCAGTTCAGTCTATCGTCTTCCCAGTACTGATAAGAACACATGTCATTGGGTATAATATTTTCTTATGTTAAATGTATGTGCTACGGGAATAGTTGTTTGACACCAATTTATGTATTCAGCCATGTGCCGTTTAACTGGTTATTTTCACGGGGATATTTTGGCGGTTTCGAGGCACATTACAATTATAGCAAAACTTTAATCCGCGATATATTCATAAATGGTTGAATCATCTATACTCATAACCAGATCGAAAATTTTTAAAACGGATGAAATATCATTTTCAAGTTTTAGATAAAATCGCGAAAAAATAGACTCGCTAAACGGTATTCAACTACTAACACAATAATGATAAAATAATCGGCTACACGGTATTCAACTAGTAACACGATAATAATAAAACAACCGGCCACACGGTATTCAAATAGTAACACGGTAATGATTTACAACCGGCTAAAACGGCATTCCACTAGTAACACGATCATGATAAAACAACCGACTACACG
The DNA here is from genome assembly GCF_041381155.1 of Argopecten irradians. Classification (NCBI taxonomy): domain Eukaryota; kingdom Metazoa; phylum Mollusca; class Bivalvia; order Pectinida; family Pectinidae; genus Argopecten; species Argopecten irradians. The sequence goes on from NC_091136.1 coordinate 56,310,101, forward strand.
GTATTCAACTAGTAACACGGTAATGATAAACAACCGGCTACACAGTATTCAACTAGTAACACGATAATAATAAAATAACCGGCTACACGGTATTCAGCTAGTAACACGTTAATGATAAAACAACCGGCTACACGGTATTCAGTTAGTAACACGATAATGATAAAACAACCGTCTACACGGATTTAACTAGCAACACGATAATGATAAAACATCCGGCTACACAGTATTCAACTAGTAACACGATAATAATAAAATAACCGGCTACACGGTACTCAGCTAGTAACACGTTAATGATAAAACAACCGGCTACACGGTATTCAGCTAGTAACACGGTAATGATAAAACAACCGTCTACACGGATTCAACTAGTAACACGATTATGATAAAACAACAGGCCACATTTTTTCAACTAGTAACAAGATAATGATAAAATAACCTGCCACACGGTTTTCAACTAGTAACAAGATAATGATAAAATAACCTGCCACACGGTATTCAACTAGTAACAAGAAAATGATAAAATAACCGGCTACACGGTATTCAAATAGTAACACAGTGATGATAAAACAACCGGCTACACGGTTTTCAACTAGTAACACGATAACGATAAAATAACCGGCTACACGGTAATCAACTAGTAACACGGTAATATAAAATAACCGGCTACACGGTATTCAGCTAGTAACACGGTAATGATAAAACAACCGCCTACACGGATTCAACTACTTACATAATAATGATAAAATAATCGGCTACACGGTATTCAGCTAGTAACACGGTAATGATAAAGCAACCGGCTAAACGGTATTCAGCTAGTAACAAGATAATGATAAAATAATCGGCTACACGGTATTCAGCTAGTAACACGGTAATGATAAAACAACCGGCTACACGGTTTTCAACTAGTAACACGATAACGATAAAATAACCGGCTACAAGGTAATCAACTAGTAACACGGTGATATTAAATAATCGGCTGCATGGTATTCAACTAGTAACACGATAATGATAAAACAATCGGCTACACTGATTAAACTAGTAACAAGATACTGATAAAATAATCGTCTACACGGTATTCAGGTAGTAAAACGGTTAAGATAAAACAACCGCCTACACGGTATTCAACTAGTAACACGATAATGATAAAACAACCGGCCACACGGTATTCAACTAGTAACACGGTTATTATAAAACAACCGGCCACACGGTATTCAGCTAATAACACGGTAATGATAAAACAACCGGCTACACGGTATTCAACTAGTAACACGGTAATGATAAAACAACCGGCTACACGGTATTCAACTAGTGACACAGTTATTATAAAACAACCGGCCACACGGTATTCAACTAGTGACACCGTTAATTATAAAACAACCGGCCACACGGTATTCAGCTAATAACACGGTAATGATAAAACAACCGGCTACACGGTATTCAACTAGTAACACGATAATGATAAAACAACCGGCCACACGGTATTCAGCTAATAACACGGTAATGATAAAACAACCGGCTACACGGTATTCAACTAGTAACACGATAATGATAAAACAACCGGCTACACGGTATTCAGCTAATAACACGGTAATGATAAAACAACCGGCTACACGGTATTCAACTAGTAACACGAAAATGATAAAACAACCGGCCACACGGTAATCAACTAGTAACACGGTTATTATAAAACAATCAGCTACACGGTATTCAGCTAGTAACACGGTTATTATAAAATAATCGGCTACACAGTATTCAACTAGTAACACGATAATGATAAAATAATCGGCTACACGGTATTCAGCTAGTAACACGGTAATGATAAAACAACCGGCTACACGGTATTCAACTAGTAACAAGATAATGATAAAACAGCCGGCCACACGGTGTCCAACTAGTGACACGGTGTCCAACTAGTAACACGATAATGATAAAATAATCAGCTACACGGTATTCAGCTAGTAAAACGGTAATGATAAAACAACCGGCTACACGGTATTCAGCTAGTAACACGGTAATGATAAAACAACCGGCTACACGGTATTCAACTAGTAACAAGATAATGATAAAACAGCCGGCCACACGGTGTCCAACTAGTAACACGATAATGATAAAATAACCGGCTACACGGTATTCAGCTAGTAACACGATAATGATAAAACAACCGGCTACATGATATTCAGCTAGTAACACGGTAATGATAAAACAACCGGCTACACGGTATACAACTAGAAACCCGATAATGATAAAACAACCAGCCACACGGTATTCAGCTAGTAACACGGTTATGATAAAACAACCGGCCACACGTCATTCAGCTAGTAACACGGTAATGATAAAACAACCGGCTACACGGTTTTCTGCTAGTAACACGATAATCATAAAATAACCGGCTACACGAAATTGAACTAGTAACACGGTAATGTTAAACAACCGGCTACACAGTATCCAACTAGTCAAACGATAATCATAAAATAACCGGCTACACGAAATTCAACTGGTAACACGATAATTTTAAAACAACCGGCTAAAACGGTATTCAACTAGTAACACAGTTATGATAAAAAAACGGCTACACGGTATTCAACTAGTAATAAGATAATGATGAAATAACCGGCAACACGGTATTCAACATGTTACAAGGTTATGATAAAATAACGGTATTCAGCTAGTAACACGATAATGATAAAATAATCGGCTACACGGTATTCAGCTAGTAACACGATAATGATAAAATAATCGGCTACACGGTATTCAGCTAGTAACACGGTAATGATAAAATAATCGGCTACACGGTATTCAGCTAGTAACACGGTAATGATAAAATAATCGGCTACACGGTATTCAGCTAGTAACACGGTAATGATAAAACAACCGGCTACACGGTATTCAACCAGTAACAAGGTAATGATAAAATAACCGGCTACACGGTATTCAACTAGTAACACGGTAATGTTAAACAACCGGCTACACAGTATTCAACTAGTCAAACGATAATCATAAAATAACCGGCTACACGAAATTCAACTGGTAACACGGTAATGATAAAACAACCGGCTAAAACGGTATTCAACTAGTAACACGATAATTTTAAAACAACCGGCCATACGGTGTTCAACTAGTAACACGGTTATGATAAAAAAAACGGCTACACGGTATTCAACTAGTAATAAGATTATGATAAAATAACCGGCTACGCGGTATTCAACTAGTAACACGGTTATGATAAAATAATAATCGGCTACACGGTATTCAGCTAGTAACACGATAATGATAAAATAATCGGCTACACGGTATTCAACTAGTAACACGATAATGATAAAACAAACCGGCCACACGGTAAAACTCAGCTAGTAACACGGTATGATCAAGTTTTCAACTAGTAACCCGATAATGATAAAACAACCGGCTACACGGTATTCAGCTAGTAACACGTAATGATAAAACAACCGGCTACACGGTATTCAACTAGTAACACGGTAATGATAAAATAACCGGCTACACGGTATTCAGCTAGTAACACGGTAATGATAAAACAACCGGCTACACGGTATTCAACTAGTAACACGGTAATGATAAAACAACCGGCTACACGGTATTCAACTAGTAACACGATAATGTTAAAACAACCGGCCACACGGTGTTCAACTAGTAACACGATAATGATAAAATAACCGGCTACACGGTATTCAACTAGTAACACGATAATGATAAAATAACCGGCTACACGGTATTCAACAAGTAACACGGTTATGATAAAATAATAATCGGCTACACGGTATTCAGCTAGTAACACGGTAATGATAAAACAACCGTCTACACGGTAATATTACACGGTATTCAACTAGTAACACGGTAATGATAAAATAACCGGCTACACGGTATTCAGCTAGTAACACGGTAATGATAAAACAACCGGCTACACGGTATTCAGCTAGTAACACGGTAATGATAAAACAACCGGCTACACGGTATTCAACTATAACACGGTATATAAAACAACGGCTACACGGTATTCAACTAGTAACACGATAATGATAAAAAAACCGGCTACACGGTATTCAGCTAGTAAACACGGTAATGATAAAACAACCGGCTACACGGTATTCAACTAGTAACACGATAATGATAAAACAACCGGCCACACGGTATTCACTAGTAACACGGTAATGATAAAACAACCGGCTACACGGTATTCACTAGTTCACGATAATGTAAAACAACCGGTACACGGTATGATAATAACACGGTAAATAAAACAACCGGCTACACGGTATTCAACTAGTAACACGATAATGATAAAAAACCGGCTACACGGTATTCAGCTATAACACGGTAATGATAAAACATACGCTACACGGTATTCAACTAGTAACACGATAATGATAAAACAACCGGCTACACGGTATTCAACTAATAACACGGTAATGATAAAACAACCGGCTACACGGTATTCAACTAGTAACACGATAATGATAAAATAACCGGCTACACGGTATTCAACTAGTAACACGATAATGATAAAACAACCGGCTACACGGTATTCAACTAGTAACACGGTAATGATAAAACAACCGGCTACACGGTATTCAGCTAGTAACACGGTAATGATAAAACAACCGGCTACACGGTATTCAACTAGTAACACGATAATGATAAAATAACCGGCTACACGGTATTCAGCTAGTAACACGGTTATGATAAAACAACCGGCTACACGGTATTCAACTAGTAACACGATAATGATAAAATAACCGGCTACACGGTATTCAGCTAGTAACACGGTAATGATAAAATAACCGGCTACACGGTATTCAGCTAGTAACACGGTAATGATAAAACAACCGGCTACACGGTATTCAACTAGTAACACGATAATGATAAAACAACCGGCTACACGGTATTCAACTAGTAACACGGTAATGATAAAACAACCGGCTACACGGTATTCAACTAGTAACACGATAATGATAAAATAACCGGCTACACGGTATTCAACTAGTAACACGATAATGATAAAACAACCGGCCACACGGTATTCAACTAGTAACACGATAATGATAAAATAACCGGCTACACGGTATTCAACTAGTAACACGGTTATGATAAAATAACCGGCTACACGGTATTCAACTAGTAACACGATAATGATAAAATAACCGGCTACACGGTATTCAACTAGTAACACGATAATGATAAAATAACCGGCTACACGGTATTCAGCTAGTAACACGATAATGATAAAATAACCGGCTACACGGTATTCAGCTAGTAACACGATAATGATAAAATAACCGGCCACAAGATATTCAGCCAGTAACACGGTAATGATAAAACAACCGGCTACACGGTATTGAACTAGTAACACGGTAATGATAAAATAACCGGCTACACGGTATTCAGCTAGTAACACGGTAATGATAAAACATTCGGCTACATTGTATTCTACTAGTAACACGGTAATGATAAAACAACCGGCTACACGGTATTCAACTAGTAACACGATAATGATAAAACAACCGGCTACACGGTATTCAACTAGTAACACGATAATGATAAAACAACCGGCTACACGGTATTCAACTAGTAACACGGTAATGATAAAAAAACCGGCTACACGGTATTCAACTAGTAACACGATAATGATAAAATAACCGGCTACACGGTATTCAGCTAGTAACACGATAATGATAAAATAACCGGCTACACGGTATTCAACTAGTAACACGATAATGATAAAATAACCGGCTACACGGTATTCAACTAGTAACACGGTAATGATAAAAATAAATCGGCTACACGGTATTCACTAGTAACACGATAATGATAAAATAACCGGCTACACTGTATTCAGCTAGTAACACGATAATGATAAAATAACCGGCTACACGCGTATTCAGCTAAAGTAACACGGTAATGATAAAAATCGGCTACACGATAATGATAAAATAACCGGCTACACGGTATTCAGCTAGTAACACGGTAATGATAAAACAACCGGCTACACGGTATTCAACTAGAAACCCGATAATGATAAAACAACCGGCCACACGGTATTCAGCTAGTAACACGGTTATGATAAAACAACCGGCCACACGGTTTTCAACTAGTAACCCGATAATGATAAAACAACCGGCTAACACGGTATTCAACTAGTAACACGATAATGATAAAAACAACCGGCTACACGGATTCAACTAGTAACACGTAATGATAAAACAACCGGCTACACGGTATTTCAGCAAGTAACACGATAATGATAAAACAACCGGCCACACGGTGTTCAACTAGTAACACGATAATGATAAAATAACCGGCTACACGGTATTCAGCTAGTAACACGATAATGATAAAACAACCGGCTACACGGTATTCAACTAGTAACACGATAATGATAAAATAACCGGCTACACGGTATTCAGCTAGTAACACGATAATGATAAAATAACCGGCTACACGGTATTCAGCTAGTAACACGATAATGATAAAACAACCGGCTACACGGTATTCAACTAGTAACACGGTAATGATAAAATAACCGGCTACACGGTATTCAGCTAGTAACACGATAATGATAAAATAACCGGCTACACGGTAACTTAAACTAGAAACCCGATAATGATAAAACAACCGGCTACACGGTATTCAGCTAATAACACGTTAATGATAAAACAACCGCTACACGGTATTCAACTAGTAACACGATAATGATAAAACAACCGGCTACACGGTATTCAACTAGTAACACGGTAATGATAAAACAACCGGCTACACGGTATTCAACTAGTAACACGATAATGATAAAATAACCGGCTACACGGTATTCAACTAGTAACACGGTTATGATAAAATAATAATCGGCTACACGGTATTCAGCTAGTAACACGATAATGATAAAATAACCGGCTACACGGTATTCAGCTAGTAACACGGTAATGATAAAACAACCGGCTACACGGTATTCAACTAGTAACCCGATAATGATAAAACAACCGGCCACACGGTATTCAGCTAGTAACACGGTTATGATAAAACAACCGGCCACACGGTATTCAACTAGTAACACGATAATGATAAAACAACCGGCCACACGGTATTCAGCTAGTAACACGTAATGATAAAACAACCGGCTACACGGTATTCAACTAGTAACACGATAATGATAAAACAACCGGCTACACGGTATTCACTAGTAACACGGTAATATAAAATAACCGGCTACACGGTATTCAACTAGTAACACGATAATGATAAAACAACCGGCTACACGGTATTCAGCTATAACACGGATAATGATAAAATAACCCGTACACGGTATTCAACTAGTAACACGGTAATGATAAAATAACCGGCTACACGGTATTCAACTAGTAACACGATAATGATAAAATAACCGGCTACACGGTATTCAACTAGTAACACGATAATGATAAAATAACCGGCTACACGGTATTCAGCTAGTAACACGATAATGATAAAATAACCCGGCTACACGGTATTCAGCTAGTAACACGATAATGATAAAATAACCGGCTACACGGTATCACTAGTAAACGATAAAACAACCGGCTACACGGTATTGAACTAGTAACACGGTAATGATAAAATAACCGGCTACACGGTATTCAGCTAGTAACACGGTAATGATAAAACATTCGGCTACATTGTATTCTACTAGTAACACGGTAATGATAAAACAACCGGCTAAAACGGTATTCAACAAGTAACACGATAATGTTAAAACAACCGGCCACACGGTGTTCAACTAGTAACACGATAATGATAAAATAACCGGCTACACGGTATTCAGCTAGTAACACGATAATGTTAAAACAGCCGGCCACACGGTGTTCAGCTAGTAACACGATAATGATAAAATAACCGGCTATACGGTATTCAACAAGTAACACGGTTATGATAAAATTATAATCGGCTATACAGTATTCAACTAGTAACACGACAATGGTAAAATAACCGGCTACACGGTATTCAGCTAGTAACACGATAATGATAAAATAATCGGCTTCAGGATATTCAGCTAGTAACACGATAATGATAAAATAACCGGCCACAAGATATTCAGCTAGTAACACGGTAATGATAAAACAACCGGCTAAAACGGTGTTCAACTAGTAACACGATAATGATAAAATAACCGGCTACACGGTATTCAGCTAGTAACACGGTTATGATAAAACAACCGGCCACAAGGTTTTCAAGTAGTAACCCGATAATGATAAAACAACCGGCTACACGGTATTCAACTAGTAACAAGATAATGATAAAACAACCGGCCACACGGTGTTCAACTAGTAACCCGATAATGGTAAAATAACCGGCTACACGGTATTCAGCTAGTAACACGGTTATGATAAAATAATAATCCGGCTACACGGTATTCAGCTCGTAACACGATAATGATAAAAAAAATAAAAAAAAAAAACGGCTACACGGTATTCAGCTAATAACACGATAATGATAAAATAACCGGCTATACGGTATTGAACAAGTAACACGGTTATGATAAAATTATAATCGGCTAAACGGTATTCAACTAGTAATACGATAATGATAAAATAACCGGCTTCACGGTATTCAGCTAGTAACACGATAATGATAAAATAACCGGCCACAAGGTATTCAACTAGTAACACGGTAATGATAAAATAACCGGCTACACGGTATTCAGCTAGTAACACGATAATGATAAATCACGGCGTGTCTTTCCTTTAACAAAAATTAATTAATCAAGAGTATTGGTCGCATGGTGTCCGAGAGAAATACCTGGCATAATAACATTTTATTATATATATTGACGATATTTCGAAAAAATGTAAATACTGGTTGTAAGAGTTGTAAGTTTTGATAAGTTAATTAAGAATTAAAATATACTATTAAAAAAGACACAAATATTTAGCGTACCTTATAAAAGGTACCACAAAGACAACACAATCCGATCGTCGTCAGATTGACGGAAGTAAAATAGTGTTTCATCAGAGTAGTTATACTTACAAACGTAAAGAATCCCGTTAATGACAACGTCTGGTCCCGGATGTCCTAAAACATGTATTTACTACGTTAGTATAAGGAACATCTTTGTAAATATTTAATTACGGCTACGCGTAAAGAATCACTATTTTCTCAACATTCAGAACAAGATAAAATCAACATAAACAATCCACTCAAAACTTCTTTATAGTGCCCTGATCATGACAATTGTCACCATTGATGACGTGACATATAAAGTTTTTATTTTTAAAATTAACGACGTTAATATATGTTTTTATTACATTTCCGTTTTACGTTGAACAAACAAGCGATATACTTCACCCCAGTGATATTTTCACTCGCTTTTGACCAATCGGAATGCAGCATTGACAGTGAAATTATCAATTTGATTGTTACCTCATTAGTTTGTACGCGATTTTTTTCTGTGTAGAAATATAACGTTATGATCACAAAAATACGACGTAACAATCGCACGGGCAAATAACTATGTAAAATACAATAGCGGAATAACTAGTAGTGGCGGTCTTCTGTAAATGGAAGCGAGAAAAATGTAAATAGAATATTCCTTGTTTCTTGATGAATACCAGTAACATTTCATCTCATGAGGTGGAAACTTTGGTGTTTTTCACTCGTGGAAAGCACTCGTGAAAATACCATAGTTTCCACCTCACTCATTGAAATATAACTGGTATATACCATGAAACAAGTAACATCTTTTATATCTTGGATAAATCCTGTTCAATAATAAGACGGACGACTTTCCTTACCAGGTCATTGATGGTGAGAAGGCTGAGAGAAACCTGTACGACGACCCTCTCTGCCGGACGCTGCAGCACCTGATAGCCATTGGTGGTAAAGAGTTCCGTCCTGAGGGCCTCCTCTAGGGCGCGGCTGTACGGTGACGGACCCGCGGGAGGTGGGGCTGCCACGTGTGTTACTACACACGCTAATACCAGTCCTACGATATCATTTAATATGTCTATTACAACGTTTTGTCAATTAAATATTTCATGACTAATTCATTAAAAAAATAAAGATTATGAAATCACGTTCATAACTCATTATAGATGATTGAAAAGTGTGACCATACATTTACAAATGTTACATGTTTTATAATGTAAAAAATGTTTAATTTCGTTTTTATGTTTATGCAACATTTGTAAAATGTTTTATTTTGAACGTTTTATTTTTATTGTGATTTACTTCAAAACGTTAATTTTTTTTAATAAATTTTGGTATAGATCATCATACATAGAATGTGTTCTGGTATGCAAGACATATTATTCATAAACAATATAAGTTGCATAATTTTAGTGGATGTCAGAGAATTGTCAATTAACCCTGTTATTCTCTGTATCTGACAGAAAAATATCAAATCATCACTAGTTGGAGTAAAAACAGATAGATGATATGGTAATATGTAAACGCGATAAACTAGGCTATTATTTAACAATTTTCTTCAAGAATCACGATAACATATTATCTGACTATCGATATACAATGCATATTGTATGATTAATATTAAATCTGATAACACTAATTACTTACATCATAGTACCTCTTTTTTTATTATCTCACCTGCTAGTGAGACAAGTTATGTTTCCCTATAATTAACTGGAGTTAATTAGTGGGTAGTTATCAATTTAATCTATCTGGGTGGGTGACAGATCACCAGTACACCTACATGTACACCTAGTATAAATTCTGGCGGACCTGCAGTTTATGATACAGGCCTGTGAGGGGTTTGTCAAGGCTCGCCTGAAAGCAATATAAAATCACCAGGTCCGTCTTTTATTCATAAACGAACAACTAGGTCCAACCAGTCAAACCGCATAATCGAAAACGGCCCAGTACTGCTAGACGATACATCTTATACACACCCTGACGCGCACCAATATATTATACACACGTGATAATACAGTCACCAAAATATCATCTCGAAATGTCGGCCAATATGCGTTTTTTATGTTCTCCACAATACATGGAATTACTGTAAACGTCCTTATTTTGGTACGGTCAAATTCTAACGTAAAATTGATTTGGAAATGCTATGATGAGTATACAATACATTTTGTATACAGGATGCAATTAGAAATAATATTTTAGCGCAACAGTGCTTGTGTCGAAAGCACTAAAATGTAGGTTTACAATATATCAACCACAGAAACAGTGAAATACGTGTATCAATTCATATAATCTTTTAATCGCTATGATATAATTCGCGAATGTGATATTTCATTATGGTAAGCCATGAGATCATTTACCCATGTTTTAAAAAAATGTTTCGAGTTACTACGATGGCCGACAAGAGCCTGGCAAAAAGATATGAAAAAACTGTAACGCTTTTTATCATGGTACAGTTTTTTCACATGTTTGTGTACCATGAATGGTACAAAAACATAAGAAAGCATGGTACACAAAGATGTGAAAGCAGTATTTATGTGAGCAGTCACTTTTATATCTTTCTGTAACAAAACAGCGGCCGAAAACAGCCATGGTACAGAAACATGTAAAAGGCGAGAGACTCAAAGGTTACTGAGTTTGACAAATGACTTCCCGATAAAGTTGTCAACAGTTAGATTGTATACAGCTTCACGGGAAAATACCATAAAACAATTAAACAAATACTTTAATATCTATATAATAGGAATGCCCACATCTTACAGGTTTTATTTAACAATCGTAGGCCCTAAGTTACACCCGAAAAATAGCAATATAGTTTTGTTTCTGTTTGTCCTCAGATGTGCTTAACGACATTTTACGCTTGTTGTGAAGCCCTTATCAAATCGCTGCTATTCGGGGTCAGCAGCTTTGGTCATGGTGTTTTTGATAACAACATTACAATGCTCCTTTCACATCTTTGTGTACCACGTAAATGAGCCAGGTCTTCATACTTGAAAGCTAGACTATGAAAGCTACTGGGTGGGGTTGTACCATGCTTTCACTTATAACAGGGGGGTGGCGGGTGCCGGATTCTTTTCCGATAGCCTCCGGCTTTCGGGGGTTGAGGGATCGCAAGTTGAAAATGTTTTTGTACCACCGATGGTACAGAAAGATGTGAAAGGTACATGAAAATCGATTAGCTTTCACATGCACTCCTTTTATGTACCACGCTTTCACATCTTTTTGTACCACGTCAGTTCTGGTACAAACAAACATGTGAAAAGAAATTAGCTTTCACACATTTTTGCCGGCTCATTTCGGCTATTGGTACATAAACATTATATCCCAGGTAACTCCGAGTCTTTAGGCTTTCGGAGGAATTGGACTCCCGTTTATATAAGCCCTTCATAATCCTTGGTAATAATAATACTATCTCAGAATACACTTGTCCAGAAAATCAATTTGTAATGTCTGAAACAGCACTTGATCGATGTGTGTTCAAAACACTATAAGACTTCCCTTTCTGTGTGTAAGCTGATGAGATAATCAGCTATGTCCTTCTCAGTCGGGCAGCTCACAAATTAACTTGTTGTCGATTACACCAAAGTGTCCACTTCCTCCACGCCAAGCTGTAAGCCTTGTTAGTATTTCCTGACCTCCACGACCCTGCGACCAGGTCCTGAGCTGCCCTTGATAGGCCCTTTATGCTTGAGGGATTGGCTGATACGAGACAGGCGGTCAGATGAAGCTTTCTGTAAAGTGGATGAGGACGACCATCATGAGGACATGTAACCACCTCAGACTGCACTGGTAGCCGGACCGGGCTGACTAATTAACATATCAAGCTAGATTAGGGAACTCCATGTTTGAGCAGTCCAATGTGGGACAATAATTATAGCCTCTGTTCAACCCTGTCGGACCATAATTTCCTGAAGAATTCTCCCAATCAAACAGAATGGAGGTAAAATTACTTAGGGCCTAATATGAAGTCCATGATATTGAAAAAGCATCTACAATATTCTGACCCCTGGGTCCAACAGTCCAGGATACATAACGACCTAAAGCTTACAATTGACCAGTGATGCAAAAAGATCAATGTCAGGTGACAAAATGAATTGTTGACAGACCCCTACCAAAATGGCCCGAACTCAGACTCCATTCTGGTTTGGCCTTGGAGATTCTCGAGATAAGTAATCAGTCGCTGAACGTTAGCCACCCCAGGGATATGTTCTGCAGATAAATAAATGTCTCTGTTCCAGCACACACAACACAGATCTCTCGAGAAAGGTAAAACAATGCACTCTGTTCTGGCCCCCCAAGTTATTGATGTAGTGATATAGCAGATGTGTTGTTCACTCTTAATAGCGACATGTACCTGTCTTAAATCTCGACAGAAGGTTTTGAAAGAGCTAATTGAATGGCCTTAAGCTCCAAAAAATTAATATGTCTACGGGCCTCAGCAGCCTTCCAGCCACCTGAAATCGTTTTCGTACCATGCTGATTGGTACATTCACAAACCGCACCCCAACCATCAAGAGATGCATCTGTAGTCAAGAACACAGTAGGCTTAACTGGGCGTATGGGCTTACCATTCATAGTTTTCAAATTCTCCTGCCACCACCTAACTTCTAAAATTACTCTCCTCTGAGAGTTGTGACGGGAGAATCATAATCATCCCCCGAATCATTGAGGGCTGAAACCTTATCAGATTCAAGAGATCTGTAGTAAAATGGGCCCAATAAACACTGCCCTGAAATGCTGAAGTCAGACTGCCAATAAGTGTGAAGCCAATTGGCCTAACCAGTGGGCTATTCCGCAGGCTTACAATATTTTGGCATTTATTCAAAATTTCACCACCTTATCTTCAGTGCATTAAAGACCCTTACAATTGTACAGAGATCCCTAAAATATGCCCCAAAATGACAGATCAACCTGGACTGGATTCAGACACAGGATTTTTCGAGTATTCACCTGAAAAACCTTACAGACTCTAAACGTAGATGTTAAGCTTAGAGTATCACGAAGATGGCACTTTTTCTATTTTCTTGTGCTCATAGTTAAGAGATGTCATCTGATAATATAAAAGGTGGTTAACTCCCCTGCTTCGCAAAGAGCTGTATACAGGCTTTCAGAAACCTTTGTGAACACTCGGGGGGCACTGGCGAGTCCAAATGGCAGGGAACAAAAACGATAAAGTTGGCCCTTCAAATAAATAATCAAATAATTTTCTATCTCCAGGAGAAATAGCAAGACTGAAATAAGCATCTTTTAGATCAACTGAGAGGTAAAAAAGTTCGCCCTGCCTGGATAGCTTTCTAAAATAGTCTCCAGTGTTTCTGTTTAAAGTGTTGATAAAGGACTGACTCATTGAGATAACGCAAGTAATGACGGGGCGATATTTACCGTTTTTCTTTTGCACAATGAAAATATTTGAAATGAACTCGCCCCACTCGTGTTCACAAAGCTCAATACACCTTTACTAAGCATGGCAGTCCACCTCATTGTCAATGGATAAGCTTCTCCTCATCAGAGAACTCTATGGGTTTAGGAACAGTAGACTGAATTGGAATCTCTGTAAATTCAATATGATAACCCTGAACTGTATCAAGGACCCACTGGTCAGGATGTTAACTTCTGCCAAACTGGCAGACAACGAGAATATTTTGCCGGAAGGAAGATTTTTTACTCATCTCTACTGGGTGGAAGCCTTGGCCTTGTCCTGACTCTGGTTGGGGAATGATTGTCGGCGACCCTCTCCTGTATCGCCCTCTCTGGCCCCTTCTGTTGTAATATCCCCGGCCGGACCACTGTTGACCCCCGACCGGACCACTGTCCGTTTTTTGATGCCGAATTGCGTCTGTACGTGGCCTTGTGTACCTCATCCAGGTCTTTAATACGTTTGGCTACATTGTCACCAAATAGTTCTGCCCCTATCGGCGTTTCAGAGTTACACAAGCTCTGTAAATGAGAGTGTTTAATGCCACTACGCAACATGAACCGTCTCTTGACTGACATTTCATAATGTAAATTGCAGAGGAGACTCACCGCATTGTTCAGCAGAACCTGTATTTCCTTCATATCCAGATCCTTGAGTCTTAACTTCTCGATCATGAACATAATTGGCGTTAAAGAGTGGGCCAGTAATTCCTGCAGATCCTGCATTAATCTGTCTCGTCCGTGGAACATGGGGTGAGACCATACCCCAAACTTCACTATTAGTTCTAAGCGGAAGCAAGCACTCGAGATTTTTAGGAATCTTGTACAGCTGTTTCAGCTCTGAAACATCAGCATTCGTACGAACTGCCGTAGTAATGTCCTCAGCAATTTTTTGGCTTTGACTGACACACCGCAGGCCCGAGTTTTTTCTTATCAAAAATGTCCGCCAATTGGAAGGTAAAATTCTCCTCAGGACAGTCCGCTGCCTCAGCGACTGACCCACACTCAGAATCAAAAAACGAAAAAGTTCGCTGAACGAACATTCTGACGTGCCGGAGCGTCAATCTCATGCTCCGAATAATCACTCTCCAAAACGAAAGCGGAAGTAGCATTACATGCGTTTCCGGACGACTGCGCCCTGCGCAAAGTCCCGCTGACCAATCGCAGCCGTAAGACTATTAATAGCAGTTAATACAGCTGACATATCGCTGTTCTCCACATTTTCAGCCTTTTTTGAACCCGTTTTACGCTCAGCGAGCTTCGGGATTTTGTAAAACGGATGAAAGTCTCCCGGTAGAGCCCTTCCGTTTTTGAGTCTTGCTACCTGCAGTCTTATTTCGAGTATTTTGAGCCGGCGGCTCGGTATCGTCCACCACATTGACGTTAGCAAAGACATGGGCACCCGCGGAGCCCTGTGGTGAAATATCCTCATCGAGGACATGGATATTATTGTCAGAAATTGACAATGAGTCGTCGTGGTCGGAGTCCATGACTAAAAGACCACAAGCAAAAAGGACGACAAACACACCTGAAACAAACAAACACAACGTAAACACCACGAAAAAAAATAGCATGCTACCGCAGTATCAAATAAGAACGAATAACAACTGGCTCGCGAGGCATAAAAAACCACAAACACTTACCAGTAACCCGAACTGGGAACACGTGTTGTCTGTCGTGCAGCTCAAAGCGAAAAGATGGGGTTTTCAGGAGATCCGCATGCAGGTAGACTGGCTCATTTACATATAAATAGTTTCTCTTTAAAACGAGGCAAGGTTAGTGCGCAGGAGCGGAAATGCTATCTCAACCCCCGAAAGCCGGAGGCTATCGGAAAAGAATTATTTTAGCACGTTCGCCGATACCATCAACCTCCTATTGGTTGATCCATGGTTTGAAAGTCTGACATATTTGTTGCACATTGTAATGCGAATATGTCAGTACATGTAACACTGCTAAATATTAAAAATAGTATTATGCATTTATTTGTAATGTTGCAGGATAAAAAGAATACTTGGTCAGTGTCTTAAAATATAAGCGTTATTTTGGCGAGGGTTAGGAAAGTTCTGTCCCGAGCCAAAACACCGCTTATATTCTAAGACTCTGACTTTGTATTCTTTATACATAACACACTCAGTATTACCTATGATACAAGCAATATAGGCGTAAAAAATATACAGTATGTATTTTGGTAATATTTTGACATGTATACTGATTCCAGTATAACTAAATACTATCACATGTGTGAGAGGTTCCATGTCTGACTCGCTGAGTGACAGTGTCAAGATAGTCAACCATCTGGTCCAACTATAGTCTGTAAACAATACTAAATGGTAGATCGCTTAAATTGTCATAGACAATAACTATGTTTGGCTTCATCATATCACACATACAGATCACACAGCCTACTACTAACCCCCATCAGATTATACGTTATATACTCAAACACTTTATGGATGATTGAACTCTACTTCTATCTTCTTTGTCTTATGACCATTTCTATATCTAAAGCTGTTCAACTATTTAAAGTCGATCAGTATATAGTGTTATCTAAAGAGAAAAATAGTTTGATACTAAAGAACCTATATGTTGCATACTGTTTTTGGTTATTTGATTTATCTATACAAGCATCAACCAAGAAGAAATCTGCGGTAGTTTTATCATTATGATTCATGTTATTTTAAGAATTTCCCTTCATAAAATATGGAACCCGAAGAGAAAACAATTATAATCATAGACAGAGCTAATTTTAATACAAAACTATTTGTCTGAAACAATCCGGTATGGTTTTTTTTAATCCTTAAAATGGTTCACTACTAAAAAGGACTATATGTGGTTTGGGCCTCTTTTGACCCCCCGAATGCGTCAAATTTTCAAACCTGTAATTTAGTGATTAATTTGTTGAATTTTAGATATCTAGTACATCCCTGATACAATAAGTATTATAGTTGGGTATTATTACAATTGTAAATATTATGGTAACCCTCCGAAATATGCACAAACTAAGCGTATGTGAATGTTTTTGTCATTTTTCGACAATTTTTAAAAAAAGTTTCATAGAGAATCATAGAGCATATTCTCAAACAAACTTTATACTTCTCCTGAACATGTATAGAAGGTTCCTTTATATTCTCAGTAAATATTAGTTTGTTCAGGATTGCGCTCTATTGTTGCTTAGAGAAAAACTGCCAAAAAAAGGCGGGAAATAGCCAATTTCCGACATTTGCTTAATTTATGCATATTTGTGGTACAAAAAGAAAACTACCATCTTATATAAAGCAGGGATGTACTAAATATTTCAACATCTTATTGATGCTCCACCGCTGACTAATTTTTATTTTCTCTATCAAAAACTGGAGCAGACGAATTAGAATTTTTCTTCAGTTACAAAAGTTACTTACTTTACAAAATTACCAAAATTTTCAAAAGGCTTCTATATATTGAAGATAATTAATTGCGTTCCAAAAAATTCCTTGACACTATGTCTTATATGTAATGAATCACTTATTGCGCATGCATATCACAAGCAAAATAAATTATTTTATGTTATTTTTGTGTTAATTAGACATATATATATACACGATTAAACACCAATTATTGTTAAAATGATGGGTATAATCTATACTCTGTCGACGGTGGAGCATCTTTAAATAAGAAATATCGATTCATAAAGATAACCGTAAAGTGACAATATTGAGATTACGTAATGTCCTGAAAAGAGCTGATTTCTAAAGATGTAGTTTATACATTATAATGCTAGTACAATTGAATCAAATAGAGATTTGGACCCGTTATCCAAATGGGTATATCATATATATAACCGTAATGTCGCAATATCGGGAAGACGTACCCTCCTGAATATAGCCAATCGAGAAGACATAAACTAAATCGACAGCCTTTTTGACATTTCATCATTAAGATTCTTATTAAGTTCAAACAGGTAAGCAATACTCCAGGGGATGTTTGAAAAAATGACAACTTAAAAGGCTAACTTAATTAAGTATTGTTTAAAAGTGTTGAAACTTCATTAAAGTTAATGGCTACAAAACTTTAATATGTATTGACTTAAAGTTACAGAACCATATATATATATATAAATTATTTATTATACATGTATGACTTTATAATGTATCCTCTTTATTCGACTGAAAACAAAGCTTAACACTTTTCAGCTTTGAGGGCCTTGTACGACAACATCATGGAGATATATTTAGAGAACTTATATAGTTTAAAATAGTCATTCCTTCAAAACTGAAATCGTGTTTATCATCACATACTAAGTGGGAGTAAGCATGGTGTTATAAAAATCAATACGAGGAATTCTTACCGAGAATGATACCTTGCTCTGTCCCAGCCATATCTGACGTAAACTGGCTCCTTCTACACACCAATATTCCGTACAAACAATGTAGGCAGTGGACTGGAATATATATAAAAGAAGTCGCACACAACTAGGATTATATCTAGATGGCGGCATACTTCATGAATTAAACTTTAAGACGCGGAATGACCTTCCGTATTTATTATTATCATTCAGAAATTATGCGACAATTTTATGCAATATTTCAAATAAGTTGTCTTGTAATACAAAACGAATATTTAGAGTATTGAATAGAAAGTAATATTACTGGGGTTTTTTTTCAAAAAAAAAAGAAGCAACCGTTCAAATAGCAATGAATTGAATCTAACCCCTTCCTACACATTTTGAAGAACAATATACGTTTTTTATCAAAACCCTAACGCTAATGAAACTTTCATGTTGCAGGTCAAAAGGGTCTTTAAAATACGGACCTAACATTCGTAATTTTTTTAGCAAATATATATTTATATATTTTTAATTTTTCGAAATGATAATATGACATATTTTTCATATGGTAAAATATTAAAAATGGTGACACTTTTTTTCGAAACTAGATTTTAACGATAAGGAAACCTCAACAAAGAGACCATCGATACAGTAAAGTACGTGTATAACGAACAGGTTTACAGTAAATTCGTAGTTATAACGGGTCCTTTATAACGTAGTATTTTTTCATTCTACGGCATGCAAGATGGTTGTTATGCGGTATGTGTATCACGAACCATACTTATAACGAAGCGATATTGTTGGTCCCTAGAGGTTCGCTATAACAGTGTTTTATTGAATACACATAAATATATATGACATAATTAGGTTATCAGAAATATAAAGCTTAAACCTGTTGCATAGATACATACACACATTTGTATAAAACGCCCAATCAATCAGATAACAAGTTAACACATATCAACTACCACTGATCAAGATGTTAATTGTAATGTCATAAACTGGCCACACAATGATTACAATCCACTATCATATTAGTTATCAGAGAAAGAACATTTATCGTCTTAACATCTGAACATTAACATTACAGTTTTGAAGACTATGGTTCTAGTACTGTATAATTTAGTAGACAACTTTGCACTGGTGTTTTAACTGTTGTGATAATAGTGTTTATTTAGATACGAACACTTACTTCTGTCGACTTAAGCAGTCACGATTCCATTGTTTATTGCATAATTAGACAAATGCTTTGTTTTACTGATCACACTCATACCCATGATATCCTAGATAGTCCGCCCAGACCAGTACATTTATCATACTGTCGGACATTCTACAATTAGTCTGTATATCATTATCATTTCATAATATTTATTGCGATCATTATGAACATTTATTGTGTACAGTCACAAAACTCAAAGGTTCTTAAAATACTTTGTCGTCAATCTATTGTTCGTATACACTAAAGTATAACAAGTTTTTTCACTGGGTAAATTTCCTAAAATATTGCTCAATTTCGCTTTTCACGGTATTTTCAGAACCTGATATGACCGTTCATAAAAAAGAAATGTTTGATACGAATATACAAATATACGGCGGCGTATTAGGGCCACTATATAATTTTAATTTATCTTGTACGTACAAGTTAGTATCTTGTACGTACAAGTTAGTATCTTGTACGTACAAGATAGTATCTTGTACGTACAAAACTTAGTATCTTGTACGTACAAGATAATTATCTTGTACGTACAACTTTAGTATCTTGTACGTACAAGTTAGTATCTTGTACGTACAAGTTAGTATCTTGTACGTACAACTTAGCATCTTGTACGTACAAGATAGTATCTTGTACGTACACAACATAGTATCATTGTACGTACAAGATAGTATCTTGTACGTACAAGATAGTTATCTTGTACGTACAAGATAGTATCTTGTACGTACAAGATAGTATCTTGTACGCTACAACATAGTATCTTGTACGTACAAACTTAGTATCTTGTACGTACAAGATAGTATCTTGTACGAACAAGTTACTATCTTGTACGTACAACTTATAGTATCTTGTACGTACAAGATAGTATCTTGTACGTACAACTTAGTATTTTTGTACATACAAGTTGAGTTGAACTGCTGTTCATCAACCGCAGAATTGAGTCATCCGCCTGATATTTTTCGTCAATTAAAGATAGTCGGTCTAATTTGCATTGCTTCAAGTACGATCACAGGTTTATAAACTTATTTGACAATATCAAAAATATAGATATATATATTAATGAGGACAATATCGTCACTTGCATTATTTTGAAACTGACACTGTATAGTTCCTTCCGAGGAAACTGTATAGTCGCTTGTTTTATAACAAGATACATTTAGTGATAAAATGGATATGATACATCTCCGATGAATGATAAGTTTTATCTATTAAAAAGAGAGGGCAAACAAATTCGTAATTTTCTTCAGTAATAAAAGTTAAATACTTCACACTTGTGCCATTATTGGAAAAGTTTGAGCATTTATTTCACTTCAGAATAGTAGTATTGAAAATAATTAAGTGCCTCCGAAAACAATTTTAGGCATTATGCCCTAATTCGAATGATTTACTGATTGCACAGACAACAAAAGCAAAACAAATTATTTCATATATGTTTTTGTGTTTATTAGACATATATACACACATCAATTATTGTCAAAATGATGATCATAGTTAATACTCTGTTATAAACATTTACATCTATATGTTCGGAAACTTATCACAGCATTACAATTCCACAACATGTCGCAAGGTATTCTTTTTTTTTCCCTTTGGCTTATACAAAGGGTACGTAATATACGTATAGCTTCATGCGATACCATGGTGACAGTAAATCAGCCACAGCCTTTAATACCGAGAGTTTCAAACATTATACTATCTTGTACGTACAAGATAGTAACTTGTACGTACAAGATACTATCTTGTACGTACAAGATACTAAGTTGTACGTACAAGATACTAAGTTGTACGTACAAAGATACTAACTTGTACGTACAAGATAATATCTTGTACGTACAAGATACTAACTTGTACGTACAAGATACTAACTTGTACGTACAAGATACTAACTTGTACGTACAAGATACTAAGTTGTACGTACAAGATACTATCTTGTACGTACAAGATACTATCTTGTACGTACAAGATACTAAGTTGTACGTACAAGATACTAAGTTTTGTACGTACATGATACTAACTTGTACGTACAAGATACTAAGTTGTACGTACAAGATACTATCTTGTACGTACAAGATACTAAGTTGTACGTACAAGATACTATCTTGTACGTACAAGATACTAACTTGTACGTACAAGATAACTAAGTGTACGTACAAGATACTATCTTGTACGTACAAGATACTATCTTGTACGTACAAGATACTAAGTTGTACGTACAAGATACTAAGTTGTACGTACAAGATACTAACTTGTACGTACAAGATACTAAGTTGTACGTACAAGATACATATCTTGTACGTACAAGATACTAAGTTTGTACGTACAAAATACTATCTTGTACGTACAAGATACTAACTTGTACGTACAAGATACTAACTTGTACGTACAAGATAAATTAATTATATAGTGGCCCTAATACGCCGCCGTACAAATATGACTGCTGTACGAATTTATTTTAAAATCCGTCGATAAAAATAATTATAAAACAACTGACTGACGTGTAGCCTACATAATTATTGAAATGACAAACAATAGCGTCAAAATATAATTTAAGTGATAAAAATCGCGCTAGAGTTCACTAAATAAAAGAACTTCAGCTTGAATTAAATGTTACTAATTTATGTGACCCGAGATAACTTACATTATCAAATCACTTCATGCTAGGCTGATAAAAGATCTTTGGACACTATAGCTATACGGCCGTATAACTGTTAACAGGACAGGTGATTCGTAATATAAACAAGACAAGGTCGCTTTATGGAACTCCTTGGTGGGAGACCGTCATCATCGTGCCAATACGTGCATTAATCAAAATCGTGACTACCTTAAGTTTCCCTTGTGTTTCTTTGACCTTCAACATCATTGGAACAATATCAATACAAAACGTAGAAGTCTAGATATTTCATTGGTATCTTGAGAAATTATTCTGCTTTTCAGAATAAATATTAATATATTTGAATATTTAAGTAAACCATTAAACATTAAAACTAATCTTATAGAATTTTATCCAAATGTCTATGTGAGTCAATGACAGAAACCGTCCATGAAAACTGTGACAGCCGGTGAAGATTCTTGGTACAGATGTCCGCAGATACGCTGCATTTTTTAAATATTTTTTTGAATAGAATGCATTGATTGCGGCCGCGGTGGTTCAGTTGGTCAAATGTTCCGACATATTATCACAAGCTCTCTACCTTTGGATCGCGAGTTCAAATTCCATGTGGGTTAGTTGACATGTACTGATCGCTGGTCAGTAATTATTTTCGCATGTTCCGGCTTTCTTACACGATAAACCTGGCACGTCCTTATATAAATGACTATGGCTGCTTAACAGGACGTTTTGATAGGTGAACACAATCTAGCAATATGATATTTCTCTCTATACTGTATTGGTCGAATCGACTGTTTCCCCCTTCTACTTCCGGTAGAGTAGTCTCAATCATCTGATTATAAAGCAGTAAGTGGTCAATTAGTTAACCGGACAGATCAGTGTCTAGTTCAAGGAGACTTAAGATTTATTGAAGTCTGGAGTGTGCTGTAGCTCAACCTTGAACAACACTGTCTGCACTGGTGGTTTGCGGTGAAATTTCTGGTGATTTTACTACCCCTGCACTATGTCGCAGTAAATCTGAAGGCATTTCAGGAGTAAAAAAAACCAATCACATGCCAACAGATTTTTTTTCTTTTTTTGAAAGTAAAAGAGAGACGCGCTCAACTCTAAAATCACACAGAATAACCTTATTCGATTCTTTCTATGTATATCAAAGGACCAAACTACCTATTTCATCTATTGTAGCACACAGAGCCTTCACTTTTGGTTAGATATAACGACAGTGATATTAAGAACTGGAATATCGAGTACGTGTTGTGTAAGAATCCCATATTTCAATTGAGTGTGTCATATTTGGTTTGGCAAGTTTTTAGCAGGGTTCCTTGATGTTATGTGGATACGCTGTATGAAAGTTTGTTTGTTTGTTTGTTTGATTATTTTAACATTCTATTAACAGTCAGGGTCATGTAAGGAAGGCCTCCCACGTATGTAGTGGGCAGCGTGTGTGAAGTGCGAGGTGCGTGTTTTGGGAGACTTCGATATGTTCGTGTTGTGTCTTCTTGCATGGTGGAACTGTTTCCCCTTTTATAATGCTATATCACTGTATGAAGGCACTGGTGTTGTTGACATGATTGCATGGTTGTTAAGTCATGTTTTAGGTTACAACATTTACTCGAAACGTCGCCCGCCTCCTTTATCAACACTGGTTCGGACGATTATCTTGTTGTTACCTGATGTAAGTTGTTCTAATTTCTGCCTCATGGGAAATTGGGGAGTCCTGTCAAAGTTCTCTTGGTTGTAATATTCAGGATTATTGTATTCTGATTTTCTTATCAAAGTCGATATTAAAGAGGTCATTTGTCAATATTTTGTGAAGAGTTGGCATTGGACATACATGTGGTACCTGGGTTGCAGTGAATGGTAGGATAAACCGCTTCTGGTCTCTGGTAAACCATCTTTTCCGAGTTTGTTTTCCCATCCATTCTTCTTAATTTAATTTCTGCTTTTTTATTTGTTTGTTTCCTAATGTTCTTATACTCTTTGGAGATGCAATTAACCTTTGGAATCCTCCAATCTTCTTCAGGTGGCGTTTTTCAGTCACTGAAATGGTACTGTCTTCTGTATCTGTATGCTGCTTAGTTTCGGGTTACTCAGTTAGGGGAGTAAAGTCTCCATCTTTATAGTACATACACTATACTCGAACATTTCAATACTCCGACATTTTTCCTGGTGAAATATCAATGTATTTACTCATTCGCCGTTCACCTCTTCCAGTGTGATAGGTATGATATAAAGGTTCGTTAGTTTGTCGTATTTAGGAGAAGAAGAATTTTACCACCTGACTCAATGTTAAGAATTTTTCATTCTCTGCGTCTCTGTCCTTTTTCTGATATTTAACAGCATACAAAATATTATGATTCTATGAGATAAGACACTGTTTCCGTCTTTATTTGATAAGTCTGGTGGATCTCCTAGTGTGGCTGATTCTACGAGATACGACTCTGTTTCCGTCTTTATTTGGTAAGTCTGGTAGATCTCCTAGTATGGCTGATTCTATGAGATACGACTCTGTTTCCGTCTTTATTTGGTAAGTCTAGTGGATCTCCTTGTTAGGTTGATTCTATGAGATACGACACTGTTTCCGTCTTTATTTGGTAAGTCTAGTGGATCTCCTAGTGTGGCTGATTCAAATACGACAGCTTACGACTTTATTTGGTAAGCTGGTAGATCTCCTATGGCTGATTTATGAGATACGACACTGTTTCCGTCTTTATTGGTAGATCTCCTAGTATGGCTGATTCTATGAGATACGACTCTGTTTCCGTCTTTATTTGGTAGGTCTGGTGGATCTCCTAGTATGGCTGATTCTATGAGATACGATTCTGTTTCCGTCTTTATTCTGTAAGTCTGGTGGATCTCCTTGTATGGCTGATTCTATGAGATACGACTCTGTTTCCGTCTTTATTTGGTAAGTCTGGTGGATCTCCTAGTGTGTCTGATTCTATGAGATACGACACTGTTTCCGTCTATATTTGGTAAGTCTGGTGGATCTCCTAGTATGGCTGATTCTATGAGATACGACACTGTTTCCGTCTTTATTTGGTAAGTCTGGTAGACCTCCTAGTATGGCTGATTCTATAAGATACGACACTGTTTCCGTCTTTATTTGGTAAGTCTGGTGGATCTCCTAGTGTGGCTGATTCTATGAGATACGACACCGTTTCCGCCAATATTTCGTAAGTCTGGTGGATCTCCTAGTATGGCTGATTCTATGAGATACGACACTGTTTCCGTCTTTATTTGGTAAGTCTGGTGGATCTCCTAGTATGGCTGATTCTATGAGATACGACACTGTTTCCGTCTTTATTTGGTAAGTCTGGTGGATCTCCTAGTATGGCTGATTCTATGATATATGACCCTGTTTACGTCTTTATTTGGTAAGTCTGGTGGATCTCCTAGTATGGCTGATTCTATGAGATACGACTCTGTTTCCGTCTTTATTTGGTAAGTCTGGTGGATCTCCTAGTATTGCTGATTCTATGAGATACGACTCTGTTTCCGCCTTTATTCGGTAAGTCTGGTGGGTCTCCTTGTTAGGCTGATTCTATGAGATACGACTCTGTTTCCGTTTTTATTTTGTAAGTCTGGTGGATCTCCTTGTTAGGCTGATTCTATGAGATACGACTTTATTTCTGTCTTTGGTAAGTCTGGTACATCTCCTAGTGTGGCTGATTCTATGAGATAAGACTCTGTTTCCGTCTTTATTTGGTAAGTCTGATGGATCTCCTAGTGTGGCTGATACTATGAGATACGACTCTGTTTCCGTCTTTATATGGTAAGTCTGGTGGATCTCCTAGTATGGCTGATTCTATGAGATACGACACTGTTTCCGTCTTTAATTGGTAAGTCTTGTGGTTCTCCTAGTGTGGCTGTTTCTATGAGATTCGGCACTGTTTCCGTCTTGATATGGTAAGTCTGGTGGATCTCCTAGTATTGGCTCATTCTATGAGATACGACTCTGTTTCCGTCTTTATTCTGTAAGTCTGGTAGATTTTTCTTGTTAGGCTGATTCTATGAGATACGACACTGTTTCCGTCTTTATTTGGTAAGTCTGGTAGATCTCCTAGTGTGGCTGATTCTATGAGATACGACACTGTTTCCGTCTTTATTTGGTAAGTCTGGTGGATCTCCTAGTGTGGCTGATTCTATGAGATACGACTCTGTTTCCGTCTTTATTTGGTAAGTCTGGTGGATCTCCTAGTGTGGCTGATTCTATGAGATACGACTCTGTTTCCGTCTTTATTTGGTAAGTTTTGTGGATCTCCTAGTATTGCTGATTCTATGAGCTACGACACTGTGTCCGTCTTCATTTGGTAAGTCTGGTAGATTTCCTAGTGTGGCTGATCCTATGAGATAAGACACTGTTTCCGTCTTTATTTGGTAAGTCTGGTGGATCTCCTAGTGTGGCTGATTCTATGAGATATCACAATGTTTCCGTCTTTATTTGGTAAGTCTGGTGGATCTCCTAGTATGGCTGATTCTATGAGATATGACTCTGTTTCCGTCTTTATTGGGTAAGTCTGGTGTTTCTCCTTGTTAGGCTGATTCTATGAAATACGACACTGTTTCCGTCTTTATTTGGTAGGTCTGGTGGATCTCCTTGTTAGGCTGATTCTATTTATTTGGTAATTATGGTGGATCTCCTTGTTTGGCTGATTCTATGAGATACGACTCTGTTTCCGTCTTTATTTGGTAAGTCTGGTGGATCTCCTTGTTAGGCTGATTCTATGAGATACGACTCTGTTTCCGTCTTTATTTGGTAAGTCTGGTGGATCTCCTTGTTTGGCTGATTCTATGAGATACGACTCTGTTTCCGTCTTTATTTGGCAAGTCTGGTGGATCTCCTAGTATGGCTGATTCTATGAGATACGACACTGTTTCCGTCTTTATTTGGTAAGTCTGGTGGATATCCTAGTATGGCTGATTCTATGAGATACGACTCTGTTTCCGCCTTTATTTGGTAAGTCTGGTGGATCTCCTTGTTTGGCTGATTCTATGAGATACGACTCTGTTTCCGTCTTTATTTGGCAAGTCTGGTGGATCTCCTAGTATGGCTGATTCTATGAGATACGACACTGTTTCCGTCTTTATTTGGTAAGTCTGGTGGATATCCTAGTATGGCTGATTCTATGAGATACGACTCTGTTTCCGTCTTTATTTGGTAAGTCTGGTGGATATCCTAGTATTGCTGATTCTATGAGATAAGACTCTGTTTCCGTCTTTATTTGGTACGTCTGATGGATCTCCTAGTGTGGCTGATACTATGAGATTCGACACTGTTTCCGTCTTTATTTGGTAAGTCTTGTGGATCTCCTTGTTAGGCTGATTATATGAGATACGACACTGTTTCCGTCTTTAATTGGTAAGTCTTGTGGATCTCCTAGTGTGGCTGATTCTATGAGATACGACACTGTTTCCGTCTTTATATGGTAAGTCTGGTGGATCTCCTTGTTAGGCTGATTATATGAGATACGACACTGTTTCCGTCTTTAATTGGTAAGTCTTGTGGATCTCCTAGTGTGGCTGATTCTATGAGATACGACTCTGTTTCCGTCTTTATTTGGTAAGTCTGGTGGATCTCCTTGTTAGGCTGATTCTATGAGATACGACACTGTTTCCGTCTTTATTTGGTAAGTCTGGTGGATCTCCTAGTGTGGCTGATTCTATGAGATACGACACTGTTTCCGTCTTTATTTGGTAAGTCTGGTGGATCTCCTAATGTGGCTGATTCTATGAGATACGACACCGTTTCCGCCAATATTTCGTAAGTCTGGTGGATCTCCTAGTATGGCTGATTCTATGAGATACGACACCGTTTCCGTCTATATTTCGTAAGTCTGGTGGATCTCCTAGTATGGCTGATTCTATGAGATACGACACTGTTTCCGTCTATATTTGGTAAGTCTGGTGGATCTCCTAGTATGGCTGATTCTATGATATATGACCCTGTTTCCGTCTTTATTTGGTAAGTCTGGTGTTTCTCCTTGTTAGGCTGATTCTATGAGATAAACTCTGTTTCCGTCTTTATTTGGTAAATCTGTGGATCTCCTAGTATTGGCTGATTCTATGAGATACGACTCTGTTTCCGTCTTTATTCGGTAAGTCTGGTGGATCTCCTAGTTAGGCTGATTCTATGAGATACGACTCTGTTTCCGTCTTTTATTTGGTAAGTCTGGTGGATCTCCTTGTTAGGCTGATTCTATGAGATACGACACTGTTTCCGTCTTTATTTGGTAAGTCTGGTGGATCTCCTAGTGTTAGGCTGATTCTATGAGATACGACTTTGTTTCCGTCTTTATTTGGTAAGTCTGGTGGATCTCCTAGTTGTGGCTGATTCTATGAGATACGACTTTGTTTCCGTCTTTATTTGGTAAGTCTGGTGGATCTCCTAGTATGGCTGATTCTATGAGATACGACACTGTTTCCGTCTTTAATTGGTAAGTCTTGTGGATCTCCTAGTGTGGCTGATTCTATGAGATACGACACTGTTTCCGTCTTTATATGGTAAGTCTTGGTGGATCTCCTTGTAGTATGGCTGATTCTATGAGATACGACTCTGTTTCCGTCTTTAATTGGTAATTTTCTTGTGATCTCCTAGTGTGGCTGATTCTATGAGATAACGACACTGTTTCCGTCTTTATTTGGTAAGTCTGGTGGATCTCCTAGTGTGGGCTGATTCTATGAGATACGACACTGTTTCCGTCTTATTTGGAAGTCGTCTTATTGGCTGATCTATGAGATACGAGTCTGTTTCCGTCTTTATTTGGTAATTGGTGGATCTCTGTGTTAGGGCTGATTCTATGAGATACGACACTGTTTCCGTCTTTATTTGGTAAGTCTGGTAGATCTCCTAGTGTGGCTGATTCTATGAGATACGACACTGTTTCCGTCTTTATTTGGTAACGTCTGGTGGATCTCCTAGTGTGGCTGATTCTATGAGATATCGACTCTGTTTTCCGTCTTCTCTTTATTGGTAATTCTTGTGGATCTCCTAGTATTGCTGATTCTATGAGCTACGACACTGTTTTCGTCTTATTTGGTAAGTCTGGTAGATCTTCTTGTTAGGCTGATTCTATGAGATACGACACTGTTTCCGTCTTTATTTGGTAAGTCTTGTGGATCTCCTAGTGTGGCTGATTCTATGAGATACGACACTGTTTCCGTCTTTATTTGGTAAGTCTGGTGGATCTCCTAGTGTGGCTGATTCTATGAGATACGACACTGTTTCCGTCTTTATTTGGTAAGTCTGGCGGATCTCCTTGTTAGGCTGATTCTATGAGATACGACACTGTTTCCGTCTTTATTTGGTAAGTCTGGTGGATCTCCTAGTGTGGCTGATTCTATGAGATACGACACTGTTTCCGTCTTTATTTGGTAAGTCTGGTGGATCTCCTAGTGTGGCTGATTCTATGAGATACGACTCTGTTTCCGTCTTTATTTGGTAAGTCTGGTGGATCTCCTTGTTAGGCTGATTCTATGAGATACGACTCTGTTTCCGTCTTTATTTGGTAAGTCTGGTGGATCTCCTAGTATGGCTGATTCTATGAGATACGACTCTGTTTCCGTCTTTATTTGGTAAGTCTGGTGGATCTCCTAGTATGGCTGATTCTATGAGATACGACACTGTTTTCCGTCTTTATTTGGTAAGTCTGGTGGAATTATCCTAGTATGGCTGATTCTATATAGATACGACACTGTTTCCGTCTTTATTTGGTAAGTCTGGTGGATCTCCTAGTGTGGCTGATTCTATGAGATACGACACTGTTTCCGTCTTTATTTGGTAAGTCTGGTGGATCTCCTAGTATGGCTGATTCTATGAGATACGACACTGTTTCCGTCTTTATTTGGTAAGTCTTGTGGATCTCCTAGTGTGGCTGATTCTATGAGATACGACTCTGTTTCCGTCTTTATTTGGTAAGTCTGGTGGATCTCCTTGTTAGGCTGATTCTATGAGATACGACACTGTTTCCGTCTTTATGTGGTACGTCTGGTGGATCTCCTAGTATGGCTGATTCTATGAGATACGACACTGTTTCCGTCTTTATTTGGTAAGTCTGGTGGATCTCCTAGTGTAGGCTGATTATATGAGATACGACACTGTTTCCGTCTTTAATTTGGTAAGTCTGGTGGATCTCCTAGTGTGGCTGATTCTATGAGATACGACACTGTTTCCGTCTTTATTTGGTAAGTCTGGTGGATCTCCTTGTTAGGCTGATTATATGAGATACGACACTGTTTTCCGTCTTTATTTGGTAAGTCTTGTGGATCTCCTAGTGTGGCTGATTCTATGAGATACGACACTGTTTCCGTCTTTATTTGGTAAGTCTGGTGGATCTCCTAGTGTGGCTGATTCTATGAGATACGACACTGTTTCCGTCTTTATTTGGTAAGTCTGGTGGATCTCCTAGTTAGGCTGATTCTATGAGATACGACTCTGTTTCCGTCTTTATTTGGTAAGTCTGGTGGATCTCCTTGTTAGGCTGATTCTATGAGATACGACACTGTTTCCGTCTTTATTTGGTAAGTCTGGTAGATCTCCTAGTGTGGCTGATTCTATGAGATACGACACTGTTTCCGTCTTTATTTGGTAAGTCTGGTGGATCTCCTAGTGTGGCTGATTCTATGAGATACGACTCTGTTTCCGTCTTTATTTGGTAAGTCTGGTGGATCTCCTTGTTAGGCTGATTCTATGAGATACGACACTGTTTCCGTCTTTATTTGGTAAGTCTTGTGGATCTCCTAGTGAGGCTGATTCTATGAGATAAGACACTGTTTCCGTCTTTATTTGGTAAGTCTGGTGGATCTCCTAGTGTGGCTGATGAGATACGACACTGTTTTCCGTCTTTATTTGGTAAGTCTGGTGGATCTCCTAGTGTGGCTGATTCTATGAGATACGACACTGTTTCCGTCTTTATTTGGTAAGTCTGGTGGATCTCCTAGTGTGGCTGATTCTATGAGATACGACTCTGTTTCCGTCTTTATTTGGTAAGTCTGGTGGATCTCCTAGTGTGGCTGATTCTATGAGATACGACACTGTTTTCGTCTTTATTTGGTAAGTCTTGTAGATCTCCTAGTGTGGCTGATTCTATGAGATAAGACACTGTTTCCGTCTTTATTTGGTAAGTCTGGTGGATCTCCTAGTGTGGCTGATACTATGAGATTGGACACTGTTTCCGTCTTTATTTGGTAAGTCTTGTCTGGTGGATCTCCTAGTGTGGCTGATTCTATGAGATACGACACTGTTTTTCCGTCTTTATTTGGTAAGTCTGGTGGATCTCCTAGTATTGCTGATTCTATGAGATACGACACTGTTTCCGCCTTTATTTGGTAAGTCTGGTGGATCTCCTTGTTAGGCTGATTCTATGAGATACGACACTGTTTCCGTCTTTATTTGGTAAGTCTGGTGGATCTCCTTGTGTAGGCTGATTCTATGAGATACGACACTGTTTCCGTCTTTATTTGTAAGTCTGGTGGATCTCCTAGTGTGGCTGATTCTATGAGATACGACACTGTTTTTCCGTCTTTATTTGGTAAGTCTGGTGGATCTCCTAGTGTGGCTGATTCTATGAGATACGACACTGTTTCCGTCTTTATTTGGTAAGTCTGGTGGATCTCCTAGTATGGCTGATTCTATGAGATACGACTCTGTTTCCGTCTTTATTTGGTAAGTCTGGTGTTTCTCCTTGTTAGGCTGATTCTATGAGATACGACACTGTTTCCGTCTTTATGTGTTACGTCTGGTGGATCTCCTAGTTTTGGCTGATTCTATGAGATACGACACTGTTTCCGTCTTTATTTGGTAAGTCTGGTGGATCTCCTAGTGTGGCTGATTCTATGAGATACGACACTGTTTCCGTCTTTATTTTGGTAAGTCTGGTGGATCTCCTAGTGTGGCTGATTCTATGAGATACGACACTGTTTCCGTCTTTATTTGGTAAGTCTGGTGGATCTCCTAGTTAGGCTGATTCTATGAGATACGACTCTGTTTCCGTCTTTATTTGGTAAGTCTGGTGGATCTCCTAGTGTGGCTGATTCTATGAGATACGACACTGTTTCCGTCTTTATTTGTAAGTCTGGTAGATCTCCTAGTTAGGCTGATTCTATGAGATGACACTGTTTCCGTCTTTATTTGGTAAGTCTGGTGGATCTCCTAGTGTGGCTGATTCTATGAGATACGACACTGTTTCCGTCTTTATTTGGTAAGTCTGGTGGATCTCCTAGTGTGGCTGATTCTATGAGATACGACACTGTTTCCGTGTCTTTATTTGGTAAGTCTGGTGGATCTCCTAGTGTGGCTGATTCTATGAGATACGACACTGTTTTCCGTCTTTATTTGGTAAGTCTGGTAGATCTCCTAGTGTGGCTGATTCTATGAGATACGACACTGTTTCCGTCTTTATTTGGTAAGTCTGGTGGATCTCCTAGTGTGGCTGATTCTATGAGATACGACACTCTGTTTCCGTCTTTATTTGGTAAGTCTGGTGGATCTCCTAGTGTGGCTGATTCTATGAGATACGACACTGTTTCCGTCTTTATTTGGTAAGTCTGGTGGATCTCCTTGTGTGGCTGATTCTATGAGATACGACACTGTTTCCGTCTTTATTTGGTAAGTCTGGTGGATCTCCTTGTGTGGCTGATTCTATGAGATACGACTCTGTTTCCGTCTTTATTCTGTAAGTCTGGTAGATCTCCTTGTTAGGCTGATTCTATGAGATACGACACTGTTTCCGTCTTTATTTGGTAAGTCTGGTGGATCTCCTAGTATGGCTGATTCTATGAGATACGACACTGTTTCCGTTTATATTTGGTTTGTCTGATTGATCTCCTAGTGTGGCTGATTCTATGAGATACGACACTGTTTCCGTCTTTATTTGGTAAGTCTGGTGGATCTCCTAGTATGGCTGATTCTATGAGATACGACACTGTTTCCGTCTTTATTTGGTAAGTCTGGTGGATCTCCTAGTGTGGCTGATTCTATGAGATACGACTCTGTTTCCGTCTTTATTTGGTAAGTCTGGTGGATCTCCTAGTGTGGCTGATTCTATGAGATACGACACTGTTTCCGTCTTTATTTGGTAAGTCTGGTGGATCTCCTTGTTAGGCTGATTCTATGAGATACGACTCTGTTTCCGTCTTTATTTGGTAAGTCTGGTGGATCTCCTAGTGTGGCTGATTCTATGAGATACGACACTGTTTCCGTCTTTATTTGGTAAGTCTGGTGGATCTCCTTGTTAGGCTGATTCTATGAGATACGACACTGTTTCCGTCTTTATTTGGTAAGTCTGGTGGATCTCCTAGTATGGCTGATTCTATGAGATACGACTCTGTTTCCGTCTTTATTTGGTAAGTCTGGTGGATCTCCTAGTATGGCTGATTCTATGAGATACGACTCTGTTTCCGTCTTTATTTGGTAAGTCTGGTGGATCTCCTAGTAGGCTGATTCTATGAGATACGACACTGTTTCCGTCTTTATTTGGTAAGTCTGGTGGATCTCCTAGTGTGGCTGATTCTATGAGATACGACACTGTTTCCGTCTTTATTTGGTAAGTCTGGTGGATCTCCTAGTGTGGCTGATTCTATGAGATACGACACTGTTTCCGTCTTTATTTGGTAAGTCTGGTGGATCTCCTAAAGAATTCTATGAGATACGACTCTGTAGTCCTGTCTTATTTGGTAAGTCTCTGTGGATCTCCTAGTATGGCTGATTCTATGAGATACGACACTGTTTCCGTCTTTATTTGGTAAGTCTGGTGGATCTCCTTGTGTGGCTGATTCTATGAGATACGACACTGTTTCCGTCTTTATTTGGTAAGTCTGGTGGATCTCCTTGTGTGGCTGATTCTATGAGATACGACACTGTTTCCGTCTTTATTTGGTAAGTCTGGTGGATCTCCTTGTTAGGCTGATTCTATGAGATACGACACTGTTTCCGTCTTTATTTGGTAAGTCTGGTGGATCTCCTAGTGTGGCTGATTCTATGAGATACGACACTGTTTCCGTCTTTATTTGGTAAGTCTGGTGGATCTCCTAGTGTGGCTGATTCTATGAGATACGACACTGTTTCCGTCTTTATTTGGTAAGTCTGGTGGATCTCCTAGTGTGGCTGATTCTATGAGATACGACTCTGTTTCCGTCTTTATTTGGTAAGTCTGGTGGATCTCCTAGTGTGGCTGATTCTATGAGATACGACACTGTTTCCGTCTTTATTTGGTAAGTCTGGTGGATCTCCTAGTGTGGCTGATTCTATGAGATACGACACTGTTTCCGTCTTTATTTGGTAAGTCTGGTGGATCTCCTAGTGTGGCTGATTCTATGAGATACGACACTGTTTCCGTCTTTATTTGGTAAGTCTGGTAGATCTCCTAGTGTGGCTGATTCTATGAGATACGACACTGTTTCCGTCTTTATTTGGTAAGTCTGGTGGATCTCCTAGTGTGGCTGATTCTATGAGATACGACACTGTTTCCGTCTTTATTTGGTAAGTCTTGCGGATCTCCTAGTTAGGCTGATTCTATGAGATACGACACTGTTTCCGTCTTTATTTGGTAAGTCTGGTGGATCTCCTAGTGTGGCTGATTCTATGAGATACGACTCTGTTTCCGTCTTTATTTGGTAAGTCTTGTGGATCTCCTAGTGTGGCTGATTCTATGAGATACGACACTGTTTCCGTCTTTATTTGGTAAGTCTGGTGGATCTCCTAGTATGGCTGATTCTATGAGATACGACTCTGTTTCCGTCTTTATTTGGTAAGTCTGGTGGATCTCCTTGTGTGGCTGATTCTATGAGATACGACTCTGTTTCCGTCTTTATTTGGTAAGTCTGGTGGATCTCCTAGTGTGGCTGATTCTATGAGATACGACACTGTTTCCGTCTTTATTTGGTAAGTCTGGTGGATCTCCTAGTGTGGCTGATTCTATGAGATACGACTCTGTTTCCGTCTTTATTTGGTAAGTCTGGTAGATCTCCTAGTATGGCTGATTCTATGAGATACGACACTGTTTCCGTCTTTATTTGGTAAGTCTGGTGGATCTCCTAGTGTGGCTGATTCTATGAGATACGACACTGTTTCCGTCTTTATTTGGTAAGTCTGGTGGATCTCCTAGTGTGGCTGATTCTATGAGATACGACACTGTTTCCGTCTTTATTTGGTAAGTCTGGTGGATCTCCTTGTTGGCTGATTCTATGAGATACGACACTGTTTCCGTCTTTATTTGGTAAGTCTGGTGGATCTCCTAGTGTGGCTGATTCTATGAGATACGACACTGTTTCCGTCTTTATTTGGTAAGTCTGGTGGATCTCCTAGTGTGGCTGATTCTATGAGATACGACACTGTTTCCGTCTTTATTTGGTAAGTCTGGTGGATCTCCTAGTGTGGCTGATTCTATGAGATACGACTCTGTTTCCGTCTTTATTTGGTAAGTCTGGTGAATCTCCTTGTATGGCTGATTCCATGAGATACGACTCTGTTTCCGTCTTTATTTGGTAAGTTTTGTGGATCTCCTAGTATGGCTGATTCTATGAGATACGACTCTGTTTCCGTCTTTATTTGGTAAGTCTGGTGGATCTCCTAGTGTGGCTGATTCTATGAGATACGACACTGTTTCCGTCTTTATTTGGTAAGTCTGGTGGATCTCCTAGTGTGGCTGATTCTATGAGATACGACTCTGTTTCCGTCTTTTATTTGGTAAGTCTGGTGGATCTCCTAGTATTGGCTGATTCTATGAGATACGACACTGTTTCCGTCTTTATTTGGTAAGTCTGGTGGATCTCCTAGTGTGGCTGATTCTACGAGATATACACTGTTTCCGTCTTTATTTTGTAAGTCTGGTGGATCTCCTTGTGTGGCTGATTCTATGAGATACGACACTGTTTCCGTCTTTATTTGGTAAGTCTGGTGGATCTCCTAGTGTGGCTGATTCTATGAGATACGACTCTGTTTCCGTCTTTATTTGGTAAGTCTGGTAGATCCTATGTATTGGCTGATTCTATGAGATACGACACTGTTTCCGTCTTTATTTGGTAAGTCTGGTATGATCTCCTAGTGTGGCTGATTCTATGAGATACGACACTGTTTCCGTCTTTATTTGGTAAGTCTGGTAGATCTCCTTGTTAGGCTGATTCTATGAGATACGACACTGTTTCCGTCTTTATTTGGTAAGTCTGGTGGATCTCCTAGTGTGGCTGATTCTATGAGATACGACTCTGTTTCCGTCTAGCGTCTTTATTTGGTAAGTCTGGTTGATCTCTAGTGTGGCTGATTCTATGAGATACGACACTGTTTCCGTCTTTATTTGGTAAGTCTGGTGGATCTCCTAGTGTGGCTGATTCTATGAGATACGACACTGTTTCCGTCTTTATTTGGTAAGTCTGGTGGATCTCCTCGTATAGGCTGATTCTATGAGATACGACACTGTTTCCGTCTTTATTTGGTAAGTCTGGTGGATCTCCTAGTATGGCTGATTCTATGAGATACGACACTGTTCCCGTTTTTATTTGGTTAGTCTGGTAGATCTCCTAGTGTGGCTGATTATAAAAGATACGACATTGTTAGCGTCTTTATTTGGTAAGTCAGGTGGATCTCCTAGTGTGGCTGATTCTATGAGATACGACACTGTTTCCGTCTTTATTTGGTAAGTCTGGTAGATTTTCTTGTTAGGCTGATTCTATGAGATACGACACTGTTTCCGTCTTTATTTGGTAAGTCTGGTAGATCTCCTAGTGTGGCTGATTCTATGAGATACGACTCTGTTTCCGTCTTTATTTGGTAAGTCTGGTGGATCTCCTAGTGTGGCTGATTCTATGAGATACGACACTGTTTCCGTCTTTATTTGGTAAGTCTGGTGGATCTCCTTGTGTGGCTGATTCTATGAGATACGACACTGTTTCCGTCTTTATTTGGTAAGTCTGGTGGATCTCCTAGTGTGGCTGATTCTATGAGAGTACGACACTGTTTCCGTCTTTATTTGGTAAGTCTGGGGATCTCCTAGTAGGCTGATTCTATGAGATACGACACTGTTTCCGTCTTTATTTGGTAAGTCTGGTGGATCTCCTTGTATGGCTGATTCTATGAGATACGACTCTGTTTCCGTCTTTATTTGGTAAGTCTGGTGTTTCTCCTTGTTAGGCTGATTCTATGAGATACGACTCTGTTTCCGTCTTTATTTGGTAAGTCTGGTGGATCTCCTTGTTAGGCTGATTCTATGAGATACGACTCTGTTTCCGTCTTTATTTTGTAAGTCTGGTGGATCTCCTTGTTAGGCTGATTCTATGAGATACGACACTGTTTCCGTCTTTAATTGGTAAGTCTGGTGGGTCTCCTTGTGTGGCTGTTTCTATGAGATTCGACACTGTTTCCGTCTTTATATGGTAAGTCTGGTGGATCTCCTTGTTAGGCTCATTCTATGAGATACGACTCTGTTTCCGTCTTTATTCTGTAAGTATGGTAGATTTTCTTGTTTGGCTGATTCTATGAGATACGACACTGTTTCCGTCTTTATTTGGTAAGTCTGGTGGATCTCCTAGTGTGGCTGATTCTATGAGATACGACACTGTTTCCGTCTTTATTTGGTAAGTCTGGTGGATCTCCTAGTGTGGCTGATTCTATGAGATACGACACTGTTTCCGTCTTTATTTGGTAAGTCTGGTGGATCTCCTAGTTGGCTGATTCTATGAGATACGACACTGTTTCCGTCTTTATTTGGTAAGTCTGGTGGATCTCCTAGTGTGGCTGATTCTATGAGATACGACACTGTTTCCGTCTTTATTTGGTACGTCTGGTAGATCTCCTAGTGTGGCTGATTCTATGAGATACGACTCTGTTTCCGTCTTTATTTGGTAAGTCTGGTGGATCTCCTAGTGTGGCTGATTCTATGAGATACGACACTGTTTCCGTCTTTATTTGGTAAGTCTGGTGGATCTCCTAGTGTGGCTGATTCTATGAGATACGACACTGTTTCCGTCTTTATTTGGTAAGTCTGGTGGATCTCCTAGTGTGGCTGATTCTATGAGATACGACTCTGTTTCCGTCTTTATTTGGTAAGTCTGGTAGATCTCCTAGTGTGGCTGATTCTATGAGATACGACACTGTTTCCGTCTTTATTTGGTAAGTCTGGTGGATCTCCTAGTGTGGCTGATTCTATGAGATACGACTCTGTTTCCGTCTTTATTTGGTAAGTCTGGTAGATCTCCTAGTATGGCTGATTCTATGAGATACGACACTGTTTCCGTCTTTATTTGGTAAGTCTGGTGGATCTCCTAGTGTGGCTGATTCTATGAGATACGACACTGTTTCCGTCTTTATTTGGTAAGTCTGGTGGATCTCCTAGTATGGCTGATTCTATGAGATACGACACTGTTTCCGTCTTTATTTGGTAAGTCTGGTGGATCTCCTTGTATGGCTGATTCTATGAGATACGACTCTGTTTCCGTCTTTATTCTGTAAGTCTGGTAGATATCCCTGTTAGGGCTGATTCTATGAGATACGACTCTGTTTCCGTCTTTATTTGGTAAGTCTGGTAGATAATCTTGTGTGGGCTGATTCTATGAGATACGACTCTGTTTCCGTCTTTATTTGGTAAGTCTGGTGGATCTCCTAGTGTGGCTGATTCTATATGAGATACGACACTGTTTCCGTCTTTATTTGGTAAGTCTGGTGGATCTCCTTGTTAGGCTGATTCTATGAGATACGACTCTGTTTCTGTCTATATTTGGTAAGTCTGGTGGATCTCCTAGTATGGCTGATTCTATGAGATACGACTCTGTTTCCGTCTTTATTCTGTAAGTCTGGTAGATATCCTTGTTAGGCTGATTCTATGAGATACGACACTGTTTCCGTCTTTATTTGGTAAGTCTGGTGGATATCCTTGTGTGGCTGATTCTATGAGATACGACTCTGTTTCCGTCTTTATTTTGTAAGTCTGGTGGATCTCCTAGTATGGCTGATTCTATGAGATACGACTCTGTTTCCGTCTTTATTTGGTAAGTCTGGTGGATCTCCTTGTTAGGCTGATTCTATGAGATACGACACTGTTTCCGTCTTTATTTGGTAAGTCTGGTGGATCTCCTTGTTAGGCTGATTCTATGAGATACGACTCTGTTTCCGTCTTTATTTGGTAAGTCTGGTGGATCTCCTAGTGTGGCTGATTCTATGAGATACGACACTGTTTCCGTCTTTATTTGGTAAGTCTGGTGGATCTCCTAGTGTGGCTGATTCTATGAGATACGACACTGTTTCCGTCTTTATTTGGTAAGTCTGGTGGATCTCCTAGTATGGCTGATTCTATGAGATACGACTCTGTTTCCGTCTTTATTTGGTAAGTCTGGTAGATATCCTTGTGTGGCTGATTCTATGAGATACGACTCTGTTTCCGTCTTTATTTGGTAAGTCTGGTGGATCTCCTTGTGTGGCTGATTCTATGAGATACGACTCTGTTTCCGTCTTTATTTGGTAAGTCTGGTGGATCTCCTTGTTAGGCTGATTCTATGAGATACGACTCTGTTTCTGTCTATATTTGGTAAGTCTGGTGGATCTCCTAGTATGGCTGATTCTATGAGATACGACTCTGTTTCCGTCTTTAT
Organism: Argopecten irradians; assembly: GCF_041381155.1. NCBI lineage: Eukaryota > Metazoa > Mollusca > Bivalvia > Pectinida > Pectinidae > Argopecten > Argopecten irradians. Next base: position 56,350,127 of record NC_091136.1, read on the forward strand.
TTGGTAAGTCTGGTGGATATCCTTGTGTGGCTGATTCTATGAGATACGACTCTGTTTCCGTCTTTATTTTGTAAGTCTGATGGATCTCCTAGTGTTAGGCTGATTCTATGAGATACGACTCTGTTTCCGTCTTTATTTGGTAAGTCTGGTGGATCTCCTAGTGTGGCTGATTCTATGAGATACGACTCTGTTTCCGTCTTTATTTTGTAAGTCTGGTGGATCTCCTAGTGTGGCTGATTCTATGAGATACGACACTGTTTCCGTCTTTATTTTGGTAAGTCTGGTGGATCTCCTAGTGTGGCTGATTCTATGAGATACGACACTGTTTCCGTCTTTATTTGGTAAGTCTGGTGGATCTCCTAGTGTGGCTGATTCTATGAGATACGACTCTGTTTCCATCTACATTTGGTAAGTCTGGTGGATCTCCTAGTGTGGCTGAGATGCCCAACTGTACTCGTAAATTACTTTTATACACAAGAAAAGTTTGATAGTTTGCTGACCTTTGTAAACATGTTTGTTGTAGCAACCATCGGTAGACATCTAAAGAATATGCCGTTTTAATTGTGTTTTAGTAAGAAATTTACCTTGTTGTACTGAAACGTACACTGAATATCTTCATCTAAGGATTGGTGTAGACTGTTCTATAACATGGTTAGCATAACAATTTTTGTACTGTTTTCCCTTTACTAACAACATAGTTCTGTATCCTCGTCATACAGTATAGTAACGCTAGCCTTTCTGTTTTTCGTTACGGTTAATCTTTTGGCCCTCACAATGCTGCACTACATCAGCCCTCTTCTAAATACGAGTCCTTCTCTAGAACAGCACAATTTGTTCTTCTCTAGAACTGCACGATGTTTCCTTCTTTATGACTGCACAGTGTGTCATTCTCTAGAACTGCAAAATGTGTCCTTCTGTAGGACTGCACAATGTGTCCTTCTGTGGGACTGCACAACGTGTCCTTCTGTAGGACTGCACAACGTGTCCTTCTCTAGGACTGCACAATGTGTCCTTCTGTAGGACTGCACAACGTGTCCTTCTCTAGAACTGCACGATTTGTCCTTTTCTAGGACTGCACAACGTGTCATTCTCTAGAACTGCAAAATGTGTCCTTCTGTAGGATTGCACAATGTGTCCTTCTGTGGGACTGCACAATGTGTCCTTCTGTGGGACTGAACAATGTGTTATTCTGTGGGACTGCACAATGTGTCCTTCTCTAGAACTGCACGATTTGTCCTTTTCTAGGACGGTACAATGTGTCATTCTCTAAAACTGCACAATGTGTCCTTCTCTAGGACTGCACAATGTGTCCTTCTGTAGGACTGCACAATGTGTCCTTCTCTAGGACTGCACAATGTGTCCTTCTGTAGGACTGCACAATGTGTCCTTCTCTAGGACTGCACAATGTGTCCTTCTCTAGGACTGCACAACATGTCCTTCTCTAGAACTGCACGATTTGTCCTTTTCTAGGACCGCACAATGTGTCATTCTCTAGAACTGCAAAATGTGTCCTTCTGTAGGATTGCACAATGTGTCCTTCTGTGGGACTGCACAACGTGTCCTTCTGTGGGACTGCACAACGTGTCCTTCTGTGGGACTGCACAATGTGTCTTTCTGTGGGACTGAACAATGTGGTATTCTGTGGGACTGCACAATGTGCCCTTCTATGGAACTGCACAATGTGTCCTTCTGTGGGACTGCACAACGTGTCCTTATGTGGGACTGCACAACGTGTCCTGTAGGACTGCACAACGTGTCCTTCTGTGGGACTGCACAATATGTCTTTCTGTGGGACTGAACAATGTGGTATTCTGTGGGACTGCACAATGTGCCCTTCTATGGAACTGCACAATGTGTCCTTCTGTGGGACTGCACAACGTGTCCTTATGTAGGACTGCACAACGTGTCCTTCTGTAGGACTGCACAATGTGTCCTTCTGTAGGACTGCACGACGTGTCCTTCCCTAGAACTGCACGATTTGTCCTTTTCTAGGACTGCACAATGTGTCCTTTTCTAGGACTGCACAATGTGTCCTTCTGTAGGACTACACATCGTGTCCTTGCTAGGACTGCACAATGTGTCTTCTAGACTGCACATAGGACTGCACAATGTGTCCTTCTGCTAGGACTGCACTATGTGTCCTTTCTTAGACTGCACATGTGTCCTTCTCTAGAACTGCACGATGTGTCCTTCTGTAGACGCATGTGTCTTCTAGACTGCAATGTGTCCTTCTCTGAACTGCACAATGTGTCCTTCTCTAGACTGCACATGTGTCTCTAGAACTGCACAATGTGTCCTTCTCTAGTCATCTCTGAACTGCACATGTGTCCTTCTCGATGAAAGTGTCTTTCTAGACTGCACAATGTGTGTAACTCACTTCTGTAGAACTGCACATGTGTTTCTCTAGACTGCACATGTCACATGTGTCCTCTATGAACTCACATCATGTGTCCTTCTCTAGAACTGCACGATGTGTCCATTCTATAGAACTGCACAACGTGTCCTGTAGGACATGTGTCTCAATGTGTACTTCTGTAGGACTGCACAATGTGTCCTTCTCTAGAACTGCACAATGTGTCCTTCTCTAGAACTGCGCAATATGTCCTTCTGTAGGACTACACATCGTGTTCTTTCTCTAGAACGGCACGATGTGTCATTCTATAGAACTGCACAACGTGTCCTGTAGGACTATACAATGTGTACTTCTGTAGGACTGTACAATGTGACCTTCTCTAGAACTGCAAAATGTGTCCTTCTTTAGCTAGGACTGCAAAATGTGCTCAGTAGGAGTAGTCCCCAGATGAACTACAGAATACATGATATATCAGGCTATCACAGTAATACACAATATACTCTATCCCACATTTTATGTACTACCCGTTTACAGAATGAACTATTAAAAACAACAAAAAGAAAAAACATAATTTTTCTTTGTTTATTATGTATATTCCAAGGTTAATATAAATTTACACACATTTACATACAATACACATTCAACAGTGATAATATAACACAAGGGATTCAGATATTGCACCAACAAGCTTCCAAAAGTCACTAATGTTTGATTTAATGCAAGAAAGAATATCAATTAACATCATGTACCTTCTGATAAAAGGTTACCATGACTATAATCAAAACCTTTGTTCAGACCTGATTTCTTTTAGAAGGAATGATAGGATATGTAAATTTAGATGATCTTCCACAAACTTATGTAGCCATACGGGAATAAATAAAACAGACAAATTTAGTGTAAGGCTGAAAATTGTACCAAGTATGGAATACATGTATATTTCTATCATACATGTTTCAACTAAAATGAAATATTACATTTCATCCGTAATCTTCAAATCTGTTTATAAACAAATATATGTATTAAAATAAAATAATTTTCATTTGTTTCAATACACCTGACCAAATTTTTTTTTAAAATAGATATTTGTCTACAATCAAATTTTCCTCTCCAAACATCAGATTAAAGAATATTTTGTAATATCTCAACAATTCTTAAAACCTGAGAAAGTGATAAAGTACCTGATGGAAAAACTTCAAATAATTTCTTTATATGTAACAGTATTTCATTTCACACACAATATGAATATATTAATTCTTGTATAATAAATGAGTTAATACACAGTCTAAATACATGTTTATAGACCATGTTTATGAATCTTTCATCAACTCAAAACCTATCCTACTATAATGGCACCTTAAAATGTCCTTCTCTACATATATAACTCCATTTTTAAAAGGTGTCACTTTAATACTCTTATCTAGTAAACATATTTCAGCAATGGTCTCCATCTCTAAAAATTACCATAAACATAAAATTATTTGATTTGTTGCCTAAGCACCTTTTTATTATTATATCTTCTATATTTCAGCAGAACTAAATAAGGTAAGATATCTGATCAATGGGGAAGTATCTACTGTACATACCTGTATCTGTAAAAAATGATACCTTAGTACACCTTGCTTTTATCATTAAGGCCTAGTCACACTTGCAGTCTTATTGAAGTTAACCGTAGACCTTGGACTGTAGCAGATCGTAGATGTTAATTGTACTAACCCGTACTAGACCTTAGTAGGCCGTAGTAGGCCGCAGTACGCTGTACTTCTTACCTTGGATTACCGTGGAAAAATTGTAAGGAATACCAGAAATTTTGAACATATTCGCTAATGTATTTCGACAGTGAGAGACCTTGGGTATACCCTACTTAATCGTAATAGACTGTACGGTATGCCATAGTAGGTCACAGAAGGCCGGAGTAGGTTGCAGTAGACCGTAGTAGGCCGTAGAAGGCTGCAGTAGACTGTATATTGACCATACTGTATGCCGTAGTAGGCCGTAGTAGATCGTAGTAGATCATAGTAGATCGTAGTGGGCCGTAGTAGGCCGTAGTAGATCGTAGTAGATCGTAGTGGGCCGTAGTAGATCGTAGTGGGCCGTAGTAGGCCGTAGTAGATCGTCGTAGATCGTAGTGGGCCGTAGTACCTTAGTTAGCTGCAGTTAACCGTAGTTAGCTGTACCTTACACTATGGTTTACTACGGTTTACAATGGTGTTTTTGAACAACGGTCTATTACGGCAAGACCGCAAGTGTGACCAGGCCTTTTGTCTATTTACTGTCACCATCTCACAGAGAGAAACCAAGGAAGGTAACTTAGGTAGGATTATAATAATCCTGAATGACTGTCACAGATATATATGTAATATATACAAATATATAAAGAAGTTTCCATCTCATTAAACACATCCATTAGTTTTCAGTTGAACTTTTTCTTAGTAGCTGTGTATCGTTCCATATACTAGAAAGGAGAAAATGAACAAATAATAACATTAGAAATTTCCAAAATATATACCTGGTAGCAAAGATTTATATTGCTTAATCTTTGTTTACAACTATATGGATACTCAAGAGGATCGAAATGATAAAAAGTATAACTTATAGTGAAATATTTAATCATTTAATTTTGTGTCAACACTCGCTGCAGTAAGTAATGTTGATAGAAAAGAACATACAATGACATATGTACTGGTACTGATAAATATTGATATTTAAACATTTATTTGTTTACCATGTAGATCATAAATCATTCAAATGTAGTAGAAGATGTTAATTTTCACTACTTCATGTAGGTCTGTATAATGTACAAGTATGTAGGCTAAGTAAGAGGAGAAAATCTAACATCAAAATCATGACCTTACCTCATCGTATCCATCCAGATTATTAAAGGCCTTCATATCAAACACATTGCCTTCCACAGCTAACAGTGCAATATTGGACTCCTTCATTATTCGTGGAGAAAAGGCAGAGATTTCCAAACAATTTTCTTCAACTCTTAATACTTTCAATCTTGGACATAATGTCAAGCTTTCTGGAAGGCCAGAAATCTACAGTATTTCAAAAGAAAGCATTCAATAAGGAGTATATCATATGATTCAATTCCTAATAAAATCATACTCATACAGTTTAAATGTAGTTCTGGAAACATGAACTAGTTAAAAGTGCTAAATTTACCTAAATCAAGTACCAGTATATATATGATACTTTACAAAAAGTTTGGTCATCAGATGTCAATAAAGGTCAATACATGTATATTCATAAAAAGAAATTAAATACATATGTATGAACGTTGAATAACAATTATTACATGTACATGTATATATATTTTCATGTATTTGATGTTTGCTGTTGTTTGTGTATTCAAAATTTGGAAATAAATGTATTCAAGTACACAGGTACTAGTTAACTGAAATCATCATTTTTTCGTGTACTGTGCATAATTGGTTTTTAAAGCTTACAAATGACATAAGGGTGATAATTCAAACACCATCCATGTTTACATGATTTAGGTTCTAATTGTTGTAACTCAATTAAGCTGACGTCCTCTAAATCATCAGAAACTGAACGCATGTCTCGAGAATAAACTTACCTGGTTTTGGTTGAGATTTAGCTCTATAGCTTGACACTGTTCTAAGTCATCTGGCAAAACTGTGATTTTGTTTTTTGAAAGGTCTAAAGCATCTAACTGTCTTAGAGCACACACTTGTTTAGGGAACAATTTCAATCGATTGTCTGATAGATTAAGTGTTCGTAAACCAGTAAGTTTTGATAGCGATTCAGGTAACGATGTCAAGCAATTATTTTCCAAGGACAAAGATTCTAGCTTTTTCAAATTTCCAAACTCTGCTGGTAATGACTCTGAAATAAAACAAAAAATATTACTTGATATGCCAAAAATGGAAAATAAATACAAATTAATTTAGAATTGTGAGTGTTATATTATAGATATTGTATAGCATATATATCAAGTATAATTATGAAATCACAAAAGTTTACATAGATTGTTGTACATCATGCGCAATCACAACTCACAACATTTTTAACTCTTCGTTCTTGAGCATCTGTATCAAATTAAAAATTCTTGATATAAAATTGGATTCTATATTAAATCATTATACTGGACTGTTCACTTATTTATATTCAGCAATTGTTTTCAATTTACTTTAGATCATTTTACCCTCAATTACAATATATGTCCCCTATCATGTTTTTTTTCTGTTTTTAGTTTTTTATTTATTATTTATTAACAATGTATTAATTTTTTTTTCCAAAAGAAGAGGCACACTTGCACTTACCCAGTCTATTTTTGCTGAGGTTGATATTTTTCAAAACAGAGAAAGTTCCAATAACTGGCGGTATGAATGGTATTTTGTTTTCAGACAAGTCCAGAGTTCTTAGGTTTTTGGTCAGCTTTTGTAAATCTTCTGGAAACTACAAATGAAACAAGAGGCCCATGGGCCTTAACGGTCACCTGAGTTAGAATATATAATGAAACAACTAATGAAACAAATTAAAGACATATAAACACTATATGCTGGGCCTTGAAGTTGGTCAGTGATTTATAAATTTGATCTTTTTAGACTATGAAGAGTATTTGCTTCCATCAAACCTGTGAACTTAGAGGTATTTTTGAAATTTTAATCAATTTGACACTGTTTGGTCCTGCCCCTCTGGTCCCCCAGGGGGTCATCGAGGACGGATATGGATGTTAAAATGCTATATCTTCGGCTAATAATTCTAAGCAAGTTTGACTAATTTCCTACGAAAATTGGGCAAATAATGTTCACAAATATGTTTTTCCTATATAAACTAAAGTAAACTTGACCCCTCCCCAGGGGGTAACGTGAGACCCCAAGATCATATAATTCACAGAAGACCTTTCCATCTATAATTATTTGATTCTACTATATCCAGAATTTTAGAAGATTTTTGAAGTTTAAGCCTATTTGACCCTTTTTTTAGCCCCCCCTCCTGCCCCCAGGGGGTCGGCCAGGAACAATGTGGATATGATATTAAAATGTTATCTCAAGCTAATAATTCTAACCAAGTTTGACTCATTTCCTATGAAAATTGAGCAAAAAATGCTCATTAATGTGTTTATCCTATATAAACTATAGTAAACTTGACCCCCTCCCCAAGGGGAAACAGGAGACCCCAGGGTCATATAATTCACAATTTTTGTAAAGGACCTTAAGATCTTTCTATTTATGAAAAGTATTTGTTTCTACCATTTCCAGAATTTCAGAAAAAGATTTTTGAAGTTTTAGCCTATTTGACCCTTTTTTAGCCCCGCCCCTCTGCCCCTAGGGGGTCGGCCAGAACCAATGTGGATATGATATTAAAATGCTATCTCAGGCTAATAATTCTAAGCAAGTTTGACTCGTTTCCAATGAAAATTGAGCAAAAAATGCTCATAAATGTGTTTTCCCTATATAAACTATAGTAAACTTGACCCCCCTCCCCAGGGGGAAACGTGAGACCCCAGGGGCATATAATTCACAATTTTTGTAAAGGACCTTAAGACCTTTCTATTTATGAAAAGTATTTGATTCTACCATATCCAGAATTTCAGAAGAAGATTTTTGAAGTTTTAGCCTATTTGACCCCTTTTGACCCTGCCTCTAAGGCCCCTGGGGGTCAGTTATAGAAAATTTGTTAATAGGATTAAATGGCCATCTCATACTGATAATTCTGACAACATTTGACTCATTTCCTATTACAAATGACCAAATAATGCGCAAAAATGTGTTTTCTCAATATAAAGTATAGTAAACTTAACCCCCTCCCCAGGAGGAAACTAGAGACCCCAGGGTCATATAATTCACAATTTTTGTAAAGGACCTTAAGACCTTTCTATCTATGAAGAGTATTTGATTCTACCACATCTGTGAGTAGAGAAGAAGATTTTTGAAATTTTACTCAATTTTACCCCTTTTGGCCCCTCCCACAGCCCCCTGGGGGGTGGGGACCATATAATTCACAATTGTGATTGGCCTTATGCCTTAGAAGGTTTGCGCAAAATTTCATTGAAATTGCTTCAGCAGTTTTGGAGAAGAAGTCGAAAATGTAAATTGTTTACGGACATACGACGGACGACGCACGACGACGGACAAAAGGCGATTAGAATAGGTCACTTGAGACTTCTTCTCAGGTGACCTAAAAAATCACAAAAGTTAAAGAACACAATTATACTTTTACACTCAGGCTTAGAATGTATTCAACAAATTGTAAACAGAATAATATACTGGTATATTAATTGATATACAGTGCTACAGACCAGGAGAATTATATTTTATAACCATAACAATGCAGCTACATGGGTTTACTGTACATGGGGTAAAGTTATTACAAGGACATAGTCATTCAGATCCCCCGCCAATGGAGATATCAAAGCTGAAGTAAGTTTGATTGTGGAGACTTATGTGTATGAAAAAAAAAAAAACAGGAAAAAGCAAGTTGAGCTAAAGAAAGATGGAGTATAATTCAAGTAGAGCGGGGCTGCAATTGTTGAATCAGGTATACAGCCTTGACATTTATATTAGACTATATACACAAAGATGGGTGGAATTTTGCCAAGTAACATTTACCATTTTCCATGATATTTTCAGCAATGTTTCCATGGTAACGGAAAAAGTGCAAAAAAAATGAAAACCTAAAAATAGCAAAAGGTACTACTAGACCATAAAAAGAATGTGTCTATGAAGTTTCGTGGAAATATCTCTGCTGGTTTTAGAGTTATGCTCCGGAAATGAACCTGCTACAAAAATATGATATTTTCAGCAATGTTTCTATGGTTACAGAAAAAAGCACAAAAATTGAAAACCTAAAAATAGCAAAAGGCACTACTAGACCATAAGAACAATGTGTCTATGAAGTTTCATGGAAATATCTCTGCTGGTTTTAGAGTTGTGCTCCGGAAACGATTCTTTACACAAAAATCTGCCAATTTCAGCAATGTTTCCATGGTAACCGAAAAAGTGCAAAAAAAATGAAAACCTAAAAATAGCAAAAGGTACTACTAGACCATAAAAAGAATGTGTCTATGAAGTTTCGTGGAAATATCTTTGCTGGTTTTAGAGTTATGCTCCGGAAATGAACCTGCTACAAAAATATGATATTTTCAGCAATGTTTCTATGGTTACAGAAAAAAGCACAAAAATTGAAAACCTAAAAATAGCAAAAGGCACTACTAGACCATAAGACCAATATGTGTATGAAGTTTCGTGGAAATATCTCTACCGGTTTTAGAGTTATGCTCCGGAAACCATTCGTACGGACGGACAGACGGACGGACAAACGGACGGATGGAACCCATTTGTATATCCCCCGCCAACTTCGTTGGGCGGGGGATAAAAAGTGGTGGAGTGTACATGTATAATGTCTGTTTGTAAAACTACTGTAAAGTGGACTGAAAACCTTACGCTTGTTAACAGGTTGGGAAAAACCACTATACCAAAATAGATGAAATTGCTTTAAACTTTGATTTCACTTAATGCTTCCGTTGAAATTTTAGCAAATTGTCTAAAAACCTGATTTATTTCACATCGTTTGAGAAACAAGTTATATGTACAACTTCAGTAAATCACTCTCGATGGCCCAGATATAAGCGCGCGAGGGGTCATAGTGTGGAGGAAACCAGAGTGCCCCACGAAAACCCACGTGATTGGGCAGATGACCCCTATAGTGCCTTTTCATGTCCGAAGTTGGCATACACATGTGTACAATGTAGAGCGCATGTATTTTAAAACATCAATCTATAAAATGACATAGAAATTATTATATATGAAGAATGAGTTTAAACACAGCAACATATAAATGTATATGTTTACTAACATGTACAATATTTGCACCCTGTTGCTGCAGGATTTATAATGAATTATCACTGTTTCTGCCAGAGATCAAACTCAGAACCTCTGGATTTATAGTCTGACGCTCAACCAATCAAGTGAAAGAAAAGTTCTCTTTTGCCGAGCAGTTCCTTGCGACTAGATCTAGTATCGACCAGGGTCACATATCCCTCCAGGCATTGTAGTTGGACGAGCAATATTAATTTTTGGTTGTTGTGATGCTGCTGTACATGGTGAAACAACATTGAACCATTTCAGAATTGCAAAGTATTATGATATATGATTAACTGTTATCATGTAACAGTAAGTTAATAACAGGTCAACGATCAACTTATGATGGGACACACACATCAACATCATAACTATAAATCCATACTCAGACCCAAATTGAAAAAACCACAATGCAGAGCAGTACGCTACACAACAAGCAGATACCACAACACAAGTTCTGTACAAGACATGATGGAAAACCTCAACTGGACCTCACCACAAACATGCAGAACAAGAACATGTTTAATATTTTTTTTATAAAATCATACACCATCATATGGCAGTCTTACAGACTACAGGACCAGACAATCACACCCATTCACATATAGACACATGCACATGTAGCTGCCACCAAGACATATTAAAACATTCATTTTTCCTACACACAATTAAACAATAGAACATCCTCCTGGTGGCTACAGTACAAAGCACTACACATGTACAAGAGGTCTTCAAGTCACATATCCAAAAAACAGGACTGGAAGACCCAAACCCCACTCCCTAATCTCTATCATATTTTTATCTTATAACATGATAACTACGTGTATAAACTAAAAAAAAAAAAGAAATAACCTACAGTACACTTCACAATCACTGTAAATAACTTTTATATTCTTCCTTTTTTCACAATCAATGCACGCTCATGCCAATCCACACAATATAATCTACATCTATATTATATTGACCACATTCATCAAGCTGAAGTTTATGTCAAATTGAAGTGAGTGAAAAAAAAAAAAGTTTAATAGGCAGAAAGGATTGCTGATTTTAATGCCGTAGTTGAAGGGTTTGAGAGAATTTGTGGTTGTAAGGAATTCCAGTCTGTTATGGTTCTAGGAAAAAATGAATATTTACGTGTTTGTGTTCTGCATGAGGTAGTCTGATATGTGTACGGATGTGAATGTCTTGTGTTGCGTACTGGAGGAACGAGTAAGTCTTTTCTGATGTTTATTTTATTATGTGTTATTTTATGAAGCATGGTTAGTCGCATGTCTTTCCTACAGTGTTCTAGAGAGCGCCAGTTTAGATGTTGTATCATGTCACCAACACTGGAGATGTTTCTTTGTTTGTTGGTGACAAATCTTGCTGCTCTTCTTCGTACCATTTCAATTTTACTGATGTCAGATTTATTATAAGGGTCCCATACTGAGCAGGCGTACTCTAATGATGGTCTAACAAGGGTCTTATAGGCCTGTTCTTTAAGGTTCATGTATAGGCTTTAACCAGTGATATTTTGCAAGCCTACAACTCATTACTGTGCTGCAATTGAACAAAACTAACTTCATTAATTGTTGGTATGTACCCTGGCTAACTGTCAGTCTTCAAACTGTGGATATGTAATTTGTGAAGCTGCTTGTAAATTTCAGTAAAATAAGACAAAAATGTATATTTCTGGAGAAGAAATAGAACTCGTGTAAATTGCATTGATGACACCAAATAAACATGCTATCGTGTTCAGTAGTGACTATGCCAGGTACTCCAACAGTTTGTTTGGCAAAATCGGACCAGCGAATAGCGCAGGAGCCTATTGTTGTAAATGCAAATGGCTGCTTTAAATGGCGGATCACAAATATAGCATATAAGAAGCCATCTTAATTGATACAAGTGCTCCTATATACACTATAAGGTACTCTGAACATGTCAAGAAGACTATTTACGAAAAAAATAGTTAAAATGTGGACTTTGAGGCTCTTTCCGGAAATTTGCATTTTTTGCCCCAAATAGGTTGGTTGAACTATTTTTTTCGTGAAGAGTCTTCTTGTCATGTTCAGAGTACCTTATGGTGTCTATAAGAACATTTGTATCAATTGAGATGGCTTCTTATATGCTATATTTGTGATCTGCCATTCATAGCAGCCATTTGCATTTACTACAATAGGCTCCTGCGCTATTCACAGGTCCGATTTTGCCAAACAAACTGTTGGAGTACCTGGCATAGTCACTACTGAACACGATAGCATGTTTATTTGGTGTCATCAATGCAATTTACACGAGTTCTATTTCTTCTCCAGAAATATACATTTTTCTCTTATTTTACTGAAATTTACAAGCAGCTTCACAAATTACATATCCACAGTAAGACTGACAGTTAGCCAGGGTACATACCAACAATTAATGAAGTTAGTTTTGTTCAATTGCAGCACAGTAATGAGTTGTAGGCTTGCAAAATATCACTGGTTAAAGCCTATACACGAACCTTAATAGAGGTAGAACCGATCTTGAGGTTTCTACGGAGAAAGCCCAGGGTGGAGTTGGCTTTTCCACAGATGTTGGATATATGGGATTCCCATTTCAGGTTTGATTGGATTGTAATGCCTAGGTATTTGGCTTTGTCTACATGTTGTAATTCTTTCAATAATCATCGTCATCGATTGATTTGTGGTAGACTACCAAAAAGAAGAGAAGAAGAACTGTTAGTTTGTCGGAGATGAAAACACTTTCGAGGAACTTAAGGAGGCAAGAAAGAAATATAGAAAGAACGTTATCATATCATATCTGAACATTAACTCATTAAAAACTAAATTCTGTGAGATATCTGATATTCTATATGATAATCTGACAGACATTCTTTTTATAGCAGAGACAAAGCTTGATGACACCTATAGCCAACACAGCCTGGACGTGCCCGGGTACAAAGCCTTCAGGAGAGACAGGACATCCCGAGGCGGAGGTATCCTAGCCTATACCAGAACCAATCTACCGGTAAGGCGCAGGGCTGAACTAGAACTTAAATGCCCCATTGAATCAATACTTCTAGATGTTACATTAAATGAAAGAAAGTGGGCTGTAATAGGGGCATACAGACCACCATCTATGGAAAACGAACATTTTAGAAATTTAGCAACTGTTGGATTAGATAAACTTAGTACCAAATTCGATAACATTTTACTTTTAGGAGATTTAAACTATGACATGCTGGATACCAGCAAAAGTGGTGTATTGCAAGACATATGTGATGTCTTTGATTTTAAAAATCTAATCACTCAGGCAACATGTCATGTTAAAAACTGTGTATCATCCCTTGTCGATGTAATTCTTACAAACCAGCCACAATTTTGCATAAATCCCTTTATCTGTAAATGTGGCATCAGTGATTGGCATGACATGATAAATATTGTCATAAAAGGAAACACTCCACGTTTCGAGAAATCTAGCTGTAAATATAGAAGTTTTAAACATTTTGATGAAGAAAATTTTAACAATGATGTAAATAAAATACCTTTTTCTGTCTGTTATATTTTTGATGACCCAAATGATGTGTATTGGGCTCATGAGAAACTTTTTAAGGATGTCATTGATGATCATGCTCCTATTAAAGAGAGGCGTAACAGACCAAATAAATTACCTTACATGAATGGAAACCTCAGACGAGCTATTTACAAAAAACGTATGAGCTTTAATAAATATCGAAATTCTAAAACTACCAAAAACTGGGAATGCTACCGGAAACAGAGAAATTTTGTGAATAAATTAAAAAAGCAATCCATTTCAGAATACTTCAAAGCTCGATGTGGGGAAGGTCCACAGTGTAAAGATTTTTGGCCTACCATCAAACCTTTTTTATCGAAGAAAGTTGTCAAGGGGGACAACAATATTATACTATGTGATGGAGATCAAGTTTTAAGCGAACAAACCAAAGTTTGTGAAATTTTTAACTCATATTTTAGCACTGTGGCTGAGAACATAGGACAAAACATGGTAGACAGAAATTTTGATACTCATGAAAGTATTGTTAACATTGAAGATCACGTAAACCCTACCAGTACCTCCAATTTTACTTTCTCTCGAGTGGAAAATAAAGATGTGTCAAAGGTTATTACGAAACTGAAAAAGAAGAAAGCCACAGGGGTTGACGGCATATCATGCAGAATTCTGAAGTCGTGTAATGATTCTATTAGCCCAATTCTTTCGGATCTCCTAAATTTTTCTATATCCCACTGTACCTTTCCGGATCAATTAAAATATGCTCAAGTAACACCAGTATTAAAAAAAAACGACCCTTTAGACAAAAGTAATTATAGACCAGTGAGCATACTTCCTAGCATCTCTAAAATCTTTGAAAGAATTCTGCATGATCAGCTGTCATCCTTTTTTAAAGATATCTTCCATCCTTTTTTAGCTGCTTACAGATCGGGCTTTGGGTGCCAGACCACTCTGCTGCGCATGCTGGAGGACTGGAGACAGGCCTTGGATTGCCGCAACCAGGTTGGGGCTATTTTGATGGATCTCTCCAAGGCCTTCGACTGTCTTCCGCATGACCTGTTCCTCAGGAAGCTGCAAACTTATGGGGCATCGGGTGATGCTGTTCGTCTGATGGGTAGCTACCTGGGGAACAGGAAGCAGAGGGTTGGTTTGGGGGGCATCACCAGCGAGTGGGTGTCCCTCATTAAAGTGTCCCCCAGGGCTCGATACTGGGGCCTTTGATTTTTAACATTTTTATCAATGATATATTTTATTTCATCAAAGAAGCCACATTATATAACTATGCCGACGACAATACCCTAGGTTATTTTAGTCAAAATATAAACAATCTTAAGAAAGTTTTAGAAGATGAAGCCAGTGTTTTAATTAAGTGGTTTGACATAAATGGAATGAAGGCAAATCCAGAGAAATTTCAGGCTATCTCTCTGGGTAAGAACACTGTGAAACATTTTAATATATCTAACACTGAAATTGTTTGTGAAGATAGTGTTAAACTTTTAGGTATCGAAATCGACCATCTTTTAAAATTTGATAAACATATTTCAGATATATGCAGGAAAGCATCTAAGCAACTAGCAGTTCTGAAAAGGATCGGGACATTTTTTACCTAAAGCAACAAAAATTTTAATTTACAAATGTTTTGTTTTATCAAACTTTGACTATTGTCCCCTTATTTGGCATTTCTGCAGTATTTCTGCAACTAGAAAAATCGAACGAGTGCAAGAGAGGGGCTTGCGATTCATTCATAATGACCACACCTCTAACCTTAAAGAACTGCTAGCCGGATCAAATTTGTCTTTTTTACATGTCCACAGGATGAAAATGATGGCCTGTGAGGTTTTTAAAATTTTTAACAATATTGCTCCTGACTACATACGTAACCTTATTAAAAAAACAAGAAAACACTTATAATTTCAGATCTGAAAACAAAGCAAACCTACCCAGAGTTAACACCACCAGGTATGGTAAGAAATCATTCAGGTACGAGGCGTCCCGCATATGGAACAGCCTCCCAAATGACCTGCGTAAGGTTGAAAACTATGCAGAGTTTCGGAGGCTGCTACGTAAGTGGGACGGCCCGGACTGTAAGTGTAAACTTTGTTCTTAATGTCTCCCTGCATCCTGTGGTGTAACACATGTCTTTATGTCTTTATTTTATTTTTATTTTGGTTTGCTTTGTTGCTTGTTTTGTCACCCCTTTTAATATAAATTTGTAAAAAATTCTGTGATAGCTTATGTAGTGCCTGTACTTATAATTACTGACAACTGTGATGCTTTAGTTTTAATTTCTGTTATATATACAATATACTTTGTTTTGTCGAAATACAAGCTCGAACGAGCTTATGTTACCATGTTTTATATATTCGACACTAAATAAAGTTTCTTGTATCTTGTATCTTGTATCTTGTACAGGGACATGACGTCACGTGAATGTCATGGAAAAATCAGGGAAATCTTGTGAAATTCCGCCGTGAAATTCTACCAACATCTTATATACAGTACAATATTCAAGATACATCAGTGATTACCTCCTTTAGACCGAGTTTACATAGTTGGCAAGCTCCAGTTTTCTGTGCTGTATCAATATGCTGTTTTATATTAGAATTCCCCATTTTGACATTTTTTCTATTGTTGTCTTAGTTGGTAAAGCGCTTTAAAGTTATCCATGAAGAGATATCTGAAACTAAACGCACTAAAGACGCTTGTTATCTTAGGCGCGTTCGATTACAGCTCTATATTTACATCCTTTAGGTACTTCAACTGGTATTATTTTCGTAATGGAATAAATACAACTATGTATATCATGTCAATCCATAATGTGTATTAACGTATGTTAAAAATTACGTACTTTTGATATTTTCCAGAATGTAAGCTAGCTTGGGAATAATGATGGCTACTGGACAGGTGGCAAGACATATCATCCTCACAGGTCCCCCAGGTACAGTATACAGTTATTACCTAGTGTTCCAAGGTCCTCCAGATAAATACAGTACATTACTGTATACTATGCCTGAGAACCCAATTGGTATATGTATATGTATAACTATGTAACAGGAGAGGAAAAAATGTAGCGGCCAGACCAGATTCGAACCCAGAACCCGCCTAACACTAGCCGAGTGTTCTACCGACTGAGCTGCATTGTCACAGATGTTTGGCCCAGTCCAATCCCGCTACACTCCTCCCTCCTTTCTCAAAGTCTTCACCCTTGAAGATACATGAGACCCTTCCAAACACCACCACCGTGGGATATTTAGTTGAGCGCCAATTCGTTAATAGTGTAATAGGAGATTAGAAAATGTAGCGGCCAGACCAGGATTCGAACCTGGGACCCTCCGAACACTAGCCGAGTGCTCTACCGACTGAGCTACCTGGTCACCGATGATCGATCCAGTCCAATTCTGCTACACTCCTCTCTCCTTTCTCGAAGTCTTCACCCTCAAAGACATACGAGACCCTTCCAAACAACACCACCGTGGGATATTTATTTGGGAGCCAATTCTGTAACAGAAGAGGAGAAAATGTAGCTGCCAGACCAGATTCGAACCCAGGACCCTCCTAACACTAGCCGAATGCTCTACAGACTGAGCTACATTGTCACAGATGTTTGGCCCAGTCCAATCCCGCTACACTCCTCCCTCCTTTCTCAAAGTCTTCACCCTTGAAGACACATGAGACCCTTCCAAATACCACCACCGTGGGTTATTTGGTTGAGTGCCAATTCGTTAATAGTGTAACAGGAAAGGAGAAAATGTAGCGGCCAGACCAGGATTGGAAACCCATGACCCTCCAAACACTAGCTGAGTGCTCTATCGACTGAGCTACCTGGTCACTGATGATCGATCCAGTCCAATCGCGCTACACTCCTCTCTCCTTTCTCGAAGTCTTCACCCTCGAAGACATACGAGACCCTTCCAAACAACACCACAGTGGGTTATTTAGTTGGACGCCAATTCTGTAACAGGAGAGGAGAAAATGTAGGGGCCAGACCGGGATTCGAACCCGGGACCCTCCGAACATTAGCTGAGTGCTCTACCGACTGATCTACCTGGTCACCGATGATCGATCCAGTCCAATCCCGCTGCAATAGCTAGGAAAGGAGAAAATGTAGTGGCCAAACTGGGATTGGAACGCAGGACCCTCTGATCACTAGCCAAGTTCTACCTGGTCACTGATGAATAACCCAGTCTAGTCCTGCTACAACTATATACATTTATGTGTATATGTATATAGTACTGTATCTGGTCATTGGTACACCACTGTGCTATGATAGTTACATATAATATGACTGAAGGCAAGGCCTTAAAGGGCGCAGCCAGATATTTCAGTAACCATTAATTATGCAATGTTAATACATTCAATTTATGGAAATAACGGAGCCAAATTTTCTGTTTATTTTTTATTCATATATTTACACATCAAACCCTTATTTGGTAAAGGAAATCCACATAAGAAAACGAAGAAATTTTTATTTCTGTAACAGATATTCCGTTTTTTGGCCAGCTGATTATATTGGAAGGTGGTCTATCACTTGAACGCTTTCAAATAAAGAGCAATAGCACTGAGCTTTTGCCAGATGAAGATTACGTTTGTCGGATCATAAAAGCGTTTGAACTGCTTGATTATATAATGAGCTGACTTCAAAGCACTGCATTCACGCTGATGTGATTTTTTACAGTGGGGAATAATGGCGACCGCAAACTGAAATTGTCAGTGTGTAGGATTGAATTTGAAAGATTGTGTTTTTTCTTATATTTTCATGTATGTGTTACCTTAGAAGTACTTCACACTTTGTGCCCGAATGCGCCCTTATTATACAGGTACTAAGGTCCCCAGGTAAAATATATGGTTATAAGTCACATGTGTAGAAGAACTGAGAAAAATACACATTAACACATATGATCCCTCTCAAGTGCCCTGACAGGAATTGAACCCAGGTCTCCGATGTAAAAACTATGCCTCTACAGATTGACTGCCCAAATAAGCTTGCTCTGTCAGCTGGAGTGAAAGAGACCGTATTTAACACTATGTACAAATCACACCAATCCGCTCCTTTTACACTACCCTGTCTGTCTTTCCTAAATATTAACCGGAGACTTTCACACCACCTTCTATGAGTTATTTAGTTGGGAGCCGAGACTTTCACACCACCTTCTATGAGTTATTTAGTTGGGAGCCGAGACTTTCACACCACCTTCTAGGAGTTATTTAGTTGGGAGCCGAGACTTTCACACCACCTTCTAGGAGTTATTTAGTTGGGAGCAGAAGGACAGGGAATGCACATATGAGTCTTGTTGAGTGCCACGACCAGGAATCAAACCCAGATCTCCCGCTCGCTACAAACCACACAAACCTGCTTACACTTGTACCAATTAAGGTCCATGTACCAATGCCCCAGGTAGAACATATATAGTTACACATGTACCAAGTCATCACAGTAGACACATCCACATCACAGTAGACACGTCCACATCACAGTAGACATGTCCACATCACAGTAGACACGTCCACTTCACAGTAGACAGAACTCATCACAGTAGATACACCCTGATTATAGTAGACACATCCTCATTACAGTAGACATGTCCACTTCACAGTAGACATGTCCACATCACAGTAGACACGTCCACATCACAGTAGACATGTCCACATCACAGTAGACATGTCCACATCACAGTAGACTCGTCCACATCACAGTAGACATGTCCACATCACAGTAGACATGTCCACATCACAGTAGACAGTCCACATCACAGTAGACACGTACACACTTCACAGTAGACAGAACTCATCACAGTAGATACACTCACGTGATTATAGTAGACACGTCCTCATCACAGTAGACATGTCCACATCACAGTAGACATGTCCACATCACAGTAGACTCGTCCACATCACAGTAGACATGTCCACATCACAGTAGACATGTCCACATCACAGTAGACACGTCCACATCACAGTAGACACGTCCACATCACAGTAGACACGTCCACATCACAGTAGACTCGTCCACATCACAGTAGACACGTCCACATCACAGTAGACATGTCCACATCACAGTAGACACGTCCACATCACAGTAGACATCGTCCACATCACACTGTCACATACAGTAGACACGTCCACATCACAGTAGACATGTCACTTCACATAGAAGAACTCACACAGTAGATACACTGATTATAGTAGACACATCCTCATCACAGTAGACACATGTCACAGAAGACATGTCCTCATCACAGTAGACTCGTCCACATCACAGTAGACATGTCCACATCACAGTAGAGTCCACATCACAGTAGACACATCCACATCACAGTAGACATGTCCACATCACAGTAGACACGTCCACATCACAGTAGACAGACTCGTCCACATCACAGTAGACACGTCCACATCACAGTAGACATGTCCACTTCACAGTAGACAGAACTCATCACAGTAGATACACTCTGATTATAGTAGACACATCCTCATCACAGTAGACACATCCTCATCACAGAAGACATGTCCTCATCACAGTATAAACAACCTCATTACAGTAGACACATCATCATCACAGTAGACACATCCTCATCACAGAAGACATGTCCTCATCACAGTAGACACATCCTCATTAAAGTAGACATGTCCTCATAGCAGTATAAACAACCTCATTATAGTAGACACATCATCATCACAGTAGACACATCCTTATCACAGTTATCATGTCCACATCACAGTAGACATGTCCACATCAAAGTAGACACATTCTCATTACAGTCGACACATCTTCATAACAGTAGACACATCCTGTTCATATAAGACACATCATCATCACAGTAGACATGTCCTCATCACAGTAAACATGTCCACATCACAGTAGACACATCCTCATCACAGTAGACACATCCTCATCACTGTAGACATGTCCTCATCACAGTAGACACATCCTCATCACAGTAGACACATCCTGTTCATATAAGACACATCATCATCACAGTAGACATGTCCTCATCACAGTAAACATGTCCACATCACAGTAGACACATCCTCATCACAGTAGACACATCCTCATCACTGTAGACATGTCCTCATCACAGTAGACACATCCTCATCACAGTAGACATGTCCTCATCATAGTAGACACATCCTCATTACAGAAGACACATATCCTCACCATGACCCGTATCTAGGCAAACTAAAGTAATCATAGTCCCTCCTTCCTGTTCATTCTCATTAGTATCCAGGTAGACTCAAATAATGTCCACTGGTAACCAACTGAAAAAGACACATTCCCTCTTCATATCCAATTTCCAATTCCTATATTTTAACAAAGTAAATTTTCTATTTGTTCTGTTATTATAAAGTTGTTGAGCGATATGCTCATGGAATGTGATTTGTATGTTTTTGTATGGTGAACGATAAGGCCCTCTGGGCCTCTTGTTTATGTATTGTTTTACACTAAGATATTACACATTATATATTACATCATTATGAATTAGCTTTTACTTCTTAGTACATATAACAAAGATCTTTGCAACATTAGTGTTATATGAGTGCAAAGGACCCAACATATTCAGTTGACTATTCAATGAAGATTGGGGAATACTTTTGATTATAGAATGGACTGCTCATATTTCTACAGGTATAGGAAAGACAACATTAATACAAAAGGTGTATGATCACCTGAAGAAATCAGGCGTTGAATGTAACGGCTTTTACACAGAGGAGAGAAGAGAAGGCCGACAGAGAGTGGGCTTTGACATTGTCACATTGTCAGGACAAAGAGCTCCATTGGCTTTAGTCAACACTAACAGGTAAAGCTATATTAGCTAAAGTGAGGCGTTGACCTTAACACATTGAATAACAGTATCATCTTTTTCATAACTAAAAATGCATTTAGAAAGAAGAGAAGGCCGACAGAGAGTGGGCTTTGACATTGTCACATTGTCAGGACAAAGAGCTCCATTGGCTTTAGTCAACACTAACAGGTAAAGCTATATTAGCTAAAGTGAGGCGTTGACCTTAACACATTGAATAACAGTATCATCTTTTTCATAACTAAAAATGCATTTAGAAAGAAGAGAAGGCCGACAGAGAGTGGGCTTTGACATTGTCACATTGTCAGGACAAAGAGCTCCATTGGCTTTAGTCAACACTAACAGGTAAAGCTATATTAGCTAAAGTGAGGCGTTGACCTTAACACATTGAATAACAGTATCATCTTTTTCATAACCAAAAATGCATTTATTTTCAAAACTTACTTTAGTAATGTTTTTTTTTATCAGTGATGTGCCCCAGGGTAGGCAGTACACTGTGGGGAAGTACATAGTCCAGCTACAGACCTTTGAGACAGCAGCACTACCCACAATGAGAAAACAGGTAAATGGTTTCTTCAATTCTCAATGTATCAGAGAAAAACTGTAGTGGCCATGATAGCAACATTGCAATATTGAGATATTAAACAAAGTTTAAAACTGTGGCTAAATTTTGATTGTGGAGTAACAATAACAGTTAACTTTATTGCACACAAAGTGCTTACAAAATAAATGGTGGCAAGACATTTGAGTTCTTTGAAATTATGAAGGCATTTCTTCCCACCTCTTGGCTTCAAATTTGAATCCATAAGAGTTTAAAATTACTGATTGTAGCTTTGTGATTTTTATAATCAAAAGTAATTTTGGGCGTCTTTATTTACAGTAACATTTATTAAATCTAAACAAGATTGTACCATAGAGGAAAGCAGTTACATACATTTAGATCTCTGTCATCAATTTTGGGAAAGAATTATTATTTTTTCGTCTCAGGTGACCTATTCTAATCGCCTTTTGTCTGTCGCCGTGCGTCGTCCGTCGTCCGTCATCCGTCGTCCGTCGTGCGTTGTCCGTCGTATGTCCGTAAACAATTTACATTTTCGACTTCTTCTCCAAAACTGCTGAAGCAATTTCAATGAAATTTTGCACAAACCTTCTAAGGCATAAGGCCAATCAAAATTGTGAATTATATGGTCCCCACCCCCCAGGGGGCTGTGGGAGGGGCCAAAAGGGGTAAAATTGAGTAAAATTTCAAAAATCTTCTTCTCTACTCACAGATGTGGTAGAATTAAATACTCTTCATAGATAGAAAGGTCTTAAGGTCCTTTACAAAAATTGTGAATTATATGACCCTGGGGTCTCACGTTTCCCCCTGGGGAGGGGGTTAAGTTTACTATACTTTATATTGAGAAAACACATTTTTGCGCATTATTTGGTCATTTGTAATAGGAAATGAGTCAAATGTTGTCAGAATTACCAGTATGAGATGGCCATTTAATCCTATTAACAATTTTTCTATGACTGACCCCCAGGGGCCTTAGGGGCGGGGCTAAAAAAGGGTCAAATAGGCTAAAACTTCAAAAATCTTCTTCTGAAATTTTGGAAATGGTAGAGAAACAAATACTTTTCATAAATAGAAAGGTCTTTAGGTCCTTTACAAAAATTGTGAATTATATGACCCTGGGGTCTCACGTTTCCCCCTGGGGAGGGGGTCAAATTTACTATAGTTTTATAGAGGGAAAACATATTTATGAGCATTTTTTGCTCAATTTTCATTGGAAACGAGTCAAACTTGGTAAGAATTATTAGCCTGAGATAGCATTTTTTAATATCATATCCATATTGGTCCAGGCTGACCCCCTGGGGGCAGAGGGGCGGGGCCAAAAAAGGTCAAATAGGCTAAAACTACAAAAATATTCTTTTAAAATTCTGGAAATGGTATAATCAAATACACTTTTTAGATGAAAAGGTCTTAAAGTTTGTTTATAAAAATTGTAAATTATATGACCCTGGGATCTCCTGTTTCCCCTTGGGGAGGGGGTCAAGTTTACTATAGTTTATATAGGAAAAACACATTAATGAGCATTTTTTGCTCAATTTTCATAGGAAATGAGTCAAACTTGATTAGAATTATTAGCCTGAGATAGCATTTTAATATCATATCCACATTGGTCCTGGCCGACCCCCTGGGGGCAGAGGGGCGGGGCTAAAAAAGGGTCAAATAGGCTAAAACTTTAAAAATCTTCTAAAATTCTGGATATAGTAGAATCAAATAATTATAGATGGAAAGGTCTTCAGGGGTTTTATAAAAACTGTGAATTATATGACCTTGGGGTCTCACGTTACCCCCTGTGGAGGGGTCAAGTTTACTTTAGTTTATATAGGAAAAACATATTTGTGAACATTATTTGCCCAATTTTCGTAGGAAATTAGTCAAACTTGATTAGAATTATTAGCCTAAGATATAGCATTTTAACATCCATATCCTTCCTCGATGACCCCCTGGGGGACCAGAGGGGCAGGACCAAACAGGGTCAAATTGATTAGAATTTCAAAAAATACCTAAGTTCACAGGTTTGATGGAAGCAAATACTCTTCATAGTCTAAAAAGGTCAAATTTATAAACCACTGACCAACTTCAAGGCCCAGCATAAAGTGTTTATATGTCTTTAATTTGTTTCATTATTTGTTTCATTATATATTCTAACTCAGGTGACCGTTAAGGCCCATGGGCCTCTTGTTTCTATAAGAAATGTGTCTTTTTTGTTAAATCTGTGACAATAATAAAAAGGTTAAGAAAAGCAAGCTATCTATTATCATGGTGTCTTGCCTGTGCATACATATACATGCATGCCTTTTAATTGATATTCCAGGAAGGCAAGCACAACATATTTGTGATAGACGAGATTGGTAAGATGGAACTTTTTAGTCATACATTTGTGAGGGTTATTAAGGATTTACTGAACTCAAAAAATACCACGGTGATTACAACCATCCCTATAGCCAAAGGGAGACCTATACCAGTGGTAGAGGAAGTCAGGACACGATCAGACGCTGTAATCTTTACTGTGAGTACATTTCCTTAATGTACTTTATCAAATCAGCCAATGTCAGTAGGGAGTAAAGGGACTTATAAAACTGTAGTAAATAAAGGTCGTTATAGGTCTCTCCCACACTCTGTTATTTATATTACATAATAAATGCAACATTGGACAACAAAAAATACTCAAAGTGAAAAATCTTCAAAATATTGATTGATATCTGTATCATTTGTAAAATAGACATGGTACCAAGAGAGTTATTACAAAAATATAATTCTTTATTTCTCTATATAATTCTAGATTATTTTTGTACACCCTTAATATCAGAACATATGTAGCAATATTACCCAGATTTACACAGGTATTTTGTTTAATTTACACCTAGATTTACACAGGTGTTTTGTTTAATTTACACCTAGATTTACACAGGTGTTTTGTTTGATTTACATCTAGATTTATTTACACATGTGTTTTGTTTGATTTACACCTAGATTTACACAGGTGTTTTGTTTGATTTATATCTAGATTTACACAGGTGTTTTATTTGATTTATATCTAGATTTACACAGGTGTTTTGTTTGATTTACATCTAGATTTACACAGGTGTTTTGTTTGATTTACATCTAGATTTACACAGGTGTTTTATTTGATTTACACCTAGATTTACACAGGTGTTTTGTTTGATTTATGCCTAGATTTACACAGGTGTTTTGTTTGATTTACACCTAGATTTACACAGGTGTTTTGTTTGATTTATATCTAGATTTACACAGGTGTTTTGTTTGATTTACACCTAGATTTACACAGGTGTTTTGTTTGATTTATGCCTAGATTTACACAGGTGTTTTGTTTGATTTACACCTAGATTTACACAGGTGTTTTGTTTGATTTACATCTAGATTTACACAGGTGTTTTGTTTGATTTACAACTAGATTTACACAGGTGTTTTATTTGATTTGTATCTAGATTTACACAGGTGTTTTGTTTGATTTATATCTAGATTTGCACAGGTGTTTTATTTGATTTGTATCTAGATTTACACAGGTGTTTTGTTTGATTTATATCTAGATTTACACAGGTGTTTTGTTTGATTTATATCTAGATTTACACAGGTGTTTTGTTTGATTTACACCTAGATTTACACAGGTGTTTTGTTTGATTTACACCTAGATTTACACAGGTGTTTTGTTTGATTTATACCTAGATTTACACAGGTGTTTTGTTTAATTTACATCTAGATTTATTTACACAGGTGTTTTGTTTGATTTATGCCTAGATTTACACAGGTGTTTTGTTTGATTTACACCTAGATTTACACAGGTGTTTTGTTTGATTTACATCTAGATTAATACAGGTGTTTTGTTTAATTTACACCTAGATTTACACAGGTGTTTTGTTTAATTTACATCTAGATTTATTTACACAGATGTTTTGTTTGATTTATACCTAGATTTACACAGGTGTTTTGTTTAATTTACATCTAGATTTATTTACACAGGTGTTTTGTTTGATTTACACCTAGATTTACACAGGTGTTTTGTTTAATTTACATCTAGATTTATTTACACAGGTGTTTTGTTTGATTTATGCCTAGATTTACACAGGTGTTTTATTTGATTTACACCTAGATTTACACAGGTGTTTTGTTTAATTTACATCTAGATTAATACAGGTGTTTTGTTTGATTTACACCTAAATTAATACAGGTGTTTCGTTTGATTTACATCTAGATTTACACAGGTGTTTTGTTTAATTTACATCTAGATTAATACAGGTGTTTTGTTTGATTTACACCTAAATTAATACAGGTGTTTCGTTTGATTTACATCTAGATTTACACAGGTGTTTTGTTTAATTTACACCTAGATTTATTTACACAGGTGTTTTGTTTGATTTATGCCTAGATTTACACAGGTGTTTTGTTTGATTTACACCTAGATTTACACAGGTGTTTCGTTTGATTTACACCTAGATTTACACAGGTGTTTTATTTGATTTACACCTAAATTAATACAGGTGTTTCGTTTCATTTACACCCAGATTTACACAAGTGTTTCTTTTAATTTACACCTAGATTTACACAGGTGTTTCGTTTCATTTACACCCAGATTTACACAAGTGTTTCTTTTAATTTACACCTAGATTTACACAGGTGTTTCGTTTCATTTACACCCAGATTTACACAGGTGTTTTGTTTAATTTACACCTAGATTTACACAGGTGTTTTGTTTAATTTTCACATAGATTTATACAGGTGTTTTGTTTGATTTACACCTAGATTTACACAGGTGTTTCGTTTGATTTACACCTAGATTTACACAGGTGTTTTATTTGATTTACACCTAAATTAATACAGGTGTTTCGTTTCATTTACACCCAGATTTACACAAGTGTTTCTTTTAATTTACACCTAGATTTACACAGGTGTTTCGTTTCATTTACACCCAGATTTACACAAGTGTTTCTTTTAATTTACACCTAGATTTACACAGGTGTTTTGTTTAATTTACACATAGATTTACACAGGTGTTTTGTTTAATTTACACCTAGATTTACACAGGTGTTTTGTTTAATTTTCACATAGATTTATACAGGTGTTTTGTTTAATTTACACCTAGATTTATACAGATTTTTTATTTAAGTTTATATCTAGATTTATACAGGTGTTTTGTTTAATTTACACCTAGATTTATACAGATTTTTTATTTAAGTTATATCTAGATTTATACAGGTGTTTTGTTTAATTTACACCTAGATTTACACAGGTGTTTTGTTTGATTTACACCTAAATTAATACAGGTGTGTCGTTTGATTTACACCTAGATTTACATAAGTTTTTTTTTTATTTACACCTAGATTTACACAGGTGTTTTGTTTGATTTACACCTAGATTTACACAGGTGTTTTGTTTGCAGGTGTCCCAGTCAAACAGAGATGCCTTATTGGAAGATGTTATAAGAGCAGTAATGAATTCAATAAAATATCACGGAGCCTAATCTTTGTTTTATTCATTTTATACAATCATTGACAGTGCAAGTGAAAGTGATAAAGATTATCAAACAAAAACAAAAGGTCCCAGAGTGATCCTGGCTCCCAACAGAAAATGATGTATGTCTGGCAATGAAAAGATATGTCTTTTTCCTACTGTTCTCTTCTTTACTATCCCTTTCAAATATTGAATGTTCATTTAGTTCACTCACATTAAGTTGCTTAACAGTGACATTCATGATCCAATTTAATACGGTCAGTGTCTGTCATGTTGTATTCGGATTTGGCCAAGAAGACCACATCCTCCTCCTATTTTCCTTTCCACACTTCTTCCTTCTCTATATTCAATGGACAAAACCGTTTATTTGATGACCACAATATGAATGATTAAGTATTTTTCACAAGAGATTATTTACCTTGTTTGACGTTATTGTTTGGTATATAAATAATACATATCCTCATTGGTCCTTGTTTGCTGGTATCTCAAACTAACACCTGACCTTATTGGTCCCTGTTTGCTGATATCTCACACTAA
Source organism: Argopecten irradians (assembly GCF_041381155.1). Classification (NCBI taxonomy): domain Eukaryota; kingdom Metazoa; phylum Mollusca; class Bivalvia; order Pectinida; family Pectinidae; genus Argopecten; species Argopecten irradians. Next base: position 56,378,150 of record NC_091136.1, read on the forward strand.
TACCTGTCCTTATTGGTCCTTGTGTGCTGATATCTCAAACTAACACCTGTCCTTATTGGTCCTTGTTTGCTGATATCTCACACTAACACCTGTCCTTATTGGTCCTTGTTTGCTGATATCTCACACTAACACCTGTCCTTATTGGTCCTTGTTTGCTGATATCTCACACTAACACCTGTCCTTATTGGTCCTTGTTTGCTGATATCTCACACTAACACCTGTCCTTATTGGTCCTTGTTTGCTGATATCTCACACTAACACCTGTCCTTATTGGTCCTTGTTTGCTGATATCTCACACTAACACCTGTCCTTATTGGTCCTTGTTTGCTGATATCTCACACTAACACCTGTCCTTATTGGTCCTTGTTTGCTGATATCTCACACTAACACCTGTCCTTATTGGTCCTTGTTTGCTGATATCTCACACTAACACCTGTCCTTATTGGTCCTTGTTTGCTGATATCTCACACTAACACCTGTCCTTATTGGTCCTTGTTTGCTGATATCTCACACTAACACCTGTCCTTATTGGTCCTTGTTTGCTGATATCACACACTAACACCTGTCCTTATTGGTCCTTGTTTGCTGATATCACACACTAACACCTGTCCTTATTGGTCCTTGTTTGCTGATATCTCACACTAACACCTGTCCTTATTGGTCCTTGTTTGCTGATATCTCACACTAACACCTGTCCTTATTGGTCCTTGTTTGCTGATATCTCACACTAACACCTGTCCTTATTGGTCCTTGTTTGCTGATATCTCACACTAACACCTGTCCTTATTGGTCCTTGTTTGCTGATATCTCACACTAACACCTGTCCTTATTGGTCCTTGTTTGCTGATATCTCACACTAACACCTGTCCTTATTGGTCCTTGTTTGCTGATATCTCACACTAACACCTGTCCTTATTGGTCCTTGTTTGCTGATATCTCACACTAACACCTGTCCTTATTGGTCCTTGTTTGCTGATATCTCACACTAACACCTGTCCTTATTGGTCCTTGTTTACTGATATCTCACACTAACACCTGTCCTTATTGGTCCTTGTTTGCTGATATCTCACACTAACACCTGTCCTTATTGGTCCATGTTTGCTCATATCTCACACTAACACCTGTCCTTATTGGTCCTTGTTTGCTGATATCTCACACTAACACCTGTCCTTATTGGTCCTTGTTTGCTGATATCTCACACTAACACCTGTCCTTATTGGTCCTTGTTTGCTGATATCTCACACTAACACCTGTCCTTATTGGTCCTTGTTTGCTGATATCTCACACTAACACCTGTCCTTATTGGTCCTTGTTTGATATCTCACACTAACACCTGTCCTTATTGGTCCTTGTTTGCTGATATCACACACTAACACCTGTCCTTATTGGTCCTTGTTTGCTGATATCTCACACTAACACCTGTCCTTATTGGTCCTTGTTTGCTGATATCTCACACTAACACCTGTCCTGTCCTTATTGGTCCTTGTTTACTGATATCTCACACTAACACCTGTCCTTATTGGTCCTTGTTTACTGATATCTCACACTAACACCTGTCCTTATTGGTCCTTGTTTGCTGATATCTCACACTAACACCTGTCCTTATTGGTCCTTGTTTGCTGATATCTCACACTAACACCTGTCCTTATTGGTCCTTGTTTACTGATATCTCACACTAACACCTGTCCTTATTGGTCCTTGTTTGCTGATATCTCACATATCTCACACTCAACTAACACCTGTCCTTATTGGTCCTTGTTTGCTGATATCTCACACTAACACCTGTCCTTATTGGTCCTTGTTTGCTGATATCTCACACTAACACCTGTCCTTATTGGTCCTTGTTTGCTGATATCTCACACTAACACCTGTCCTTATTGGTCCTTGTTTGCTGATATCTCACACTAACACCTGTCCTTATTGGTCCTTGTTTGCTGATATCTCACACTAACACCTGTCCTTATTGGTCCTTGTTTGCTGATATCTCACACTAACACCTGTCCTTATTGGTCCTTGTTTACTGATATCTCACACTAACACCTGTCCTTATTGGTCCTTGTTTACTGATATCTCACACTAACACCTGTCCTTATTGGTCCTTGTTTGCTGATATCTCACACTAACACCTGTCCTTATTGGTCCTTGTTTACTGATATCTCACACTAACACCTGTCCTTATTGGTCCTTGTTTGCTGATATCTCACACTAACACCTGTCCTTATTGGTCCTTGTTTGCTGATATCTCACACTAACACCTGTCCTTATTGGTCCTTGTTTACTGATATCTCACACTAACACCTGTCCTTATTGGTCCTTGTTTGCTGATATCTCACACTAACACCTGTCCTTATTGGTCCTTGTTTGCTGATATCTCACACTAACACCTGTCCTTATTGGTCCTTGTTTACTGATATCTCACACTAACACCTGTCCTTATTGGTCCTTGTTTGCTGATATCTCACACTAACACCTGTCCTTATTGGTCCTTGTTTGCTGATATCTCACACTAACACCTGTCCTTATTGGTCCTTGTTTGCTGATATCTCACACTAACACCTGTCCTTATTGGTCCTTGTTTACTGATATCTCACACTAACACCTGTCCTTATTGGTCCTTGTTTACTGATATCTCACACTAACACCTGTCCTTATTGGTCCTTGTTTGCTGATATCTCACACTACAACACCTGTCCTTATTGGTCCTTGTTTGCTGATATCTCACACTAACACCTGTCCTTATTGGTCCTTGTTTGCTGATATCTCACACTAACACCTGTCCTTATTGGTCCTTGTTTGCTGATATCTCACACTAACACCTGTCCTTATTGGTCCTTGTTTGCTGATATCTCACACTAACACCTGTCCTTATTGGTCCTTGTTTGCTGATATCTCACACTAACACCTGTCCTTATTGGTCCTTGTTTGCTGATATCTCACACTAACACCTGTCCTTATTGGTCCTTGTTTACTGATATCTCACACTAACACCTGTCCTTATTGGTCCTTGTTTGCTGATATCTCACACTAACACCTGTCCTTATTGGTCCTTGTTTGCTGATATCTCACACTAACACCTGTCCTTATTGGTCCTTGTTTGCTGATATCTCACACTAACACCTGTCCTTATTGGTCCTTGTTTGCTGATATCTCACACTAACACCTGTCCTTATTGGTCCTTGTTTACTGATATCTCACACTAACACCTGTCCTTATTGGTCCTTGTTTGCTGATATCACACACTAACACCTGTCCTTATTGGTCCTTGTTTGCTGATATCTCACACACTAACACCTGTCCTTATTGGTCCTTGTTTGCTGATATCTCACACTAACACCTGTCCTTATTGGTCCTTGTTTACTGATATCTCACACTAACACCTGTCCTTATTGGTCCTTGTTTACTGATATCTCACACTAAACACCTGTCCTTATTGGTCCTTGTTTGCTGATATCTCACACTAACACCTGTCCTTATTGGTCCTTGTTTGCTGATATCTCACACTAACACCTGTCCTTATTGGTCCTTGTTTGCTGATATCTCACACTAACACCTGTCCTTATTGGTCCTTGTTTGCTGATATCTCACACTAACACCTGTCCTTATTGGTCCTTGTTTGCTGATATCACACACTAACACCTGTCCTTATTGGTCCTTGTTTGCTGATATCTCACACTAACACCTGTCCTTATTGGTCCTTGTTTGCTGATATCTCACACTAACACCTGTCCTTATTGGTCCTTGTTTGCTGATATCTCACACTAACTAACTCCTGCCCTTATTGGTCCTTGTTTGCTGATATCTCACACTAACACCTGTCCTTATTGGTCCTTGTTTGCTGATATCTCACACTAACACCTGTCCTTATTGGTCCTTGTTTGCTGATATCTCACACTAACACCTGTCCTTATTGGTCCTTGTTTGCTGATATCTCACACTAACACCTGTCCTTATTGGTCCTTGCTGATATGCTCACACTAACACTGTCCTTATGGTCCTTGTTTCTCACACTAACACCTGTCCTTATTGGTCCTTGTTTGCTGATATCTCACACTAACACCTGTCCTTATTGGTCCTTGTTTGCTGATATCTCACACTAACACCTGTCCTTATTGGTCCTTGTTTACTGATATCTCACACTAACACCTGTCCTTATTGGTCCTTGTTTACTGATATCTCACACTAACTCCTGCCTTTATTGGTCCTTGTTTACTGATATCTCACACTAACACCTGTCCTTATTGGTCCTTGTTTGCTGATATCTCACACTAACACCTGTCCTTATTGGTCCTTGTTTGCTGATATCTCACACTAACACCTGTCCTTATTGGTCCTTGTTTGCTGATATCTCACACTAACACCTGTCCTTATTGGTCCTTGTTTACTGATATCTCACACTAACACCTGTCCTTATTGGTCCTTGTTTGCTGATATCTCACACTAACACCTGTCCTTATTGGTCCTTGTTTACTGATATCTCACACTAACACCTGTCCTTATTGGTCCTTGTTTACTGATATCTCACACTAACACCTGTCCTTATTGGTCCTTGTTTGCTGATATCTCACACTAACACCTGTCCTTATTGGTCCTTGTTTGCTGATATCTCACACTAACACCTGTCCTTATTGGTCCTTGTTTGCTGATATCTCACACTAACACCTGTCCTTATTGGTCCTTGTTTGCTGATATCTCACACTAACACTACCTGTCCTTATTGGTCCTTGTTTGCTGATATCTCACACTAACACCTGTCCTTATTGGTCCTTGTTTGCTGATATCTCACACTAACACCTGTCCTTATTGGTCCTTGTTTGCTGATATCTCACACTAACACCTGTCCTTATTGGTCCTTGTTTGCTGATATCTCACACTAACACCTGTCCTTATTGGTCCTTGTTTGCTGATATCTATTGGTCCACATCTCACACTAACACCTGTCCTTATTGGTCCTTGTTTACTGATATCTCACACTAACACCTGTCCTTATTGGTCCTTGTTTACTGATATCTCACACTAACACCTGTCCTTATTGGTCCTTGTTTGCTGATATCTCACACTAACACCTGTCCTTATTGGTCCTTGTTTGCTGATATCTCACACACTGTCCTTATTGGTCCTGTTCTGATATCTCCACTAACCTGTCCTTATTGGTCCTTGTTTGCTGATATCTCACACTAACACCTGTCCTTATTGGTCCTTGTTGTACTGATATCTCACACTAACACCTGTCCTTATTGGTCCTTGTTTGCTGATATCTCACACTAACACCTGTCCTTATTGGTCCTTGTTTGCTGATATCTCACACTAACACCTGTCCTTATTGGTCCTTGTTTACTGATATCTCACACTAACACCTGTCCTTATTGGTCCTTGTTTGCTGATATCTCACACTAACACCTGTCCTTATTGGTCCTTGTTTGCTGATATCTCACACTAACACCTGTCCTTATTGGTCCTTGTTTGCTGATATCTCACACACTAACACCTGTCCTTATTGGTCCTTGTTTGCTGATATCTCACACTAACACCTGTCCTTATTGGTCCTTGTTTGCTGATATCTCACACTAACACCTGTCCTTATTGGTCCTTGTTTACTGATATCTCACACTAACACCTGTCCTTATTGGTCCTTGTTTGCTGATATCACACACTAACACCTGTCCTTATTGGTCCTTGTTTACTGATATCTCACACTAACACCTGTCCTTATTGGTCCTTGTTTACTGATATCTCACACTAACTCCTGCCCTTATTGGTCCTTGTTTACTGATATCTCACACTAACACCTGTCCTTATTGGTCCTTGTTTGCTGATATCACACACTAACACCTGTCCTTATTGGTCCTTGTTTGCTGATATCTCACACTAACACCTGTCCTTATTGGTCCTTGTTTACTGATATCTCACACTAACACCTGTCCTTATTGGTCCTTGTTTGCTGATATCTCACACTAACACCTGTCCTTATTGGTCCTTGTTTGCTGATATCTCACACTAACACCTGTCCTTATTGGTCCTTGTTTGCTGATATCTCACACTAACACTGTCCTTATTGGTCCTTGTTTGCTGATATCTCACACTAACACCTGTCCTTATTGGTCCTTGTTTACTGATATCTCACACTAACACCTGTCCTTATTGGTCCTTGTTTGCTGATATCTCACACTAACACCTGTCCTTATTGGTCCTTGTTTACTGATATCTCACACTAACACCTGTCCTTATTGGTCCTTGTTTGCTGATATCTCACACTAACACCTGTCCTTATTGGTCCTTGTTTGCTGATATCTCACACTAACACCTGTCCTTATTGGTCCTTGTTTGCTGATATCTCACACTAACACCTGTCCTTATTGGTCCATGTTTGCTCATATCTCACACTAACACCTGTCCTTATTGGTCCATGTTTGCTGATATCTCACACTAACACCTGTCCTTATTGGTCCTTGTTTGCTGATATCTCACACTAACACCTGTCCTTATTGGTCCATGTTTGCTGATATCTCACACTAACACCTGTCCTTATTGGTCCTTGTTTGCTGATATCTCACACTAACACCTGTCCTTATTGGTCCATGTTTGCTGATATCTCACACTAACACCTGTCCTTATTGGTCCTTGTTTGCTGATATCTCACACTAACACCTGTCCACCCTGTGTGATATCTCACACTGGTCACCTGTCCTTATGGTTTGTTCTGATATCTCACACTAAACCTGTCCTTATTGGTCCATGTTTGCTGATATCTCACACTAACACCTGTCCTTATTGGTCCATGTTTGCTCATATCTCACACTAACACCTGTCCTTATTGGTCCATGTTTGCTGATATCTCACACTAACACCTGTCCTTATTGGTCCATGTTTGCTCATATCTCACACTAACACCTGTCCTTATTGGTCCTTGTTTGCTGATATCTCACACTAACACCTGTCCTTATTGGTCCATGTTTGCTGATATCTCACACTAACACCTGTCCTTATTGGTCCATGTTTGCTGCTCATATCTCACACTAACACCTGTCCTTATTGGTCCATGTTTGCTGATATCTCACACTAACACCTGTCCTTATTGGTCCTTGTTTGCTGATATCTCACACTAACACCTGTCCTTATTGGTCCTTGTTTACTGATATCTCACACTAACACCTGTCCTTATTGGTCCTTGTTTGCTGATATCTCACACTAACACCTGTCCTTATTGGTCCTTGTTTGCTGATATCTCACACTAACACCTGTCCTTATTGGTCCTTGTTTGCTGATATCTCACACTAACACCTGTCCTTATTGGTCCTTGTTTGCTGATATCTCACACTAACACCTGTCCTTATTGGTCCTTGTTTGCTGATATCTCACACTAACACCTGTCCTTATTGGTCCATGTTTGCTGATATCTCACACTAACACCTGTCCTTATTGGTCCATGTTTGCTCATATCTCACACTAACACCTGTCCTTATTGGTCCTTGTTTGCTGATATCTCACACTAACACCTGTCCTTATTGGTCCTTGTTTGCTGATATCTCACACTAACACCTGTCCTTATTGGTCCTTGTTTGCTGATATCTCACACTAACACCTGTCCTTATTGGTCCTTGTTTACTGATATCTCACACTAACACCTGTCCTTATTGGTCCTTGTTTGCTGATATCTCACACTAACACCTGTCCTTATTGGTCCTTGTTTGCTGATATCTCACACTAACACCTGTCCTTATTGGTCCTTGTTTGCTGATATCTCACACTAACACCTGTCCTTATTGGTCCTTGTTTGCTGATATCTCACACTAACACCTGTCCTTATTGGTCCTTGTTTGCTGATATCTCACACTAACACCTGTCCTTATTGGTCCTTGTTTGCTGATATCTCACACTAACACCTGTCCTTATTGGTCCTTGTTTGCTGATATCTCACACTAACACCTGTCCTTATTGGTCCTTGTTTGCTGATATCTCACACTAACACCTGTCCTTATTGGTCCTTGTTTGCTGCTATCTCACAATGTCATCAGGTGTGTCTGGTGATGTATGATACAACAACACCATGTCATCAGGTGTGTCTGGTGATGTATGATAAACACACCATGTCATCAGGTGTGTGATGGTGATGTATGTATATACAACACGTCATCAGGTGTGTCTGGTGATGTATGATAAACAAACTATGTTCATCAGTGTTCCTGGGTGATGTATGATAAACAACTATGTCCATCAAGGTGTGTCCTGGTGATGTATGATGATAAACAACCATGTCATCAGGTGTGTCCTGGTGGATGTATGTATATAACAACCATGTCATCAGGTGTGTCCTGGTGATGTATGATAAGACAACTATGTCATCAGGTGTGTCTGGTGATGTTATGATACCAACAACCATTGTCATCAGGTGAGTCTCGGTGATGTATGATAAACAACTGTATGTACTTATGTCTCAGGTGTGTCTGGTGATGTAATGATAAACAACCTGTCATCAGGGTGTTGTGTTGTGCTGTAATGACTAAACACCTATTTATCAGGTGTGTTGGTGAGTATGATACATGTAGTCAGGTGTTGTTGGTGATGTATGTAACGCTGTCATCGGTATGTCTGGAGATGAATGATAACCACTGTCCTAGGTGTTGGTCGATGTATGACCCCCAATATGACAGGATTGTTAGGTGATGTATGAAACTGTCCTCAGGTGTGTCTGTGATGTATGAATAACCATGTCATCAAAGCAGGTGTGTCCCGGTGATGTATTATAAACAAAACAGTTCCTCAGGTGTGTCCATGGTGATGTCTTGATAAACCATGTCACCAGGTGATCAACAGCGTGTGCTGGTGATCGAATGATATACAACATTTCATCAGGATGAGTCAGGTGATGTATGATAAACAACCATGTCAATCAGGTTGTGTCTGGTGATGTATGATAAACAACCAAGGTCATTCAAGGTTGGTGTCAGGTGGATGTAAGATAAACAACCGATGTCATCAGGTGTGTGTCTGGTGATTTGTATGATAAACAACTATGTCATCAGGTGTGTCATGGTCGTGTATGATAAAACAAGCAACCATGTCATCAGGTGTGTCTGGTGATTGTATGATAAACAACTATGTCATCAGGTGTGTCTGGTGATGTAAGATAAACAACAATGTCATCCAGTGTGTCCTGGTGATGTCTGGCTAAAAAACCCATGTCATCAGGTGTGTTGGTGATGTACTGATAAACAAACCATGTTATCAGGTGTTGTCTGTTGGTGATGTATGATAAACAACTATGTCATCAAGGTGTGTCTTGGTTGATGTTAATGATAAACAAACCTATGTCATCAGGTTGTGTCTGGTGATGTATGATACATTGTATAAGAGTGTCCACCATGTCATCAACAACTATGTATGTGTTCTGGTGATGTATGATAAACACAATGTCATTAGGTGAGAACTGGAGCAGTATGTAACACAACCATATCATCAGGTGTGGGTCAGGTGTTGTATGATAAACAACCATGTTCATAGGTGATGTCAGGTGATGTTATGATAAACAACAATGTCATCATGGTTGCGTCTTTGGTTGGTATGTATGATAAAACAAACCATGTATCAGTTGATTGTCCGGGTGGATGTTTGATAAACTTCCATGCTTCTAGGGTGTGTCGGTGAATGTAAGTATGATAAACACAACTATGATCATAAGGTAGGTATTCTGGTGATGTATGAATCCAACCCAGGACCAATGTCATCAGGTGATGTCTGGTCTCAGGTTGTGTTGGTGATGAATAAACAACCATGTCATAGGGTGTGTCTGGTGATGTATGATAAACCACTATTGTACATCAGTGTGTTTCTGGTGATGTAATGAGATATAGCAACAACCATGTCATCAGGTGTGTCTGGTGATGTATGATAAACAACTATGTCATCAGGTGTGTCCGGTGGTGATGATAAACAATATGTCATATCAGGGGTGTCTGGTGATCATGAAAAAAACAACTAATGTCATCAGGTGTGTCTGGTGATGTATGATTAAACAACCATGTCATCAGGTGTGGTCATGGGTGATGTATGATAAACAACCATGTCATCAGGTGTGTCTGGTGATGTATGATAAACAACATGTCATCAGGTGTGTCTGGTGATGTATGATATAAACAACCATGTCAAATCAGGTGTGTATGGTGATGTATGATAAACTCAATCCATGTCATCAGTGTGTGTCTGGGTGATGTATGATAAACATCAGGTGTGGTCTGGTGAATGTATGATAAACCATTTCATCAGGTTGTGTCTGGTGGTGTGATGTATGTATGATAAAAAACCATGTCATCAGGTGTGTCTGGTGATGTATGATGTCATCAGGTGTGTCTGGTGATGTATGATAAACAACCATGTCATCATGTGTCCATGGTGATGTATGATAAACAACCATGTCATCAGGTGTGTATGGTGATGATGTATGATAAACAACCATGTCATCAGGTGTGTCAGGTGTATGATAAACAACAAATGTCTGTGATGATGTCATCAGGTGTGTGCTGGTGTATGATAAACAACTATGTCATCATGTGTATGGTTCTGTGATGATATGTCATCAGGTGTGTCTGGTGATGTATGATAAACATACATGTCATCAGGTGTGTCTGGTGATGTATGATAAACAACCATGTCATCAGGTGTGTCTGGTGATGTATGATAAACAACCATGTCATCAGGTGTGTCTGGTGATGTATGATAAACAACCATGTCATCAGGTGTGTCTGGTGATGTATGATAAACAACCATGTCATCAGGTGTGTCTGGTGATGTATGATAAACAACCATCATCATCAGGTGTGTCTGGTGATGTATGATAAACAACCATGTCATCAGGTGTGTCTGGTGATGTATGATAAACAACCATGTCATCAGGTGTGTCTGGTGATGTATGATAAACAACCATGTCATCAGGTGTGTCAGGTGATGTATGATAAACAACCATGTCATCAGGTGTGTCTGGTGATGTATGATAAACAACCATGTCATCAGGTGTGTCTGGTGATGTATGATAAACAACCATGTCATCAGGTGTGTCTGGTGATGTATGATAAACAACCATGTCATCAGGTGTGTCTGGTGATGTATGATAAACAACCATGTCATCAGGTGTGTCTGGTGATGTATGATAAACAACCATGTCATCAGGTGTGTCTGGTGATGTATGATAAACAACCATGTCATCAGGTGTGTCTGGTGATGTATGATAAACAACATGTCATCAGGTGTGTCTGGTGATGTATGATAAACAACCATGTCATCAGGTGTGTCTGGTGATGTATGATAAACAACCATGTCATCAGGTGTGTCTGGTGATGTATGATAAACAACATGTCATCAGGTGTGTCTGGTGATGTATGATAAAACAACCATGTCATCAGGTGTGTCTGGTGATGTATGATAAACAACCATGTCATGTCAGGTGTGTCTGGTGATGTATGATAAACAACCATGTCATCAGGTGTGTCTGGTGATGTATGATAAACAACCATGTCATCAGGTGTGTCTGGTGATGTATGATAAACAACCATGTCATCAGGTGTGTCTGGTGATGTATGATAAACAACCATGTCATCAGGTGTGTCTGGTGATGTATGATAAACAACCATGTCATCAGGTGTGTCTGGTGATGTATGATAAACAACTATGTCATCAGGTGTGTCTGGTGATGTATGATAAACAACCATGTCATCAGGTGTGTCTGGTGATGTATGATAAACAACCATGTCATCAGGTGTGTCTGGTGATGTATGATAAACAACTATGTCATCAGGTGTGTCTGGTGATGTATGATAAACAACTATGTCATCAGGTGTGTCTGGTGATGTATGATAAACAACTATGTCATCAGGTGTGTCTGGTGATGTATGATAAACAACCATGTCATCAGGTGTGTCTGGTGATGTATGATAAACAACATGTCATCAGGTGTGTCTGGTGATGTATGATAACACCATGTCATCAGGTGTGTCTGGTGATGTATGATAAACAACCATGTCATCAGGTGTGTCTGGTGATGTATGATAAACAACCATGTCATCAGGTGTGTCTGGTGATGTATGATAAACAACCATGTCATCAGGTGTGTCTGGTGATGTATGATAAACAACTATGTCATCAGGTGTGTCTGGTGATGTATGATAAACAACATGTCATCAGGTGTGTCTGGTGATGTATGATAAACAACTATGTCATCAGGTGTGTCTGGTGATGTATGATAAACAACTATGTCATCAGGTGTGTCTGGTGATGTATGATAAACAACCATGTCATCAGGTGTGTCTGGTGATGTATGATAAACAACCATGTCATCAGGTGTGTCTGGTGATGTATGATAAACAACCATGTCATCAGGTGTGTCTGGTGATGTATGATAAACAACCATGTCATCAGGTGTGTCTGGTGATGTATGATAAACAACCATGTCATCAGGTGTGTCTGGTGATGTATGATAAACAACTATGTCATCAGGTGTGTCTGGTGATGTATGATAAACAACATGTCATCAGGTGTGTCTGGTGATGTATGATAAACAACCATGTCATCAGGTGTGTCTGGTGATGTATGATAAACAACATGTCATCAGGTGTGTCTGGTGATGTATGATAAACAACCATGTCATCAGGTGTGTCTGGTGATGTATGATAAACAACCATGTCATCAGGTGTGTCTGGTGATGTATGATAAACAACCATGTCATCAGGTGTGTCTGGTGATGTATGATAAACAACATGTCATCAGGTGTGTCTGGTGATGTATGATAAACAACTATGTCATCAGGTGTGTCTGGTGATGTATGATAAACAAACAAGTTCGGTGTTGTCATGTGTCATCAGGTGTGTCTGGTGATGTATGATAAACAACTATGTCATCAGGTGTGTCTGGTGATGTATGATAAACAACTATGTCATCAGGTGTGTCTGTGTCATCAGTGTGTATGATGATAAACAACTATGTCATCAGGTGTGTCTGGTGATGTATGATAAACAACTATGTCATCAGGTGTGTCTGGTGATGTATGATAAACAACTATGTCATCAGGTGTGTCTGGTGATGTATGATAAACAACTATGTCATCAGGTGTGTCTGGTGATGTATGATAAACAACTATGTCATCAGGTGTGTCTGGTGATGTATGATAAACAACTATGTCATCAGGTGTGTCTGGTGATGTATGATAAACAACTATGTCATCAGGTGTGTCTGGTGATGTATGATAAACAACTATGTCATCAGGTGTGTCTGGTGATGTATGATAAACAACCATGTCATCAGGTGTGTCTGGTGATGTATGATAAACAACTATGTCATCAGGTGTGTCTGGTGATGTATGATAAACAACTATGTCATCAGGTGTGTCTGGTGATGTATGATAAACAACTATGTCATCAGGTGTGTTGGTGATGTATGATAAACAACTATGTCATCAGGTGTGTCTGGTGTGATGTATGATAAACAACCATGTCATCAGGTGTGTCCGGTGATGTATGATAAACAACTATGTCATCAGGTGTGTCTGGTGATGTATGATAAACAACTATGTCATCAGGTGTGTCTGGTGATGTATGATAAACAACTATGTCATCAGGTGTGTCTGGTGATGTATATGATAAACAACTATGTCATCAGGTGTGTCTGGTGATGTATGATAAACAACTATGTCATCAGGTGTGTCTGGTGATGTATGATAAACAACTATGTCATCAGGTGTGTCTGGTGATGTATGATAAACAACTATGTCATCAGGTGTGTCTGGTGATGTATGATAAACAACTATGTCATCAGGTGTGTCTGGTGATGTATGATAAACATGTCATCAGGTGTGTCTGGTGATGTATGATAAACAACCATGTCATCAGGTGTGTCTGGTGATGTATGATAAACAACTATGTCATCAGGTGTGTCTGGTGATGTATGATAAACAACTATGTCATCAGGTGTGTCTGGTGATGTATGATAAACAACTATGTCATCAGGTGTGTCTGGTGATGTATGATAAACAACTATGTCATCAGGTGTGTCTGGTGATGTATGATAAACAACTATGTCATCAGGTGTGTCTGGTGATGTATGATAAACAACTATGTCATCAGGTGTGTCTGGTGATGTATGATAAACAACTATGTCATCAGGTGTGTCTGGTGATGTATGATAAACAACTATGTCATCAGGTGTGTCTGGTGATGTATGATAAACAACTATGTCATCAGGTGTGTCTGGTGATGTATGATAAACAACTATGTCATCAGGTGTGTCTGGTGATGTATGATAAACAACTATGTCATCAGGTGTGTCTGGTGATGTATGATAAACAACTATGTCATCAGGTGTGTCTGGTGATGTATGATAAACAACTATGTCATCAGGTGTGTCTGGTGATGTATGATAAACAACATGTCATCAGGTGTGTCTGGTGATGTATGATAAACAACTATGTCATCAGGTGTGTCTGGTGATGTATGATAAACAACTATGTCATCAGGTGTGTCTGGTGATGTATGATAAACAACTATGTCATCAGGTGTGTCTGGTGATGTATGATAAACAACTATGTCATCAGGTGTGTCTGGTGATGTATGATAAACAACTATGTCATCAGGTGTGTCTGGTGATGTATGATAAACAACATGTCATCAGGTGTGTCTGGTGATGTGATCATGTCATCAGGTGTGTCTGGTGATGTATGATAAACAACCATGTCATCAGGTGTGTCTGGTGATGTATGATAAACAACCATGTCATCAGGTGTGTCTGGTGATGTATGATAAACAACTATGTCATCAGGTGTGTCTGGTGATGTATGATAAAACAACTATGTCATCAGGTGTGTCTGGTGATGTATGATAAACAACTATGTCATCAGGTGTGTCTGGTGATGTATGATAAACAACTATGTCATCAGGTGTGTCTGGTGATGTATGATAAACAACCTATGTCATCAGGTGTGTCTGGTGATGTATGATAAACAACCATGTCATCAGGTGTGTCTGGTGATGTATGATAAACAACCATGTCATCAGGTGTGTCTTGGTGATGTATGATAAACAACCATGTCATCAGGTGTGTCTGGTGATGTATGATAAACAACCATGTCATCAGGTGTGTCTGGTGATGTATGATAAACAACCATGTCATCAGGTGTGTCTGGTGATGTATGATAAACAACCATGTCATCAGGTGTGTCTGGTGATGTATGATAAACAACTATGTCATCAGGTGTGTCTGGTGATGTATGATAAACAACTATGTCATCAGGTGTGTCTGGTGATGTATGATAAACAACTATGTCATCAGGTGTGTCTGGTGATGTATGATAAACAACCATGTCATCAGGTGTGTCTGGTGATGTATGATAAACAACCATGTCATCAGGTGTGTCTGGTGATGTATGATAAACAACCATGTCATCAGGTGTGTCTGGTGATGTATGATAAACAACCATGTCATCAGGTGTGTCTGGTGATGTATGATAAACAACATGCATCAGGTGTGTCGTGATGTATGATCAGTCAGGTGTGTCTGGTGATGTATGATAAACAACTATGTCATCAGGTGTGTCTGGTGATGTATGATAAACAACTATGTCATCAGGTGTGTCTGGTGATGTATGATAAACAACTATGTCATCAGGTGTGTCTGGTGATGTATGATAAACAACCATGTCATCAGGTGTGTCTGGTGATGTATGATAAACAACTATGTCATCAGGTGTGTCTGGTGATGTATGATAAACAACCATGTCATCAGGTGTGTCTGGTGATGTATGATAAACAACTATGTCATCAGGTGTGTCTGGTGATGTATGATAAACAACTATGTCATCAGGTGGTGTGTCTGGTGATGTATGATGATAAACAACTATGTCATCAGGTGTGTCTGGTGATGTATGATAAACAACTATGTCATCAGGTGTGTCTGGTGATGTATGATAAACAACTATGTCATCAGGTGTGTCTGGTGATGTATGATAAACAACTATGTCATCAGGTGTGTCTGGTGATGTATGATAAACAACACTATGTCATCAGGTGTGTCTGGTGATGTATGATAAACAACCATGTCATCAGGTGTGTCTGGTGATGTATGATAAACAACCATGTCATCAGGTGTGTCTGGTGATGTATGATAAACAACCATGTCATCAGGTGTGTCTGGTGATGTATGATAAACAACCATGTCATCAGGTGTGTCTGGTGATGTATGATAAACAACCATGTCATCAGGTGTGTCTGGTGATGTATGATAAACAACCATGTCATCAGGTGTGTGTCTGGTGATGTATGATAAACAACTCATGTCATGTATGATAACAACTGTCATGTGTGTCTGGTGATGTATGATAAACAACTATGTCATCAGGTGTGTCTGGTGATGTATGATAAACAACTATGTCATCAGGTGTGTCTGGTGATGTATGATAAACAACCATGTCATCAGGTGTGTCTGGTGATGTATGATAAACAACTATGTCATCAGGTGTGTCTGGTGATGTATGATAAACAACTATGTCATCAGGTGTGTCTGGTGATGTATGATAAACAACTATGTCATCAGGTGTGTCTGGTGATGTATGATAAACAACTATGTCATCAGGTGTGTCTGGTGATGTATGATAAACAACTATGTCATCAGGTGTGTCTGGTGATGTATGATAAACAACCATGTCATCAGGTGTGTCTGGTGATGTATGATAAACAACTATGTCATCAGGTGTGTCAGGTGATGTATGATAAACAACCATGTCATCAGGTGTGTCTGGTGATGTATGATAAACAACCATGTCATCAGGTGTGTCTGGTGATGTATGATAAACAACTATGTCATCAGGTGTGTCTGGTGATGTATGATAAACAATATGTCATCAGGTGTGTCTGGTGATGTATGATAAACAACTATGTCATCAGGTGTGTCTGGTGATGTATGATAAACAACCATGTCATCAGGTGTGTCTGGTGATGTATGATAAACAACTATGTCATCAGGTGTGTCTGGTGATGTATGATAAACAACTATGTCATCAGGTGTGTCTGGTGATGTATGATAAACAACTATGTCATCAGGTGTGTCTGGTGATGTATGATAAACAACTATGTCATCAGGTGTGTCTGGTGATGTATGATAAACAACCATGTCATCAGGTGTGTCTGGTGATGTATGATAAACAACTATGTCATCAGGTGTGTCTGGTGATGTATGATAAACCATGTCATCAGGTGTGTCTGGTGATGTATGATAAACAACCATGTCATCAGGTGTGTCTGGTGATGTATGATAAACAACCATGTCATCAGGTGTGTCTGGTGATGTATGATAAACAACCATGTCATCAGGTGTGTCTGGTGATGTATGATAAACAACCATGTCATCAGGTGTGTCTGGTGATGTATGATAAACAACCATGTCATCAGGTGTGTCTGGTGATGTATGATAAACAACTATGTCATCAGGTGTGTCTGGTGATGTATGATAAACAACTATGTCATCAGGTGTGTCTGGTGATGTATGATAAACAACTATGTCATCAGGTGTGTCTGGTGATGTATGATAAACAACTATGTCATCAGGTGTGTCTGGTGATGTATGATAAACAACCATGTCATCAGGTGTGTCTGGTGATGTATGATAAACAACCATGTCATCAGGTGTGTCTGGTGATGTATGATAAACAACCATGTCATCAGGTGTGTCTGGTGATGTATGATAAACAACCATGTCATCAGGTGTGTCTGGTGATGTATGATAAACAACCATGTCATCAGGTGTGTCTGGTGATGTATGATAAACAACTATGTCATCAGGTGTTTGGTGATGTATGATAAACAACTATGTCATCAGGTGTGTCTGGTGATGTATGATAAACAACTATGTCATCAGGTGTGTCTGGTGATGTATGATAAACAACTATGTCATCAGGTGTGTCTGGTGATGTATGATAAACAACCATGTCATCAGGTGTGTCTGGTGATGTATGATAAACAACCATGTCATCAGGTGTGTCTGGTGATGTATGATAAACAACCATGTCATCAGGTGTGTCTGGTGATGTATGATAAACAACATGTCATCAGGTGTGTCTGGTGATGTATGATAAACAACTATGTCATCAGGTGTGTCTGGTGATGTATGATAAACAACTATGTCATCAGGTGTGTCTGGTGATGTATGATAAACAACCATGTCATCAGGTGTGTCTGGTGATGTATGATAAACAACTATGTCATCAGGTGTGTCTGGTGATGTATGATAAACCATGTCATCAGGTGTGTCTGGTGATGTATGATAAACAACTATGTCATCAGGTGTGTCTGGTGATGTATGATAAACAACCATGTCATCAGGTGTGTCTGGTGATGTATGATAAACAACTATGTCATCAGGTGTGTCTGGTGATGTATGATAAACAACCATGTCATCAGGTGTGTCTGGTGATGTATGATAAACAACCATGTCATCAGGTGTGTCTGGTGATGTATGATAAACAACCATGTCATCAGGTGTGTCTGGTGATGTATGATAAACAACCATGTCATCAGGTGTGTCTGGTGATGTATGATAAACAACCATGTCATCATCAGGTGTGTCTGGTGATGTATGATAAACAACTATGTCATCAGGTGTGTCTGGTGATGTATGATAAACAACCATGTCATCAGGTGTGTCTGGTGATGTATGATAAACAACCATGTCATCAGGTGTGTCTGGTGATGTATGATAAACAACCATGTCATCAGGTGTGTCTGGTGATGTATGATAAACAACCATGTCATCAGGTGTGTCTGGTGATGTATGATAAACAACCATGTCATCAGGTGTGTCTGGTGATGTATGATAAACAACCATGTCATCAGGTGTGTCTGGTGATGTATGATAAACAACCATGTCATCAGGTGTGTCTGGTGATGTATGATAAACAACCATGTCATCAGGTGTGTCTGGTGATGTATGATAAACAACCATGTCATCAGGTGTGTCTGGTGATGTATGATAAACAACCATGTCATCAGGTGTGTCTGGTGATGTATGATAAACAACCATGTCATCAGGTGTGTCTGGTGATGTATGATAAACAACCATGTCATCAGGTGTGTCTGGTGATGTATGATAAAAAACCATGTCATCAGGTGTGTCTGGTGATGTATGATAAACAACCATGTCATCAGGTGTGTCTGGTGATGTATGATAAACAACCATGTCATCAGGTGTGTCTGGTGATGTATGATAAACAACCATGTCATCAGGTGTGTCTGGTGATGTATGATAAACAACCATGTCATCAGGTGTGTCTGGTGATGTATGATAAACAACCATGTCATCAGGTGTGTCCTGGTGATGTATGATAAACAACCATGTCATCAGGTGTGTCTGGTGATGTATGATAAACAACCATGTCATCAGGTGTGTCTGGTGA
This sequence comes from Argopecten irradians, assembly GCF_041381155.1. Lineage (NCBI taxonomy): Eukaryota > Metazoa > Mollusca > Bivalvia > Pectinida > Pectinidae > Argopecten > Argopecten irradians. Next base: position 56,397,570 of record NC_091136.1, read on the forward strand.
TGTATGATAAACAACCATGTCATCAGGTGTGTCTGGTGATGTATGATAAACAACCATGTCATCAGGTGTGTCTGGTGATGTATGATAAAAACCATGTCATCAGGTGTGTCCGGTGATGTATGATAAACAACCATGTCATCAGGTGTGTCTGGTGATGTATGATAAACAACCATGTCATCAGGTGTGTCTGGTGATGTATGATAAACAACTATGTCATCAGGTGTGTCTGGTGATGTATGATAAACAACTATGTCATCAGGTGTGTCTGGTGATGTATGATAAACAACCATGTCATCAGGTGTGTCTGGTGATGTATGATAAACAACCATGTCATCAGGTGTGTCTGGTGATGTATGATAAACAACTATGTCATCAGGTGTGTCTGGTGATGTATGATAAACAACCATGTCATCAGGTGTGTCTGGTGATGTATGATAAACAACCATGTCATCAGGTGTGTCTGGTGATGTATGATAAACAACCATGTCATCAGGTGTGTCTGGTGATGTATGATAAACAACCATGTCATCAGGTGTGTCTGGTGATGTATGATAAACAACCATGTCATCAGGTGTGTCTGGTGATGTATGATAAACAACCATGTCATCAGGTGTGTCTGGTGATGTATGATAAACAACCATGTCATCAGGTGTGTCTGGTGATGTATGATAAACAACTATGTCATCAGGTGTGTCTGGTGATGTATGATAAACAACATGTCATCAGGTGTGTCTGGTGATGTATGATAAACCATGTCATCAGGTGTGTCTGGTGATGTATGTGTCAAGGTGTGTCTGGTGATGTATGATAAACAACCATGTCATCAGGTGTGTCCGGTGATGTATGATAAACAACCATGTCATCAGGTGTGTCCGGTGATGTATGATAAACAACCATGTCATCAGGTGTGTCTGGTGATGTATGATAAACAACCATGTCATCAGGTGTGTCTGGTGATGTATGATAAACAACTATGTCATCAGGTGTGTCTGGTGATGTATGATAAACCATGTCATTCAGGTGTGTCTGGTGATGTATGATAAACAACCATGTCATCAGGTGTGTCTGGTGATGTATGATAAACAACTATGTCATCAGGTGTGTCTGGTGATGTATGATAAACAACTATGTCATCAGGTGTGTCTGGTGATGTATGATAAACAACTATGCCATCAGGTGTGTCTGGTGATGTATGATAAACAACCATGTCATCAGGTGTGTCTGGTGATGTATGATAAACAACTATGCCATCAGGTGTGTCTGGTGATGTATGATAAACAACTATGTCATCAGGTGTGTCTGGTGATGTATGATAAACAACTATGTCATCAGGTGTGTCTGGTGATGTATGATAAACCATGTCATCAGGTGTGTCTGGTGATGTATGATAAACAACTATGTCATCAGGTGTGTCTGGTGATGTATGATAAACAACCATGTCATCAGGTGTGTCTGGTGATGTATGATAAACAACCATGTCATCAGGTGTGTCTGGTGATGTATGATAAACAACCATGTCATCAGGTGTGTCTGGTGATGTATGATAAACAACTATGTCATCAGGTGTGTCTGGTGATGTATGATAAACAACCATGTCATCAGGTGTGTCTGGTGATGTATGATAAACAACCATGTCATCAGGTGTGTCTGGTGATGTATGATAAACAACCGTGTCATCAGGTGTGTCTGGTGATGTATGATAAACAACTATGTCATCAGGTGTGTCTGGTGATGTATGATAAACAACTATGTCATCAGGTGTGTCTGGTGATGTATGATAAACAACTAACCCGGGCACCAGATATAATAACACTTTAATGTATAATGCTTGATAAACCGCACACCAACGTCTACTACTGGCAGTAACACTTAAGCGTTAATGTAAAATACATTTTTGATTCACTCAAGTACACGTGATACCTGTTAAGTTCATGACTAATCTCTTTATTGTAAGCATTTACATCATTTCTCATCATTGATTATGGCGTTATGTGGGCATCATTGTAAATTATACATAAACAACTTTCAGCATGTTTACTTACATTATACAATACTCGACAATATGTATGACGGTACCTGATACTTTATCCAAGCTTCACCACTGTATCCTCATTAAGCTCTCAAATATACATTCATTTCAATAATACACCAGAAAAATGTCTATATCTACTGGTAAAATCGTGAACACTTTGTACGCAAGTCCAGTGGCAAAAAGGTTTAAATATCAAAAGGTGTGCATGATTTAAAATAGTGCTTCGGAGAAAATGAACCTTAAATCTGTAAAGATCAAAAACCTTGAAATGTAATATTCAAAAAGAGTAATTAATATTACAGTAAAGGGAACAATGTAACATCTGAACACCTGGTATGGTATAACAATAAACAGTAAAACAAATACAGAGACACACTTACAATAGATAATACAGTTGATAATCACTACACAACACCGTACTTGTGTAACATATAACCTTGCTACCTTGTGAAAAGCAGACGACTAAATCCACACTAATATCTGAATTTATTTTCAATAATAATCATTGATTGTAATTAAATGTTTGACATTAGATACTACAGTAAAACAATTTTAAACAGCTTGTTTTCACATGTAGTAAGATTTCGCGTGGGATAAATACCAAACAATAATTGGTTGCAAAATTTTTAAACTACATTGTAATAAAACTTCAAAAATTCAGAAATTCAATTGCTGTGTAAATCAATTATCGGCGAAAATAAGTCGGTTGACAGTATTTTGGCTCTACAGTAAGATGACAGAAAACCCATAATATACTTACATGGTAAGATGTAGCTATCCACTTATATAACTGATAACTAGGTATTAAACAAAAAATAACTTAATACAATGTCTAGGACATACACGTGTAAAACAACCCTATTCCGAGAGAAACTCTCTACCTGTTGACACGGGTAGAGTTCAAAGTTCAAATAACGTCACACGCACCGCTCGTGTTAATTCTAGAGTTTCAAGTGCTCGTAAAATATCACTGTCTTTAACATGACACGATAGGATAATACTGTGCTGTAAATGTTCTTTTATGTTACTCTAAAATAATTTAAATACTGGCTATTCGTTGCTATTGCAACACTTATTTCGCCTTAACCCTCTTAAGGCTGCATGGAATGTATTGTTGAAGAAAACATATACTCCCTATTGAGCAAACTATCAATACAGTAAGTACTGTCAGCATGGAGGATAGGTCGGGCTGCGCGTGACTAGAGACGCCGTTCTGTATGTCTTGATGGACTGCTCGCATTTGTAGGAGCTGTGCGACGGTAGCGCAAACATGGAATATCTGATGACTGTGACCGACAATGTCGAATTTTCCAGGAAAAAATCTCTCTGGAATTTGCGATAAAAAGAAAAATGCCTGAGCACCGAACGCTGGGAATGTAAGAGTTATGTGATCAAAAGAGCGGAGCGAACATTCTGGGTCAGCAAAACACTTACAGTAACGTGGAAAGAAAGGTATGAATATCAGCACTACTTCCACGAGGAGTGCCCCTACTTGAAGTGCTCGCCGTTTTACTACTTGCGGTCCGCCGCTGAAGCAAAGTAGCGCAAAACAGAAAAAGGCATGATTAAACCATGTCATAAAGGCAAGAACATAGAGATAAAATGGCTTCAAAACCATGTACATTTCCTTATCTGAACACGAGTACATTGCCAAAATACCGGTCCCAAAAGCAAACAATACAACTCCTATAAAATCTATCATAAAAACCAAATGATGTACATAAAGATTTTTTGAATGTAACAAATGGGCCAACGAACTCAGTAAATGTGTCAAACTGCTGCATATTCCGAAAGTCAGCATTGGCCACGAGTCTTTGTCTGTCCACCAATCATAGATCAGGAAATATTGCCCTAGAGCGTACCAAATTATAAACATGCCAATCAGATGCGTCCATACATTCAGTGTCTCATTGTGGATTTGAAACAAACTGCCTATGTAGTAACGCCATGGCTGATTGGCCAGTCTGTAGCCAGTAAGGATGCCGTCCTCGCGGTACTTCTCCGGGACTTCCTGTTGATGGGTAAGGTGTCGGACCTGTAGGGAACGTACCCAAGACAGAGCGTTTGTCAGCATCGTCATTGTCAGTCGTCGGTGATCTGCAACGGATGTCAAAGGATTGGGAGTAAAGGTTTGCTAAATTGTTGAATATGCATCAAGTTTACCTTTCACATACTTAATACCAAATATGTCATTTATATTGTGATTGCCAAAGCTTTGCCAAAATATATTTACTATTGGTACACAGGCAAATATATTCGGGTTAAATAATGTCAATTTCATGTGAAGTATACATGAAAATACTGCTATTGAGGTCAATTTCTCAATGATGTCAGGTTATTTTCATGTGAAATACAGGTGAAATTCAGATTTTTTAAGTAGTTGAAACTCAAGCTCTTTTAATCTCAAATTCAGCTAACTTTGAAGTAAAACTAGATCCAACAACTATAAACGGCAATCGGCCAGAATAAGCTTCATTAAGATACGCCATACTCTCCGAATAATGTCTGCAACATTCAAAGCCCCGTCACTTACGACGCATGACTGTGTGAGACCTCTATATCAGTCATTATTAATCAATCACTCAATCAATCTGAATTATCCCCCATTGTGGAGGTATACAATATTATTTAACAATTAAAGGATTGTTAGATTGCATTTATTGGAGATATAAATGCAATCTGGGTTGCAGATAAATAGAATAGCGCCCGTTAGGGCGTTATGAATATTTATCTGCCACCCAGATTGCATTTATATCTCCAATAAATGCAGGAGATATAAATGCAATCTGGGTTGCAGATAAATAGAATAGCGCCCGTTAGGGCGTTTTGAATATTTATCTGCCACCCAGATTGCATTTATATCTCCAATAAATGCAATCTAACAATACTTTAATTGTTATATTTACATTTTACTTTCTAGTTCAAATTAAAACATAATCTAGATGCGAGTGAACAATTGAATTTCCCGTTTCAGCCATTTAACCTCCTCAGCCAAGTTCAATGTGACAAAAAATAGTCCCTATAAAAAATTGAAAAGAAAACAAAATTTCAATGTTTTCCAATAGCTTTTTAGTTAACTTTCAATTATCCAGACATTTAAAAGATTTTTTATAACCAAACTGGTTCATTCAACTACAATGTCAATTTTCCCCGTGCGGACTATCATGGTGTCAATAAACAAGACTCACATCCATTTATAGAGATATTACTACACCAAGTCTACGCTGCATTTATTGGCTCAAAATGCAGATCACGATTATCATTAGAGTAATGGGTGTCGCTGTGGCAAAATGTAAATATAAGACAATGTTAGGTACTGCATGTTAATGTAGGATATCATAGCATTGTCAATTATCACAAAAAGAGAAACATCGCGTGAATGAACGGATTTATTTCAATTCTTGTTTCGATATGAAAGACAATTTGACAACAATTGATTTATAAAGAAATTGGCCATTATATGCATATTTGTTTTTATCTTACAAAATGCCAGAAATGACCAAGTATATCTACATTGTACATTATACATTAATCGAAAATATAAAACATGCACAGTAAATGACCAATCAAATATGGGTCAATTATTCTCAATGCCATCATGCCAAGCTACATCAAACTAGAATCAAATGTAATACTTCGTATTAAATAACATGAAATACTATTATAGTGAATGAACCATATAATAGTTTGTTGTAGAAGCCACATTACAGCTTAAATAGCATAAGCTTATTAACCAACCAAACCAATCCGCTAGCAACAGCTTTATCAGGCGCGTGAGAGGATCAAGTTGATATAGAATTATCCACACCAACATAGATAGCAGTGTATTGTTTATAAAATCCGTATAGGCTCACAACGTTATTACTACTCTCCTTTAACAGATCATTAAAGCTAAATTAATGTAATTTGCAGATTTCTATTGTTCTGTCATATTGTAGAAGTATCCATATATGTGTGTATATCATTAGTGTTCAAGTGTTACTAATGTAATTTGAAATAAATTCTCTTATTGGCGCAAATTTATTCTATTACATGATATTCATATTGGTATATCACATTTTTTAAGTAGCTTAAAATTCTCTTTAATTATTACATGATTTTTTTTTAATCTGATCAGCTGATAATATAATGATATTTTACGTCTAACTAGTGTGTAAAGAAATGAAATATTCTCTCTTTGAGAAGACTAGCGTTTGGCTTTGATTTTATAATAGTATATAAATCTTTATATTGAACAACTAATTGCAGGGCAAATATCTTTGACAGTATCCGCCTTTTTCAGATGTATTCTTCAAATGTTCTATGAGATACATGACTCTATATGTCTCTACAAAAACATCTAAAAAAGGCTAGGGGCTTTTTCATACCACTGTTTGTTCTTTTAAGCGCGACAAAAAGTATATGATGGAGACCAAGACCAATCACTCGGGAATTTGAAACTTTTCTTCGAAAAAACCAAGTTTTTCAATAAATCTATAATGTATTATGATCAATAATTGTATCAATAAATGTATATATATATTGATTATGCATTATTGTTTAAATGAGGACCATTACATGGAACATGAAAAATAAAGTTCAAAAATAGTATCAAAAACAGATTCCACATATGTAATGAGTGTTACTAGAGAAGATTTCTCTCGATCCCCCACTGTAGTTGTGTGAAAAGCATACTGTTACAATGTCTATGCCTGGTGATAATTGAGCGATAAATGAGAAATCGATTTTGGTTGGCCCTGCCAAGTTTTGTAACAGTTTATACAGCTCTATTGGTCCCTTGTTGTGAGATATAGGTGAAGTCTGGCGTAAAATGTTGATAAGGAAGTGCTTTACACTCTGTATGTTGGGAGTCCTCGATAGTAAATAGTCTCCGTATGTAGGTCACTGCATACAAACCCGGGTACCTTTCCGTTGCTTTAATATATGTATCGTTCTACATCTTACATTTCACGAATCGTCTTTTTATACGAGAAGCTATTATTTATTATATTAGAGACATACACGTATATGTGTATGTTTACTGACATCTTGAATAGTATATCGACTCGTTTCATTCTGAAATGCATAAATACGCATTTAAGATCATGCAGAGCAGACGACGAGTTGTTTTACTTGATAAACTTACCTGTGTTTCTAGTTCATCAGACAATGGCGTGTACAGCCTAATAAACATACAAACTGACGACGAAAGACGCTCCTATCTCCACTTTGTTTGGTGGTGTCGTCTGCTTAAGTACCATCCTAGTCTGCCGCTCTTGGAGAGGATGGGGGCTGGTATCGATTGTGGGGAGTCAATCCTGTAAAAGATGGCCAACTGTGCAAGAAAAATGGAAGCGCCAAACATTTAGCAGCTCTTTCAGTGAAATGTGCGCACGCATATGTGTTTACATGTGTAGAACCCAGCTGTCAGACTATGTTTTTCACCTGAATATATAGGAGATATATGTCAGTAAAGCTTTTCTCGCTTCACTGGTCGTTAACGATCAATAATATGTACGTATATACCCTATAGCTATTCAATTACTGTCAACGTTAATCTTTTTCTCACACCGTCTCCTATAACAAGTTAAACAGAATATGTATACAAGGACGGAAATCGACATTTTATATTCGGACGGATGTTAACAACGCATTCATTTTTCGTTACTAATCATCAGTCTAGCACAAACCTGTTTTTATACAAATATTACGGATGCAAACCGTGACTAAGTTGTCTCACATCTCGCATATCAAACTAACCGTGCCTTTAACAAAATGCAACACTATTATAATCAGTAATTATGGTCAAGCAGGTTTTGTGTATGTTAATACACACCTTTCTATTAATTTAATGCATTTGTATAGCATTATATGAAACTTATATACCTAGAGTAATATGCATGCGATTCCTGTCGTTATAGACACCACGGGGCAAAGCTAGATCCGTTAACGTTGTTTTCCACGCTCTATTTCCCTGTTTATCCGATTTGATAGGAAAATATTTGTCGGATTTAATTTAATCTATAGCCAGCTTCCATTTAACACACCCTTAAAACAGTATCGACATGGTGTTCAAAACTAACATATGATCAAATGATTCAGAACACCATTCAGACTTTTTTTTCTGGGTCCGTGACAATTTCAGATATCAAACGCCGAGAAGTGAAATATGAACATTCCATTGCTTCATCAGTGAAGGAAAATTCATCAGTGAAGGAAAAGAAGTATTTTACAGTTCTGACAAAAAGACGTAACGTTATATATAGTTTGTAAGTTCGGTTGAGACATTGACTTAATATAGCATTTTATCAACGACGTACTGTCTTGAAATGTTTACTGTCTTGAAATGTTTACTGTCTTAAAATGTTTACTAAATGTGGTTTTGTAATGAATTTCTTAGATGCCATACACTAGCAACACATGAATAAGGACAAAATACTAAATGATACACGAGTTTGAGTGTCATTTTAGATACACCATGTCACTATATATATTTATTCCGTGTACACAAGATATGCCCTATGATGTAGCTATAGGTAGAGATAACAAAAATAGATATAATTTACTTCAGTAAATGTTATACATTTTATAAAAATCTGTGTGATCTGTTGGTGGAACTGTCAACATTGATAAACGTTAATTCTATGTATAGCAGGCAAATGGAAGTTTTCTGTATCTTTGTTAAAGATTCAGATAGCAAAATTTTCCCATAATTAAATGGTTAAAAAAGACATCACATACATGTATTATACTGTTCTCTCTTGATCTGATCAAGTTAAATAGAAGCGAATAATATTATGTTACTTTTATACTGTATTAGCGACATTTATATACAAGGGTTGTTGTGCAGTCTCCGTGATATAAAATATTTACACTGTTTGCACATGTATAACAATGCTGCGGGATAAAGTTGGCAGCCTCGTTAATTCAATGTGAATGTCATATGAACTATCGCATTGTGTACTAGTTATTAATAATTAAAATGATTTCATTTATCTCGACAAACAACGTTTAAGTTCAAGTTCTAAGAAATGTTGACCAAGTAATTAAGTTCTTTTTTTTTTTTTTTTTTTTTTTTTGCTCAATATACAGACTTTTGCGAACTACATCAATACTGAACCTAATTTATAAACTGAAGTCAATCAAGTAACAAAATAATACATTTAATTTATCAATTACAAACGACAAATTAGTTTATTAGCTATAGTTGCCTAGTAGAGTTTTGTTTTTAATTTGATTTCTCTCTCATTACTAGTTCTCAGGAAAGGAAAAACATTTTCAAACTGATTCTGAATTGATAGGGTTTTTTTACTTATTTTGAGCCATGCGTACAAATGATACAATTTTACTCCATTTCTCGGCTAAAATAAAACTGAATAGCATTATTTATTTAGGACATGTGATTCGATGTTAGTATAAGGCAGTTTGATTATATATACACAATTGTTTTCATCAATGGGAAACTGAAAATTACTGTTCATATTTATGTAAATTACCTTCTTATCATCTTTAGATAGTCTTGGTTTTCCTTGGCTTTCGTTGTAAATGATCTTTTAGAAATTCATACACCAAACTGTTTTGTGGGAATTTATTTGTAGGGCAATTTAGTGTTTGGATTTAATTTTCCCTAGAATTGTGTTATTACCGGGGTAATCGTTATTTATGTTCACATTTCGTGGTGTTCTGCAAGTATCGTCAACCTTCAAAATCACTCAAACAAAGGAATACTTTGTCATCAACCTGCAAAGCCACTCAAACAAAGGACTACTTTGTCAACAACCTCAAAAACCACTTAAACAAAGGACTTCTGTTTCATCAACGTGCAAAACCACTCAAACAAAGGACTTCTTTCTCAACAACCTTCAAAACCTTTCGAACAAAGGACTTCTTTCTCAACAACCTTCAAAACCACTCAAACAAAGGACTTTTTTGTCATCCACTTGCAAAACCGCCCAAACAAAGGACGTCTGTGTCATTAACCATCAAAACCGCCCAAACAAAGAACTACTTTGTCAACATCCTGCAAAACCGCCCAAACAAAGGACTTCTGTTTCATCAACCTTCAAAACCTTTTGAACAAAGGACTACTTTGTCAATAACATGCAAAACCACTCAAACAAAGGACTACTTTGTCAACAACCTCAAAAACTACTCAAACAAAGGACTTTTTTGTCATCAACTTTCAAAACCACTCGAACAAAGGACTTCTGTGACATCAACTTGCAAAATCACTCAAACAAAGGACTTCTTTCTCATCAACCTTCAAAACCACTCAAACAAAGGATTTTTTGGCATCAACTTTCAAAACCACTCAAACAAAGGACTTCTGTGTCATCAACTTGCAAAATCACTCAAACAAAGGACTTCTTTCTCATCAACTTTCAAAACCACTCAAACAAAGGACTTCTTTCTCATCAACCTTAAAAATCACTCAAACAAAGGACTTTCTCATCAACCTTCAAAACCACTCAAACAAAGGACTTCTGTGTCATCAATCTACAAAACCACTCAAACAAAGGAATATTTTGTCAACAACCTGCAAAACCACTTAAACAAAGGACTCTCTGTCAACCTGCAAAACCACTTAAACAAAGGACTCTCTGTCATGTTATGTCATGTACTGTATTTATCTTACACCGATATGAACATCACTGTCATGTTATGTCTTGTACTATATTTAACTTACATTCAAATGAACATCACTTTGTTCTTAATTCAAATTAAATACACCCAATACTATTTCATTCATTGTTTCGGGTACAAAGTTTTCTGTATGTTCATAGCTTGACTATTTTCAACTGATTACAAAAATCAAGTATACTAAAAATACATTTTGTTCTGAACCTGTGACATTAATTTTTCTTTGCAAATTGAATTGCATAGACACTTGTCTCTTGCAAGTATGTTTTGTGATATGACGAGAAAATTCATTAAACATATGATTACATCATCACCATTAATCCCGTCGATTCTTTATCGCTATTTTCCTCATAACGGTTTGGAGATATTAAAACCACTTTAATAATGGTAATGTAATACAAAATCTGTGATATTATATCATTGTATTGTGTTGAAGATAAATAGGTATATCGGGGAATTACCTCCTGCTTTTTGTGATATGTATGACGCTTCACCTATCTATAAAGCAGGCGATAAAGGGAGCTCGATGATAAATATCAATTGTGTGTTTATCTTCTTGGTGAAAGCACATGCCATTTCATACCTTATCTAGATATACGTCTTGACTAATTATGCTTCAATTTATCTAAGTAAACAAAAGTTATCATTTAAAAAGTTATCAGTTAGTTGTCATGCGTTTCACAATGGAGGGAGTGAACGTTTTTCTCTTGTCTTCTTTTGTTTTACACAGCACAAGCTGTATTCCTGTGTCGGAGTTTTACCCTTTTGGTGCCGCCGAGCATGACCGAAGTTTTCCCAAGAACGACGATGGAAGTTCGCCAAGAGTCAACATCAGTACCCTCTTCCCCTTCTTTAACAGTCAGCGTGACTCCCTATATGTAAGTAAACGGGGTGTTGTAAGTGTTAATCTCCATAAACGATTTACCAATAGGGACAATTTAATTAACCATATATTGATATTACAGTTACATCGGAAACCAATTGGCTAAACTAAAAGTCTTAAAAACTGATAAAATCTGCTCATGTTCTACCAAACATGATAAAGGTTAGACTGATATATAATATGGTAATGCTTGCCTGTTTGCCAGAATTTTGCCCTTTCCCTATCATAGCATGGTCAGTGATGTAAGGCATGCCCACGTATACTCGGGTATTGTGGTTTGTCGTGAGAGAATATCATCTCTATATTGTTTATAGCATATTTCAACAATAAAAAAAACAAAAGACGAGTACACAGATACATTCGTGGCAGGTTTCAGTTAAGGCTCATTTTGTTTTACAGATAAATTGTATTAACAACCAGGGCCATTTAATGCTACCTCTTAAGGTGGAGGGAAGTCGGAAATCCCGGAAAAACTGAACTTAGGAATACTTATCACTCGGCCAACGCCGAACTGATTTATTCAATGTGGCATGTGTAACCGAAATAATATCATGGGTATATTTTACTATTTGTTTGTTTATTTACAGACTTTATCATCTGCTATCTATATTTAGTGAATGATACATACCTCTACGCATCAAATCACATATTAACAACGCGTTGTTGCATGCCTATATCATTACTTAACACACAATCGTTGAAGAGTGATAACAGTAAATCATGAAGTAGCTACATTGTATAACATCAGTGTAAAATAACGACGACGAGAACCGACGTTAGTCTTTTGAATTTGCTTTAGCGAAATAACTGGAATGAAACGAAATGTTCTCCGTGTATTCTGTGCCGTTCTGATATTTTCTGATAGCACTAAGTTGTCGCCATTATCACGTACTATTGTAGCAGTACTTTATCTCACAAATGTAGGTTGATTAAGGGATGTTTTACCTTCAGGTCAGTGTCGTTATTTGATTTAGTGCAAAACAATGTAGGTATTTACACTGTACATAAACCATTCACCATTGAATACATGTGACAACACATTGTTGCTGTGCAGTTTAGTACAGTTACCTTTAAGGAAAAATGTGTTTTTGAATCCGTATGTGGTCCATTTCTTATCAATATTTTTACAATAAAATGAACCTTGATGTTTTACTAACGTGTGTATAAGAGTATTAACGATCATCTCCACATAGAATTTGCGCCTCGATTCAACAAATGATTGTGTTTAAGTTCCCCCAACGGAGCGGGGAACTTGTTGTGTTTGCTCCGTTTCTTCTTCTTCTTTTTCTTCTTCATGGCCTTCTTCTTCTGGTTCTTCTTTTTCCGCCGCGAATTTGTCCGACCATTTTCTCGAAAACTGTAAGTCGGATCGCCATAAAATTTTGCGAGGTCATTTCTGGTGACCTAAAGATGTGTCAACCGGTTTCATTTTTTTTTTCCGACCAGCATCTAAAATGGCCGTCACAGCCTTTCAAAATTGAAAATTTCATGATATGTTGCATATATAACTAATGGATAATTAACCTTCAAAATACCATCATCATCCCCAACTGAAGTGATAACCTTCCGCCGGAAGAGCCATTTTTGTGGTGGTGAACTAAGGAGTCTCCATTGGCCTCTAGCCATTGTATGTACTCTGGGATAAATCCGCGTTTTATCTTTAGTCGCATACCTATTCAAAAGTCTTTGTGCCAAACGAACTTGAAAATAACGGAATGCACTGTTCCTTGTGAAATATCAACTATTTCGACACTGATGGCCCTTCCAGGACGTTATCCCATATGCATCTGTCAGCCATGTATACATTCAGTGACACTTTCCCGTGAAACATATAAATTTAACGCTACAGAATAATCCAAGATTTATTTTGTTCTTATATCTGCCCGTGTCGGATAGACTAGCCCAGAAATAAACATGTGCATAATACATGTTTGTTACACAGACACCGTGCTAAGCCGAATGCGAGAGTAAAATCATAATGTTTACACCATTGCAAACATACTTTGTAATGTGAAACAAGACAAAACAATATATTCATATGCTAGGCACATGGCATTAGAGATTCCTTGTGGATCACTCCATAAGGTAATACCCCAATTTACCTGACATTGGGACACCTCGAAAGGAATATCCAAACAATACATCCCCTTATATGTAAGAGTCACATCTTTGATAGTATGTTTTTTCCTATTGCTATTTTTCGATTTCCACCTATTGAAAACTACTGTAGGGATCATCACAATCACAGAGTCAGTGATGCACCTGATTAAAAAGTGATAGTATTGACGCATTTTTGTGACAGGTAAACACAAATGGAGCAATATCATTTCAACAAACTTTGAGCCAGTTTACGCCAGCTCCTTTCCCGCTCAATGATCATCGCAGCATCGTGTCACCGTTTTGGGCAGACGTGGACATACGGAATGGCGGTACTGTATGGTATCGTGAGACTACGGATCGCGAGATCTTACTACGGGCAACCAATGAGATCCGTCTATACTATCCAAGTCAGCTTCATTTCTATGCCAGCTGGATATTCATTGCAACATGGGATAACGTTGCGTTTTACGGGGCTTCGAGCATTGGTCGAACCAAGGTATGTTGATATATACTCGTGTATATCCTAATTCCGTGATAATAAGCATATGAAATAATATATTGCAATTATATACTAATAACATTATCGACATTCCATACTTCACGTGTGTTGTCATTAACTATGCCTATTTTTCTAAACAGGAAAGTACCGACATTGTGAGGTTTTTATACAAGTCCAAATAATCCTTGTATGATGACTTGTATTTATATGCTTTAGAAGACCTTTGCTTTTGTGCGCAAGCAAGGGTAGCTCTCCCCAAGATGCAATGTCTTTTTTTCGATAATGCAAGCACAGAAATTTGAAAATTAGTTACATAATATATTATCATGGACCCACCAGAGTGCACTAAGCCCATTTTAGACGTTTTAGAGATCTAGATAAAAAAGAATAAAAATTATACTCTACATGGTACTGTATACGAGAAGGGTGGCAAGCTGTTAGACTCGAAATTTCTAACCCGCCTACCTTTAGCGGCTTCATAAAACGGTTACTACCGTTGGAAAGAGCGATAATTTTCCTTTCAAAATCATCCTACACATCTATACAAAGTGCCGTCATTAAGACGATTTAAGCCCCATTATGACAAACATTACTCCAGATTCTTGAAAATCATATAATTAAAATTCATAGTGTCTGTGTGGCCGATATAAGATGCATGAGCGAGGCTTCGGCTGCAATCTCATTGACCGGCTATAAAAAGTCTCTCTTCTCGGGACGTTTTACATCTATAGATGGATTTCTCCGTTACTATTCAAATGATTCTGGTAGGTCCATGATTATATATTCTGTAACTAATTCTCAGATCCCTGTGAATACAAGTACTTATTTGTATTGTATTTTCCATACAGCAATGGTTTTTATGTTCAATACTGATTTTTTCATGTGTTTTTACAGAGAAATTCGTTCCAGGCTGTTCTCATAACAAATGGACGTCACTCCTTCACAGTATTTAACTATGCCGAAGTCACATGGACTACGGGGACTGCTAGTAACGGAAACGCCAATACAGGGCTAGGAGGAACTCCAGCTCAGGTACTTATATATATAACAAGATGATATATGTTACTTTTCACATTGTCTTGACGACGAGAAACGGTAGGAATCATCAACCCATGAAGGCCATTCAGAACAAGGTTTTAGTGAGTAATATTTACAAGTGGCTATACGTGTTTAAGATTTCAATTGAGTTTTAAATGTGAGTAGCTATAAGCAGAAACATATATGTACATAGAGATTGGAAACTCCTTCTTTGTCTTTGCTGACAGGCAGTGGGACCTCCGGTTTATAGGCATTTTCCCTTGGCTAACTACTTTAACGTGCATTCTTTTAAACATGATATTTTTGCATCAATACAAAGTTAAAACATTATTTCATGGTTTGATATGACCATTTTGTTCCAATTGATGTTATTTTAATATGATTTTTGAAAGCATAAAAATCGGCAATTTCACCTGGTTTTTCGAAAATCAGACATTAAAAACCGGAAGTGCATTTTGTTTTATTAATTTGTAAGTTAAAATATGATTTTTTCTTTCCAAAATTGTACTCAAACCATCTGAAAATTACTGAACTTTTATAATATTTCAAAGTTATTCTGCTGTATTTAACTATTTTGAAGTTTATCCAAAAAAACCTAAGCTTATACAGAGGTACATCTGCCGATCGTAAAATGGCGGAGTTGCCAATCTCTATGTATATATGTTTCTGCTATAAGGATATATGTGTGTAAATGGGTAACTGTAAGCGAAATAGAATGTACTTGCTGTTTTCATTAGGCTTCATTGTTATACCCCTATAAAATAGATTCTATACATATGCATATAAACTCTATTGACAAAAATGCCAATAAATGAACTATTCCGTCGAGCGGTCCAAAGAACTGTTACAATCGACTGTTAAAATTTGCTGATGGACCGGAGTTACGTCACAATTGGGTATAACAAAGCAGTTATCGACTGGGTTCTCGGGCAACATGATTTGTTGGACCCTCACACAAACTGTTGCCCTCGGCCTTCGGCCTTCGGCAACAGTTTGTCTTCGGGTCCAACAAATCATCTGTTGCCCTCAACCCAAGTCAACAACTGAATACTGTTACATTGTAAAGTTAATGTAGTGATTTTGAATACACAGGTTGGTTTTAACGGAGGTGATGGTGTAAATTTCTATGCACTACCGGAATCTCGAACATCAGCCATTGCTAACCTTGCCAGCTTGTCTAACGTGAAAACCAACGGAAAATTTGTATTCCGGATTGATACAGCTCAGATAGAGAAAGGTGGATGCAATACTGGAGGTAAGTAAGAGAAATTCAATTGTTTTTATATTACTGGGATTTTTAGATTGCATAGGTGCATAGGTCTTCAACAAAAATTCTTACATGGGCGGCCCAACATTCAAAAACCTTCGAATTATGGTGCATTCTACTAACTTTTAGTAAGATAACAGTTGTAATGTTTTACTATACAATCAACAATCTGTATACATAGACTAGGTTTGCTGTCAATCAGTATTTCGATGCGTTATTTCGAAGATTTTAAGAATCGTATAAGCGAATTGAATATATAAATATCTATCCAGATCACACGATAATAATAGCATGTGATATATTGGAAATCCCTCCAGCTATATATCGTAAATCAAGGCAATATTTTCAGGAACCCTAGTAGTGTATCCCTTTCACATCACCATGTATGGCAGCCAAGAGATCACAGTATCTGGTCCATGTTTTTCCGCGAACGACATCGTGCAGATTATCTTCCCTAACAACGTCAGCCAGACGTGTGTAAGGAGGTCAGAGTTCAGCGTGGCGTGTCTTACACCGACGTTTTACGCCACTGGGGTCATCGACATTGTGCTCAATGTCACGGCTTCAGACGGACAGACATCTCGATATTCAGGCTTTTGCAAGGCGAGTAAGTGGTGAATTATCATGGTGGTCATTCTAGTATTTCCATCCAAGCAACTTCGTCTTAACTCAATAGGTTTCTTGAAAGAACGATCTTGACCTTCCGACTATTATATGTTTTCAATAATTCCATCAAATTGATTCTCCATGGAATGTCCTTTTTACATTATTACAATGCATTGGTTTTAATTTTACACGGATAAATAAGAGTTCAAACGGAATGTGGCATTACAGCAAAAAATCATGATGTTTACGTCAACAGAGAAGTGAAATATAGATACATATGGTCATACCACGAGGCTATGTTGTGTTCATATCACATTTTACATGCTATTAGTAATTGTAAATGTGTAATATATATTCATGTATATGTACATAAAACATAATTTCAACATTTATAGTACAAACATTCTGTGTTATAACAAATGTTGATAACATGTATGTAACATTTTGTCTGTGAATTTGAATGACTTCACCGCTGAATTCATTTGGATAGTTTTCAATTTTTGCCCAGTTATGGCACATAGAACCTCTTGTTATACTTACCAAGATTTTTGCCGTTCCGTTCTTTTTTTGTATTTACATGGGTACAAAAAGCATTTACATATGATATTCAATATTCATTATTTAAATCGTAATAATCATTTATAAACTTTGAATTTCTCTAATATTGTAAACCAAGTTATTTACACGAGCTGCTAGATATAATGCACTCTCAAGGTGTTCATTGAAAAAAACAAAGTATACTCTCTCTCTGTAGATATATATATATATATATATATAATAATTAGTTATTACGTGTTTTCACATATATATAATCACTCGACTGAATTATATCATACCTGAAAAGGAGCCAAAAAATAGTTGCCGTGTAGACAAAGTGGTTTACTGTACCAGGTATTCCCTATACAATATGATAGTAATTTTCTTGAGTTTTAATTGAACGATTAATGACAAAAAATTGCAACTTGCACCCTTTTATAAAAGCAAAAGAAAAGATTAAGTAAAAAAAGAAGAATAGTAGAAAGAACTGAGAGAAAGAAGAAGTGGCAATGGAATGACAACGCTCATCATTCTCAATGAGATTTATAAAATCATATGTAAAAAGATTAGATACCACTCAAAGATCATGTAAAAAAGCAATGAAAGTATATTAAGAGAAAAAGTTTAAAAAGTGACATTATTCTAAAAAAACTTTTCCATTTTCTCCACTCATTGACAAATTTCATAATATGTGTTTCACCCTTGGTGGTTGCAATGTATTTTTCAGTCATGTACATATCCTTCAAAAGATTTTTTAACGCATTCATTGATAAACCAATTTGGAGACATCTAGCACTATACATATATTGCTTTAGTACTAAAATGACAGCATTATCTGTATACTTTTTACAGTTAGAGAGTCCAAAAATGAAAGATTCCTTATTAAACGTAAACGAAATTTAATCTCATATGGATTCAAAATTTGATAGGAATAACTGAACATTTTCACAGACCCATAATGTATGAACTATAGTCTCAATTTCAGTTTTACATTGATGACAGTAAGGAGTGTCTACAAGGCCTATTTTAAACAGATATGAATTTGTGGTTAAAATATACTGATTAATTCTAAACTGAAGCCACTGCAATTTTGTGCTTCTGGTACTGATAAAAGGAATAACGTATTTTTGTCTCCTATTTTGATTGTCAAAACCAAAAATATCATCCCATTTTTTTCTTCCTGTAGCAACAGTAGTATTCTGGCAAAGTGCCTTATAAAAATCACTTGCTCCTTTTTATTCTTAACAAATATTTCTAAGTTTTTTTGGGATGAATGGGTCATTTAAAATCCTATTGGAAATTTCATCTGATGAGAAAGGTTTTTTAATGGCATTGATTACACCTTGATATGTAAGAAAATCTGTATGCATATTAAATTTCTGATTAAACAAATATAAACGGTAAAACACACCATTTTCACTATTTTTTATCATATCATTCAGGACTACAACACTCTTCTATATTTATACCTTTGATATTCTTATTATTTCTAATTCTAATCTGAAGTATTTCGACACTTAAAATAAATATATAGGGAGCAATAGGTTCATCCTCACGACAGCCTCTTTTGACTTCAAAGAAGTTTGAAAGATTTCCACCTTGATTTATATAAGAAAGTGCATTAGAGTGCAAAATTTTTATCCATTTACAAATATCGGGACCAAAATTAAAAAAAGAGAGAACCCTGTTAATAAATTTTCAACTAACAGAATCAAAAGCCTTTTCAAAATCTATGATTAAAAGCATACCAGGTATATTTACATCTTCTGCAAATTCCATAATGTCATAGATCAATCTAGTATTTTCACCTATATACCTACCTGCAATAAAACCTGTCTGATCTCTACTTATCAATTTGTCAAGAAAAAATTTCAGCCTACACGCATTTGAGCCAGATGCAATTTTATACACAATATTAAGCAATGAAATTGGTCTCCAGTTTTTTTAAAAACTGTCTAGGTTTATCCCCCTTTGGTATGCATGTTACAATTCCCTGCCTTTGAGTTATAGATAATTCCTTTTTTATAAAACCATAATTAATATACCAAAGAATAAAGTGTCCTAATTTTCCCTAAAAATATTAAACAAATTCTGCAGTGAAGCCATAGGAACCAGGACTTTTGTCTTTCTTCATTTTTTTAAAAAAGTATTAGCAGCTTCCTCAATTGAAATAATTCCCTCTAACAACAAAGATTCTGTCTGATTTAGTTTTGGAACATCATTATCATTATTTACAAAAGTATCAAGATCAATATCTTCAATTTCATTACTGTTACTGGCATATAAATTCTCATAAAATAATCTTACTACACCTAAAATGTCTTCTTGTTTTGAAATGATTTCTCCATTATCTTTCTCTTTAATTGGAATTATTTTTGAAGTATAGTTCCGATTTTCTAGGTTTTCCCCTTCTTCAATCCATTTGGCTTTGGAACGTATGGTATTACCCTTCAGTTTATGTTGCCATAACTCTTTCTCTTTTTTTATCTAATTCCTTAAAATTATGATTGTCCTATCTTGCCTCTAAATATCTAATAGACTCTATAAGAGTATCTTCTTCAATATTTTGTTGTTTTTTCTTGAAGGATGAAAAAGATATTGTTTTCCCTCTAATTTCAAGTAGGAGTGTTTCTTAAAAAAAAGTTGTTCATTAATTCGAAACTGAATATCACTATCAGAAATGTTCTCAAGAGAATCAATGTTATATGTTGGTATAGCATATTGTATTTTTACTTCTGAATAAGCTTATTTATAGTGTCTAAGTATTCTCTATCATGCAAAAGCGAATTATTAAACTTCCATACACCTTTACCCTTTTTAAAATCATTAAATCTAATTGATATATTTGGTGATTAATGATCTGTACGGTATCCGGTATCTATATTAGAGCTCTGTATATTGCCTATCATGTTTTCTGATACTAAAAAAAGTAAAGACGTGCTTATTTCAAGGGGTTAGATCTTCTCCATGTGTATCTTCTAGTGTCTGGATGATGTTGTCGGTATATATCAATTAATCCTAGTTCTTCAATTATCTCAATAATTTTATCTCTAGCTTTTGGGTTGTTTGTCTGTTTATAACTTTGATCATAGCCGTTTCGTTCTTTCTGTTATCATTCTTTTTCATCCAAAATGAGTTCCATGAATCCTCAGCGACACTAGAGGTTCAGATATCCATCATAGTGGCGATAAAGAAAACTCAACGGAATTTTATAATCTGTATATGAACTCGTAATGATGAATGTTAATTGATTTTGTTTGGTTGATTAGGTTTATAGGTCTAACCTATTGTCATCATGTACCGTTCGACGTGCTTAAACTTTTCATTTAAAGGTCCAGTGTACTCATATTTGGCCTATGGCATGCTAGGATGAAGGACTACCAAGTTTGTTCAAATGAACGACCTTGAACTTCATTCAAGGTCACATGGGTTAAATAGGCTTATCTCCTTAAATAACTTATTGTGAATAACTTAGATCCCTAGAGACCTGATATAGGGCCTGTGACATGATTGGATGAAGGGCTACCAAGTTTGTTCAAATGAATGACCTTGACCTTCATTCAAGGTCACAAGGATCGAATAGACTAAAGTTTAAACAACTTCTTCTCCAGAACCGAAAGTCCCAGTGACTCATATTGAGCCTGTGATATGCTGTGATGAATAGCTACCACGTTTGTTCAAATGAATGACCTTGTATTCCATTCCAGGTCACAGGGGTCAAAAAGGCTAAAATCTTTCAATAACTTCTTGTAAATAATTAAGAGGTCTATAGACCTTATATTGGGCCTGTGACATGCTGGAATGAATGGCTACCAAGTTTGTTCAAATGGATGACCTTGACCTTCATTCAAAATCACAGGTATCAAATAGGCTTTAAATCTTTAAATAACTTTTTGTGAATAATTAAGAGTTCTAGAGACCTAATATTGTGAATGTGACATGCTTGAATGAATGGCTACCAATTCTGTTCAAATGAATCAGCTTGACCTTCATTCAAGGTCACAGAGATCAAATAGGCTAAAGATTTTAAACGACTTCTTGTAAGTAATTAACAGACCCAGAGACAGGGTATTGAATTTGTAGCATGGTGGGGATCTTCATGGTCTAATTCGTCAAATACAGTGTATATCAGAACCCGAACTTTTTCAATTAAAAGAGTTTTGTTGTATTGCCTTAATTGTTTGCCACTACAATATTCTTTGAGGTATTGTATTGTGCCAATGGTCAGATGATCGTTAAGGCCCATGGGCCTCTTGTTGTCTTATTAACATCTAGGGTCATTTATGGATGACCTCCCGTTGTGCGTTGTGTCGCGTGTGTGAAGTGTGTGAGTGTTTAGGAAGGCCATAGTATGTTCGTGCTCTGTCTCTTTGTAATAATGGCAATTGTCCTCTTTGTTTATTACAACATGTATCTCACTGAAACATTTTACCAGTGACACAGATCAAGCACAACCACATGGTCACCGTATACGGACAATTGGGTTTTATGAGTTTAACATCCTATTAGCAGCCAGGATCATGTACGGACGTGCTAGGTTTGTTGGTGTAGGAAAGCTGTCGTACCAGGAGAAAAACCACCGACCAGCTGCCAGTATCAGGCTACTGCCCCACATGGGATTCCAACTCGCGACCCAGAGATGGAGGGCTTGTGGCAATATGTCAAGACATCTTAACCACTCGGCCACCGCGGAAAATGGGATCAAATACAAACAATTTTTGATTAATAATAAAACTACTTTCTGTTAAACTTTAAATATATACACATCAACTCTCTGATGATAAGTTTTAAACCCTTTTCGTATTATTCTTAGTGTAGATATTTTTATGGATTACAATGTTCATCTCTGCTACTTTTACTAATGCCTTTTTTATTTTATAGTGAACCCTTTGTTTAGTGAACCTGGGTTGGTTCGTGTGTTGGTTGGTGAATGGGTCCGAGGTAAAGTCGTCACCGTTCAGTGGACTCCCGATAGCTTGTCATTCACTGCATCTCAGGCTGATATCCAGCTCTACACTATAGAGGTAGGATCCGGGTGATTTTTTTTTTTTTTAGATTTGCAACAAATCATCCAGTCTTTCGGCTGTTTTGTCAACATTACCGGCGTTAACGTTAGTGGCATATTGATATTTTTCCACAGCCAAATGATGATGGGCATCCACGCTTTATCCTAGAGAAAACGCTGTCATCCTCTGTGATCGTCAGCAGAGGCTCAGCCTCGTTTGTGTTTGACGTTGAAACAACTGAAGTAATTCTCAAGATGTCTGAAGTTGGAAACAACTCCACGTAAGTAGTAAATGAAAACAATTGATGACCTTATGAAGTATAAATACATAGGAAAATTCGCACAGTAAATTTGTACAGTAGATCGACGTCAGTTTTTCCCATGGGTGTAAAGTATATTGTTTCTTTACGAAACAACTATAATTTCTTAAAGTAATTATTATGTCTTATCTATCCTTAAAAGTCATCATTTGACAATATAATCGTCTTTCGTTTTTTCGTTTCCATCGTCTGTAGCAGCAATATAATTTTTGAAGAGTATACACATTTCTGTACGTGTTTATTTATCTCAATTTTAATACGATATTTATTGTTTTGATAATAAGGTTTCAGCACGGTGTCTGGTCGGATGCGTTTGTAGTAAAACCCGACCTGAATACCATAAAGGGACAGACTGATGCGAAAGACACGTGTGAAAGACAACTGAACGCCGATAAGCAACTGCCTTCATTGGCAGAATTTGACATTCAGGCATGTCCATGCAGGACGGAGCAAATTGAGATTGATCTTGCTAGATTCAAATTGGATCCTCTATGCAATGGCACCCTGGATCATATAGATTTCCGAACCTCCCGTAGCTGTCAACAAGCGCAAGCCCGCCAGTGTTTTCGACTCAACACTCCAGGGTACATTTATTTATTATTTTATGTTATTTGTTTCATTTCTATTGGTTGGATATATTAGGTTATTTCCCATAGACCGAAAGAATTGTACGTCAAAGGTTCTGCTTGAATAATATATATAATTGGCGCGATAGGACAGCTTTCGCAGATCTGATATATTGTTCTGATATTCTGATAAGAAATCATTACTTTTGATTCATGTTTTCGAGTCTCTCAATAACATCTGCTTTTCTCCCCAAAATTAAACCTTTTCCAAACATGCATTGACCCATCTCCATTCAATGCTTTCGAATGCTTTCTGCTTATCTAAAATTATAACAGCTAATCTATAACAGTTCCCTCGATACAATCAATGATTGGATGATAATATTTTTTTCCGAAAAAGGATAGATTCCTTGTTTTCCAGATTTGTAAGCAGCTTTGAAACTTATTTAACTTTTCCTTCCGTAGTGCGTCATCATCTACAATATTTCCATGTAAGACTCCTAGCGTTTTAACATTATTCGTAGACCAATTTATAACTCTATATTACAGGACTTTATTATTCCATCTACCAAGGTCGATACCGGTTGTTTTTTCAAAGTTGACTTTAGATTCAGTTTTCGTACATGCTAATAAATGACTCGGTAATTGATGGTTAATTAAATACAACTATTGCTGTTCAAAAAGGGAGGAGGATATCAGAAATTGGAGACTTCTTGCGATGTTGAATGTCGAGACACGATTGAGTTATCTTAATAAAATTACAAGCATTATTCTTAATATTTTTTGAGTTTCTAAAGTCAAAGACAAAAGATGGAAGGACATTCTACATAGATGCGAAGCTTACTTGTGTTGAAAATTAAATACAACTATTGCTGTACAAAAAAGGGAGAGAGGGAGGATATCAGAAATTGGAGACTTCTTACGATGTTGAATGTCGATTACAAAATCATTGCAAAAACATTGGCAAATGGAATTAAATGATCACTCCCAATATCATTCATCCTGACCAAAAAGGGATTTGTTCCTGGCACAAACATAGCGGAAGCAAATAGACTCATCCAAGGTATATTTGAATACAGTAATTTAGAAAATGAGGAGGGAGCTGTTATATATTTAGATCAGCAGAAAACATTCGAAAGCCTTGAATGGGGATGGGTCGATGCATGTTTGGAAAGGTTTAATTTTTGGGGAAAATCAGATGCTATTGAGAGACTCGAAAACATGAATCAAAACTAATGAATTCTTATCAGAACAATATATCAGAAGATCTGCGAAAGCTGTCCTATCGCGCCAATTATATATATTATTCAAGGAGAACTTTAAGCATGCTCTTTACGTAAGAATAATAACATAGATGGAATATTAGTACCAGGTAAAATTGAATCAAAACCAAATATGCCTGCGGACGATACCGAATTATTCTTAAAAGATTAACCATCAATTACCGAGTCATTTAAAGTTATTAGCATGAACGAAAACTGAATCTAAAGTAAACTTTGAAAAAACAACCGGTATCTACCTTGGTAGATGGAATAATAAAGTCCTGTAGTATAGATATATAAATTGGTCAACGAATAATGTTAAAACGCTAGGAGTCTTACATGGAAATATTGTAGGTGATTACACACTACGGAAGGAAAAAGTTAAATAAGGTTCAAAGCTGTTTACAAACCTGGAAAACAAGGAATCGGTCCTTTTTCGGAAAAATATTATTATCCGATCATTGATTATATCTTCGGTAGGGTATGAAATAGAAGCCCGTGGTATTCCTGAAAAAAAAATTTGAAAGACTTGAACTCAATTATCTGGAAATTTATATGGGATGGAAAACTAGAAATGATAAAACGAGAAGTAATCTGCTCAAACCAATCTAAAGGGGGATTCGATATTACAAATATCACACTGTTTACTCGAGCAAAACAAATAAAATTGATTTATGAAATTATACACGGCGAAATAACTACTTGGAATGCAACAGATAAACACTGGCTGAAATCACTAGATGGCAAATTTCATATCGATACATTTGTTCAGATACCAACTCTTTAAATCTGTCATGAATATCTATTTTTTACAGAAATCTCTTAGCATCTTGGTCAAAATTATTAAAAACCGATAAGCCAAGAACATTAATGATTTAAAATTACAAGAACTATTTGGCAACCACATGATTCAATTTAATAGTACATTTAATCGGAGGCATATGGGATACACATCATAAAAAAATTAAAGACAACTACGAAATATACGAAAAACTTACTGATAAGAGAAAATGTATTTCTGAATTAACAAGGATTAAATCCGCCTTATAATATAAAAGATTACTTAAAAGGGAAATTACCTTTAGTGACAACCCTTTTATTGACACTGCATTAAGAATAGTAGATAGGGATACCAGTGTTGTCGAATATAGAAAACTGAAACTGAGCATTATAATCGAGAAGTTGATAGATCAAGTAGAACCCAAATTGGAAAAATCTATACCATATTTCATGGATTAATGTGTGACAGAAATGTTTTAATATATTGTCTGGTCTAAAAATAAAAGAATTTCAAAGGGAGTGTATACATCAAATTCTTTATATAGATATGAAAATACGTAAATTTGGAAATTCTGATTGGAAATGTCATTTTTGTAAAAGAGAAAATGAAAATATCTCATTTTTTTTAAATGTGAATATACAAAACGTATTTTAAAGTATGTAAAAGCCTTAATGAAAGATATTACACCTAAGTACACTACCGAAATACTACACATTGAAGAAAATGTAACTCTCGGCTACTAAGGTAGAAATGACTTTTCTGTCTTGGTAAACCAAGTTATTTGTATTATGAAATTGATAATTTGGAAGAATCGAAATCATGTAAAACACAACAACAAACAAATAAACGTGGAACATTCAAAATTCCTTATTAAGAGACAGATTTACAATGAACTTTGGCTTTATTGCAAATTCCAACAAAAGAAAACAGTTCCTGTTGATGTGGTTTCCAACATATATGAAACATTACAACAAATTTGAATTATATTAAATTAGATAAGGGGTTGTTTACTGTACTGTGTATTTCAAAATGAACTTTTTTGTCTAGCTGGTAAATACTCAAATACACTTAAATATTTATAGTGAAATTTAGATATTATTTACAAAGCATGTTTTATCAGAAATGAACCTTTATTGTGTTTCAAAATTATCTTTAAATAAAAGTTATAATGTATGTATGTATGTATTGTTTCAATCATATGTCTATATGTACAAAGTTTAATTCGCTATTATGAGTGCTAGAAAAATAAAGAAGAAAAAATACAACTATGTACGAAAGGATTTTATCATCAGAGTCAATAATTTCATTTTTAGTGCTTTTAGGAAGGAAAATTGGGACCGCAAATATAACATTGAAAGACAACCACACACTAATTTTTTGTCATGATATTGTTTAATTTCAGCATCAATATTATGATCCGGTAAGAAAGTTTTGTTTCGTAAAACGAAGTTTGGTTATACCGCATTGGGTCTGTTTCACGCTCTTGAGGTTTTGACCTTGTCTATTGATATGATTGGCGTGCGTTGTCGGTGAATTCCCTCTTGAATACATGTTGTTAAGTTATGGTTTTGTGTTTACATCAATATTTGATGTAGTTCACAAGACTGTCGACAATGTTAGTGTTTTATTTTTAAATCTCGCATTGGGATACCCTTACACATTGACAAATACCTGATATGTGAATGGTTTTGTTGCAGTCCTCACGGGTCCGGACGTTTGTGTTGTTATGACTTCCTGGGTAACCTGATGGATGCCAAGTCTTTGTCTGGAGGTGGTACTGCTCATCGGTTCCACTACCTTGGGGGAGCTGACAGTGTACCTTACTTATCGAACCTGCTATACGACACGTCTCCCTACTTGCACTGCTGTACTTACATACGGGATACAGCAGGGTTACGTCTGTGTGACATGTTCCTTAAGCGCCGTCCACAGGGAGACTGTAAAACCTACCAACCAATTAGGCCTGGTAAGTTTCCATACAGTGTAGCACCCACTTATGTCCATAGATTTAATAATTAGGTTGGTTGGTTGAGTGGGCTCCGATTATCATTAGTGTCATTTAAGGACGAACTCTCCGGCATGCTATTTGTTGCGTATGTGAATGTATAATGTACTATTTTTTGGCAAGCTGTGCTATATTCATGTTGTGGCTCTTTGCAATAGTGTAACAAACGGTCATATAATACTGACAACGGATGAACCAGTTTTCTACTATCTTTATGCTGAATGCTAAGCAGGAACAAAAACTGTCACTTTTTTAAACTATGGTGTGTATCGGTCACTCAACTCAATGCCAAAACTGAGGTGGTGTCAAGGTAACATGGTAGCTGTAAGGAAGAAGAAAGTCAGTTTGGAAGAAGAAAAAAGATAAAATCCCAAATGAAGTCCGTCTTTTACAATCATGCAACGAGGGCAGCAGGTACAGTTCTAACGTTCCTCATGCAGGGGTTGATTTTCATAAGAAATTGTTTTTACTCCTGAATATTTTTAGACAAATTAGACATACTCAGAGGAATACATGTCTAGTGGAACTATAATCTCCCTAGTATTTCATAAACAACTTCCACATAGTAATTATAACGATCATATCCTAATTTTGCAGATTTGTTTTGATCTTACGGCTATTAATCCATTGTGTCTGTTTCGTCCACCTTCACACATAGCACGCCTGAGCGGCGACCCTCACTTTACTTCACTAGACGGTTTATCATATACGTTCAATGGCGTCGGAGAATTCGTACTGCTGAAAAACGTCAATGATACATTCTCCGCACAAGTCCGAATGGAACAGGTGGCTGGACCGGACGGTATGTATGACACCAAACTCTTCATTCCTCATGACATCTCCGTATTTTTAATTAATAAGACACGGCCACGACACATCTTACATCTGTGTTGCATCTTGTTTGTTTTGTGTCCGATCATATGATAATAAAATCTTGCCTATATAGCTACCAGAATATCATAGATAATGCTGTTACTTTTTCCAATGTGTTCTTCAGGTGCTTTGCGAAAGGCGAGTGTGATAACCTCTTTCTCAGCCAAACGATACAACATGTCTGATACTGTAGAGGTTCGGCTGAATTCCATCAGGGTGGCAGATGTCCTCATTAATGGAGAAATACTGGACTTTACCAATTATAGATCTCAACACTTTATCGGTAATTGTTACATTACACGACATCAGCCTGAAAATATTTTATCGAATTTTAAGCTTGACATTTATCATTTTATTAAGTATGGAAAAATATTAACCGTGTGCTATAAACACACGGCGCTGCATATATATATATATATATATGAATCGAAACTGGTGTTTATTTCTGAGAATTGTGTCAGGAAATTTACGAAAAGATGCGTTCAAACACACAGACCTAGATAATCCCCAAACCATTCACCGACCAACATCTTATCATCAAAGGATCGAACCATCACATACCTTTGACAGCTTATTTCGTAAAAGGCGACTAAATTTAGGATCTTATCTTTTCTCTTCTTCCTAACTTTATCCTTCTTAATGCCTCCCTTGGCACCGCCTCATTTTTGGCTTTGAGTTGAGCGTTCGCCCCTGTGAGGAAGGCTCTGGGTTCTGTCCCCTGGCCGAGACACACCAAAGTCTATAAAAGTGATAGTTTCTGCTCCGGCTTAGCGCTCAACATACAGGGAGTGGGACGACTGGTCCGCCCGTTGTCAGTATAATGTGACCGGGTGGAGTGTGTTGCTTGGTGCCTTCGGCGGCATGCTTCAGTGTTATAGCACTATAAAAAGGACAACAGTTCCACTATACAAGAAGACACAACATGAACATACACGTAACACACCGCATACAGGGGAGGCCGTCCTTGCATGACCTTAGCTGTTAATAGGACGTTACTTAATCAAACAAACAAACAAACAAACAAGATAGGTATAACTTATGCTAGCCTTTCCATTTAGGTGTTTCAACAACGATGTCTGAACTGAATAGTACAGATGGATCATTAAAGCAGATCAACGTGATATTCACTGAACCCAGACTTGCGTTTCGTATCCTGGCGTATCCTTCTCTCCTTAACGTTGTCGTGGTGTCAGGATCAGACAGCTTACAAGGTATGCATCTTCGATCATTATGCCTCGTCGCCATTAATGAATTAAGGTCGTATATGAAAACAAAATATGGAATTAGGACTTAATGATACAAAGGTGGTGTTCAAGCTAATGTTAAACGTCATTTGAGTAGATCGAATTTGGAAAAAAAAAAAAAACCGAAAACGAAACATTGCTCTTTGTCATCTCATTTCACCCGGGTTTTGTCCACAATTTTACCCCCATTAAATATATTCTCATGACATTTTCTATCTATGTGTTGATTAATTTCGAAATTTAAATCCGAGAAAATGATTTTTGAGTGACTTGAAAATAGAGAGATCAGGTAGCAACGGACAACTTCTTTTTTTAAAATACCTAGCTATACATTTCTAGTTAACGAGTCCAGAGTCCGATGTAAGTGAAAATTAGTGTACATTAATAATTTAACATGCTAGATATCATGATAACACCTTTGAAAGTATTGGTTGCCATGGTAACATAACGTAGTTCTCTGATTGGCTGAAATTTAACTAAGGTCAGAGTTAAGCGGAGATTGGTATATAAAGGTTAACATGTATGCTGAATAACATGGTATCACTTTCAAAAAGATTGGTTGTCATGGAAACAAAATGGAGGCCTCTGATTGGTTGGAATTTAGATATTAATATATTTGAATGAAAATTGGGATATAGGATTTATGAAGTATGCTGGATAACATGGTATCACTTTCAAAAAATTGGTAGCCATGGAAACAAAATGGAGGTCTCTGATTGGTTGAAATTTAGATATTATTAGATATAAGTGAAAATTGGTACATATGGGTTATGGGGTATGCTGAATGAGATAGTAACAGTTTGAAATACATTTTGTCATTGTAACGAAATAAAGGCCCCCTGATTGGTCAAAATTAAGATTGTAGCTTTTGTGGTGCCGGTATTGGTTTTTTTTAGATTAAACTTATTTTATTTGAAAACCAAATGTAACTGTTTCCATCTCTTTAATCATTTTCAATTCAATTTGAAATGGTTTTATCTACATAAGAGAGATGGATAAACTCAATTTGTATATTTTGAGTTTTTTGCCAAAAATATATTTCTCTATAATAATTATTTGATTTCTGATGTTAAAAAAACTATTTGTTTCACCCAAGAGCATATACAGTTGTTTGGCTCATTTGTACTGTTAGGAAAAATGCAAGAATAAAAATGCACTAATTTTTGAGTATATATGTTAGTTTATAAAATTCTATCACTAAATGTTGTTTTATTAAATTATATAAAATGCTATTTTGCCGGATTTCAATTTAGCAAAAAAAAAAAGTATCTGTTATAAGAATATACATATAGCATGTTTTTAAAATGGTTTAAAAGTGTGGAAAAAATCGATAACATTCCAAATATTCCCAGCAAAGTAAATATCCTCAATTTTCATCCTGCTAAAGAATTGTTTATTTCTTTTTTGCTTGAAAATCACTTTGTTGTAAAAATAATTAGTAAATATCATTACAAATTGGTATGAAATAAAGAATGTATCTTTTATTAACAAACATAATAAAAAAAATAAGAAATACGTTCAGAAGTTGGACACAAGGGGTCCTCTTGCCACATACCCAAAATATTGCTAGAATACACCATTTTCGGCCCTTAATGAGCTTTTAAAAATACAAAATAGATAAAAAGCACATATAAAGTAGTTATGTACCTAGACCTTTAACATTGCAAAATAAGGAGAAAACATCGAAGCGTTGGCGAATTTTGCAACCCCACCTTTTAACATTAACGAACTTTTAGTAATGATATATTTCTGTACTATTTCATCATTTTCATAAATGTATTAACAGCTGCAGAGAGATTTATGCAAACTGAACTGTGTTGACGGATATAGTACCCTCAATATAATGAAGTTTATTTCGTACGAATGCAGCATACGTTTAACGTTTTGATGTTTTTGATTCAGGAAATATAACAGGACTTTTGGGAAACTTTAACGGTGATCCTGATGATGACTTGACTACAGACGATGGACATAAGATATCTCCTAACAGTACCGCGAGGATTATTCACCAGATGTTCGGGCTGACATGTATGTATCTTTAAATATATTAACATATCTGCTTGCGTGCCCTTTGCAATATTTTATGATAGTACATTCATAATGAAAAAAATGCAATCGTGAATATGTAATATTCATAAATAGGGAATACTTATTTGTATCGAATGTCAATCACAATATCGAAGTTTGTTGTGTCTCAAAACATTCCCATATGACTGGAATGGTAAATCCTGTGACAGTTAAAAGACTTGATTTGTGAACAAATACGATTATTATATGTTTTCCCTATCGAATACCAGTCTTTGAGAGTAATTTTGAAGATAGCTTGCATTGTTTACACGGTTACTCGTTTTACCATTAGAAGTACCCCTTGACCGTTTTCGATGGAAAGCGATGGAATGTGTTATTGTTTTTACAGTGCTGTATATTGTTTCAGGGAGAGTTAAGAAACGGGATTCTCTCTTCACATACCCTATAGGAAAGAACTATTCAACCTTCCAGAACGAGGCGTTCACTCCTATCTTCCCTGAGCCTTCCCAAACGTTTACTCCGGAAGCATGGACTATATGTGGAGACGATGAATTTTGTCTCTATGACTACCATACCACGGGAAGGGCAGATATTGCTGGTGCAACAAGGGCCGCTACTCAGACATTCAAAAATATTCAATTACAAGCGGAACCAGGTCAGAGATTTTTTATTACAATATCCCAGCCATCCTCGATATTCCAGGGGTTTCGATCACTTACGATATCTACACCCCTGGACTATCTCATAGTAAAACTGGAGGACACAGAATAGAACAGGTAATTTAGTCATTTGATGTACATCAAAAGAGCCGTATAACGGTACACTGTGGTTGACTGTGTGGCTTTGATGTTAGGCGTCGCTCTCTCTGTAGTCTTCAAAGTAAATCTTTGCTAGCCTGTGATTGGTCAAATGTTTTCCGCTGAGCTGCCTTCAATTTCACTATGAGATAGTCCAGGGGTGTAGAGATCGTAAGTGATCGGAACCCCTGGAATATCGAGGATGTATCCCAGCGGACGTGTAGCTTTAGTGATGAATTATTGCATTAAAACCGACACATTTCCTATTAGGTTTACAAGCGACTTACGTTTAATTTCTGTGGTACAAGTGGATAAAAAACAGTCTTTATTTTCATTGTTTATTATAACAATATGTACATTTCATTTTCGTCTTTCAACTACATTTGATTAACATGTTGGTTTTATAAGTCTGCGACAATAAGTTTTCACTGGCTTTTCAGTTTCTGCTTATATATTTACTAGTCGTCACACCACAAAAAACATGTAACTTATCAACGAGGACTTTGAGAGGGAAATTTATATTTACGAATATTTAGCTTGTCTTAATGATAAGATTTTCACGATAGAATAAAGGCGACAGTTTTTTTAGCCTACCATCATCAGATGGTGTGCTATTCAAATCGCCTTTCGTCCGTGGTACGTTGTCTTTTCTTCCGTTCGTCCCTCTGTCCGTGCATCCGTTAACAATTCTTGTTACCGCTAT
Organism: Argopecten irradians; assembly: GCF_041381155.1. NCBI lineage: Eukaryota > Metazoa > Mollusca > Bivalvia > Pectinida > Pectinidae > Argopecten > Argopecten irradians. The sequence continues at coordinate 56,430,735 of NC_091136.1, forward strand.
TTCTCAGAAAATACTTCAGGGACTTTTTTTCAAATTTCATATGTAGGTTTCCCTAGAACCCTTGTTGTGCATATTGCATTTAGAGACAGATTCGTCAACAAAATGGCCGCCAGGTACACATCTTGGATTTTAATAGTTAAAGTTTGTTACCGCTTTTTCACAGAAATACTGAAGGAATCTTTCTCAAATTTCATATGTAAGTTCAGAAAGTACCGTAGGAATCTTTCTCAAATTTCATATGTAAGTTCCCCTTGTACCCTACTTGTGCATGTTACATTTTGGGACAGATCAGTCAAAAAGATGGCCGACCGGAATTTTGATAGTTAAGGTTTGTTACTGCTAATTCTTAGAAAGTACGGAAGGGATCCGTCTCATAATTCATGTGCAGGTTCCCCTAACGTTCTAGTCTAGCAAATTGCATTTTGGGACCGATCGATGGACAGGAATGCCGACAGGCCGCCATCTTAAATTTTGATAATTGAAGATTGCTACCGCTATTTCATAAAAAGTCTTGAAGGGATCTGTTTCAAATTTTATATGTAGGTTCCCCTAAAGCTTTAGTTGTGCATATGGCATTTTTGAACTGATCGGTGAACAAGATGGCCGACAGGTTGCCATCTTGGATTTTAATAATTTAATTTTTATTACCACTATTTCACAAAAGTCCTGATGGGATTTTCTCAGATTAAATCTGTATGTTCCTCTAGGGCCCTAGTTGTGCATATCGCATTTTAGAGCTGATCGGTTAACAAGATGGCCGACCGACTACCATCTTGGATTTTGATCGTTTCATATGCAGAGTCACCATCTTGGATTTTGATAATTGAAGTTTGTTACCGCAATTTTTTTCAGAAAGTACTGAAGCGACCTGTCTCAAATTTTATATGTAGAATGTTTGAAAAAGTTTGAAAAGCAGAGAAAAGATCCCTCTTTCCAATGTCAGTCATAGATCATTTTTTGGTAGGTGCCAAGATCCCTCTGGGATCTCTTGTTTTTATAAAATGTAATTCTGTATTTATATTTCATGTTAATGGGGTTTACTTTTATGAATTCGTTACAGCTATTGTATGCAGCCATCCTATCGATGTAGCCTATGGTTACTGGAATTCAACCGGTTTGACAGTCAATTCTACTGCAGTTCTCCAATGTGAGTTTGGTAGACGACCAAGCCGTTCTGACGTCATATCCTGTACGGCAGATGGAACTTGGGAGAACAGCACTGATGCTTGCATAGAGAGTATGAAAGAATATCCTTAAATTATGTTTAAATTATATTCATTCTTCCTGAATAATATTCATAAAAGACATATTGTTAAAATATGATAAAATGTAAAACCTTTGTTGTCATTTTTGATTCGTAGTCCGGTGTGGAACACTTCCGGTCATTCCGTCTGGACGTTGGATGGCGTCTACCTTTGCAGTCGGGACTAAAGCCACTCTACATTGTGATGTTGGATCGAATTTAAATGGTTCGGGCATAATGACATGTGATAATATAGGCAGATGGAATCCCTACGGACAAACCTGTGTGAAAGGTATGTGATGTTTCTGATACTGATTCTCCTTCGGATCCACTAACCGGAAAAAGAGCAGAATATACTGTACAGTAAATATTTAATAACGTTGCGTTTCTGTACTAATTTACATGTTTACATTAATGCAAAAGTCTAATACTGATGATTCCTTAAAAATTCACAAATGGTCACCACAGTAAGTAATTTAAAGATTTTATGTAATATATAGTTATGAGCTGGAAATTACTCCATAATGCTCAGAACCTGTAGGGAACATGGATATAAATTCAACATATCTGTCCATCAATAAACATCGCATTAACCTGTATGTCCTCCTTTGAAGTTGATTGTGGACCTCCCCCCGCCCTGTCAAGAGGACACTGGGTGACCAATGGGACGACGTTTGGACATTCCGCTCTATTGGAGTGTGACGAGGGATCGGAAACTGTGGGTAATACGCATGCTCAGTGTGGGGTCAATGGAACATGGGAAATGGACACGCAAGTTTGTACCCTGAGTATGTTAATAATGCATCAAGAAAATTAATGAAAACATGGTCAATAAATAGAATGCAGAGATGTTTACGTGCGCTCTCAATGGTAACCCGACACTATTATATGAATGTGTTCACCTTAATTCGCTTTGTTTATTTATGGTTGCGTTATTTTTCTAAAGACGTAGATGACTTATAAATCCTTGATTTACCCTTGAAACTCATCATATACATAGGATTACAAGTATCATCGTAGAAGTATAACACTCGTGTGTACGATCATCTAGTATGCTTGTATGGTCAGAAGGAACAGTGATTAAAATCAAACCTATAAGTTTAAATGACAGACCATAATTTACTATAAAATTGAAAGTTAAAACCATATTTGTTGAAATTATCACTAGACTTCTTTGAGCGTCGATGTCAATATATTGTTCATGTTATGATGTTAAAGAGACAAATAATGAAATAAAGAGACACATGAGGAAAACCGCTACTAGTAATCGAACAAGAATCTCGACCAATCAAAAGACCGGAAGGTGTTATTCCACTAAAGAAATATCAATATATTTATCCAACACCCAGTACATTCATACAATGGTCTGAGAGTGTAATAACACGACGTATTGTGGTAGGAAAAAACCAATAAATTATAAAGACAAAAACAACTAAACAAGTTTTCTTCCAGTTGATTGTGGACACTTGCCTACGATAGCACACGGTCATTGGAATGTTACCATGACAACATTCGGCCACACTGCTGAGCTGGTTTGTGAGGAGGGGAGACAATCCGCTAATGTATCTAACGTCACTTGTGGACTAAGTGGCAAATGGAATATAAGTTCTCTCGCCTGTGATCTGGGTACGAGTTAATATCATATATCGTGATGGCATAGTCATGGTCTAATCTAGTGTACACACTCGAAAATGATATATTTTAATCGATATCTTGTAAGGCTATGGAAACAATCACGTTTCTTTGTGCTATTTGTTTTGCCTCTTTGTCTTCTCTTATTACCATGGTAACATGATTGACGGGGACTTAAACATAGAGAACTTTTAACACATCTACATGTGTAGGTATTCTTAAAATATCTAGCTGTTTGTTATAAGGAGTCTTGAGCCCTTTCAACAAAGCATTTATCAGCACAAGTTTTAACAAATATTAAAGTGTTTAATGTCGCATTGAGATGTAATATATGAAGCAGGTTGTTATCTCATATTATTGATATTTACATTTTCGTTTTCTCTTTGCTATATAACCTTACCAACTGCGAATCGTTTACACTTGTGTAAACGCAGTGGTTACGGCGCAAGAACACACGCACCGGAACACTGACTTCCGCAAGTATTGTGAATCCGCATCCGATTAGGCCTATTTGTATCTGTTTGACAAATATTCAATATATTGCATGTATGAATGTAATGTAAATCGTTCATTAAATCTCAGCAAATAAAATATTTAACAAATATTGTATAAATGGGATGAATAAAGATAAAGTTAATGTGGAACTGTATTTTGTGGACCCTCTGAATTTGACAACATTTCCCGCGAAATTGAAGCCAGCTGTTCCGGGATTCCATCAATTGACCGGCTGTTTCAACAGTCGTATAATGTTGAAAAAAACCCATAGTTTTATTGTATTTGAATGCTTCCTTTTTAATGGAATGATCGATCGAAATGTAAATATAAGGAATGATTTTCATTGTTTGTTGTTTACTGGTGTGTAAACTGCATTTTTGTACAGATATTTCAACATGACGCGCTAACGCGATTCATTTAAAATATCTGTACAAAAAAATGCATTTTACACACCAGTAAACAACAAACAATAAAAAATAATTCCTTAAATAATGGATGTACATGTATTAACATTTGTGACATTCGTTTCAGTTATTGTTTATGATTACAGTTATCTGCGGTCCCCCACACCCTGCACACAATGGTATGTGGACTGGTGGAGAGTACACATATGGTTCCCTACTCCATCTCAGGTGTAATGTCGGGAGTAACCTTATTGGAAATGACACGGTCAGCTGTGGAGCTGATGGACAGTGGTTAAGCACAGGACAAAAATGTGATGAAAGTAACTACTCTGATAGTTTTCATATATATTATCTTCCCATTCATGCTTTAAGCTTTTGGTGGATCTAATTTGGCTTTAAGTGATCGACTCCCACTTTATACTATAAGTTTTAGAGACAGGTGAGGCTAGCCGTATAGATGTGTTTTTGATTTCAGAGAACCTGGGCAACATTGTCTCCTGTGACATTCGTCCTGCTCAAATTAAGTATACTGACCATTTAGCGGCATCTCTTAAAATACAGCATAATGCAAACGCCCAGGTCATGGGGATATGGAAATTAAATAACAGTTTATTACAGGAAGTTGGTTATAAAACAATGGTAAGAAAAGTGATAAAAGATTTAAAAGAAGAGCAGACCATGCTAAAAATGGAGGAGGCTCAGTTTTGGGATTACTGTAAAGTAAATATCAAAGATAAGACAATAGATTACTGTAGGAATAAAAGTAAAAGTGGTTCAGTAAAGATACGGCACATGGAGAAACAGCAAGCTGATCTAGAAATACAAAACGATCAGAGTTCAAATGAAATGCTGAAAGAAAGAATATCGGAATTAGGGAGAAACTTAGAATCTCTTTATGAGGAAAAAGCCAGAGGAGCACAGGTAAGATCAAGGGTAGCATGGGTGGAAAATGGGGAGAAAAATACGAAATATTTTTTAGGGATGGAAAGACAAAGGCAAACGAAAAATAAAATAACAAGTATCAGGCAGGGTGATGATGTTGTAAGTGACCCCGAGAAAATATTAAAAGAAATTAAATTGTTTTATTCAAATCTCTATAGCAGTTCATGTATTGATAAAAGGGAGATAACTACGTACATTGATAGCTGTGATGTTAATTATACGTTATCGGACCACGAAAAGTTATCATGTGAAGGTGAGTTGAAATTAGAGGAACGTACAGCCGCAGTGAAGAACTTGAAGTTGAATAAAAGTCCTGGTAGTGATGGTCTTACTGGTGAATTTTATAAAACTTTTTGGAATGACATCGCAAATATCGTTTTGGAGTCTCTAAATGACGGATTCAGGAAGGGTGAGTTAAGTAATACGCAGAAACTTGGAGTTGTAACTCTCATTTATAAGAAGACTG